>NW_025814834.1:93634791-94834791 GCF_022079265.1 Lynx rufus | reverse complement strand
CAAGCACATGTACATTAGCAGGCATTTTGTCTAACATTTCGACTGGTGACTCTCTAAGGTTTTCAATACAGTGTAACCTCAGTTATTTGAATGCTATGAATGATGTCAGAAAGCTTTAGGGTTCTCTTTATCAATATAATCAAAAGTTTGGCTAAATATAATGTTTATGATGTACTTAAAGAAGAATGGATTGATAACATAATTACAACTAGACATTCAGATCATTGAAGTTACACTGTATTCTTATTTTATATCTTCTGGAATATGAAGAAGGTTGTAAATCAGAAAACCTTAGAGATCTGCTCCACATTGAATAAATGCAAACTTACCTTTTCCTCATAGGCAAATTACCCGCTCCAGCCTTGAACCAGTGGTGTTGTGGATGTCAACAACCCGGTGTCCACTGGGGTGTCTCAATGGAGCGGGAAGTTGGCGATTGCAGGGCAGTAAATTCAGGCATCTATAAAAGAAAGAGGTAAGACAGTCTTAAGGTTAGCTGAAATGCCTGCCAATGCTATTTGGTGTGGGAATCCAGCTGCTCTTAGAAAAGTTGCCAGGCCCTTGGTTAAACCTTAGAGTTGACTTTGGAATAACTCTTGCGCCCAAGTACAGACACCTTCAATAAAGAAAAATGACTTTGAACAGCTACAAAAAAAGTTGATATAAGTAAACAGGGTAATCCTGTGACAGAAATAACATACTACCATCTTCAGAACTAAATAGACAACCTTGCAAATTCCTACTAAAGAAAGCATTTTTTTTCTCATCAGTTTGGTCATGATGTTGTTTTTACTCTTGTTTTTGTTCTTCTTAGTTCTGTATACATATAGCTCTGTGTGGAGATCTGCCCTTCGTTTCACCTAAGTACGTTGTAAAATAAAGATTTCTTCAACTTAGATAAGTTTTATTTTTAAATCTTGTTTTGCATAATTTGACAGGATATAGAAACAGTACTTTATTAAAAATTCACTAGGTTAAAACAAATATTCAGAAGCATTCCTTAAATATTCTACATAATGATATATATGGTCATGTTTGCTGAAGATGTTATTACTTAGGTTTATTTGGTTCAGAAATGTACTTGGTATTCACAGTATATTACATCACTGTATAATACATATTTAAGCTATATTAAAAAAACTACTCAGGGCTTCAGTTAACCTTTCTTTGTACCTCTAAATATATTTTTATGTACCATGTATTTCAAAAGAGTAATTCCAGTTTTATAACAGGATGTTATTAAGTCACAAGAGTATTAAATAAATTAATTTGTTGAAGCTGACAATATATTTTAGAAAGGGAAGTTTTACGTAATTTTGATTTTCCACGGACTACAACCTCATATATGTCTTCAGGATGTCATTAGAACTTGCAACACTTCTGTAGAGGAAAGACAAATCAGCCATAAAATGTATTGTTATAATTTTATAATTATTACTTTAGGTTACAACTTTAACCTCCAAAAAAGAATTATTTTTTTTAACCTGTTTCAATTAATATAAATCAAAGATGTACCCTGCTATAATTAAGAATTCTTGGTTGCATTTGAAATTAACCTCTTAAGTTTTAGTTAAAGCAGCCACAAAAAATTTTATTACTTTCAGTTATATCACACCAAATGTAGGAATGTAATATAAGATACAACACTATACTTTATTCTTTTTCCCAGAATTTTTCCTTAGATTTAGAGGAGGCAATGCAAAGAGGATAAATAGGCTTTGAGTCTGCCATACCAATGCGCCAGCTGTGGCTCGGTCATCCACTTGCCCTTGACCTTGGACAGTTGCCTAAGCCATTTGAACCTCAGCTTTTTTCAGTAATATTTATAGGAATAACAAACTTCTACTGAGTGTTTACTTTTTAAGTGCTATTCATTTATTAATTCACTTCATTTTCAGAACAACCCTGTGAAGTAGGTATCCTGTAATTCAATTTACAAATGAGGAAACTAGGGAACAGAAAGGTTAAGTAACTTGCACAAGTCCTGAAGCAACTAAAGTGGTAAAGCTGAATATTTGAACCCAAGCAGTCTGATTCCAGAGCCCACAGTATATTTTTCATATGGCCTTTCAGTCATAACATAGAGCAGTTAATACCTTCTCATAAGATTATTATGAAGAGTAAATGAGATAACATAAATATTAATTATTAGTGGCACTAATGAGTGGTAATTTGCATTGCTTTGATTACTTTTCATAACATGTTGTATTTAACTTTTCTGTAAATATTGTGTACTATCTTTCCTGTTCCCTTCATGGTTTTTTTAGACCTGATCAGAAATTCAATGAACATATTAAGGATGATAAAGGTGAAGACTTTCAGAAACGATATATCCTCAAGAGAGACAACTCCAGCTTTGACAAAGATGATAACCAGGTAATCTGTCACAACTGCAGCTTTTTTCTAGGTGCAGGACTTATCCCAACTGATCATTTTCCCGAGAATTAATTGTTTTCGTTCCTTTAGATGAGAATACGTTTGAAAGATGACAGAAGGAGCAAATCTATAGAAGAAAGAGAAGAGGAGTACCAGAGAGCCAGAGACCGAATATTTTCCCAAGATGTATGTACTGATTTATATTTAGATCTCACTGTTAAAATATATGCTAATTGCATTAGAGGGGGGGTCACTCCTTTTATAATCTATTGATCATTTATTTGTAACCGTATCTGTTATATTTAAAGTCACTTGTTAGAAATACTGAGATCCATCTTGTTCATGTTAATAATTTAATAGTTTATAAAATGCTACATTGCAGCAGTTATATAAATATTTCAAAAACTGCATGCTTATAGACTACAGAGTAGTAGTGTTGAACTGAATATATAGTTAGTATAATTTTTTTTCCTTCCAAACTTCTCACAGATTTGAGATTTTTAGAACATTCATCATAGTCTACAAAATCATGGACTCTAAGTTCTACTTGGTAGTAGATTTTTCTCAATAAATAACTTGTTTCTTTTAAAGTAAAACTAATTTTTAGATTAATATTGTCTACTTTTTTAAGTGATTATGTGAAAGAAATCTTTAAAGTGGGTAATTATTTTATACATATATTTGAGAAGAGATTTAGTTTGGTCTGACCAGTGTCTGTTAAGCACCCATTCTGTTTAGTACTAGGTTTTATTCATGGATATATGAATGTATGTAATTTGTGTTAACATTGCCAGAGATGGAAATTTCAATGGTAAAAAAACAAAGAGTAACACTAAAATCCAAACTATCAGTTAATATTCGTACAAATCTTATTGACCACCTATAGTAGGTGCTATGCTGGGCACTGGAGGACACATCCGTTTACACTTAAAATAAGTTATCCCCCAAACAGTGCTATATATACGTATGGTAGATATTATCATTGTTTTTATCTTACGGATAAGGATACTGAGGTCCGAGGAGGCTAAGTAAAGTAGCAAAAGATCATATAGCTAGAAAATGACAGAGATTGGGATTTCAGCCCAGGTCTGCTGTCCTCAGAGCCTGATAAACTAGATGTAATTCTCTCTGTAGTTTCTAAGATTGATGAGGCCTCTACCCCGATGAATAGCCAGGTAATGACAATACGATATGTGATGTAGGTGGAGACATGAAGGTAAAATAAGGGACATGGCAGAAAAGCATCACAAAACAGAACTCAGGAGTGAGAGGAAGAGTTAGCTTCCAAACAGAGACTCCAAGGGAGTGAAATGTTCCAAGTAGAGGGTCAGTATTTGCAGAGGCCCAGAGTTAAAGGAGAAGTTGACACATGAAGACTAAAAAATTCAGAGGAGCTGGACTATAGCCTACGTGACACAGAAAGTGAGGAAAGTTTAGATTAGAGAAATAAGCAGGAAGCAGATGACTTGACCCAGGAAGCAGATGACCTGTCCCTGAAAGCTGGTTAAGGTGGTTGGGCCTTTAGTTAGAGCAGGAGGCAGCAAACTTTTTCTGTAAAGAGCCAGATAATTAATATTTTAGGCTTTTAGAGTCATGCCGTATTGTATTGCAACAACTCATATCTACCTTTTTAATGTGAAAGCAGATGTAGAAAATACATAAATAAATGGGCACGGCTGTGTTCGAATAAAACTTTATTTGCAAAAACAGGTGGCTGACCATAGTTTGCTGACCTCTATGCAAACAGCGGAGAGCTGTTAAAGGAGGGAAGAGATGTGATAAGATTGACATTTTAGAAAGACTTTTGTGGCTTCTATTGTTTAAATTGGATTAAAAGGGCAAAACTAGTAGCTGGAAAACCAGTTAGAAGACTGTTATAATAATACAAGCAAAAATGGTGGTTGCCCGAGCTAAGTTCATAGCATTAGAACAGTTTGGTTCTGAGCTGCATTGAGGTATAGCTGCTTGCTTGTTCACTGCTACAGTCACAACCAAAGCACAGGTGATCAAAATGTTGAGTGAATGAGGTGGAATCTATAGATTGGTGTACACCTTCAGTATATAATAGTGAAAAGGGGTTCACTATTTGGAAGAGATTATTTGAATTTCAGATTAATTTGTGCCCCAGAAATGAATGGCTTCTGTTAAAAGTAAGCATAGTGTGTCCAAGCCAAAAATAATTTCATTGTTATTTATTTATGTCCCCCTATCACTATTTCGGATTTTTTTCGCAGGGCTAAATGATAACTTATTAAATATTACTGCATGTGTTTTTTGTTGTCATCACCAGTTTATGTATTTGACAAAAGCTCAACTTCTTATATCTCTTCTTTCTTTCTAGTCCCTGTGTTCCCAAGAGAATTATATTATTGACAAAAGGTGAGGGAATTTTTAACATTCATTTGTTAACTCTCTGATTGACGCTAATAAAAATAAAAATGTCTCATTAAAATGCCAACAGAATCCAAGACGAGGATGCTAGTAGTACCCAGCAGAGGCGTCAGATATTTAGGTATTGAAAGCATGTTTTCATGCAGCATTAAAAACTCAAAGCATTTTTTCTCTATTCTTTCCCCTTTTGTCCTATTAGCTTTTCAAAGTTTTCTTTCTAAATTACAGAGTTAATAAAGATGCTTCAGGGAGATCAACAAATAGCCATCAAAGCAGCACTGAGAATGAACTGAAGTATTCTGAACCACGACCCTGGAGCAGTACAGATTCAGACAGTTCCCTCCGAAACTTCAAGCCTGCTGTTACCAAAGCCAGCAGCTTCAGTGGAATCTCGGTCCTGACAAGAGGTGATAGTTCTGGGAGCAGCAAAAGCATAGGCAGGCTTTCAAAAACAGGTATAAATATTTGTCTAGAACTGTGCAGTCATAACATTCATTTCCCTATTGCTGCCTTAGCTCTTTATTTATCAGATGGCTTCTGCAGTTATCCTAACATCTAAAATTCCTACCAGCAGTGCATTGAGCAGCTCCACAGTACTTCAGAGGTAATGGGTGTATTGACATTTGGATTCATTCTCTGCTCAAGAGAGATTTACAAACATCAGTTAAAGTAAAAATCCTATCCTGTGACATAAACTTAATCAAGTTAGTTCAGTGAAATGTCATCTGTTGTTTGAGTCCCCAGAGGTGGTTGGAAATTCTCCATTGCTTATTTATAATTAGAAGGCCTGGTTTCTTACCTAGGATTATTTAACATTGGTTGCATTTTCAGCTAATACTATCAGTTATTGATTGTATTTTTCATGATAAAGTCCTTCATTTGCCATTCAAAGAATCAGTAAAATTGCTGAGAAGTTTCTGAGGATTTTTCAAGAAAAATAATGTGATGTAATTATTCTGAATGAGTGAAAATTTTAGTAACATCCTCATTCTTCTAGTTTCTTTGCTTTTAGGGTACCTTACCTTTAGGCTCATACATTTTCTCTTCACCTTTACTAACTGGGTTTAATACTAAAGACCTCACATCTCTCTTAGGATCTTTGCAGATCTTTATTTGTATTCCAAAATTAGCTTTAAAAGTTAGCAGAAATGGCTATCTTTAGCCTATCTGGGTTATCATAGACATGGTATTGCACAGGTAACATGGGAGAGATTTAGAGGTGGCCAAGTATTTTTTTATTAATCCTTGTCTATAATCAGTGCTTTAAATTAAGGCTTATGAATTGCACTCGTCACCCTTTCTTATTATAATGTGCATATCAAAAATATCTTAGTGTATATCATAGAATATTGCTAAAGATAGGTAAATTTTGTTAATATAAGAAATATGTATGTGCACAAGATATGCATTTATTTGGGAAACAAGTCATCATAACAATAACTATGAGAAGATCATGTAGGAACACTGCTGAATTAAAACATTTTAAGATCGTGTCCTATTTATAATCTATATTCTCTTCAGAGATGAACCATTATTTAACTCTTAATAGGGAAAAATTATTTTTGGTAGAGTTTTTATCCGGGGTCATTTGGCACAACTTAAAATAGAAGAAGGCAGTCTGTATAAGTGTATCATATTTGTTTATTTCATTCATTAAAGAGTAATTCTCCATCCCAGAATTAACTCTTACTTAAAACCTAGTTAACCATATACAGTTTAAAAATCTTTTTCTTTCTTTGATTGTCTTATTATCCAGTTTTAGCCATTTTACTGAAAGTCAGTAACATTTTCAGTCTCTGGGTGATAGAAAACGAACTAGATTGCAGGGATAAAAACAGCTAAAAATAAATTATCACATTTATTAAGTTTAGCAAGAAATAAATTTTAAAACTAATGCTAATATGAATACTCGGAATATTTTTCATGCTGTCTTTGTCCCTTAATATGATAAACAATTAAATGTTGACTCTATAGGAAGATGCTATGATTCTGAGCTTAAAATGGAATTCTGTAATGAAACTTCCCAATTGTGTCTCTTGATAGAGAATTTATCATTTTTGTTATCTCCTCTACTACTCTTAATCTTTCTGTGTTCTTATAGATAAGGGGTTTCTGATATAAGAGATTTGGGGCATTTGGCTGTGCTATGTTCTTTTTCCTGGGGAAAATTATAATCTGTGTATTCCTAAGTGTTAATCTAAAAGGTAAAATGTACATAAGTTTGTGCTTTGGGGAATGTGGGTAATGTGCTTTTTGTGGCTGTCTGTGGCTGTTGTTATTATAATCTTGCTTAAGTTGCATGCTTTGGCTATGACTTCTCTGACAACTTATGTGATCAGTTTGCTGTATTAAACTTGTTGATGATGGGGAGGGGAAGCAAAATTATATAGTAAATCAAAAATAGCCATTGCTTTTATGTGGTAACTGCATGTTATGTAATGTAGATTTTATTGTTACATATTTAAAGCCTTCGTTTTTATATGAGGTTTAAAAAATCCATATTTTTCATTACTCCTCCCTAGGTTCTGAGTCTTCTGGTAGTGTAGGGTCATCTACGGGCTCTCTTTCTCACATCCAGCAGCCTCTTCCAGGTACAGCTCTCAGCCAGTCTTCTCATGGCGCACCTGTCGTCTATCCAACTGTCAGCACTCATAGCTCTCTTTCCTTTGATGGTGGCCTAAATGGGCAAGTCGCATCTCCTAGCACTAGCTTCTTTTTGCTTCCCTTGGAAGCGGCAGGCATACCACCTGGCAGTATTCTGATCAACCCACAAACAGGTTGGTATCGAGAAAAAGGTGTTTATTTCAGTTGAGATATCAGGAGTTACTGAAAAATAAAAACTGTGTATTAAATGTATTATTTGTATATGTGTTGTCAATTTTTTATTTTTCATAAGTAATTAGAATTTTCCCTAGAACTTTAATAAAACATTTCTGCTAGAAAATGTTACAAGATATATTTATATCAGGAAGTATTTTTCTCTTTGTGACATCCAGACATCACCTTTTAGGCTGACCATAATTGAAAAATGGTTCATTTCTTAGAAATGAGACAATGACCATTGAAAGAGCTTTATTTGATTTAAAAAAGTAAAAATTATCCTGGGGAAAATAGTATGCATTTCATGAGGAAGGAGAAAGTAAGCAGCTCTTATTCATTATAGAATGAAGGAGAAAGAACATGTAAGTTATTGTCCTTCTGAATATAGTAATTGTTTTCTCCTAAGGAAAAGGTAAGGCACATTTTATTATTAGAAAAAGGAAATAGGTAGTGCTTATGAATTAATATTGAAGACACATATTCTTTGCAGTTAGGTAATAATTCTCATCTTTTCAGCATGTATTATGTATCATGTACTGTGTTAGGTGCTTGAAACACATTACTTATCATCATTACAATCTTGGTAGGTGAAGTCCCCATTTACGTGTAAGGAAACTAAACTTCAGAGAGATTAAGAAACTGCAGTCATAATACATTTCATTATGCATGTCGTATGGGCAAATACAGAAAACATCTTTTAAAAGATCACGTGAAGTCTGGTCTCTATTCAGAATGTTATGGTGCAGTAATTTTGTGAGAATGAGAACAACCTTATAAATCATTTGATAACCTTTCTTAGAAATTCGTACACTTAACTCATGTGGTCACATCAGCACAGCAGTAGTTGGGCAAGATAGGTACAGGCGAGAGTGTCTCTGTGTGCTCCTGAACCTTTTCTTTTGTTTGTTGTAGAGAAGACCATGGCTTGGAACTCATTACCTTCAGATTTCTTTGCATCTGTTTTTTAAGATAAAGTATTGGAACATTTGTTTCTATTAGAAGAAATGAATAACTGACTATTCAGAAATTCCGTTTTTGCTTAACCATTATCTTCTTCTCCTTGAGATTTATTATATTACTAAACTTCTTGTTTTTCTGAAGCAGGATATAAGATGACTTAATATACTATTTACTATTACTTTTCATTCAAAACATTTTAATGATTTTTCAATGATATGAAAGATTCTACTGAATAGGAAATTATAGAATGAGCAACAGATCAACCTGTAATTGAATTGTATTCTTAATTTTAAATGAGTCCAAAAGTGATCTCTTTGCTTTTTGAGAACAGCATTACAACACATCCAATGTTTTCAAACGGCCCTTAAGTTACTTTTAAGCATGCTTCCAATCATATCTTCTCTACCATTTTTGTTCAAAATTACATAACAATCAACAAATACCCAGCATTACTTGTTTTCATATAACTAAATTATCAAGAAACTTAATGAAAATTATTTGAATTTGAAAGACTTTTCCCACTTGGTATCAGTGGAACAATGTATTCTTCTCTCCCCACAATTATTTTATTATGTCATAAGTTTCAGAAAGCAAATAGGGGGTTTTACCATGGAAGAAAGGATATTATTAAGACAATTTTTAACAATTGTTCAGTCAGATTTCTCTTAACTTCTCTATTCTTCCCATTCTAAATGGGTATCATACATAGTATATTTCACATAGTCCCCTTTTTTTCTGTTCTTTTTTTTTTTAATAATATAGTGTATAGTGTAAGGAAAAATACTAATCTGTGTATCTGTTTACCTCTGCTTTGAAAAAAAAAAATTCTGGAAGAAGGGTATCCAAATTGTTAACTACAAGATTATGGGGGGATTTATTTTCTTTCGATCCCTATTTATTGGTTATTTTCCCACAATAAAAATATTTTCATAATAAGAAAAAGTTGTTCAGAATGTATGTGTAGAAAAGAGTAAAATTCATTTACTTAGGCACTTCAGATATCCCCCCAGTAATTAGTAAGCAATAACAATAAGCCTCTAAATCAATATTAAAGGTTTTTTCCATACCTGTGAATCAAGCTCACTAGAATTAAAAAATTATTTTACAAAATTCTTCAGAGTTCACAACTTACAACTTTAGAAGTTATAAAATAAGGACTCTGCCATCAAGTCCATGATTTGAAATTTGAAGCTGGCAAGCATTTTTAATTTTCATCCAGTGTTAATTTCACTAATTGAGCATATGCATTGTGGTCTATAAATTAGCTCTTTCTCACTACATAATAGAGGCTAATTAATAACGTTCCAGTATCCCAAAGTCAAGAATTTTTTTCTTAAAACTGAAATCGTTAAAGCACTACAGGACCACAGTCCTATAACTGAATCCCTTGAGCAAGATATTCAGAATTCAGAGTTTTTCGAAAAATGCTGTGTATTATAAAATAACTCCAGGAGGTTTTAGAGCAGCACCTACATAGTAAAACACTGCAGCAGAATTTTCAAATATTTACTCTGTGAGAAACTTAAGACCATGGGGGAAGGGAAGGGGAAATAATAGTTACAAACAGGGAGGGAGGTAAACTACAAGAAACTTAAATACAGAGAACAAACTGGCAGGGGAGGGGGTGGCGGGGAGGGAAAATAGGTGATAGACATTGAGGAGGGCACTTGTTGGGATGAGCACTGGGTGTTGTATGTAAGCCAGTTTGACAATAAATTATATTTTTAAAAAATGAAAAAAAAATTTACTCTAAGTGAGAAAAATAAAGACTATTAAAATAGGCTCAGGTAAGGTCACACTTCGTTTCCTCTGCTAAGAAAATCTTTTGGTCTTCAGAAACTTGGCTTTGGGATTTTGAGTAAGGATTATAGACCTGTGTTACAGATTGTTCATAGAAATGACCTATGTTCGGTCTCAATTGTAAATGGTTTTTTTCCCTCCTCTTATAATTTTTCAGGTCAGCCCTTCATAAACCCAGATGGAAGTCCAGTTGTGTATAATCCTCCTATGACTCAACAACCTGTTAGAACCCAAGTGCCTGGACCTCCACAGCCACCTCTGCCACCCCCACCACCTCAACAACAAGCAGCTAATCACATTTTCTCACAGGTGCACATATCCATGATTACATAATGCTAAGTTCACCTCCCTTTATATATTTGGGTTTAAACTCACTAATTATAATTATAATTGGGCTAGCCCAAGTATCTCTTAGAACTTTAATATTCTGCACCAGTGATGTCCCGCTCCGTTTGTAGGAAGAGAGGTTAACTTCACAGGATTTTCAGCTAATAAATACAGAATATATATTGGAAAGAAGGAAATTTCGTATCTCATGAGCCTATGTGGTGAGTATGTTCTCCGTATTCTACAACAGCAAGAGATGGACAAAAGGAATAAAAAGAAAACTAAGATTATCCCAGTGAGCTAATAAGTAAGTTGTTCTAAGGTTCAGCAGATCAAGAAGATAGAAGAAACTTAAGTTGCTCAAGTTCGGCAAGGTACTTTGCATCCCACCTATTCTACAAAAGAGGGAGGCAAAAACATTCTGAATTAGAATTCACAGAAGCACTCTTAATAGTATCTTGAATTTGTAGAAATGTTTAAAGTTTGCACATACACTTTCACATTCTGGCTATTCCCATATAGATGTATTCATCCTTGGGGAACTTGATTATCCCAGTGTAAACTCATTTACTTTTGTTCTTTCAAAGGTTGTATAACATATCAAAGACAGCTTGTACAGTTAGTTACACCTCTTTTTCTCCATAAGACTATCTAAATATTCCACTGGTGAGAACTTGTAGAATACTTTCTTATGAAAGAAGTATGGAGATAAACTTGAACTAGGGAAATTTCATTAATTTTATTGGCAAGTTATATCGTTTGTGTAGCGCAAGGGTAAAGAATATATGAGCAGTGGTAATGTCATCAAATACTTTCAAAGTTTTGCGAATAATTGTGCCTCTGGCAATTAAGAGTCCTAATATTGGGCAAGGTAGTTTATATAAAGTAGGATTTCTAGGTTTTTGATGTGCTTTTAAGACATACAAATCTGTGGGGGCGCCTGGGTGGCTCAGTCGGTTGGGCGACCGACTTCGGCTCAGGTCATGATCTCACAGTCCGTGAGTTCGAGCCCCGCATCGGGCTCTGTGCTGACATCTCAGAGCCTGGAGCCTGTTTCAGATTCTGTGTCTCCCTCTCTCTCTCACCCTCCCCCGTTCATGCTCTCTCTGTGTCTCAAAAATAAATAAATGTAAAAAAAAATTTTTTTTAAACCCAAACATACAAATGTGTGAAGAGGAAGTTGCCTAAAAACTGTTTCCAAAGACTCCCATATCCACTTCCCAACCCCATTTGATTAAAAATGCACAGGTACACATTGGAGTACATAAAACGCCCTCCCTGGCCTTCTCTGCCTTGCCTTCATTCAGTTAGGTCCTGAAGTATTTCTCTTTCATCTTGTTGTCAGTTGCCTATGCCTTGCTACATATTTCACCAGGAGCTTTTAAGACTGATTTTCATTTCATTCAGTGGAAATAGTATTTGGTGGCTTCAAAAAAGTCTAAGGATTCATCTATGATTATATATTTCAGATTATTATCTCTTAGAAATAATTTTGTATGATTTAGATATGAGACTATCCTAAATAAAGGTGTAGATAGCTTAGTTTAGAAATAGAGCCTAGGGGCACCTGGGTGGCTCAGTTGGTTGAGGGTCTGACTTTGGCTCATGTCAGTGATCTCATGGTTTGTGAGTTCGAGCCCCACATCGGGCTCTCTGCTGTCAGCAAGGAACCCGCTACAGATCCTGTCCCCCTCTCCCTGCCCTCCCACTTCATTTGCTCTCTTTCTCTCAAAAAAAATAAACATTTTAAAAAAGGAATAGAGCTTTAATGGACTATAATTTGAAATCTCAGGATATGCATCAAACTTCGTGGTTGATTGTCCTGGTGTTGCTTCAGGTGTTTCAGGTAATTCATCATCAGATACCAAAATAGAGAATTGATGAACAAATGATACTCAGTAACTACTTTCTTTCTGCACTGAGATAATCCATCCATGAAGTTTCAAATAACCAAACAAAATAATAGTATGATTTCCAAAGCCTTCAGATGGGCTGCATTTCTCAAAACCAGTCACTTTTAAGTGGATATTGTTTTGCAGCCATTTGCAATTTAAGTAGGAAAAGGAAGAGCTAAGGCTTTTCCTTTTCTAAGTGGTGTCAGAATTTCACTTTGAACGAGTCTTCCCGCCCACATTTGTCTCATTACCACTTGACACTCTCGGAGACATTAATTCATACCACTGGTGCTCATCGGACTCCTCTTTCTTTTATCTTACAGCTGACTAAAGCTTTTGTTTCATCTGACACTTACATAGTAGGTCAAGATGTCTGGAAGAAAGTTATGTCTTAATGGTTGTCTGACTTAATAACACATTGAATAGCCTGTGCTTGGAAGTTCTAAAACCACTGCACCTCGTTTAGTGTGATATGTGCTGTCATCTGCTAGGAAGCTTGCTAATTTCTAGTCAAGAGGTTAGTGAGGAACCAGTGGCTCTATAGATCCTTCAGTGTTTACCTTGTTTAGTACTTTTGCTTTAGTTCTAGATTTTTTGTGAGATTCTATTTTTTTCATTTTTTAGAAACTATTGTGTTGATTTTGTGGGGGAAGTGTAACTCACCATACACGTCTGAGTTGTCATAAGACTTTCCCCTTATTTAGATTATTTCCTTGGGAAGCTTATTCAGTTCGCTTATTTTGCATTTTCAAAGTATTCTTTTAGGAAATACTGTCCAGACAGAGATTCATGTGTATACATTTTAAGCAAAAGTGAGAGTTTTCGTTAGATAAAATGACCTGGGTTCCTCCAGTGCTTGCTTACATGGCTGTCTACAGGTCACTTATCTTAGTCTGACTGTCACCTATATAACATGGATTATGAGAGTCTTTAAGCCAGTATGTGTATTACCCTTTTGTAATAAACTATCTAATATAAATATAAGACTGGGAAACTAAGTCAGATGCCACTGTTAGCCTACAGATGGCCAGCTGTACTCCTTAAGGTTTAAAATGATTAAAACATTGTTCATTTTCTATAATGTCTGTTTTTGAGTGTCCCTGGAAAACATAAAACTTATCCTTTTTTTTCTGAAATGCAGAAGTATATCATTAGTGAAAAAATTTCAGGTCACTAGTTTTTCAGCTCCACATGGCATCTACTCTCTCAACCAAAATTTGTAGTTTCAAGACAAATGTGTTTATCTTCCTTGTGTAAAAGAGATAAGTTTATGTGTGTACATGTGCCTGTATGTATGTGTGTGCTGTTCTTTAGGCTGTTACTCTTAGTGGCACCCACAACATATTGTACTTTAAAAACTGCTAAAATTAAAAAAGTAAATAAATTTTTTAAAGTGAAAATTGTTAGAATTCAGGCCCTATGGTCCCAGAAGAGTATTTAATCATGCCTTATCAGATAGTAATTCGCATAGATACTATGTTGTTTTCATTGTCTGATAATGAATGAAGTTTTTCTTTTATTTAGTTTTATAATGCTAAATAGAACAGCCCCTCCATCAAACCAGGAAGTAAGAATGAGTGGTTTTGTTTTTACTGACTTAACCTAGGGGTTTGGGTTAGATAATAGGATTTGAAATGTCTAAATTACCTGTTTCTATGAATCTAATAAATATTTGTATGAAAAAAATTATACATTAAAACATAGGTATGTTTTTTAAATTTTTACTGTGTAGAGTTTCTTCATTTAGCATTGTTTTTGTTGTTTCCTATTATCGTTGTTTAAGATCACTTTATAAATATAGTTTAAGCTGTTGCCAAAAAAGTGTAACTTTCCATTTTATGCAATTCTTGTAACATTTTATTCTGACATTAACATTGTTTGCCAACCTGTTATTCCTTAGCCTGTTCGTCCTCTGCAGTCCTCTTCACAGCCTGTTCAGTACTCTACAGCCCCTTACCCATCCCCGCTCCTGCCAGTCTCACCCACCCAGCAATACTCCGTGGTACTATATCTCTATTCACCTCCTGCATTGTTTCTGTGGGTGGATGTGTGATGGATGCTTATGAATGTGATTAATGTGATATGATCTTTTGTGACTATTTAAAGTCCTAGACACATATACTGAAAAAGTGTTTCTAACTTGTATTAGAAATAATTTACTGTCTACTGTAGAATATTTGTTATATTGACTTATTACAGTGATTATATAAATCCCAATTTTTTCCTGCTTTTCCACAATGAAATGATTTTCAGGTTGACAATTCTAGTACTAAGATGGTTTAGCTACTTTTCTCCTTGAGATCAGTGCGATCTGTGCAATCTTGGAGTGGCAGCCTTCATCTGGGTTTAAGGCTTTCTGTTCTTTCCCCAGTACATAGGTCCCGTAGACTTATCCCAGTTATTAGGGTGAATTGGAGCTTATGATTACATAAGACATTCTTCTAAGTATATTCCCAAGAAGATCTCTAGATATTTAATCTGTGACTGTAATGAATGGTACTTTCTTCTATCCAAAGTATGCCCTAAGTTCTACCTCTCAGAGTTTACAAGCACCAGGGCCATGTGTTCTCTCTGTGACCTTCTATAGTTACTAAGTATATGAGACAACAATGTAAAAGTTGGAATGGAATTCCTGCCTAGGGCCTAACATGAAATGAGTATTCAATAAATGTTACTTCCCTTCCCTTAAAATGAGTCTCCCTAAACAGCCTAATAGATTTTTCCCAGTGGTGCTGTTATTTTTTTTAATATATGGCATCATATTTTGACACTACTTTTTAGATTAAATTACAAGCTATGTCTTAAAATCACTTGACATTTTGTAGAAACTTTTTCTTATATTGAGAGTGTTTTTGCGTTGAGCTGGGGGCAACCTTATTTACCAGCATTGGCTGTGAATGATTTTCAAAAATCACTTCCAATCTGAAAAAATAAAATTTTGCCAACATTGAGAAGATCAAAGTGTCAATGAACATAACATAAAAGCCTCAAAAATGTTTTGAAAAATGGCAGATTGTTGGAATAAGAAAATGACTTTTTTTCAAGACGACTCTGATGGTGGTGTATAGTTAAAATATTTGGCCAGATTACTGTGTAATTACAACTAATAGGTATATTTTAGTACATTTTTCCCTTTTGAAAGTATTCATTGAATTAGGCTAATAATGCTAGAGTGTGTCAGAGCAAGCATAAAACCATGTATTTCCAGTCATTAAATCAGGTACCCCTTTTCAGTTCCCTGTCTTTTCCATAGCTGTAATGTACTTTGCAAAAACCAGCAGACTAGAAATTGCAGATGTGTCGACTTTGATCTGACAACTCAGTTGCCACAATTTTTTTTAGGTAACTTTTTCCAAAATTCTCCTCTTAACAAAATGTGGTGTATATTGTTGCCAATCTCTGGCTCTTTGGGAGCAAGGGGATGCCATTTTAACCCCATTTTTGTCATTTCAATGATATTATCTAGACTAGTCAGAACTGGTCCTTAGGCTGTTGAGTGAGAGAAAACATTTGTCAGATGGCATGTACATTATAAACCTCTCTTGGCTGGACATGATTGCCTGCTCACCAAGTAGCAAAAGCAATAGGAAACTCATCTCGATTACATTTGTCAACATCTGACTTTAGGACGAGACTGAAAAACCCTAGAGAAGAATAGAATTTATGGCCAAATTATTTTTGAGAGATTAGAAGACTGGGGTGGATTTTATGCATTTTTTTTTTCATTTGTGCTAGTATATTCAACAGGTGTGATAAGATAAACAGAAGTGCCTAGAACCAGAATCTTGCCTTTTAGGAAAAGGGGTAGAATAATTAGTACTGTGCCTTGTTAGTTACCCGGTCCTTGAAGTCCTTTGAGAAGATGTTAATTATATAATATAAGTATGTCCAGTTTTCACTTCACACATCCTTATGTGTCTTTAATCATCATTTAAATAAGTGTCTTTTCATTTTTTTGTGTGAAATGTTTTTACGCCCTACTCTTCTGCATGCTTTGCAATCCATTAGATCTACTTCAAAAGTAATTTATTAATGACAGCATTATAATACTCCTACTTTCCTGCCTTAGAGTTCTAATTGTATTGAAGCTGTTCTATTAAATCAAATCTGTTATAGATACATGATACCCATACTACTGCAGTTCATCTTCAAATACATGAAGTTTTTTTTTTTTTTTTAGAAGTTTGGTTTACATGTGTATGGAAGGCTTACTGATTTCTGACCTTTCCCTTTTTTTTTTTAGCAGGACAACCTTGGGTCTCAGTTTAGCCACATGAGTCTTGCCCGCCAGCCATCTGCAGATGGTTCTGACCCTCATGCCACCATGTTCCAGTCCACTGTTGTTCTTCAGTCCCCACAGCAGTCTGGTTATATCATGACAGCAGCCCCTCCACCACCACCGCCGCCACCACCTCCTCCCCCTCCTCTGCCACCTGGGCAGCCAGTCCCTTCTGCTGGCTATGCTGCCTCTGGCCATCCTGTCAGCCAGCCTGTGCTTCAGCAGCAGGGATATATTCAGCAGCCCTCACCACAGGTACGTCGCTTTCTCACCTTTTAACCTTAGAGAGCTTACTTTTTATTTCACATGGAGAGAATCTGTGAGAATGTATATATAAACAAAGCTGGCCATCATCTTCCCTTCTCAGCCACATAACTAGTAGATACTTCAGTTGGATAAAGTATGTCACTTCTGAGTTTCCTTTTGACTGATAGATTTGTTTTAATTAGCTTACAAGAAACACAATAAGGTAGGTACACCATAAAAATAAACTGATGTGTTTAGGTCGGTTTAGGGAGAATTAACATCATAATACTATCAAAGCTTTCAATGCAGGAACATGTTATCTGTCTACATTTACATGAATATTCCTTAATTTTTCCCAACACTGTTTTGTAGTTTTAATTATACAAGTACTGCATATATTTTATTAAATATATCTCTAAGTATGTAATGTTTTTTAATGATATTTTAAAGGAGATTATTTTAAAATTTCATTTTCTGTTCATCATTTGATAGTATGTAGAAATAAAGTTGATTTTTGTGCATTTACCTTAAATCCTGTGGACTTTCTAAATTTAATTATTCTAGTACTTTTTTACAGACTGCTTAGGATTTTCTATATTGAAGACCATTTCTACATATATTATCCTTTCCAATATATATGCCTTTTATTCCTCTTTCTTGCCTTATTGTATTGTCTATGAGCTCTGATGTTGAATATACACACAACTTAACAGGGGCAAGTAAATTCCCTAGAATTCATTTATTAACTTAAGGCTAGGTTTTGAAAGTATATATTCTTCCTTGTTCCCAGTCTTAGGGGAAAGCATTCTGTCTTTCATCATTAACTGTGATATTATCTGTGGGGTTTTTGCCCTCTATGAGGTTGAGGAAATTCTCTTAGTTTGTTGAGAGTTTTTACCATGAATTGAGTGTTAAGTCTTATAAAATGTCTTTTTCTTTGTTGAAATGATCATGTGATTTTTTTTCTCCACTTCACTCTCTTAATACAGTGAATTATTCTGACTGACTTCTGAATGTTAAGTTAGCCTTTTATTTCAGGAACATACTCCCACTTGGTCATGATATAACATCTTTATATATCACTGGATTCATTCGACTTTTCTTATGGATTTTTGCATGAATGTTCATAATGGATATGGGTCTATGGTTTGCTTATAATGTCTTTTTCAGGTTGTAGTATCAGGGTGGCACTGATACTGGCCTCAAAATGAATTAGATATTATTGCCTCCTCAATTTCCTAAAGCACTTTGTGTAGAACTCTTCTCTTCTTAAATGTTTGCTAGAATTCACTGATGCATCCATCTGGATCTGGAGTTATTTTGTGGAGAAGATTCTAAAATTACAAATTCAGTTTTTTAGTAGATACAGAGCTAATCCAATTTTCTATTTCTTTTTGGATCAGATTTCATAGTTTGTATAATTTAATTATATTGTCAAATTTATTGGCAAACAGTTGCTCATAATATCCACCTTATAATTTTAGTATCTTGAAGATCTTTAATGGTATCACCTATGTAATTCTTAATGTTGGTAATTTCATTCTTCTCGCTTCTTTGTGTCTTATTTACTTAAGAGATTTATCAATTCCATCGATGTTTTTAGAAAACCAATTTAGAGTTTCAGGGCACCTGGGTGGCTCAGTCAGTTAAGCGTTCTCTTGATTTCAGTTCAGGTCATGATCTCTCTCCAGCTCAGGCATGCATATTCATATTTTCTCTCTCTCTCTCTCTCTCTCTCTCTCTCTCTTTCTTTCTCTTTCTCTCTCCCCCTCCCCCTCTCCCCCTCCTCCTCTTCCTCTCTCCCTCTCCCTCTCCCTCCCTCCCCACCTTCCTTAAACAATTAAAAAAATAAAAAAACCAATTTAGGGTTTCATTAATTTTATTATCCATTTTCTGTTTGAGCTACTTCTGCCTTTACCATTATTTTCTTCCTTCCACTTATTTTGCATTTATTTGCTCTTTTGTTTCTAGCTTTTTAAGGTGGAAGCATAGATCACTGATTTTTGATTGTTCTTCCTTTCTAAGTTTTTAATGTTATAAATTTCCCTCTAAAGCACCACTTTAGCTGCAATTCATAAAACTGGATATGTTGTGTTTTTGTTATTTCATTCAAAATCTCTCTCTCTTTTTTGTATGTGACTTTTTTGACCCATGATTTGTCTAGAAGTGTGTTATTTAATGTCCAAATATTTGGGGCTTTCTAAATACCTTACTGTTTTGATTTCTGTTTTAATTTCATGTGGTCAGAGAACCTAGTCTAAGATTTGTTTTGGAATCTCTTGAGTCTTTTTTTATTTCCCAGTATGTAGTCTTTTGGGGGCAAGATCCATGTGCACTTGAAAGCATTTGTATTCTATCATTTTAGTGTTTATGATTTTTTTTGTTTGTTTTGAGGTAAAGTTCATATAATATAAAATTAACTATTTTAAAGTGAACACTTCACTGACATTTAGTGCATATACAGTGTTTTGCAACTATCACCTCTCTCTAGTTCCAAAACATTTTTATTTTCATCACCCCAAAAGAAAACTCTGTATTCATTAAGCAATTATTACCCATTTGCCCTATCCCCCAGCCCTTGGAACCACCAATCTGCATTCTGTCTCTAAGGATTTACCTATTCATATTAATGGAATCATGCCATATTGTTACCTTTTGTGTCTGGCTTTTTTAACTTAACACAGTGTTTGAGGGTTAATCCATGTTGTAGCATGTATCAGTACCTCATTCCTTCTTAGGTCTGGATAATATGCCATTGTTTGTATATACCACCGTTTGTTCATTTTTCAACCATTAGTGGGTTTGGGATGTTTCTACCCTTTGCACATTGTGAATAGTGCTGTTATGAACATGGAGGTACATGTATTTGTTCAAGTATCTGTTCTCATTTATTTGGGTATATACCTAGGAATAAAATTGCTGAATTATATGGTAATTCTGTGTTTAATTTTTTGAGGAATCACCAGGCTTTCTATGGTGTCATTTTATATTCCTATCTGCAATGTATTGAGGTTCCAGTTTTTCCACATTTTGGCAGTAACACTTATTATTTACCTTTTTAAAAATTATTATTATCCTAGCCATCCTTTGGGTGTGAAATAGGTATCTCATTGTGGTTTTGACTTGTATTTCCCTAATGATTGGTTAATCATTTGTTCATACGCTTGTTGGCCATTATCTGTCTCCTTTGGAGAAATGTCTGTTGTAAGTCCTTTGCCATTTTTTTCAGGAGATTGTCTTTTTGTTGAGTTGTGAGAGTTCCTTATATAGTCTGTATACTAGACCCTTATCAGGTGTGTGATTTGCAAAGATGTTCACCATTCTTTAGTTGTCCTTTGACTTTTTGATAACGTCCTTAATTAGTCATCAAAACTTTAATTTTGATGAAATCCACTTTATCCTTTTTTTTTTTTTTTTCATTTTACTGCTGATACTTTTAGTATCATATCTAAGAATCCATTGCCAAATCCAAGGTCATGAAGATTTTATCCCTGTCTTCTTTTAAGAGTTTCATGGTCTCGGGCACCTGAGTGGCTCAGTGGGTTTAGTGTCCAAGTTCAGCTCAGGCCATGATCTCACACTTTGTGAGTTTGAGTCCTGTGTCAGGCTTTCTGCTGTCGCTGTCAGAGCCTGCCTTGGATCCTCTGTCCCCATCTCTGCCTCTCCCCTGCTCACACACACACTCTTTCTCTCTCTCTGTCTCTCAAAAATAAACATTAAAAAAAAAAAAAGTTTTATGGTCTTTAGCTCCAATAGGTAGATCTTTTATCCATTAGAGTTAATTTTTGCGTATGATAATGAGGTGTAAGAGTCCCAACGTCATTCTTTTGTGTGTATTTATTTGTTCTGGTATCATTTATTGAAGACCCTATTCTTTTCCCATTGAATGGTGTTGGTACTCTGGTTTATTGGTATCAAATAAACTCTTACTTTTGCTATTCTGTGTTTCTACCTTTATGCCAGTACTGCACTATTTTATTACTATACCTTTGTGGTAAGTTTTAAAATCAGGAAATGCGAGTCCTCCAACTTTCTTCTTCTTTCTTTCTTTCTTTCTTTCTTTCTTTTTCTTTTTTTTTTAAGAGACAGAGCAAGCGGGGGAGGGGCAGAGAGGGAGAGAAAGAACCCCAAGCAGGCTTCCTGCTGTCAACGCGAAGCCGGATGCAGGGCCTGAATTCACAAACCGCTGGATCATGACCTGAGCCAAAACCGAGAGTTGGACATTTAACCAACTGAGCCACCCAGGCACCCCAACTTTGTCCTTTTTTAAGATTGCTTTGGCTACTGAGCTATGTGGCTTATGGTTCCATATAAATATGATGTTTGGCTTTTTCACTTCTGCAAAAGACACCATTGGAATTTTGATAGAGATTGCATTGAATCTGTGGATTGCTTTGGATATTATTGTAGCTTAATACTAAATCTTCCAATCTTAATGAACATGGGGTATCTTTCCATTAATTTAGCTTGTCTTAATCTCTTCATTTTTTTACTTTTTTTTTTTTTTTTTTGCATTTATTATTCTCTAAGTATCAGTTGAGTCAGTGTTGTTGGTTAGATTCTTTTAGATCTTTTGTCCAGTTCTGTCAATAAGTGATAGTGGTTGGGGTACCTGGGCGGCTCAGTCAGTTAAGTGTCTGACTTTGGCGCCCTGCATGGGGCTCTGTGCTGACAGCTCAGAGCCTGGAGCCTGCTTCAGATTCTGTGTGTCTCTCTATCTCTGACCTCCCCCACTCACACTCTGTCTGTGTCTCTGTCTCTCAAAAACAAATGAACATTAAAAAAAAAAATTTTTTTTTAATTAAGTGATAGTGGATTGGTCTATGTCTCCCTTAAATTCTGCCAGTTTTGTATAGTGTTGGAACCTATAGTAAGCAATGAAATGTTTTTCTCTCTTAAAACCTATTTTATCTGACAAATCTAGTGACTTCAGCATTCTTTTGATGAGCATTTAAATGGTATCTTTTTTTATGTTATTTGCACGCTCAATTTTTTTTTTTAATTTTTTTAATGTTTATTTATTTTTGAGAGGCAGAGAGACTGAGCACAAGCAGGGGAGGAACAGAGAGAGATGGAGACACAGAATCCAAAGCAGGCTCCAGGCTCTGAGCTGTCAGCCCAGAGCCCAATCTGGGGCTCGAATTCATGAACTGTGAGATCATGACCTGAGCCGAAATGAGACGCTCAACTGACTGAGCCACCTAGGCACCCTTGAATGCTCAGTATTTAAAGTCTATCTTTTGCATATAGTGTATAGTTCATCTTTTCTGTCCTATCCAGTCTCATTGGAGTGTCTGGTCCTTTTATCTTTAGTATGTCTATTGACATGGCTAAATGCAGGGATACCACAATGCTATTTGTTTTCCATTTGTTTTATCTCTGTTTTATTCCTATATCCTTCCTTTCCTGCCTTTTGTATTATTTGAATTCTTTTAGTATTACATTTGATTTTTCCTTTGTCCTTTTTTTTCTTTTGCCTTAAACAATGTCTTTTTTTTAAGTTTATATACTTATTTTGAGAGAGAGAGCGTGCGCGTATGCCTGCACGTTCACTCATACAAGCAGGGTAGGGGCAGAAAGAGAGGGAGAATCCCAAGCAGGATCCACTCTCTTAGTACAGAGCCTGACACGGGCTCACACTCACAAAACCACGAGATCGTGACCTGAGCTGAAATCAAGAGTCAGGTGCTTAACCAACTGAGTCACCCAGGCACCCCAATGATATCCTTTTTAATTAAGGGGGAGAAAAGAATATACTGTTATTTATATACATACATATACTGAAAAGTATAATAATGGATTAAGATCTGAAATCAGGAAAACCTATTGTTTGCTGATACCTCCAGGAACAGTTAAGGGACCACATGTGTATTGTATCTAATGTTTCAGAATCAGAAGAATGTTACAGTAAATTTAGGAGATTCTTGGCTTATAACTGATATAGAAATTATGTACTCCAGCTGGTTTCCAGATGAAATGGGCATTCTTTAAGATGTCTACAGGTGTCTCTTTGAGAAGTAATCCAATTGGAAGAGCAGAACCTGAAAGAGCTTATGAAGCTACTAAAGTTAATTTACCACATATTTCTACATCACTGAATTAATTGTTTATTCCTTATTCCAAACTAGGTCAGATTAAGAGAAATGCACAACTAGTATAAATAGCTCCAGAAGGAGGTACACCTAGTTGGCTCAGTTGGTTAAGTGTCCACCTTTGGCTCAGGTCGTGATCTTATGGTTCATGGGTTCGAGCCGCCCATCAGGCTCTGTGCTGACAGCTCAGAGCCTGGAGCCTGCTTTGGATTCTGTGTCTCCCTCTCTCTCTCTGCCCCTTCCCTGTCTGCATGCACATGCTCTCTCTCTTTCTCTCTCTCCCAAAAATAAATAAAGATTAAAAAAAATTTTTTAAATAGCACCAGAAGTAAATATAATCAAGCTAGTCTTACTGTTTTTACCCCCAGCTTTATTAAGGTATAATTGACAAATAGGATTTGTATTTGCATTTTAATTTACGTTAGAAATATGAGAAAAATTAAAAAATGGAACCAGCGCAACTGTGTATTAGTGTGGGAATAGATAAACTGACTATACAATGATTGCAGTTCATATATCAAATTGGATGAGCTAGCAGTATATATGTTTCAACCAAGAGAAGTCTCAAAAAAGAATGTTAATTGCAAAATAATTTGCATGGAGTTGTATATAGTACAGTACTATAATGTAAATTTTTTAGATCCTCAACAATTTTCTGTATGGATAACAGATATACATATATAGTAGAGGTTCCAAAACATTTATAACAAAGATACACACCAACTATGGGATAATGGTTTTTCTGTTGAATATAGGACAAAAGAATTCTAGAGTAAGCCTTTAGCTATTTTAATAGTGTTTGGTTTTATAAAAGAGAGAGAGAAATCGGAAACAAATATGGCCAAAAAATTTAAACCTACTAAATGTAATTGCCAGGTATATTGGTAGGTGTCTTTTGTTATGTATCCTGTATGCTTGAAATTTTTAAAAATTTTTTCACATAAATGTAAAGCTAAGAAAATGTATTTTTGGGTAGTAATAGAATTATTACTCATTACATTCTGTTGTTCCTCAGAGAAAACATTTCTTTGCAAGTGAAACTGATTTTTCTTCCTCAACACTTATCCTAGATGCCAGCCTGTTACTGTGCTCCAGGCCACTATCACTCTGGTCAACCTCAGTATCGCCCAATCCCTTCTGTCCATTACAATTCACATCTAAACCAACCACTGCCACAGCCTGCACAGCAGACAGGTGAGTAATATTTCTGAGGCTGTGATTTCTTAGCGATGGATATTGCTTTTTTCATTCTGCTTTATTTCAGTGTTACTATTATGATGTTAACCACACTCCATCTATCAAGGGTCTCAGACATGGGCATATGAATATGCAAACCAGTGAGATTAAGAGTGGGTCACGTCAGGTTTATGTGCTGTACACGTCAGGTTTATATGCTGACGTGTACAGAACCACAAACCATAATGTGAAGACTGTACCATGCCAAGCAAAGTGGTGAGCAGCTTCCTGTTACTCACTGCCATTGTAGTGAAGCCTCCTTTGCAGCCTGATAATCCACCTCTATTAACAACAAAAGACAGACACGGCAAGCTAAGATACCTCCTGAACAGCTAACTAGAAGCAAGAATCAAAGTGACCTAACTGTGAGAATCTAGCCTGGTGAAAATATTTTGATGTCTTGGACTCACTGTGCCTTTAAAAGGAATGATGTTCTAAAACATCTTTTTTGTGTTTTGTTTTTCAGTATGCCGGTTATATAGTGAAAGGTATTTTTAAACCAAATGCAATCTAATACTAAGAATATCAAACATATTAAAACTGAAAAGATCCTTTTCCTTTTGCCCCTCTCAAATTTTCTTTAAGCTTTCTGTGAAAACAACTGTGACTTCAGTATAAAAAACTATCTTTACTGAATTCATTTCTTTCTGTGCTTCCCACCTAGATTTGTGATTCTGCCCCAGATGTGTAATAAGGTACTTTTTAGCCTTTCATCACTCTAGTGTAGAAGTGTTATGTTAATTGGCATCTTTGAGACTGTATTAGCTGGTTGTCACTGTTGGAGGCTCTCAGGCTACATCAGCGTGACTCACTGAGGCCACATAACCCTCTGCTTAGGCAGTTTCTTGCTCTTGATATTATGTGCCACTCTTGAGGGGAGCCGCAGTTTTAGGAGAAGGACGCCTACACAGGGCAATCTGATGAGAATTGTCTGTGCTTCTCCTCATTCATGCACTCTTCAGTGATCATTGTGACTCACCAACTTCCTTAACCAGATAAGATTGTTACTTATCATTCCTGTAGGAGAGCTGCCAGGTTTTTAATCCTTTGCTCCTAGGAGTTGTCTTAGACTTAGTGTTAGGTCTTTCCTTTTTTGTTTTACTAGCCCTGTATTGTATGTGTGACAAATGTTCTTCCGAAGGATGTTGAATGCAAGCATTGGTCATTTTAGCCAACTTCTGTCTTAATTATGACTCCGTTTAATTCAAGTTTTCCTGAAGTTTATAGTACAATCCACTTCAAATAATATAAACTAATACATGCCCTAATTTTGAAAGTCATCAAAAGTTATTCTTTATAGATGGGAGCATTCATCGTGACACCATTCATTCGTTAGTTTTAAATACATTGTTGTTCTAATGGAAATTATTTTGTGAGTTTTCCTGGGCTACAGTGACTAACTTTTCATATTGTTTCTCTTTTGATTCTTTTCTTCCAAAATTATAATACAGATTACAGCTAATGTCATAACAAAAAAGAAATTTACCTTCAGTCTCCGCATTCCAATATCTTGTGTGTGACTAATTCGTTTCATACAGCCTATTAATAAGGCATGCAAAGATCCTTTACTCCATGTTTATATGAATTTACAAGTTTCGTTCTTTTCCATGGCTAAATTTTTATTCCTCTCCATTGTCAAACTGCCTACAGAATTGAAACTTTTAATCACAGGTTGGACCAATGTGCTTTTACAAATGCATCTCAGGAAAAATATTCCCACTAAATGGAGAACAGCTGAATATGCCACTCCTCGCAATTGAGGGCCAAAATATCTATGTGACAGACAGTACGTGTTTTATAATCAGTGATATTTTCATTGTGGATTTTTCCTAATGCTAGTTAAGGTGAGGAGGAGGGAAACAGAGTACATCTGTATAGTACAGGCACAGAAAAACAGTTTTTGTGAACAGTTTTTAAATGTTGTGTTTGACTCTTAAAGTTACCATAATGTAACATGTTATAGAATCTGTTCTTCCAATTATTTTATGTACTATCATCTCAGTTTATACCTTAAGTTAGTTGAATATCATTCAGTTTGAAGAAAAAAAGAGAAATCCTCAAATCATCCTTATCTGAAAGGGAAGGAAATTTGTTATGCTAATAAGTACAAGAACAAATCCCTCTTTAAAGAGAAGTTCAGTAGTGCCAGTGGCAAGTATTGTGTTGGTAATTATATCCTTTTTGTGGAATTAGTGGGATTTGAACTACTAAAAAACTCAAAATCGAAAGATTTTTTTTGTAGTTAGTTAATGGTTATTTTTTGTTAAAGCTTACAGAAAAGTGTGCATGTATGTTTGTGTGTGTCCTAATAGAAAAGTAAAATGCATTGGGAAATGAACAAGGCAATTTTTTCTGTGTTTTTTTAACAAATTTATAGCAATTTATGTCTCAGTAATTAACATTTTTTTATATACACATTATACTTCTGGATTTCATTCTTTTATTCTTTTCCTTATATTTCCCTATGTACATTCCACCATCCCAATCTGATTAAAATTAGAAATAATTTATTACATCTCTTACCTTTTTGTTTCTTGCCAAACAACATTTAGTCAAGCAGCATATTATTTTCTTGTATTACATAAAAGGGTAAAACTATTCAACCAAATAATGAAAACATTAATAAATTAGTAACAGTTTTTCTTCACTGGAGCACAATAAATAAGTAATTTTTAAATTAAATATTCATAAACCAGGGGATATGGCAAGAAAAAATGTAAAACTTTCTGCTCTTTTCCCTTTTGGGGGCAGGAAGGTGGTTGGGGAGATATCTCAAGGATAAAATGCTTTGGTCTTCCATCCATGGGAGTGCCAGAGGTCCACAATAGTTGTTAATCTCCTTAACAACAAACCTCCCATCTATTATGAGACTTGAATTGAAAATAGTACTATCATTATTGTTGGGGAATGAATATATATATATCTTGTGTTATGAATCTGAAACTGTCACGGTCATTCAAAACAAGGTTAAGTCAACCCCAAGCAGCAGAAGCAGAAGAAATTCTGGCTACATAAGGCATTTCACACAGTGCATTGTATAGTATGAAAGAAAACAAAATAGGAATAAAATCCTGTTAGCCTCATTCATTTTTAACTAGTATTAGGTCTATCACTTAAAGCTTCTGGGTTTCATTTTACTTACTGGCAAACTAAGGGAGTTTTGCTGTATTGTCTGTTGAAGCCTCTGTGAACTCTAAAATTCCATGATACTGTGTTTCTAGCTTATGTGAGTCATTTCTAGTTGAGGAAGGTGAAATATTGGAGGATTGGTTTGTAGTAGCTTAGTGACTTACTGTCAAAAACTGGAGTCACACAAGCAACTATTTCATAAGAAATGGTTACTTGCCAGTTGTAATAATAAAGATTCATTATCTTAACTCTTTATCTAAAGTTTACAGTTCGAGTACTATAAAGTATACTGCATATAAGGAACTTGATATAAAGAAACTGTTCCTGCACATAGTAGTTACAGCAAAGATTTTGGGTTTATGGATCCCTGGCTGTTCTCTGTGTAGCTGCTTTCATTCTTATGACTCATTTGAAAAGTTTGCAGCTTTACCATATATGTTTAATATTTTGCAATAATTGGCCTTGTTCCTGAGCTGTTGGATTCGGGGCCGTAGCACTGTCTGAGAGGTTTACATTTCTCACAGTGAACCGGTCTCTTTTTCAGCTGCTTCCTGGCTTCTTTTTACTCAGGTTTCCACTGCTCTTTTCTTTTTTCTTTTTTTAATGCTGTATTAAGGTATTAATATTTGCTTATATTTTCCATTATGCCTTTTAATCATGCATCATACTTAGAAATAGGGATTTAAATTTAAATGACAACCTTGACTTAATGTAATTTACTTTTTAAAAATTTGTGAAAGCTATTGCTTTAATTTCTTTTCCAAAGCAGATTTGAATAGCAGATAGAGTTTGCTTTATAGCTTTTCTTAAAAGGCTAATGTCTTGAGCATGCCAAACTCATTAGCAATAGTCGAGTACATCTCTTTCTCTACTGCTACATAACTTTTAAGGAATATTAGTGTGCATTAATGCATGCCATCTAATGGACCTAAGACACCTAAAAGCATCTAAAACTACATATGGGTGCTGACCAGGGATATAATTCAATTTTTTTCCAAACTGTGATATCGCATGCATGTGGAAAACAGAATAACTCTGTAAAATGAAATGTCATTTTGGTTTTGCAGCCAGTTGATAAATTCAAAGAATATCAATGCATTATATTGTCAGTGTTAGCTTTTCAAGTAACGCAGAACCATGTGGTTTCAATTAAGCTTCATTACCAGTAGACTATGGTAGGGTCCTGATGAACCACACCATGGAAGGAACATTTTAGGATAAACAGTCTGTAACATGCAGAGAATATTGGCAGCATTGCAGAGTACAGATTTAAAAGTAACTTGGTGTAAAAAGCAGGCAAGGAAGAAATGGACATATTGGATAAGCACAGGAGGGCTGATATTAACAAGGGATTTCTCTGTGTAAAATAGGGACTTTGGTACAAAGTTAGTTTCTTTTTTGGCATCTTTTGACACACATAATAGGAATTTTATATATTGTTACTTTTTGATGGCCCTGGTTATCCTTGTTTTTTCATTGATTCTATGAGCATTTCTTAGTATTGTGTGACCAACACAGATTCAGACAATTGTATAATACCTACAAATCCACCTATTTCCCTTTTCCCTTCTCCATTAACCTGCCGCCACTGAAATCTGGAGCCAAAAGTATCTGGTAAGTACCCATAGATTTCCTTGAGTTGTACAGACTCTTTCATAGGATCGTCATTTAAATAGCCATGAGCTATAACCTATGGGGCTGTTTTTATTAGATTCTTTTTTTGTGTGTTCGTATTTGTGTTTGTTTAATCACAGAAATAGTGGAGCAGAAGGTGGTAGAGGAAAAAGAATAGTGAAGGTGTGCTGGCAATTGTGTCTTCTTCTAAATTCACCTAAGAGGCTTTCATTTGAAGACCCACCAACCAAGCGTAAGACAGACCAAGATCACAAACTTGAGGTTTTGATGATTTGGAAATAGTTCATCTAAATTATATTGTGGATATCTAGTTACAGATTAGAGTTGGCAAAATGGCTTATCAAAAAAAAAAAAAAAACCTAAATCTACTCTCACAGTGCTTCTGCCGTATGGGGTTATTAGTCTTGAAAAACTTAAGTGAAATGACCTTAGATTTAGGGCTATTGTGAATAACCAGTTCTTCGGTTCTTTTTATTATCTTTCCCATTATGTCTGATTCATATTACTAAGAATGCTTTCCTTTAACGCAAATACTGTTCACGTCACCTGCACAAAATAAAACTAGCCTGTTAAAGCCTGTGCAATACTTTTCTGCTGAGCACTGTGTTTCCTTCTTGCTCTCTTCTCTGTTGAAGTGAAAGAGAGTTAAAAATAGAATATTCTTTGGAGCCCTCCAGGGAAGTGCCTAAGCCATCAATTTATATTGTCCTAGTTCTCTTTGCTTGCAAAATTGATTGTGCTTTCCTCTGAAAGTGCTGGAAGAAATGGGATAATATTGCAGCAGTGCAGTCCTTTAACAAAGGAGAATGACAGTGTTAAATAACACCTATGTTGAGATCTGGTTGTTTATTCTGTTGTTGGTTATCACTTATATTGGCATTGCTTGCTTTACATAATACATGCTTTCCCACAATATTGACACAAATTTATATAGATGATATATAGATCCTGTTTTCCTCTGACTTCCACGTTAAACATAGAAAAATCACAGGAAAAAATTTTTTTTAATTTTTGATACATTGAAACACTTTTTATTAAAGAATAATTTAGGTGTAGCCAAGTTGGTGATATATTGAGTGTTAGAATACTAGAAACACTCTTCTCTTAGACTTTTTTTTTCTTCCAAGGTTTTAAGTTACAGCTAATTAATATACAGTGCAATATTAGTTTCAGGTGTAGATTTTAGTGATTCACTACTTACATCCAACACTCAGTGCTCATCACAACCAGAGCCCTCCTTAATACCCATCACCTATTTTCTTAAGTTTATTTATTTATCTCTACATCTAATGTGGGACTTAAACTCATGATGCCAAGATCAAGAATCTCGTGTTCTTCCTACTGAGCCAGCTGTGTGCCCCTACCCATCACCTGTTTAACCCATCTCCCCTACCACCTCCCCTCCAGTAACCTAATGGTACTTTTCATTCTCGAAGAAGCTACTTCCTCTTTCCCAGTCTTCAATTTTCTCCCTCTTTTCAAGATCATTGCATTTTTTTCCTCATACTTGACAGTCTTCAAACTATATACTATTCAAACTATCAGAACTATGTCCTTTCCCTTCCTTTTGTCTGAATAATTAGATGATGAACCTAAACCACAGTGCCACTTCTCTACTAAGTGCCACTCTGTAACTGTTGATGCTCAGCAGCCTGAGATTCCTTTGTTTAAACACAAGTTCAGAGGAATTTGTGAGCAACTTGAACAGTTCTTTTAGATGTAAATTTTATTTACCAAGTGTGCATAAAGTGAGGCATACCTGTGATTAGATGATTCTTTATGTTATATTGCTAATAAAATAGTAATGATTTTGTCTTGCATAGGCAATGGTAACATTCTTTAATTTGATTAGTAGAATGATGTGGATTTTTATTTGTTTTCTGTGCTTTCCAACTGACTATGTCTAGTTTTCCTTGTGGTTGTAGTAACTTCATCCATCATAGATCCCATGGTCTTTGGCCATCCATAAAGTCAAGTCATCTTTTTGCAACTTCTGATTTCCTCGTCTTTAGAGAGTATACTCAAGGATTTTATACAACCAGCTGCCAGGTTGTGGTTTGTGGTTTGTCATTACTGGAATGAATGGTCAAACATCTCACTGTGACTTCTAGAAAAACCTTCAGGGACCTGTCCAGATTACCAGTACAATTCCCCTCCTTTTAACATGAAATGTTAAATGATGCCCTCCCCCCCCCCCCCCGCCTTTTTTTTTAAGTGATGCTAGACTTCAGTTCCTCAGGTCCTGGCAACTTCCTATCCAGTGTGGTTCACACCTGCTAGCTTTTCCTACCTCAAATATAAAAATGAATGTAAAGCTACTGAGTGTATAGAAGAGAATCATTGCTTCACAATAACTTAAGACTTCACCCATGATACAGCACATGCCTCTTTGTACACAGGTGTCCGAAGTTAGAGCTCCCTTTGCCCCACTGGGTGTAAAGTCTGACTTCTTGGCAAAGCAACTCAACTTTGCAGAGAAGAGCCAGATTATGAAATTTCTACTAAAAAAATCTTAAGTGGCTTCATCTGGGATATGGGAACAGAGTAGTACATTTTGAGCAAAGTCAGCCTTTGAAGCAAAATAGCAAAGCTAAACCCCAACAAGGAATATTGAAGACTGGCCTGAAAAATACTCAGGTTGAGAGACACAAACCAAGGGACGTGAGCCTGAAATATTTGAGCCTCCTTTTCCTCTTCTCAACTGTTTCTTATATGTGTGGGATCTAATTATAATAAGGCAAGGAAGTGTTATCTTGAAATATAAGAGGTCACAAACCACACCCCTTGAGAGTAATGGGCAAAACAAGTGAAGGAGACCCCCTCCCAGGGGAGAGGACATTATGGGCTGATTGTATAAACTCTTTAAGATAGGGTCTTTTTTAACCCCAAGTTCCTATAACTGCCATCTGGACTAACTGTTCAACAACTTTTCACTCTGATTCCTGTTTTGGATAACCACATTTATACTTAAAAATAATCTTCAATTCAAATGAAAAAGTCCTAGTTAATTGACTGTTTGCAATCATTCTTTTTTTTCCTATAATTAAATTTATCTTGAGACTTAAGTATCTTAACCTATAGTAAAAGTCTTCATTAACCAAAATTCTCAGAAAATGGAAGGAGCCTAGGTGTTCAGTGTTCTGCTTATTGTAATACTCTATCTCAGCGTTTGTCCCTGAGAAAAGGAAAGTTTAGAATCAGAATAGTATGTGCAAACCCCATTTGGCAAGATGTGAACCTCTCTGTGCTTTTGTTTCTTCATCTAAAAAAATAAGGGTAATAATTATACCTATTCATGAGATTGTGAGCACTAAATGAGTTAGCAAGTATAAAGTACTTAGAACAGTGCCCAAAACCTCATAAATGTCATGTCAGTGTTAGCTACTATGTTACTTTGTGGTGTCATCCAAAAAAATGACAATTATGCAGTATTCTAAATGAAGAGGCATAGGAATTTTGGGCTAAATTTGTGTTTGGTCTGAATTTCAGAATGGCCATGGGAAACTAACATAGTTTGTTCTGACATATTGAGGTCTTTTTGTTTTGTTGACTTCTTAACACATGCCTTTTCCTTAAAGTACGATAGAGAGTTCAGATCAGTTGATTTCTTTTCTAATCCTCTGATTGTTAACTTGAGGTCTAAGTGTCTTATAAGAACACTTACTTAGATACTTCCTTCCCATAGTTTTTTAGAAATTTCTGTTGACCTTATCCATAGCTATGGAAAAGCTTTTGAAACAGTATGTGCCATTTCTATATCTAATGTAAGTGGATATGTGTATTTATATCTGTGCACAGAAATAAGGCTACCTATACATACAAGTAAATGGTAATTATCTATGAATAATTGTTTTATGAAAATGATGTTTTTCCATAGTGGCTTTTTCCTTTTTCATATTTTCCAAATGTTCTACCATGAAAACCTATTACATAATCAAATAAGGCTTTTTTTAGATATGTTTTAAGTGTGCAGATTTATTCAGAAATATTCAAATGAAACCTTCATTTCAAGCTTTACATATTAAATATAAACTAAAACACTTCTGTATTCTTCCTTATCAAGTAAGCACCTTGAGGTTAATGACATGAAATCTGCATTTCAGCTGCAGTACAGTTTCTAAGGAGAGGATTAATGAGTGACCCATGAATTCGTGAATCCGCTGAGGTGATTTGTAATCACAGGGTCCGATTTCATTTTAATGAAATGGCAGTTAAATATGTTTAACCTTATTTTAAACGCATTACCTTAAAATTTAAGTTCAGCTTTTGCTTTCAGAGCCATTTGATAGATGTGGACAGTGAAAAACGCTATTTTCAGTCAGCCTGTCAGCATACATAGTAAGCCTCTGGTTTCATGTAGAAGCATATATTATTTTGATTCTATTACGTTAAGAATATGTTTTCCTCTGTTGTCTATTCAGTAAGTATAAACATTGAGTGCCCATTTACTGGCTTAGCCGTGTGATAGCTGATATGGGTTTTCTTTGTTTTTAATACGGAAGAGTGTTAAAGTTTCTAACCTTATTAAAAAAGCACACCATTTTATTGTTTTTTAAGGCATGCACAAACAATGAGAGAACAATTTAAAAGAACAATTTTAGATATTACCTGTGGATTGTTTTTTGTTTTTTTAAGTATAATTAGCATTCAATGTTACTGGTGTTGGGTATGTAATATAATTCAACAATTCTGTTCATCAAAATACCTATACTCCTAATCCCCTTCACTTATTTCATCCATCCCAGGAGCCACCTCCCTCTCATAACCATGTATTTATTCTATTTAAGTCTGTTTTTTTGTATTAACCTTTTTTCCTGTGTGTTCCTTTGTTTTGTTTCCTAAGTTCCATTAGGAAAATCATAATAGTATCTGTCTTTCTCTCAATGACTTATTTCACTTAGCATTATACCCTCTAGGTATATCCATGTTATAGCAAATAGCAAGATTTCATTATTTTTGTATGGCTGTATATATATATTTTTGTATTGTGTATATATATGATCCCACATTTTCTTTATCCATTTATCAGTCATTGGACACTTGAATTGCCTCCATATCTTGGCTATTGTAAATAATTCAGCTGTAAACCTAGGGGTGCATATATCTTTTTGAATTAGTGTTTTCCTTTTCTTTGGGTAAGTAGTATAATTGCTGGATCATACGGTAATTCTGTTTTTAATTTTTTGAAGAAGCTCCATACCGTTTTCCACAGTGGCTGCACCAGTTAGCATTCCTCCCAACAGTGCACAAGGGTTCCTTTCTCTCTACATTCTCGTCAACGCTTATTATTTCCTGTGTTTTTGATTTTAGCCATTCTGACAGGTGTAAGGTGATATCTCATTGTGATTTTGATTTGCATTTCCCCATGATAAGTGATGATGAGCATCTTTTCATGTGTCTGTTGGCCGTCTGGATATCTTCTTTGGAGAAATGTCTGTTCACATCCTCTGCCATTTTTTAATTGGATTATTTGAGGGGGTTTGTTGTTGACTTGTATAAGTTCTTTATATATTTTGGGTATTAACTCCTTATCAGATATATCATTTGCAAATATCTTCTCCCACTCAGTAAGTTGCCTTGTTTCATTGATGGTTTCCTTTACTCTGCAGAAGATTTTTATTTTGGTGTAGTCCCGGTAGTTTAATTTTGCTATTGTTTGTCTTGCCCAAAGAGACATCTCTAAAAAAATGTTTCTTTTTTTTTTTTCAATTATTTTATTTTATTTTAGAGAAGGAGTGCAAGCACGAACAGGAGAGTGGCAGAATAGGAGAGAGAAACCCAATCGGGCTCCATACTCAGCATAGAACCTGACATAGGGCTCAATCCCACAACCATGAGACCATGACCTGACCAGAATCAAGAATCAGACACTAAATCCACTTAACCACCCAGACACCCCTAAAAAAATGTTTCTAAGATCTGTATCAGAGAAGAAATGACTGCCTGTGGGAGTGATTGGCTGGCTCAGTAGAGCATGTGACTCTTGATCTTGGGATTATGAATTTGAGCCCCACGTTGAGGGTAATTTATTTTTTTTAAATAAATTTATTTTTTAAATAAATAATTTAAAAAATTATTTAAAAATGTTTTTAAATTTAATATTTAAAATTAATATTAAATATTAAATATTACAGTAAAATATTTAATATTTAAAATTTTAATATTTAAAAATAATTTAAAATAAATTTATTTAAAAAAAATAAATTACTGCGTACATATTTATTTTCCTAGGATTCTTATTTCAGGTCACACATTTAGGTCTCTAATTCATTTACAGTTTATTTTTGTATGTGGTGTAAGAAAATGGTCCTGTTGGGGCGCCTGGGTGGCTCAGTCGGTTAAGCGGCCGACTTCGGCTCAGGTCATGATCTTGCGGTCCGTGGGTTCGAGCCCCGCGTTGGGCTCTGTGCTGACAGCTCAGAGCCTGGAGCCTGTTTCGGATTCTGTGTCTCCCTCTCTCTGACCCTCCCCCGTTCATGCTCTGTCTCTCTCTGTCTCAAAAATAAATAAACGTTAAAAAAAAAAAAAATTTAAAAAAAAAAAAAAAAAAAGAAAGAAAATGGTCCTGTTTCATTCTTTTGCATGTAGTTGCCCTGTTTTCCCAGGACCATTTGTTGAAGAGACTGTCTTTTTCTTATTGTATGTTCTTGTCTCTGTCATACATTAACTGACCATATAAATATGGGTTTATTTCTGGGCTTTCTATTGTGCTATTGATCCATGTGTCTGTTTTTGTGCCAGTACCATTCTGTTTTGATTACTACAAGTTTGTACTGTAGTTTGAAATCTAGGAATGTTCTGTTTCAAGATTGCTTTGGCTGTTTGGGGACTTTTGTGGTTCTATACACATTTTAGGATTTTTTTTGTTTTAGTTCTGTAAAGTATATTGGTATTTTGATAGAGATTGCATTAAAGCTATAGTTTGCTTTAGGTAATATGGACATTTTAGCAATATTGGTTCTTCCAATCCATGAACATGGAATATCTTTTCATTTGTTTATGTCATCTTTGATTTCTTTCATTAATAGTAGTTTCATAGTACAAGACTTTCACCTTATTGATTAAGTTTACTCCTAGGTATTTTACCTTTTTGGTTGTAATTGTAAATGAGATTGTTTTCTCAGTTTCTCTTTCTGCTACTTCAGTATTGGTGGATAGTAATTAACAGATCTCTGTATATTTATTTTGTATCCTGTGACCTTACTAAATTCATTTATCAGTTCTAGTAGCTTTTTGGTGGAATTTCTAGGAATTTCTATTTATAGTATCATGTCATCTGCAATAGTGATAATTTTACTTCATCCTTTCCAATTTGGATGCCTTTTATTTGTTTTTCTTGTCTGACTGCTGGAGCTAGGGCTTCCAGTACTTTGTTGAATAAGACTGTTGAGTGGACATCCTTGTCTTGTGCCTGATCTTACAGGTAAAGCTGTGTTCTTTACCATAGAGAATGATGTTATCTGTGGGTTTTTCATATATTGGCTTTATTGTGTCAGGGTATGTTCCCTCTAAACCTACTTTGTTGACGGTTTTTATCACGAATGGATGTTGTCTTTTGTCACATGTTTTTTCTGCATCTATTGAGCTGATGATGTGGTTTTTATTCTTTCTCTTATTAATGTGATGTATCGTATTGATTGATTTGCAAATACTGAACCACCCTTGCATCCCTGGAATAAATTTCATTCTACACTGGTGAATGATTTTCTTTTTATAGTATACTATTGGATTTGGTTTGCTGACATTTTGTTGAGAATTTTTGCATCTGTGTTCATCAGAGATAATGGCCCGTAGTTTTCTTTTTGTGTGTGGTGTATCTGGTTTTGGTATCAGAGTAGTTCGAGCTCATACAATGAACTTGGAAGCTTTCCTTCCTTTTCTGTTTTTTGGAATTGTTTGAGAAAAATAGGTATTAAATTTTCTTTAAATGTTTGAAAGAATTCCCCTTTGAAGCTATCTGGTCCTGGACTTGTGTTTGGGGGGAGTTTTTTGATTACTGGTTCAATTTCATTGCTGGTAATCGGTATGTTCAAATTTTGTTTCTTCCTGATTCCATTTTAGAAGATTATATATTTCTAAGAATGTATCCATTTCTTCTAGATTGTCCAGTTTGTCACATATAGTTTTTATAATATAATCCTTTTAATTTCCATGGTTGTCAGTTATTATTTCTCCTCCTTCGTTTCTGATTTTCTTTTAAATTTTTTTTAATGTTTATTTATTTTTGAGAGAGAGACAAAGCACAAGCAGCGGAGAGGCAGAGAGAGAGAGGGAGACACAGAATCCGAAGCAGGCTCCAGGCTCTGAGCTGTCAGTACAGGGACTGACCTGGGACTGCGAGATCATGACCTGAACCAAAGTCAACCACGGCCACTTAACCAACTGAGCCACCCAGGCGCCCACTTCATTTCTGATTTTATTTATTTAAGTCCTCTCACTCTCTTTCTCTCTCTCTCTCTCTCTCTCTCTCTCTCTTTTTAGTGAGTCTGGGTAATGGTTTATCACTTGTGTTGATCTGTTCAGAGAATCAGCTCCTGGTTTCATTGATCTATTCTTTTGTGTTTTTAGTATCTGTTTCATTATTTCTGCTCTGATCTTTATTATTTCCTTCCTTCTACTGACTTTGTGCCTTGTTCTTTTCCTAGCTCCTTTAGATGTAAAGTTAGATTGATAATTTGAAGTTTTTCTTGCTTTTGAGATAGACATGTATTGCTGTAAATTTCCCTGTTAGAACAGCTTTTGCTGCATCCCAAATATTTTGGCCCATTGTGTTTTCATTTTCATCTGTCTCCATGTATTTTTTTAATTCCTCTTTGATTTCTTGGTTGAGCCATTTTAGTAGCATGTTATTTAGCCCCCATGTATTCATGTTTTCAAATCTTTTCTTGTGGTTGATTTCTAGTTTCATACCATTGTGGTCAGAAAAAATACATGACTGTTTTTTTTTAATTTATTGAAATTTGTTTTGTGGCATAACACATGATCTGTTCTGAAGACTGTCTCATGCACTTGAATGTGTAAGCTCCTGTTTTTGGATAGAATGTCCTGAATATATCTGATAGGTCCATCTGATCCAGTGTGTCATTTAGAATTCCTGCTTCCTTGTTTTCTATCTGGAGGATGTATCCATTGATGTAAATGGGGTATTACCATCCCCTACCGTTATTGTATTACTATCATTTCTTCTTTGATGTCTTTTAATAGTTACTTTATATATGTAGGAATTTCAAAGTTAGGTACATAAGTACTTATTATTGTTACAACCTCTTGTTGGATTGTTCCCTTTAGCATTACGCAGTGTCCTTTGTTTCTTGTTACAATCTTCGTTTTAAAGACTGTTTTGTGCAATACGAGTTTCGCTACCCTAGCTTGCTTTTCACTTCCATTTTCACAGTACATTTATTTGTATTCCTTAACTTTCAGTCTGCATGTGTATTTAGGTCTGAAGTGAGTCACTTGTAGGCAGCATATTGATGGGTCTTGTTTTCTTATCCATGCATTCACCCTGTGTCTTTTGATTGGTGCCTTTAGTCTATTTACATTCAGAGTAGTTATTGATGGGTATATATTTACAGCCATTTTGTTATTTGTTTTATGGTTGTTTTTGTAAGTTCTTCTCTGTTCTGTGTTCCTTTCTTCTTTTGCTCTCCTCTTTTGTGGTTTGATGGCTTTCTTCAGTGAAATACTTAGATTCCTTTCTCTTTATTTTTTGTGTATCTATTACAGGTTTTTGTTTTGTGGTTACCATTAGTCTCACATATAATATACATATAGAAGTCTATATTACATTGATAGTTGATTTAAGTTTGAACCTATTGTAAAAGCAATAAATTTTTACTCCCCTCCACGTCACATTCTATGTATATGATGTCATATTTACATCCTTTTTTAACTTTTTTTTAAAGTTTATCTATTTTGAGAGAGAGCAGGAGAGGGGTAGAGAGAGGGAGAGAGAAAATCCCAGGCAGGCTCCATGCTTAGTGAGGAGGTCAACGCAGGGCTTGATCCCATGACCATGAGATCATGAGCTGAGGCTAAATCAAGATCTGGCCGCTTAACCAGCTGAGCCACCCAGGCACCCCTACTTCACATCCTTTTATTTTGTGGATCCCTTAACTGATTTTCATAGATATATTTATTTTACTGGTTTTGTGCTTTATCCTCAGTGATTAATCTACCACTTTGATTGTGTTTGTATTTACATATGAATTTTTTTTCTTTCATAATTTTGTTACTCCTGATTATGGCCTTTTCTTTCCACTCAAAGAATGTCCTTTAGGGGTGCCTGGATGGTTTAGTCAGTTAAGCATCTGACTCTTGATCTCACCTCAGGTCTTGATCTCAGGGTCATGAGTTCAGGTCCTGCATTGGACTCCACACTGGGGATGGAGCCTCCTTAAAAAAATAAAATGGATTTCTCTCTTCTTGACACTACTTTCAATTACTAAGTGTCTTGGTGTGAACCTCGTTGGGTTTAATTTATTGGGGGCCTTCTGTGTCTTCTGAATCTGAATGTCTTGTTTCCTTCCTCAAATTCAAGAAGTTATCTGCTATTATTTCTTCAAATAAATTTTCTGCCTCCTTTTCTCTCTCATCTCTTTCTAGCATCCCAATACTGCAAATGTTACTACACCTGATGATGTCACTGAACAACCTTAACCTATTCTCATTTTTTATTTTTTCTTTTTGCTGTTCAGTTTGTTGCCTTTTCATTACCTGCCTTCCAAATCACTGATCTGTTTGTCTGTATCCTCTAATCTGCTAATTCTCTCTAGTGTATTTTTCATTTCGGTTATTGAATTCTTCATCTGTTTCTTTTTTATATTTTCTCTTTGTTGAAATTCTCATTGAGTTTGTCCATTTTTTCTTTCTCAAGTCCAGTTAGTATCATTATGACCATTGCTTTGAGTTCTTTATCCTGACATATCGCTGATCTCAGGTTCATTTTGCCCTTTTGCTGCAGTTTTGTCCTTTCATTTGGGATGTATTCTTGTCTCCTCATTTTGTCTAACTCTCCACGTTTGTTTCTGTGTACTAAGAAGGTCAACTCTGTCTACTGATCTTGAAAGTAGTGGCCTTAAGAAAAAGAGGTCCAATGGTGCTCAGTAGCACAGTATCCCCTTTTTACCAGAACCAGGTGCTTCGTGGTGGCTCCTCTGGGTTGCTTGTGCTCTGCTTTTGTGGCTGAGCCACTTTTGCCTTCAGTCCTCTTGGCTCTAATGGCCCACTTTGCATGTTGTAGGTAGGATTTGGTCCCTGTGCCGTTTAGGGCCCAGACTGGCCCAGGATCACTGTGGGCTTGTAGTTAGACAGTGTCAGCGGTCAGACCACAGGCCTGCCCTCAGCAGATCACCATACAGACCTGCATGTTGCATTCCCTGCCTTGTCCCCTGAGAGTCTTGTGTTGGTAGGCAGGGCCAGCAGCAGACCAGATGCCTGCCCCCACTTTGTCTGCCATGGCTGCAGGGCTCCCAAAATGGCGGGCTCTCTTCCTGTCCTGCCCCCTGAGAGCTTTTTATTGGTGCGTGTGGCTGGCAGTGAGATCAGATGTCTGCTCCTAGGCCATCTGCTGGGGCTGCAGTGGAACTCGTTGTGCCTCTCATCCTTGTCCAGGCTGCTTGTAAAATGTGACACAGCAGGAGCCACTTAGGATTGTTATCTGTAGCATTTAAAACATCTGGAATAAGGCAAAGAACAAAATTAGAAGAAGATTAATGTGGGCTTCTTAGGAAAGATACTTTCTTTTAAAGTGTTTGATGGGGCGCCTGGGTGGCTCAGTCGGTTAAGCGTCTGACTTCGGCTCAGGTCATGATCTCGCAGTCCGTGGGTTTGAGCCCCATGTCGGGCTCTGTGCTGACAGCTCAGAGCCTGGAGCCTGTTTCAGATCCTGCATCTCCCTCTTTCTCTGACCCTCCCCTGTTCATGCTCTCTCTCTCTCTGTCTCAAAAATAAATAAATGTTAAAAAAAAAATTTTTTTTTAAATAAAGTGTTTTGACGTTCTGGGGCGCCTGGGTAGCTCAGTCGGTTAAGCGTCCGACTTCAGTTCAGGTCATGATCTCACAGTTCATGGGTTCAAGCCCCGTGTCAGGCTCTGTGCTGATAGCTTGGAGCCTGGAGCCTGATTCAGATTCTGTGTCTCCCTCTCTCTCTACCCCTCCCCTGCTCACGCTCTGTCTCTCAAAAATAAATGTAAAAAAAATTTTTTTAAGTGTTTGACGTGTTGTTTTTTGTTTTTTGGGGGGTTTTTTGGTGAGAGAGGGAAAGACGGGGAGGGCAGGCTCCAGGCTCAGCACAAAGCCTGGCACAGGGCTCTGTCCCATGACCCTGGGATCATGACCTGAGCCAAAATCAAGAGTCAGATACTCAACTGACTGAGCCACCTAGGCACCCCTACATTCTTATTTTTAATAGCTCTATTCTTACTTAAGAATATGTTCCCAGTTTGTTTATGCTACTTTTTTTTTTAATTTGTTTTTAATGTTTATTTTTGAGAGAGACACGGGCAGGGGAGGGGCAGAGAGAGAGAGAGAGACACAGAATCTGAAGTGGGCTGCAGGCTCCGAGCTGTCAGCACAGAACCCGATACAGGGCTCGAACTCATAAGCCACGAGATCATGACCTGAGCCGAACTTGGACGCTCAACCAACTGAGCCACCCAGGTGCCCCTATACTTTTTCCTGACATTTGTCTTTTTCCTTAAGTCCAAGCTCAAATGGTATTACTTCTTTCAGGATTAATTTCACCCTCCTATTTTTGTAAGTGTTTTTTATACTGTTATTCTAATATAGTATCAGGGCTAAGAATACCTAATTCAAAGAAACAGGACTCTGTCTTATTTTCTTTATATCCCCACCAGTAACATCCTGAGTTCACAGCTTAATACCCTATGTAACAAATGATGAGGTGATGGAGTCGGATGTTTTAGACTTCATGTTATGTTGTCACATTGTCAAAACGTGCATGACGTTTGTGTGGAGATACACTGTGGCATGGATATTGATGGGGATTAGGTTGCATTAGGGAATCTAAAATAGCATTAGAAATTTACTGATGCACATTCCATGATGTAGTGTCCTATGACATGGAATCTATAGCTATTTATTGAAAGTGTTCTCTCTCAGATGTTTTTTTCATAAGAAAATTTTAGGCTGGGGCGCCTGGGTGGCTCAGTCGGTTGAGCATCCGGCTTTGGCTCAGGTCATGATCTCACGGTTGGTGAGTTCGAGCCCCACGTCGAGCCCCACGTCGGGCCCTGTGCTGACAGCTCAGAGCCTGGAGCCTGCTGTGGATTCTGTGTCTCTCTCTCTGCCCCTCCCCTGCTCATGCTCTTCCCTATCTCTCAAAAGTAAATAAACATTAAAAAAAATTTTTTTTTAAATGAAAATTTTAGGCTGGAAGGCTCCAGTGTGAATCTCCAGAAATTAGTAAATTTAAATAAATAAAGGAAATCAGAACACTTGCACATAAATTGGCTTTTCTTTTTCAAAGTTTTATTTCAAGGTAACCTATAACTTCAAATGTATTTTGAATAAACTATAAAAGTAGTATGAGAAACAGTTGTGAAGTTCCCTGGGAGGATGTGACTGTTTTAAGTCGAGGTATTTTAAGTCAGATTACATTACAGTGAATTCTGCCAGGTATCTACATTTTTCTTTTCAGTTGTATAGGACTGTAGGTCTGACAAGTCTGTCCTAAGTTACTTTCCCAGTCTATAAAGAGCTGAGCCCAAATTCTGACACTGCAGTATATGCTTGTGTATGTGTATGTTCTGAGATGGTATTTCCAACACAAGAAAAGATCATATCTTCACATCCCATTTCCAGTCCTGCCCTTTACGTTCCTAGGTGTGGAAATGTGTCAGCGTATGGTTTGATGGTGTTTGGCATTTAGAGCATGAATTTGAAATACATGTGATTTGATAAACTGTAAAGAGGGTTGAATGTTAACTGTTAGACTAAAGAACAAGAAGTAAGTTTCTTCTCCCCTTTTCCTTTTTCTGCCTGTGAGTTTAAGTATTATAGAAAATTCACTCACAGAAAGGTTTAGGAAATAGCATATTATCCATCACTTCATTACTGACTAGGATTAGAATATAAATTTTCTGTACAAAGTTAGAATAGTCAGAAGTCATTTATAACGTGGCCATAAAGTATTATTGCCATAGACCTAGCATAATTTTACAAAACCGTTCACTGTTAAACAGTTCACTGTAATTGGATTTTTACTTTGTTGTTGTTAATATGTTTTTTAGTTAACAAATAATGCTTTGCATTTCTTTCTTTGTAAAAGGTTGATGTCAGATTGTATTTAGCTATTTAGTCATTGAGCAGAATCATAGAGGCTCCCAGACAACTACATTGATACTGTTATTTATAGTCGGTACCTGAGATGGGATCTTTGCCATGTCTGTTGCTTAAGAGATTAATAAGCATAGAAATGAAAACTGGTATTTATAATATAGCAAAATATATTTATAGTATTACCAGAGAAATCATTTCACTGACCTTTAGTTGTAGAAATTTGCATGGGCAATACTATAGTTTGGTTCATCTTTGTAGAAACTTTTCAAATACCCTGAAGCTGGATGGTTATTTTTATCTGGTTTCTTAAAAAAGAAAGAGAGAGAGAGAGAGAGAGAAAGAAAAGAAAGACAGACAGACAGACAGACAGACAGGAAGAAAGAAAGAAAGAAAGAAAGAAAGAAAGAAAGAAAGAAAGAAAGAAAGAAAGAAAGAAAGAAAGAGATTTGTGGTAGCTTCTAGTAATTTACTTAATTTTGAGATAATGGGTTTACCTAAAGGAATCCTCTTGGTGTCAAGAGACAAAATATTCTTTTTTTTTTTTAATGCATTTCTTACTACTCAGAGATTATCATTGTGGAGATTCTTGTTTAAATAACTCATGAATTCATTTGATAAAAATAAACTTATACTTTTAATTTACTACTTAAGTTACTAATAGTGCCTTCAATTTAGAGAAGAGTTGTCCCTTAGGTGTTTCATGTGTGACTTCAGGTAAATTACTTAATCTCTTTAAGGACCTGTTTCTCTGTCAAGTGACCTTAATAATACATTAAGGAAATGATCTAAAAACTTGCTAAATAACTCCATTTTTCTTGTGCCCTTTACATATTCCTAATATAAGGATGCCTGTCTTAGTGTGACAACCATTCTATAAAAGTGGTTCTCCTCTTTCCTACTTTTGGTTTTCACAAGAGCCAGATTCATGGGCATGCAACCTCTGATGTTACACAGGGCCCTGTGTTTGATTCGATGTTCTGCTGTTACCAACTAAAATTCTTAATAATTTTTCAACAAGCAGCCCTACATTTTCCTCTTGCACAGGGACCAGAAATTATATAGCCAGTACTGGTCCTCAGAAATCAGTTGTCATATATAGTTGTCATAATATACATTGAATAGTAATTTTCTATGTAAACCATATAAATTTCCTTAACTACAAGGGAAATCTTTGTACACAAATTTTATCTGAATGTATTTTAAGTGGGGAAAAATACAGCTGGGAGTTACCTATACAGTAAATCCTTTAAATGTTAGTTCTCATAATGACGGTTTTTTAAATTTGCTATTTTAACAGTTCTGTTGTTTTATTTTTATTTATCTTTTTGTCATCTTAAAACACAAAAGTATTTGCTTAAAACACTTAAAAACATTATGTTAGATGAAAAAAAATTAAATTCAAAGCAAGGTTTAACTCCTTATGCCATTACAGGTTATCAAGTTATACCCAACCACCAGCAAAACTACCAAGGACTAGTTGGAGTTCAGCAACCCCAGAGTCAGAGTCTAGTTGGTGGCCAGCCCAACAGCATTGGAAATCAGATCCAAGGATTAGTCATCCCATATCCTTCAGTGCCATCATACCAGGTATGTTGTCACTATTAGCATCTTCGGGTAGAGGTAAATACATAAAATATATAGCTACAGTGCATCTTCGTTCTTTTCTTATTATAGGGGAAATGATTCTGTGATACATAATTTATAGTCATAAGAGTTGTATTAGTTATAGCAATTTTGTTTACCTCATTGTATTGCTTTATTCATTCAATTCTTTAATTTTTATAAATAATTAAATGTGTACTACCACGTGAACCACATTGGTATTGGCAAGAAAATTTTCTTTGGCATTGTCTATGTTTCCAATGATAGAAACATATAACAACCTAGTATCTGATTCTTTTCTTCAGCTCCTTAGAAAGTCTTGTTGAGAGGGGGATGACAGGGAAAATAGAGGGAGAGGTAGGTATTTAAAAGAGTGAGGCAGAATACAAACTATAAATCAGTGTTAATAGAATAGAAAAGAATGTCAGGTTTTCCATGGAACTGATCTTTTTCCCTACCACCAGTCCTAGAAAGGAATGGCATATCATGTATTAAAAATGTTGTGGACTTTTGGTCACTACATAAAATGAGTTATGAAGTGTATCTTGTCTTTATATTTCCCAGAACAATTTACATAAGCACAGAATAACTGTTGTACAGAATACTGAATATAGTTTAACAGAGAACTACTACACTTTAAAAATTTTTTTATTATTGGTTCTGTTTATTTAAAAGTCATAAAACTGGGGCACCTGGTGGCTCAGTTGGTTCACTGTCTGACTTTGGCTCACGTCACGATCTCCCGGATCATGAGTCCAAGCCCCGCATTGGGCGCTCTACTGACATTGCAGAGCCCGCTTCAGACCCTCTGTCTCCTCTCTGCCCCTTCCGCACCCGCCCCAGAAAGTAAACTTTAAAAAAGTAAATAAATAAAAGTCATAAAACTATTTGAGTTTTCTATGTAAAAAGTGCGTTGGGGGGCGCCTTGTGACTCATTCGGTTGAGCGTCCAACTTCGGCTCAGGTCATGGTCTCGTGGTTCGTGAGTTCAAGCCCTGCATCAGGCTCTGTGCTGACAGCTCAGAGTCTTGAGGCTCCTTCAGATTCCGTGTCTCCCTCTCTCTCTGCCTCTGAGACAGTGCTCTGTCTCACTCTCTCTCAAAAAAATAAATAAACATTTTTTTTTTAAAAAGTATTGTGGATTTTAATTTATAGTTGTAAAGTAGAAATACCTATTGTTTCATGTATAGGTCAGGTATATTTAGTGTAATATGACACATTCTCAGAAATTTGTTTTACCTTTCCTTCATCCTTCTGGAATAACTTGCAAGTGAGTTTGTTTTATTAGCCTAATGGCTTTCCATACCTGAGTCTATTGTTAAGAAATCCAAAGACCATTTTCATTCATTTCAATGAGGTAAAGATAAGACTAGTTAGTAAGATACATGTACGTGTGAACAAGTTGGTGATGTATACAGTCCCATAACAGGATTATGAAATAAAACCATGAACCGATTAGGAACTTAAATACAGAAATTCTCTGGAAAGATAAAAACCTTTAACTAGCTCTTAAAAGAAAATTATGGGCATAAGTTGGTTATGAAGAAATCCTGGGGATGGGGAAGGATATGAGCAAAGGTGCTAGCATATTCCATATAATTCCAGAAATTTTAAATTGAAATTAAATGTAAACTACAGAATTGTCAAGGAAGGGCTAGTGAGCACTAACAGTATGTCTAGTTTTCTAGCTTCCTGATAATAGAAAGCAACTAAGGAAGAAAGAAAACTAGGTTTTACATTTTTGTTTTCTTTCCAATCTCTCATGCTTTTTACTCCTTATCCTCTGTACTTGAGCCCAGGCACATGAGACTGCCCATCCCCTACTTCTCCATAGACATTAGACAGGATCAGTACCAGAGCAGGAACTCTCCCTTGTCAAGGACCTTGATCATGCTTCCTAACCCAGTACCCAGGCACTGTGAAAATAAGATCTGCCCTTCACCTTTAGGGGGTTCACAGTCTGGTGTGACTAATACAATTTTTAAATAAATTACAGACTTGTTAGTATAGTTCTTTAAAAAGAGCTAGATATTGAAAATGTTTCAGTGCTAAGACAGTAATTATAATTTCTATAGCATACTTGTTTTTACAAGTTATAAATCATTTCTCAAGGTATTTTATATAATCTTCAAACTGGGTAAAACACTATGAGAAGGATGGCTCTATAGAGCATTAAGAACTTGCCTTATAATTCCTACTACCTCTCGTAGACAGGCTAGGTGGTGATAAAATGCCATCTAAAAAATAAGCCAGAAAAATCATCTGTCCTTAGTAGATTGTATTTGGTGGCCATAGGTCTCAAGTACTGTTACCTCTCTTTTTTTTGGTACTTCAATTTTTTCTTTACCACTAGTTGTAGATTATTCTATAGCTTAAATCATCTAGATTGAGCTGTGTCATTTTCCCTGGATCTGTCTTCCATATATATGAACTTAGATACTATCATAAATAATAATTTTAGAATGTTGCGCTCCCTCAGTAGACAAAAAGAGTTATTCAGAATTGGATAAATCAAACCAGTAACTTTCTCTTTGCAATAATTGAGCCAAATTGAAAGTAATAAAGGATTACTGTGTTTTTTAAAAAGACTGGTTTGCATTTCAGTAACATGTTATATAGGCAAGACTTAGAAGTTAATCAATTTCCAGTGGTGCTTGGGTGGCTCAGTCGGCTAAGCGTCTGACTCTTGATTTCAGCTCAGGTCATGATCTCAGGGTTCGTGAGTTCAAGTCCTGAATCAGACTTTGGGATGCTGACAATGGATCTCTCTGGTGCCCTCTTTCTCTGCCCCTCCCCCACTTGCACACTCTCTCTTTCTCCATGAAAATAAATTAATTAACTTAAAAAAAAGTTAATCAACTTCTAAATCACAAAGGCCAGATAGAATAGTGAGATGATTAAGGAGCTGACACTCTGGAGCCAGAGGGCATAGGTTCAAATCTTTTTTTTTTTTTTTTTAATTTTTTGTTTTTAATGTTTATCTTTATTTTTGAGACAGAGAGAGACAGAGCATGCGTGGGGGAGAGGCAGAGAGAGGGAGACACAGAATCGGAAGCAGGCTCCAGGCTCCGAGCTGTCAGCACAGAGCCAGACGCGGGGCTCGAACTCGTCAACTGTGAGATCATGACTCGAGCCAAAGTTGGATGCTCAACCGACTGAGCCACCCAGGCGCCCCCATAGGTTCAAATCTTAACTTCCCTGCTTGCTAGCTATACAACCTTGGGCAAGTTACTTAACCTCAGTTTTCCCATCTATAAAACAGGGATAATAAAAGTACCTTTTTCAGGTTATTAGGAAGACTTAATAGTATAACACACATAAAGTTCTTAGAATGGAACCTGATGTGTGATGGTAACTAGTCAGTAATATTAACTTCCATTGTCATTGTCATCACTATCCTACTATTACTACTGTTGATACTACCATTGCTAACATCATCATCATCATCATAACGTTCAGAAGCTTTTACATTGGCCCTATTTACCAAAATCACTATAATCCACCCGTAATGTTGTGGCACATTTATGAATTAAAAACCCATTAGAACAACAACATCAGAAGAGCCAATTGTGTCCGTGGTTTCTATTTTAGAAAGTAGAGAAACCAGTGTACTTAAAAACCCATTCTGTTCATGTGGTTTCTATGTAGATAATACAGAAAACAGAACTGAAAGATCTGCTATTCACCAGGTGCCTACTGTGCTAGATCCTGTAAATAGAGACTGCAGTGGAGATAATGCCTCCCTTGAGATGGAGGTAGTATCCCATTTTTTCAGATACGAAGCTGATGATCCTCAGAATAGTTAAGTCATTTGCCCAAAGTCTCATAGATAGCCAAGGAATGGAGTCTATACCATGTCTGTTTATCTTAAGCTCCAAAACTCACACTCTTTATGATGCAGTGTATCTCCCTGGTGCCCTACCTGAGTTTTACTTAGCTCTGCCTGAGACAAACTGTATTGTATTACTTTTTCCACATCAAATCATCATCCATATTTGGAAATGTCATCAGTGTTTGGAAACCGTTTCTTTTTTTTTCTTTTTTTTTTAGTTTATTTATTTTGAGAGAGAGAGAGAGAGTGCATGTGAGTGGGAAAGAAGCAGAGAAAAAGGGAGAGAGAGAATCCTAAGCAGGCTCCGCACTGTCAGCACAGAGCCCGACCCGAGGCTTGTACCCACAAACTGAGATAATGACCTGAGCTGAAATCAAGAGTCAGACACTTACCTGACTGCAACACTCAGGTGCCTCTGGAAACCATTTCTTTTTTAAAACAAGTTTTACTTAAGGACATAAGTCACATTTTATGTTTATAACCTAATACATCTAGCCTACTATACAACTGATAAAGGCTAGCCAAAAATAATAGCTGGCTGAAAAGAACAGAAATAAAGTTGTGGTACTGTAGCTAATTTATCATGTTAGCCGATTGGCAGTTTTAGCTTATTCCTAAATGTTGATACTGGAAAAGTTTATGGAGGCTGGAGACATTAACATTTGCCAGATTTTGAAGAACCTTTTTCCCTTTAAATTGTCTTTCAAATTTTAGGTTTCACTGCCTCAAAGTTCTCAAGGAATTGCCCATCAGACTTATCAGCAGCCTGTTATGTTCCCTAATCAGTCTAATCAAGGATCTATGCCCACAACAGGAATGCCAGTTTACTATAGTGTCATTCCTCCTGGTCAGCAAAGTAATTTAAGGTGAGTATGACCAAGAAACCTAATCCTATAGCTTCTCATTGTTTATCATGATTATGGTCTGTTGCTAATTTTAAAATTGAGTAAAGAGCATGACCTGAAGTGATTGTCTAATATAGAATAGAAAAACTATGATACAGTCTACTTTTCTAATAGTTCTTTTAACAGAATCAGTATATGCAAAACATTTCATATGTAAACTGAACAAGAGTCAGATCGTCTCTCATGTGCCTAAAAGTAGGCAATTCTCCTCTTAACCAGTAGTTGGCCATAGACGTTGGAGTTTGGAGCATCTAATATTTAAGGTTTTTGTAAGGAGTCAGGGGAGAATATTTCTTGTGTATAACCTTAGCAGCAAAATTTCTTAACTGAAATTTTTCAGGCTACAGGGAACTCATTTTTCATCAGTAAGAGGAGACAGGCATATAGAAGAAGCAAATGATAATAGCTCTGTGTAAAAGCAAGTTATGAAACTACTTCTTTAGCTGCTTCAACTTGGAAGAACAGAAGCTTCTCTGATAAGCCTAATGTGATATAAATAGTAATCTTCCTTTGAATTGGGTAACTTTAGTCCATTATTCAGAAAGTATTACAGTCTTTGATTTATTCTCATGACATCCCTGTAAGGTTGCCAGAGGGACTGCATTGCTCTTTTCAAGAAGGAAGACCTAAGTTTTCATTGCTGGTAAGAGTTTGGCACCGGTTATGGTTACCGGTGATGATATTTAGGGGTGAGAAAAGGATTGACAGACTTGTTTCATTGAATCTGCTTGGGAGAATGGAGACTTGGCTCTCGTATTTGTTACCAGACACAACACACACACATAGGACACACACACACAAAGGATTCGCTTACTTCCTTGCCCTTTCCAGCTCTGTGACTGTCACAGATTGAAGAGGCCCAGGATTTTTAATCAGCACGTTGGTTGTGTCTTTGAGGTAGAGCAGCTACACACTGAAAATAGAAATGTGTACTGTGTTTGGGGTGCCTGGGTGGCTCAGTTGGTTGAGCATCCAGCTTCGGCTCAGGTCATGATCTTACTGTCCCTGCATGTTCAAGCCCCACACCGGGCTCTGTGCTGACAGCTCGAAGCTTGGAGCCTGTTTCAGATTCTGTGTCTCCCTCTCTCTCTGCCCCTCCCCCACTCATGCTCTGTCTCTCTCTCTCTCTCTGTCAAAAATAAAATAAACGTTAAAAAATTAAAAAAAGAAATGTATACTGTGTTAAATTTCCCATTTGTTGTGTAAGTTTAAATTCTGTAAATAAGGAGAAATGCTCCCAATCTGAACTTCTTTTTCTGATTTATGTAAATTTGGGGTCTCTAATGCCAGTTCAGGATTTCAGTTGTCAGAAGCAGAATTTTGTGCTAACACAAGTGAAATGGATGGTGTGAGAATGGCTGTGAATTATCTGCTTTTTGAACCAAAGTGTAACGTTTTGTTGAAGCTGAGAGAAGGGGTATTACTTAATACAGTGACTTATTTGAGATCAAAAGACCCCTGCTTTTGTAAGTTTTATAGGCTTGCATGCTGGGTAGAGGGGCTTTCTTGAAAGAAGATCAAGTCTAAAAGGACCTATAAAGATGGCTTAGACTTTATAAAAACTTTCCCATGTTTGTTATATTTATCATTCCTTTGAAACAAAAGCAATCTTGTCTCGACTTCCGAGGGAGCTGGCCCTGGGAGTGTCTATAGATGGGAAAGAGCACAGCTCTGTACTACCCACCCCTAAATTCAACCTTATTTTAAGAATGATGGCAGGATGGGGCGCCTGGGTGGCTCAGTCGGTTGAGTGTCTGACTTTGGCTCAGGTCATGATCTTGCGTTTTGTGAGTTTGAGTCCCGCATCGGGCTGTGTGCTGACAGCTGAGAGTCTGGAGCCTGCTTCGGATTCTGTGTCTCCCTCTCTCTCTGCCCCTCCCCCACCCATGCTAGCACGCGCTGTCTCTCTCTCTGTCAAAAATAAAAATAAACTTTAAAAAAAAATGGTGGCAGGATCTAAAAACCGTCAAGTAGAATGCTAATAACTACACTTTGGAAAGAACCATACGAACGTTTAGTTCCTGGTCCTGCTTCCACAAGAAAATAAAAATATGGGGAGCTGGCCTTGGCCTGAGGAATAGCTTGGAAGCCCAGCAATTAAAAGAGAACTGAGATTCCCCTCCAACTTTAATCTTGAGAAAAACTTTTGGGAATTACTCAGTTTAGTGCGTAGACCTAGAAGAGAAGAGTAAGATAAGTTTGAAATAAGCTAGCTGTAAATTGACAGTAGTGATTGGTTACTATGTAACAAACTACATTGATCTCTTCCAACTACAGATTACCAATGTGAGAAATGGAATGGATGGCACATAAAGCAAGAATGTGTATCCTGTCACACTTTTATCCTGATACCTTTTATGCTAGTTATTAGGTAGGAGTGTAAGTCGTACACAGAATTGATTAAGGATACCTTTGAGTGGAAAACATCTGTAACTAACGTTATTTTTTTTTAATTTTTAAATTAAAAAAAAAAATTTTAACTATAACAGCATTTTAAAAAATGTAACAGCATTCTTTACTGAAATTTTATTGGTGATTCTGGGCAATATTTAATAAGCAAATTGCTATAATATTTCAGATTTCCAATGTAAAGATCAACTGTTGGCATTTATTAATTAGATCATTGTATTACAATCCAAGGGCTAATATTATAGAGACCATTCCTTCATATATCTAGATTTGTTCTATAAATTATATTTTATTTACGTATTCCAGTGTGTTTACATGCAGAGCAGAGGTTTATCTGAATATTTCAGCACCTAGAGCAGGGCCTAGCCCAGGGTAGAAGCTCGGTAAATGCATAGTGAATTGAATACACTTCTTTAATGACAGAGGCCAACTTACACATATGTATTGGTACATATATATTATTCTCAATTATGTACAGTTATTGGCCTTAATGTTACTATTTTGTGTCTGCAACCTCTATATGCTCTTAAATTTTTCGTTAATATTTTTACTACAAAATAAATTATGCTTGCTGACACAAGTTAAACGATCAATACAAAGGTGTGTAAAATGAAGGCTAATCATTAGGCCCCACTCTGCCCTCACCTCCAGGTGACCAGTGTTCACGTTCTAGAGTGTGCATTCTGTCACATTAGCCTCCTGCCCAAATCAATACATACACGTCTAAAATACATAGGTATTGAAATTAGGTTAGGTGGTAGGTTCTAATGAAATAGACAGTATCTTGTATTCAGTCTTTAACAATGTATTGTGAAGATCAGATTAGTAAGATTCAGTGTAAGACATTCTTGTTTTGTGTGTTTGTTTTTTCCTCATTTCATCACAAACATAATTTTACGTAAATGAAATCATATGCAGGCAGTATTTTGTTGTTCTGATTGCCTTCTCTCCCCTGACCCTGTCAATGAGATCATTTTCCATATACACACATGTTGGATAACCCATGTTTCTCTCCTGGTTTGTATCCTTCCTCACTTCCTCCTTGTACCTAATCGTATGGTAACACAGATAATGGGTATGGTGACACAAGTAAGATAGATTAACACAGACATAAAATGGCATTTATAAATAGTTTAAAATATAAAATGTCTACAACTTGCATTTTTTTAAATATACAACCATATCATGTTTGAAATATGAGAGAATTAAATCTTTCAAATTTAGTAATATGACTGATAACAGATTTTTTTTTTCAGCTAGCTTCATTTCTTTATTTTAAGATACTGCTTATAACTTCTGCCATTTTCTCAGGAGTCCAAATGTATGCCCTGTTCCTTAAGGCTCTTCATCATGGAATCTACCTGATTTGATATCAGGTTATGAAGAGGTCTAACTTAGGTACTTTTTATAGATAACTGAATCTTGTGCCATGAGGCGTTAATTGATTGGGGGGAGGGGGCATTATATGGTTAGAAAAAGATAAGCTAAGGGGGGCCTGGGTGGCTCAGTCGGTTAAGCATCTGACTCTTGATTTCGGTTCAGGTCACGATCTCACGGTTTGTGAGATCAAGCCCTACATCTGTGCTAACTGCACCAAACCTGCTTAGAATTCTCTCTCCCTTTCTCTCTGCCCCTCCCCTGCTCTCTCTTTCTCTTTCTCTCTCAAAATAAAGAAACATTTAGAAAAAATTTTAGAAAGAAGTTGAGCTTTGGAGTCAAAACCTGTCTTCAAGCATGTGTGACTTTAGGCAAGTTTCTTAGTCTTTTTGCACTTTGGTTTTCTCATGTGTAAAATAAGAATAATACCTCACAGGATCTGTGTGCAGAATTTAATGTGTAGGACTTTGTGTATGAAAATTATTCTAAAATATAGTATATACTGCCTATGTTCTTAGGTAGAAGACACTGAAAATTGTTAATAAAACTTTTTAATGCTTATTCAGAGCCATAATCCTGAGCATCAGTAATTATGCTCAGTAATTGTGCCCCCACAGAAGTTTGAAGCATGTTGGAGATATTTTCACTTACTTTCTAATATCAGGCTCTTTCTTTGTCACTTATAGTCAGTGTAGGTGCTTTAAATCTGCAGTGGAGTTACTAGAACTAGGTTTTTAAAAAGAAAGGCTATGAGTCAGATCCTGGAGGGCTCTGCTTTGAAAAAAGGTTTTGATATCTTTGAGGAGTTTGTGACTTCTGTTTTAATAGTTCACATGCCTTTACCTCATACCTGGATCTGAGCTGTGTTCCAGATTATTGTGCTTGCTGGTCAGACACGTACCCAAAAAGTAGTAGGAACGATGAAAGAAACCATAGAGTATCATTAGTTTGTCCTTGAAGCAGAAAATATTTTCAAATGTTATTCCCAAGTAGACTAAATATAATAAAATGTTAGTTTATTTTCTAAATGACTTGTGTTTTCTATGTGACCAGAATTTACATATTCTTTTCTTGTATGCCAAGCATACTTCTTAAAAGACATTCACTTTGTAGATTTAAGAACATTTATCTTGGGGTGCCTGGGTTGCTCAGTCAGTTAGGCATCCAACTCTTGGTTTCAGCTCAGGTCATGATCTCATAGTTCGTGGGTTTGAGCCTCATGTTGGTCTCTGTGCTAATAGCAAGGAGCCTGGTTGGGATTCTTTCTCTCTGCCCCTCCCCTACTTGTGCTCACTCGCTCTCTCTCAAAATAAATAAACTTAAAAAAAAAAGAAAGAAAGAAAATTTATCCTCATTTACTTCAGTGAATTTGAAATCTGCATTTTTACCAAAACACTAAGCTGAGGAATGAAAAAGTATACTACATTATCCCTTCAGAATAACTTACATAAAGGAAATATATACAGTTGAACATTGTTGTCAATTTGTATTTGCAAAAGTGCCTATTCCCTATAATTTATTTATAATCCAAAAATAGATATTTGCAGGCTTTCTCAGCCATTTGAACATATGCACAGAGCAGTGAAAAATTTGAGTCGCCCAACGTACACATTCTCAGCTGAGGTCAAACAGGTTAAGTCTTCCACCTTATTTCAGCTCTCATACTGGAAATTTCCTTTTCAGTCTATTTAGTGCTACAGTTTTGGCATTTTTGTGCTATTTGGTAATTTCGCTGTTTAAAATGGCCCCCAGGCATAATACTGAAGTTCTGTCTAGTGTTCCTAAGCACAAGAAGGGTGTAATGTGTCTTATGGAGTAAATATGTTTGTTCTGGAATGAATTATATTGTTGGCCATCAGCTCAATGTTAAGGAATCAGCAATGTGGCACATCCAGAAAAAGGAAGAAATCCACCCATCTGTAGGTGAGACCACTCCAGAAAGTACTAAGGTAACCTCTAAAATATGTGATGAAGCTATATAAAGATAGAAAAGCAGATAAATTTGTGGATTCATAGGATGACAACCAGTAAGAAAAGCATAATGACAGCATTGTGAGGCCAAAAGCCAAGGAAGTTTGTGGTCAAATTACTCTGGGTCAGAAAGTGTTAAAGCCCTCTCAAATAATGTTTAATAAAGAAATACTGCACACAATTAGTTATTGTAAGAAGTCTACATTAAAGGTCTTTAAACAGATACACATAAAATTAAGGTTACATGTTGATCAGTTGATGAGGATATTGTGACCAGAAGGCTCTTAGTAACCCTGTATTTCCTGTAGAGACAATGGCTCGGTAGTTGCTAATTCAGTGTTCATGTGACTTTTAGAACATAATTATCATGAATAACAAGAATCAACCGAATTTTATGCCTCATACTGTGTTAGACACCATAAAGGCATGCAGAATGCAGTAATAATGTAGAGTTTATATTATCAGTGAGTTTTAATCATTTCTACTGCTAAAGCCTACTAAATCTTAATAAAGCTTTGACTTAATAGTCAAGTAAAGACTATAAAATTTGACAAATCTGTAGCCTTTATTTTTCAGAAGACTATAAAAGGTTTGCTTTCCTCTCTAATGCTAAAGATTCAATCCAGCAAGAATTTACATATTTAAACATGTTTAGATATGGAAGAAAGAAAAGACATAGTCCTTGTCCTTAGGGAGCTACAATTTTTTTTTTTATGGAGAGCTAAACTTACACATAAGAAACAAGTAGGAAGTCCTGCAAAATGAATATAAGGAAGGATCGTTTAAGAGCATTAAGGAACACAATATGTATAGCTACTAAGCATTTTGCTAACCAAATGGTATATATAACCTTAGAATTATTACTGTTTGAGCCCTGCCTACCTGGTCAGCATTTCTCCACCTTCTGTTTCAGTCCTTCTAAAACGGGGTTTTGGAGGTGCCTGGGTGGCTCTGTCAGTAAACATCCGACTCTTGATTTCACTTCAGGTCATGATCTCCCAGTGGGTCGTGCTCCACACTGAGCATGGAGCCTGCTTAAGATTCTCTCCCTCCCTCCTTCTGCCCCTCGCCCACTATGGTGCATACATGCGCTCTCCCACTTTCAAAACATGAATTTTTTTTTTTAATTGGGATTTTATTACAGAAAGCTTAGAAATGCAGATAAAACCTTTCTTCCAGAATGTCTTCTTGTCTATACTTTTTACATTTCTAGAAGCTTGTCTTTAAAGTGTCCTTTGAAAAGGATAAGAATGTGTGTTTGTTTTTATTTTACATAGAGACAATGAAACATGGGAAAAGTTAACCATAGAATTTAACCTGAAGGTCTAAACTTTTCTACCCTGATTTCTAGAACCCTACCTTATTAACATATCTACCAGTGATTTCTAATCTCATCAGCTTGTTAGAATAACCTGTAGAGCCCTTTAAAAATACTGGTAATAGGGACTCCTTGGTGGCTCAGTCAGTTAAGCACATCCAACTCTTGATTTCTGCTCAGATCATGATTCCAGGGTTATGAGATTGAACCCCACATTGGATTCCACAATGACAGTACAGAGCCTACTTGGGATTCTCTCTCTCTCTCTCTCTCTCTCTCTCTCTCTCTGCCCCACCCCTGCTCGCTCTCACATGCATGCGCGCGTGCTCGTGCACTCTCTCGCTCTCTCTCTCTCTCAAAATAAATAAATAAATAAACTTAAAAAAAAAAAAAAAAACCACTGGTCATAACCCCTAGCTCTCTCCATTCTCATTTCACTGTCATGGGTCTGATCTAGATGATTCTTCTGACAACAAGAGTTAAGACCCTTCACCTGCATTAAGCCCTTCTCATCTTGTTTTTATCCACAGAGTTGAGCTGTGTGTAGCCATAACCCAGTAATATTTTACACGTCTGCAAGAAAATTATGTCTGTTTATCACTGTTTATTGGTAAACTTTCATCCAAGACACAATGTTTAAAGATAAAACTGTGTAAATTAACCCCATTCCAACAAGTGTACTCAGTTTTAGATCGAAAATATATGTTAAACTCTGACCTTAAAGAGTCCTCATCCATGCACTCTTTATGTTTTTTATTAATGGACTGTAATGAGCTCCATTCTGTTAACAAAGAAGAGGTAAGATTTCTGTAAGAACAGTGAGACTTTGTTTTGAAAAATGTCTTCCTTAGCTTGAGAGTTGCTTAGCAACCTCTTTTTCTTTTTTTGGCAGAGGCTTCTTATGCAGAAAAATAGAATTTGAATTGTTAAGTGAAAGGTTGAGCTGAAAAATAAAATTATCACTGAGACAACTTTTTGTTTGGATTAGATTATCTTGCTATGTATACTGTGAAGATTATCATTTTCAGCAAGCCATGTAGTGGTCAGAGAAGCTTAGTTTCACAACTAATCGTGGGATTTCTCTCAGTTTTTTGTATGGAGAGAAAATTAATTCCATTCCTACAATGTCTTCAAAAGTGGCAAGCTAGTTGGATAATATCTTAAAAATGCCCTCATTTTGATGGATTTTTTCTTCCTGTTTTACCTTTCATTTTTCATTTTTGTCTTGAAACTAAAAAGGAGAATATACTTTTGTTTTTGATCTGTCATCTCAAAGAGCTAGCATACACAGAGAGAAACTTGAAGAGACTATAACCTTTATTTTTCAGAACTTGCTAAAAAATGCTTCACAGTATCTTTATGAAATGATGAAAAAGAAAGCCTACTTTTAAGTCCTTTCCTTTTTCCTCCCCACAGTCTGTTTTTCCCCATTTTTATATCCTACTATTCCGGTGGTATCCTCTTTGTCCTACTTCTGAAACTTGTCTTGGATTCATTTTATTTCTCCTAAACTTCTGATTTTGCATTTTAAGTTTTTCGTTTGCCTCAGCCATCCTTTGACGTAATTGTTGATAACAAAGTCTCAGTTTGAACCATATCTTTTCATGAAGTTTTGTTTTTGTTATTAACTAAGAAGTTAACTCCTAGCCTAGAGAAACAAAATGTAATAAGAAAATTATTTGGGGGCCTAAAACATTGCCTTTCCACAACATTCATTTTCTCTTCACTGAATGTAAAATCAAAGCTTTCTACTATTTTTGTAGGCATGTATTTATCAGCAAAATTTATTAGTAAATCAAGTTTCATTGACAGAATGTTAAATGGGAAGGAAAGAAGATGCTATAGCTATTTCATTTTTTTGTGAGTTCAAAATGACTCTTAGTAGTAATATTTTGGATTAGAATAATAGTATTTAGTAGGTACTCTTAAAGAATGGAGAGGAAAGCTAACCTTTCATGCAAAACCTCTCCATTTTACACATAAGTAAACTGATCATATTTGTGGCTCATCTTCATTCTCTCTCAGTGGGTTTCTGTTGACAAATATCCAAAATATTTCTCCTACATCTGTATTTTGTCTATTTGAAACAGTCTTTTCTCTATCTCTGATTTTGTGTGTGTGTGTGTGTGTGTGTGTGTGTGTGTGTGTGTGTGTGTGTGTATGAGTGAGATACATAGTCATTGTAGAAAATGTGAAAATATAAAATGCTTCAAAACGTAAAAAAAAGTGTGAAAAATCAAGGGTACCTGGATGGCTCAGTCGGGTAAGCGTCCAGCTTCGGCTCAGGTCATGATCTCAGAGTTGATGAGTTTGAGCCCCGTGTCGGGCTCTGTGCTGACAGCTCAGAGCCTGGATCCTGCTTCGGATTCTGTGTTTCCCTGTCTCTCTGTCCCTGCCCCGCTCATGTTCTGTGTCTCTCTCTCAAAAATAAATATAAAAAAAAATTTTTTTTTTAAGTGTGAAAAAGCAGATCAACTACAGTCTCACCACCGAGAGATAATTACTGTTAAATTTTGGTACACTTCTCAAGTCATTTCTCAGTACATACCTAATATGTAAACTTTGGTAGGAATTATGTGTTTTAAACAGTGTATTTTCTGTAGTTTTAATTGCATTATTCATCAACTTTGGCTTACAAATTAAACCATATAAAAATACATGCTATAAACTTTTTAGTTTCTACCTTATCCATTGCCCTTTGTGCAAACAGTTATTATTCACCAAAATAATCACTGTTTAGACTTTGGCATGAACCTTTCTAACACTTCTACTTCTTTTAAATAGTTATGTGAAAGACTTGTGGTTTAGCAAGAGAGCATCGTTGTTTTTGTTTTCATGTAGAGAGGTTAGGAATGTTTTTATTTGTGTTACTGTGAATTTTTTTGCACATGTGGAATTATTTTCATAAATCTCTTATTCTGCAGCTTGCTTTTTTTCATTAAATATTACTTTTGAATATCTTTCCACAGATTATTTGCATCATTTCTTTTAGGTTAGAATAGAGAGAAGCCACCTTGTAAGAGATCAGGCTAAGGAATTTGTGTTTAATAAGCTGTTGTTTTTAATTAGGGTAGTAAAGTTGCTGAGATATATTTGAATTCAGCTGAAAACACAAGTAGAAGGATCCCCTAATACAAGCAAGCATCAGGTGGCAGGGTCCTTACCTGTGGTGGTCACAGTCAGAAGGGGATACATCTAGGAGGCCTTTTGGAAGAAAATACAAATATTTGGTGATATTATAAGTGAGGATTAACAATTTCAAATATCTTGATGGAAAATGTTTCACTAGCAATAATAGAATGTCAGGGTTGGAGAGTCACCTGGATGGCTCAGTCAGTTGAGTGTCCGACTTCGGCTCAGGTTATGATCTTGCAGTTTGTGAGTTCAAGTCCCACATTGGTCTTGCTGCTGTCAGCCTGTCAGCGCAGAGCCCACTTCAGATTCTCTGTCCCACTCTCTTTCCCCTTCCCTTGCTTGTGATCTCCCAAAAATAATTAAGTATATTTTTTTAATGTTTTAAACATTGGGGTTGGAGATTGGTGTAATTATTATTGGGATATCATTTACTTAAAAATACCTACTAGAGGGGTGCCTGGGTGGCTCAGTTGGTTAGGCCACCGACTTCAGCTCAGGTCATCATCTCACAGTTTGTGAGTTCGAGCCCCGCGTCAGGCTCTGTGCTGACAGCTCAGAGCCTGGAGCCTGCTTCAGATTCTGTGTCTCCCCCTCTCTCTGACCCTCCCCCGTTCATGATCTGTCTCTCTCTGTCCCAAAAATAAATAAAAAACGTTGAAAAAAAAATTAAAAAAAATATATATATAGCTTTAGCCTGGCCTTCTCTCTGAACACTTCTCTCTGAACACTCTGTGTCTCTCTGTCTCTCAATAATAAATAAACGTTAAAAAAAAATTTTTTTTTTAAATACCTACTAGATCTAGAGTCAACAAAGTTATCAATAACAGGCCAGAGAGGAAATATTTTAGGCTTTAAAGACAAAAATATAAAATTGTTGATACTATTTTAGGTATTTATATGAGAGAAAATAGATTTCCAAAGAAATTTTGTTGACAATATTCAAAATATAATAATAATTGAGGACATTTTTTATTTAATACAGGCCTACTAATGCAGTGAATAGAATTACTTTAGGTAGGGAGATAACATTTCATTTAATTAAGGGGCTCAAAATGAGTGTTTTCTATCAAACTGACTGCAAATGTTTATCAGTAAAATTCATTCTTGGCTTGCAGGCTATTCAGAAGCAGACACTGAGTCATACTTGACCCAATGGCCATAGTTTGCCAATACTTACACTAGATGATTAATAGCCAGCAGTAGGAAAGACCAATAGGAAACAGTCTGAAATGAAGGCTGACTGCACAGGAAAAGAGGAGTAGAGAAGCCAACATACAAGGAGATTTCAAAGATTAACAGATATTGCTAGGAAAGATGAAAACCATTAGAGGGAGAAGACATTGGATGTAACAAGAAGAGGTCATTTGCAACATTGCAGACAGTATGTAGTAAATTAGAGAACTCTGAGAAGGAAATGACAAGTTTAGATAGTTCATGAAGTCTTGTGTATAAAAGGTCCAGAGTATTTATCCAAAAAATAAGTAGTACTTTTTTAAAGGATAGAAAAGAAAGAACTTGTATGAAAGAAAAATTCAGATAAAAAAAGTGTATTTTTTAAACTGTAAGGGAAAAGTAAATCTCTTAATTTTCCCTGCCTACTTTTTGAATTGTTAGATTTTCACTGTTTTCTTCCCCGTGTAAATATTAAGCTTTTCCAAATCGTTTTTAAAAATCCAGTGATGTTCTGCACAGCCCAAGATTTGGAAGGGCTTTCAATTTTATTTGGTATTCCTCCAGGCCATAGGTAACCTAGATAACATGCAGTCCCCTAAGATAGGCCAAGTTTAGGAAGTGGAAAAGGTTTGACTTGGAAATACCCCTTTGGCATATCCCGTGTATTTTATTTTGTGAATAATTTCTGTGGCTTGGAAGTGTGCTGACTTTGTATTTCGCTTACTGGTGTTGCGAGCAGTATGAGGCAAGTTGATGAAAGGATCTTAAAAATCTTCATCCTCATGTCTTCCATTTCTAGCCAAGATGGGTATTGGGGACTGAATTTATCCTCCTGCCTTAACTTAAAAACCAGAAAAATTGGGGCACCTGGGTGGCTCAGTCAGTTACCCACCCGACTCTTGGTTTGAGCTCAGGTCATGATCTCGCAGTTTATGACTTGGAGCCCTCTGCACTGGCAGTGTGGAGCCTGTTTAGGGGGTTCTCTCTCTCTCTCTCCTCTCTCTGCCCCTCCCCGACTCGCACATTCTCTCTCAAAATAAGTAAATGAACTTAAAATATTTATATATACAAAGCAAGTTTCCTTCAGACAGTGAGGGACAATAAATCCTGAAAGAAGGAAAATAAAATGAGTCTCATCAGTGCCCCAGCTTGCTGCCTTGAGAGAGTTTCCTAGCCACTACTCAAGGAGGGGGGCCCAAGCAGTCTCTCTCTAAATTAAAGAGATGGGAGGTAGGAGTGCAAGGTGGCTAAAGTTTACAGGGCAGAGTGCTGAAGAGAAGAGACTACCAAGAGAAGTCTGTGGAGATCTACAGAGGGACCCTTGGGAGTCTAATAGATTCCTGCCTAGTGCTTGTATGTACAAAATCCATCCAAGGCCAAGAGCAGGCAGGACAATCCCTGGAGCTCACACAAGGATGGGAATAGTTTATATTCCTACCAGCCGGAATGTCTAAACCTTATTATATATGAGACATCGAGTAGAGGATCTAAAAGGACACTGTCTCACTAGTGGGGGAACATTAGCCGTAGATTAAAGGCTGCTCTGGTCATGCCTAAAGGAAAGCAAGACTCAAAAGGATTAAATGATTTCTGGGTAACTTAACTGTGACTCGGGGCAAAGCTCAAAAATACTGTTTAAAAAATACAAGAATATCCAACACTCAACAAGATTAAAGTTAACAATGCCTGCCATCAAAGAAAAATTACCAAGTATGGGAAGAGGTAGGAAACTAAGGCCAATAATGAAGAGAAATATCAGCTAAATGAAACCGATTGCAAAACAATGTCAGTATAAAAATCAGAGAGGGAAAAAAATGAATAGAACATCAGTGCTCCTAAAGGGGCCTAATGCATATGTAATTGGCATCCTCAAAAGAGAGAAAAGGCTAGAACAAAAAAATATTTGAATATGTAATGGCTGAAAATTTTTTTAATCTAATGAAAATTATAAACCCACAGTTCCAAAAAAAAGTTCAGTGATCCCCAAGCAAAAGAAACATGAAAGAAAAAAACTTCTAAAATAAGTGGTAAAGAGAAAATCATAAGACGAGCCAGAGAAAAAAAGACATTACATAAAAGGAAACAAAGGTAAGAATGGCAGCAGACTTCTTGCTAGAAACCATACAAGCCAGAAGACAGTAACACAACATCTGTATTTGAAGTAGTGAAAGAAAAAAATCTAGAATTATACCAGTAAATTTATCTTTTAGAAACAAAGCTGAAATGAAGACAATTTCAAATGTACAAAAACTGAATTAATCACCAACTGACCTGCACCACAAGAATTATTAAAGGAAGTCTTTCAGACAGAAAATTATGTCTGATGGAAACTGGCCCCTGTACAAAAGAATAAAAATAAAAAGTCAAGCAGTATACTGGCTCAAAAAGTTGAGTATCTTAGAACCATGTAGAGAATATATCAAGAATTCTCAAACCCTGGTTAAAACAAAAACACACCTTGGGAAAGTTTGTTTAAAAAGTTAAACTTAAACCTACTCTGTGACCCAACTATTCCACTTCTAGGTATTTAACCAAGAGAAATGAAAACTGGAACCAACCCAAATGTCCCGCAACAACTGAATGGATAAACAATTTGTGTTACATTCATCAATGGCATATTACTTAGCAATAAAAAGAATGAACTATTGATATATACAACATGGATGAATTTCATAATTATCCTGAGTGGAGAAAAGCCAGACAAAGGTATATACCATATGATTCCCTATATATGAAACACTAGAAAATGCAGCCTAATCTCTTGCGCGAAAGCATGTCAGTGTTTGCGCAGGGTACAGTTAAGGGGGAGTTAGTTGATGGGGAAGAAAGGAAGGAGGAACTACAAATGGGCAGAATGCAACTTCTGGGGTTAGTGATGGTTTCAGGGTATACATATGTCACAACTCTTCAAATAATACCCATAATCCACAGTTTATTTTCCATCAGTTATATCTCCTTAAAGCTGTAAAAAATGATCTTCGTCTCCTTTGCTAATAGTTTGAGCAAAGACCAGTTTTATTTAAAATGAAGAGAAAAGCTGCAAAACTAACAAACCTTTAAAAACAAGTATTTTTAAGGAAAAATGTATACCACAGGGCATTTAACAGAGGCATAAAAGTCATTTTTAAAAGCTTTTAAAGAGGTAAATGCCTGAAAATAATTCCAACAATATAGGTGCAAAACCTTTGTGCAGAAAACAAACATGGTGAGAAACTAAACATCTTTGATGTTGAAGATGTGCACACCCTGTGGTTTAGCAGTTTTGCTACTAGGTTGATAACCTTAAAAAAGAAGTCAGTAGTGTCCCAGAACCCAAATATGATTCACAAGCTAAGAATGGTTTTTAAATTTTTAAAGGATCATTTTAAAAAACAAGAATAAGCCATGGAGGCCACATATCCCACAGAGCCTAAATATGTATACTAGCTGTTCCTTTACAGAAAAAATTTTCCAGCCTCTACCTTAAAACCTTAACAGATGTGTGTCAGAGACCTGTACATGAATGTTTGTAGCAGCCACCCAAATAGAATGGATAAATGTTTTATTGTGTATCCATTCAGAGCACAACTATGCAACAATTTGAGGTGTATGTGGGGCTAAGGTATGGGGACTTCTAAGATATTAAGTGATATTTTGTATCTGTATTCGAATGGTGGTTAATTTTACAATTCTTTGAACTGTGTAACATATTTTTGGACACTCTTACATATATATTTCAAACCCCCTAAAAAGTAAGAAAAGCAGTTGAAGATAGATTTAACTATGGGGGAAGGCTTTAAGAGATAAAAGCCAAATGAATGAGAGGAGAGGAAATCGAGACTACTTTTGAGGAGAATTGCTTTCATAAAAAGGGAACATTGAATTGAGATAGTACATGGGAGGGGAAAGGAGGTCAAGAGAGAATGTCTTTTCTTGTTTGGAAAAAGAAGTGTTTGTATATTGAAGGGAAAGACAGTAGAAAGATATGCCTCTGCAGGATGAAGAGGGGGAGTTGTAAGGTCCCCAAGGAGGGGGAGAGCCAGCGTTCAAAGGGAAGTACGTTAGCCTTAGGTAAGAGTGCAGAGGATTCACATATGGTGAATAGAGGAAAAGCAAAGTACATAAGTTAGATTTTTGGTAGAGGGATAGGTGCGGAAATGGGTTTATGGAAATTCTTTTCACATAGCTTTTTTTTTTTTTCTACTGACTTAGGATTTAAGGTAAGAAGTACATTATCAAAACATAGATGAATATTGGAAAGTTTTTTAATGTAAAGATCCAGTACAGTTACATTAAGACAGATTTCAGAAGGAAAGCAGCAAGATGTGGGGAAATGTTACAAGTATGTCTGATAGAAGCTTATTATATAAGATGTTTTTACCACTTCTATACTAGAGTAAGAACAGTGAGACTCAACAAACAATTCATGGAGATAAATAGTTTACTCATTTCACAGAAACTAATAGTAAATTACCACATGAGAATATGTTTACTCACCAGCAATCTAAGAAATGAGAATTAAGGCAACTTTAACAAAAATGGAAGATAAGACAGTTAAAGTATTCTGCAAAGAGACTTTGCTGGTTGCTAGGCATATGAAAAGCCCACTTTTCTATAAATCAGTCTGATGACATTTAGCAGAACACAAAAATGCTGTACTTTTTTATTCTGTAATTATATCTCTAAAAGTCTACCACATATTTAATCCACTCCCAAAATTAAAATTGCTGCAAAACAAGTTTACAACAGTGCTGTTAATAGGAAAATCTAACAAAAAAGATCCAGAAGAGTATGTGGAGCATAGAGAGCATAGTCAGTGGTATTTTAACGTCATATGCTCACAGGTAGCTACACTTATGGTGAACATAGCATAACATATAGAGAAGGTATATATCTGAAACTAATGTAACATTGTGAAGTATACCTCAGTTTTAAAAGTTTTTTTTTAAGTCCACAGAAATATTGAATAACCTTTGAATAGTTTTTAATTTTAATTTTTTTTCAATATATGAAATTTATTGTCAAATTGGTTTCCATACAACACCCAGTGCTCATCCCAAAAGGTGCCCTCCTCAATACCCCTCACCCACCCTCCCCTCCCTCCCACCCCCCATCAACCCTCAGTTTGTTCTCAGTTTTTAACAGTCTCTTATGCTTTGGCTCTTTCCCACTCTAACCTCTTTTTCTTTTTTTTTTTTTTTTTTTTCCTTCCCCTCCTCCATGGGTTTCTGTTAAGTTTCTCAGGATCCACATAAGAGTGAAAACATATACAGGAACCCATGGGGGAGGGGAAGGAAAAAAAAAAAAAAGAGGTTAGAGTGGGAGAGAGCCAAAGCATAAGAGACTGTTAAAAACTGAGAACAAACTGAGGGTTGATGGGGGGGTGGGAGGGAGGGGAGGGTGGGTGATGGGTATTGAGGAGGGCACCTTTTGGGATGAGCACTGGGTGTTGTATGGAAACCAATTTGTCAATAAATTTCATATATATAAAAAAAATAAAAATAAAATGGAAATAAAAAAATAAATAAATAAATAAATAAATAATGAAAGTAAAAAAAAAAAGTGAAAACATATTGTATCTGTCTTTCTCTGTATGGCTTATTTCACTTAGCATCACACTCTCCATTTCCATCCACGTTGCTACAAAGAGCCATATTTCATTCTTTCTCATTGCCATGTAGTACTCCATCGTGTGTATAAACCACAATTTCTTTATCCATCAGTTGATGGACATTTAGGCTCTTTCCATAATTTGGCTATTGTTGAGAGTGCTACTATAAACATTGGGGTACAAGTGCCCCTATGCATCAGTACTCCTGTATCCCTTGGGTAAATTCCTAGCAGTGCTATTGCTGGGTCATAGGGTAGGCAAAGATGAAGTCAAGCTTTTGCTTTTTTTTAATTTTTAAATGTTTATTTTTGAGAGAGAGAGAGAGAGCATGGGCAGGGGAGGGAGAGAGAGGGAGACACAAAATCTGAAGCAGGCTCCAGGCTCTGAGCTGTCATCACAGAGCCTGATGCAGGACTCAACCTCACAAGCCATGAGATCATGACCTGAGCCGAAGTCGGACACTTAACCAACTGAGCCACCCAGGCGCCCCAACTTTTGAATAAAATATCACTTTCCTATATTTATGCTGGGCTAATTAAGTTTGGTTTACATTTATAATGAAATTTGCTTAGTTTGGCACACTTGTTAAGTCAGACATTGGGACCAAAGGGTCTCGAAGTGTTCTGTGTTAACCACTTCAGTTTTTTTAATTCAGAAACATTAAATGTGTGATACTCAGGCTATCACAGTCCCCAAATGGATTATGTTGATTAATTACAGCATCTTTGGAGAACACAGCCATGCATACTAAGTAATAAGTTCAGGCAGTTTTCTTAACTACATTGGCAATAAGACATCAGATAGTTTAAAAAGGCAGAAAACCAAATGACTTCCTAGCACACCTTGCCAACTGTTCATAAATTTTCAAAGATAGCATCTTTAGTAGCCCCTAAAAGCTGTACCATATATGGGGCTTGCTTCTCAAATGAGCTAATTACTGCTTGAGAAGAATACACTTAGTCTTTGTCTCCCATCAAAAAAGTAGTAATATGGGGCGCCTGGGTGGCGCAGTTGGTTAAGCATCCGACTTCAGCCAGGTCACGATCTCGCGGTCCGTGAGTTCGAGCCCCGCGTCGGGCTCTGGGCTGATGGCTCAGAGCCTGGAGCCTGTTTCTGATTCTGTGTCTTCCTCTCTCTCTGCCCCTCCCCCGTTCATGCTCTGTCTCTCTCTGTCCCAAAAATAAATAAAATTTGAAAAAAAAAAAATTTTTTTTAAAAAAGTAGTAATATGAAATAAATCATGATGTTTGCAAAATCATAAAGATAAGATGATGACAATAACATTTTTGTTTAGAATTTCCAGGGTTATTTTAAGTCATCAACCTTCTTGTGGGCAACTTCATGTGATACAACTTCTTTGTGAATACCTTTTATATATACACCATTTTTGTTCATTCAGCCATTTCCTTTATCTTATTTGCAACAGTATTATTGAGATAAAATTCACCTACTCTACAATTCACCTACTCAAAGTGTACTTTTTAGTATATTCACAAATATGCAACTGTCACCACAATCAATTTTAGAACATTTTCATCTCCTCAGAAAGAAACCCTAAAGTGGAAAAAAAGCAATTTTTATCAACAAATTAATGGATAAACAAAATGTGGGTTGTATAGGATATCACCCTTAAAAGGAGGTAAATTATGACCTGCTACATCATGGATGAAATCTTAAAGACCTTATGCTGTATGAAATAAGCCAGTTACAAAGGGACAAGTGTTGTATGATTCCACTTATATGAGGTGCCTGGAGTAGTCATATTCATAGAAACAGAAAGTAGAATGGTGGTTGCCAGGGGCTGGGGAAAGAAAGAGTGGGGAGCTGGTATTTATGGAATACAGTTTGGATTTTGCAAGATGAAAAGAGTTCTGGAGATGGACAGTGGTAATGATTGTACAATAATGTGAATGTACTTAATGGCACTGAACTATACACTAAAAAATGATTAAAATGGTGAACTGTAAGTCACGTGTATTTTACCAAAATTAAATGTTTTAATGTGAATAGACTGATGAAAATAACAAGGAAAGAAACCATACTCTTTAGCTGTCACCTTCTGACTCCATCACCACCATCATCTCCCAGCCGCTAATTTACTTTCTATCTCTATAGATTTCCCTGTTATAGATATTTCATATGAATGGCATCATAGGTAGTCTTTTGTGACTAGCTGCTTTCACTCAGCGTAATGTTTTTAAGGCTCATCCATGTTAGCATTGTATCAGTAGTTCACTACTTTTACAGTATAAGACTCCTGTTCCATTGTATAGATCTACCACATTGTGTTATCCATTTGTCACCTGATGGACATTTGGTTGGTTCCACACAGTACTGCTGTAAGCATTAGTTGGTACATTTTGTTAAGTTTATTTATTTAAGTAATCTCTACACCCATCCAGGGGCTCGAACTCACAACCCCAAGATCAAGAGTTGCATGTTCTACCAACTGAGTTGGCCACACGCCCCTAGTTAGTAAGTTTTATGTGAGCATATGTTTCGTTTCTCCTAGGTGTATACCTAGGAATGGAATCACTGGATCATATGGTGACTTTGTTTAATCATTTGAAGAACTGTCAGACTTTTCTAAAGCAGCCACACCATTTTACATTCCCATAAGCATTGTCTGGGTGATTTAATTTCCCTGCATCTTTGCCAACACTTGTTAATTATTTGACTTGTTTATTATAGCCATTCTAGTAATGTCTCATTGTGATTTGGGATTTTGATATCCCTGCTGACTAATGATATTGAATATCTTTTCATGTGCTTATTAGCCATTTGTATATCTTCCTTGGAAAATGTCTATTAAGATCCTTTGCCCAATATAATTGTGTTATGTGTCTTTTTATTATTGAATTGTAAGAGTTCTTCCTGTATTCTGATACAAGGTCCCTTAATATATCTATGACTTGGAAGTATTTTCTCCCATTTTGTGAGGTGTGTATTCATTTTATTTTTACAGCCCTTTCAAATACAAAAGTTTATTTTGATGAAGTTCAGTTTATCTATTTTATTTTTGTTGTTCATGCTTTTGGTGTCATATCAAATAATTCATTACCAACTCCAAGATCTCAAAGATTCATGTCTGGATTTTCTTCTAAAAATTTTATAGCTTTAGCTCTAACGTTTAAATCATTGATCCATTTTTAGTTAATTTTTTTATTACAGTCTTTTTGCACATGGTGAGTAAGTTGCCCCAGTACCATTTGTTGAAAAGACTATTCTCCCATTGAATGATTTTGACACCCTTATCAAAAATCAGATGATCATTGGTGCTTCTGGATGGCTCATTCACTTGAGCTGACTCCTGATTTCAGTTCGGGTTATGAGATCGGGCTCTGTGCTAAGCATAGAGCCTGCTTGGGAATCTCTCTGCTCCCTCCCCCCACTCATGTGCGTACTAAATAAATAATCAAGTGATCGTAGATGTCTGAGCATATTTCTCAATACTAGTCTATTAATCTATATGTCTGTCCTGTGCCAGTGTCATACTGTTTTGATGGAAGTTTGAAATTGAGATATGTGAGTCCTCCAACTTTGATCTTTTATCAGGATTGTTTTGGCTTCTCTGGGTCTTCTGCAATTTTATATGAATTTTACAGTTTGTCAGCGTTCACAAAGAAGTCAATTAGGATTCTGATGTGAACTGTGTTAAATCTGTAGATTAATTTGGAGTATTGGCATCTTAAGTATGTTGTCTTCCATTCCATGAACATGGGATGTTTTCCAATTATTTAGATATTTTATTTCTTTCAACACTTTCTGTAGTTTTCAGAGTTAATGCTATATTTCTTTTATTAAATTTATGCCTAAGTATTTCATCTTTTTTAATGATACTGTAAATAGAATTGTTTTAATTGTATTTAGATATTCATTGGAAATGTATAGAAATACAGTTTATTTTTGTATATGTTGTATTTTGTATATATTTGTATTTTGTATTTATGTTGTATCCTATAGCATTGTTGAACTCATTTTACTAGTTATTATACTTCTTTAGTGAATTTTTTAGGATTTTCCATATACAAGATCATGCCATCTGTGATGATATAGTTTTGCTTCTTTTTTAATCTGGATACCTTTTGTTTTATTTTCTTACCTGATTTCTCTGGCTAGAACCTCAGTACAACATATAGTGAGAGCAGACATCCTTGTTCATGGTTTTAGCAGGAGCGCACCCAGTCTTCCACCTTAAGTATGATGTTAGCTGTGGGTTTTTCATAAATACTCTATATCAAGTTGAGAAAATTCTTTTCTGTTCCTAGTCTGTTGAATATTTTTATTATGTAAGAGTATTAGATTTTGTCATATGTTTTCTGCACCTATTGAGATGATCATGTGATTCTTGGTTTTTATTCTGTTGATAGGATATATTACATTAATGGATTTTACTGAGTCTTGGTGTATAATTATTTTCATGGGTTGCTGGGTTCACTCTGCTAGTATATTAAGCACTTTAGCATCTATATTCACAAGAAATACTGGTCTGTTGTTTTTGATACCTTTGTCTGATTTTAGTATTGGGGTAATATTAGCTTCATAGAGTGAGTTGGGAAGTAGTCTCTTCTATTTTTTGGAAGATTTTATGAAGAGTTGTTGTTAATTCTTTATATGTTTGAGAGAACTCATTGATGGAGGCTTCTGTGATGAAGTTTTTGTGTGTGAGGTTTTTTTGATTACTACTTTGGTCTCTTCATTTGTTTTAGGTCTAGTGCAGAGTTGGTGGTATAGTGGTGAGCATAGCTGCCTTCCTTTTGTTTTAGGTCTATTTGGGTTATATCTCCTTGAATCCATTTTGGTAGTTATCTCTTTCTGGGAAGTTGATCTAATCTGTTGGTATACAGTTTTTCATAGTGTTCCTTTATTACCCTTTTGATTCTTGTAGATTCAGTAGTAATCTCCCCTATTTATTTCTGATCCTAATAATTTGAGTTTTCTCTCTCTTATTTTCTTGGTCAATCTAACAAAAAGTTTGTCAGTTTTTGTAGGTCTTTTTAGTGAACCATATTTAGGGTTTGATTTTTTTTCCTGTTTTTCTATTCTGTATTTTATTTATTTACATTGCAATCTTTATTACTTACTTTCTTCCATTTGCTTTAGGTTTGGTTTGCTCTTCCTTTCCCACCCCTGTGTCTTAAGATGGAAATGAAGGTTTCTGATTTGAGAACATTCTTCTTTCTTGAAATAGGCATTTACAGCTCTGAGTTTCCCTCAGGCACTGCTTTAGTTGCCTCTTTTACTATGTTGTGTCTTCATTGTCATGTGTCTTATGGTTACCCTTTTGATTTCTTCTTTGACCCATTGATAATTTAGGATTGTGTTGTTTAATTTTCACTTAATTTGTATATGTCCTAAATGTTTTCCTATTGATTTCTAATCTCATTCCATTATGGTTAGAGAACATACTTGTATTATTTCTATCCTTTTAAATTTACTGAGTTGTTTCATACCCTAGCATATGGTCTTTCCTACAGAATGTTCCATATGCACTTTAAAATTATTGTGTATTGTTATTTAAAATTTTAATGTTTACTTATTTTTGAGTGAGTGGGGGAGGGGCAGAAAGAGAGGGAGACACCGAATCTGAAGCAGGCTCCAGGTTCTGAGCTGTCAGCACAGAGCCCAACAAGGGGCTCGAACCCGCAAACCACAGGATCATGACCTAAGCCAAAGTCAGATGCTTAACCTACTGAGCCACCCAGGCACCTTTCTATTACTATTGAATGGAGGGTTCTATAGATGTCTTTTAGGGCTGGTTGGTTTATAGTGTGGTCAAAGTCTTCTATTTTCTTGTTAATCTTCTTTGTTATCATTTTATCCATTATTGAAAGCGGATGTTACAGTCTTTACCTGTTACTATGGATTGTCTATTTCTCCCTTCATTTCTATCAGTGTTTGTTTCATGTATTTTGTGCTTCTTTATTAGGGGCTGATATGTTTATAGCTTATATTTTCCTGACTTGCACTTTTTCATTATGAAATGCTTTATCTCTCAAAATATTTTTTATTAATGCAAAGTCACTTTAGCTTTCTCATGGTCACTGTTTGCATGATGTATCTTTTCCCATCCTTTTATTCCTGTATGTCTCCTATAGACATTGTATATTTGAATCAGCTTTTTAGTCTTCTGACACTCTGTCTTTTGATTGAATTGTGTAATCTGTTCACATTTAATGTTACTGATATAGTTGGCTTATGTCTACCATTTTGTGTTTTTTTTCTTTGTTATGTGTTTTTCTATTTTTTTTCTTTATTTCTGCTCTTTCTGCTTTCTTTTTTTTTTTAATTTTTTTTAAACGTTTATTCATTTTTGAGAGACAGAGAGAGACAGAGTATGAGTGGGGAAGGGGCAGAGAGAGAGGGAGACCCAGAATCCGAAGCAAGCTCCAGGCTCTGAGCTGTCAGCACAGAGCCTGACGCGGGGCTCGAACCCACGAACTGCGAGATCATGACCTGAGCAGAAGTCGGATGCTCAACCAACTGAGCCACACAAGCACCCCTGCTCTTTCTGCTTTCTGTTACATTAAGTGAATATTTCCTACGTGGCATTTTAATTTCTTCAATGTTTTTTACTTTTTTTGGGTATTTTTAGTCAGTTTTATAGGATTTACCATATACATCTTCATGAATCCAAATGTACTTCTTACTTATAGTAGCTTAATTGTAGCATCATATAGAAAAAAGTACCTGTTATAATTAGTACCTTACCATCTATAGGCAGTACAGCTTTGCTCCCACCTATTTCCTTTGTGCTATTTTTGGCAAATATATTACATTTATATATGCTATGGGCCAAACATTACATTATATATATATTGTTTTATATAGTTGATTTTTAAATCAATTAGAAGAAAGGAAGTCAAGCATGCTACTCTTGGTTTCAGGATTGTAAGTTTGAGCCCCACATTGGATGTAAGAGATTACTTAAAAATAGAATCTTTTTTAAAAAATAAGAAATTATGCTATTCTAGCATCCCATCTTTTGAAATTATACTTAAAGATTTTATGAAGCTATTTGGGGAACAGAATGCATGTTCTTTAGTTATCCCATAGGTGTATCAGCATCATCCTCGGTGTCAATGGCAACATTATGGTGTCAGTCTAGGAGCAGACTTAATAAGTAGCTAAATTACTACCAGAAAGAGCAGCTTACAATCAATATAATAAAGCTAAAATTATTGTTTGGCAGATGTTTTCTGCCACTTCACTGAGCTTCTAAAGTGATGTATCCAACAGGTCCGGTAACACAGCTGCTTAATGACAGCTAGTTCATCCTAGTGGGTCAGTCAAAATATCGTCCTTCTCAAAACCAGTCATTCTCCCAAGAGCACCAGAGATATATTTATGGTTGATTGTGTTTGATAATAGCTGCCCTTACAGTGCTCAAGCCAGAGGCATCTTTTATCTGAAATATGATAGTGGATTTTGGCTCTCCTACCAGTACTTGGAAAATTCAAAGTTCATATTTGAGGAAAATGTTAGCCCTTAACTGCAGGCACATTTGCAGCTTACCTGTTTATCTAATGGGAAATAATCCTCTCTTAAGGCCAGTTTTTCACCCAAGGCTCTCAGTTTGCAAGTAAAATATGAACTGTATCTCATATCAAGACTGGATTCTTCTGTAATAAACTACATGCTTTAAATTCATCATAGAATATAGTTATGATATGTGTGTAATCCAGTACCTTCCAGAGGCTTAAATGCTTTCTTCTTTTATCAGCCTGATAGAGTTGTATGGTCCTCTGGGATCCCATTTTGTCTTAGCTACCAGGAAGCACAAAGCTATATTCAGTGCTCAGTGAAAGCCACAATTTTATCTCAGGTGGCATTATCCCATCTTTGTTTTGTCTTTTAAGTATTTTCTTTATTTCTTAGTCTATTGAGTTTTTAGAAATATTTTACATTTGGGAATAGGTGAGCTATAAACGAGTATTTGTATAAATATGAACATTTAACCAGAAAGCTAAGGAAAATTGGCCATTTGTATTTAAGGAAAAACCTAAAATATTATACAGTAAGTATTTTTATTTTACATTTATTTTTATTAATTGAGCATATAGTTTGGTCAGATTCTAATTAGTTGAGAGTTTTATTTGTATTGTCCTAAATAGGTAGTATCATCACAAAAGTATGTAAGCTAGAAATCACCTTGACTTGCAGAAAGGTTGTAAGGCAGAAAGCTAATAGTTTTTTCTAGAGACAACAAGTTCAGCTGAGTAGCTGACCCTCAAATGAATTGAAGGTTTGTGTTGCACAGGATCAGTATAACTACCTCCAGATGGCTGTGCTCTGACATCTGCTGAGGAGTTCTGAAGGAGATTCAGATCATTCATTGAAATTAAATCCCAAAAACATTTAAAAGTCAAACTTTTCAGGCAGTTTTCATAGGATATTTTTAGTGTTTATTTTTTATACTTGCAAAATGTACTCATATTCATGCCTTTTTGGAAAATACCAAATAATATAAATTGTCAAGAATCAGCTATATTCCCACAACCCTAAGCTGTCCATTGTTGTCATGTTCATGTTTTCCTCTCAGTCTCTTTTTTATTTTTCTTTTCCTATATTTTGAAAAGAACATTTAGGTCGTATTCATTTGTTTTGGTGTATTGAACCATTTAGTGAGCATTTTGAATTTCTTTTCTTGGCATAGAGTCCTTAGAGAGGAATTAATAGGTCAAAAGATATATCTTTTCTTAAGAACCTTAGTACATTTTTACATTTTGACAAAATCTTCCTTTGATTTACAATCCTTGTAGGTACTAACTTGTTTTTGTTGTTTTCGTGTTTCATAAGAAGAGACATATCTCATTTTAATTTGGTTCTTTGATCGTTAGTGAAAATGTACATTTTTTACATTTCACTGTATTTTGAATTATTTGGCCAAGTCTTTCATCATAGTTTGGTAAGGTAAGTATTAATCACACACTTATTAATGAGAGAGCTGAAGTTCAAAGACGTACTGCAAGTAAATGGAATTTGAACTCAAACTCATCCTGCCTTCTGACACCCAAATCCATGGTTCTTTTCACTGTATCAAGTATTAAATGTTAAAAGCCATTAAATAGATAGCAGTGTGAGGCGCCTGGGTGGCTCAGTCAGTTGAGTGTCCGTCTGACTCTTGATTTTGTCTCAGGTTATGATCCCAGGGTCGTGGGATTGAGTGCCTCAGGCAGGCTGTACACTGAGCATGGAGCCTGCTTAAGATTCTCTCTCTCCCTTTCTCCCTCTGCATCTCCCCCACTCATACACATGCTCGCTCTCTCTCTCTCTCTCTCTCTCTCTCTCTCAAATAAAAAAAATAAAAAGATAAAGGGGCTCCTGGGTGGTCAGTAGGTTAAGCGTCTGACTTCGGCTCAGGTCATGATCTCACAGTTTGTGAGTTGGAGCCCTGCATTGGGCTCTGTGCTGACAGCTCGGAGCCTGAAGCCGGCTTCGGATCCTGTGTCTCCCTCTGTGTCTGCTCTTCTCGTGCTCATGCTCTGTCTCTCTCTCCTTCAAAAATAAACATTTAAAAAAAAAAAGTTTTTTAAGATAGTAATGTAACATCACTTGAATTTTCACGAATATGTAGTAAGTATATCTTAATAACAAGTATTAGTTTCCACTCACAATGTATCAAATAGATTACCATGATCTAATCAAAAGCATCAGGGGTAACCCCTTAAAGGGCCATTTTCACCATTTATAAAGGGTTTTATGACATTCTTAAAAATTCTTCACACTTTGGTAGACTACAGTAGGTTTTGGGTTTTAAAATATATATAATGTGTTTATCATTTTTTTCCATCATAGCTTTGACTCCAAACTATAGTAAGAATGCAAAAACAAATGATTAGAAGAAAGAGGAATTTTTACCTCTTTCCATAGAGGTCTTACCTCAGTGGAGTAACCATAGAACATTGTAGGAATAAGATGAACATTTTAGAAAACCCACAAAAAAGAAACTTTTTGGATCCTTGTGTCATTTATCAGTCTCCACTGATCCTGTAGAGCCAGTTTTGCAGCGGTTTGACTTGACCGTACCATAGAGTGGGAAGGGGCAGCTCCTTAAAAGTACAGCAAAGCAGTTGCTATAAGTGGTAAGGCCAGTTTTCATTGCAGTGAACTCTAGTACCTTTGAAAGTTGATATTATGTTTTAATTTACATTCATGGTTTTCAGGAAGTTTGGGACCAGATGGATTCATGGGATTGATGCTTTATTTTCCTATTCAGTGGTAGAGTATGAAGTTCTGTAAGGACTAGACCTCATGTTTTACTTTGTCTTCCAAAGGAGAAATTTTTTGAAGTTGCTACAAAATGACTTTTCCTTTTTGATTATGTATCAATATTTATATTTTTTTAATGTTTTTTTTATTTTTGAGAGAGAGAGAAAGCACGAGCATGAGTGGGGGAGGGGCAGAGAGAGAGGGAGACATAGAATCTGAAGCAAGCTCCAGGCTCTGACCCGTCAGCACAGAGCCCAGCGCGGGGCTCAAACCCACAAATGGTTAAAATCATGACCTGAGCCGAAGTCGGACGCTTAACCAGACTGAGCCACCCCAGAGCCCCATAAATATTTGTTTGTATTTTTTTTTTTCAAGAGGATGAAGAGAAGGTGGCGTCCCTTCCTTTTTTTTTTTTTTTTTATTTTTTTTTAATGTTTATTTATTTTTGAGAGAGAGAGAGAGAGACAGAATCTGAAGCAGCCTCCAGGCTCTGAGCTGTGAGCACAAAGCCTGATCTGGGGCTCGAGCTCAGGAGCCGCGAGGTCATGTCCTGAGCCAGAGTCGGACACCTAACCGACTGAGCCACCCAGGCGCCCCAATATTTGTTTGTATTTTTTTTAATGTTTATTTATTTTTGAGACAGAGAGAGATAAAGTGTGAGCGGGGGAGGGGCAGAGAGAGAGGGAGACACAGAATCCGAAGCAGGCTCCAGGCTCTGAGCTGTCAGCACAGAGCCTGACTCAGGACTTGAACTAATGAACCATGAGATCATGACCTTAGCGGAAGCTGGATGCTTAACCAACTAAGCCACCCAGGCGCCCCGTTTGTATTTTTAATGTGAGAATGGTGTTTAAAAAGCTGACTCCCCTTTGTTTCTTTTTTTTTTTTAACGTGTTCTAGTTCTGCCTTTGTAGAAGACAAATTAGATGGTAATTGAAAATAGAGCATTTAAGAAATTTAAGAAAGCTACTCATTGCCCAGTCTTTGTCCCTTAAAGGATCTTCATGTCTTTTGGGGGAGATTAGTCTTGGAACTCACTTTTATAATTCATTTACCTAAGGACCCACTATAGTGGCACTATAGTGCCCACAGAATGGCGATCTGTGGTTTGGTAGTATGGGATGTATTGCTCATCTCCGTGACTTGAATATTTTCATCCCTGTTCTGGGTGGCTTCTTGTCATTCATGTGCCTCAGAACTTGGGTAAGCCATTAGAAGGTGCTTAGTGAACAAGATCAGGGTGAAGGATACTGCACAGCCCAAGAGAATATCCCAATTAGAACAGAATATAAAAAATCTTTCCACCTTTTGGTGAAACTTTCTATTCTCCCAGTAGCAGCATGTTTACAAACCATAGCATGTTTACAAACCATGTCTTAAGCTGTGTTACTTCCACAGCTTAGCTAATACTCATATAATGCATCCCAATCATAGTTAACATCAGTTTCAGGAAGTACTGTTTTTACATTTTGTCATATGGTCCAGAATCACCTTTTGTGAAATCCTCTCTTTATATCCCTTTCTTTTTCCCTTTTTGTGAACCACAATGAGTTACTGCCACTAAAAAACAAACAAAAAAAAAACTTTTATGAATTTTTAGTAATTGGAGAATTAGAGAATCATTTTTAACTTTTTCTTACAGAAAATTTTAAATGCCTATAAATATAAACTAAAGTGCAATGAACCCCATGTACCCATAACTTCTATAGTACTCACGTGTTTTCATCTAAAGCTCTACTTCCTCTTTTTCCCTTATGATTTTGAAGTAAATTCAGGTATCATAGCATTTCATTCATGATTATTTCAGTATAGGAATCCCTAAAAGATTTTTTTTTTTTAACCCACAGAACTACAATACGGATTCACATTAAAAATCTTAATAGTTAAGGAGGTGCTTGAGCAGCTCAGTCAGTTAAGTGTCTGACTCTTGATTTCGGCTCAGGTCATGATCTCATGGTTCGTGAGTTCAAGCCCCACATGGAGCTTGCTTGAGATTCTCCCTCTTTCTCTGCCCCTCCCCTGCTCGCTCACTCACTCATTCTTTCTCTCTCTCTCTCTCTCTCTCAAATAAGTAAAGTTTAAAAAAATTTTTTTTGATTTTTAATAGTTAACTTCTTAATTGTATCAAATATCTAGTTGGTAATTATAATTCTAACTACCCTACAAATATTGCTTATGTTTTTACACATTTGTCTTTCTGAATGTCCCATAGTCTGGATTTTACTGATTGTGTCATCATGGTGTTTAACACGTCTCCCTATAGTCTTTATAATTCAGTAGTTGGATCTAACATTTTTAATGCAAAAAGTTGTTAAAGCTAGATTAAGAAATTATACTCTCTAAGGAAAGTTTATTGAGTGATTAAAAAAGCCTGGTAACTAATAGGGTTTTATATATAAATTAAGATTCTGATTACGTGGGGGGCACCTAGCTGGCTCAGTCAGTGTGCAAACTCAGAGCATACAACTCTTGATATTGAGTCATGAATTTGAGCCCCACGTTGGGTGTAGAGATTACTTAAAAAAAAAAAAAATTCTGATTACTTGAGAATTCTCAGAAAGAATTAATAGTATAACTTAACAATTTGAAATTATTTTCCTGAAAGAATTTGCCAAACAGAAAACTTTAAAGACATTTTGTGACAAATCCCATATTAGTTTGAGTCTCAAAAATTAACTTGAGAATTGCAGCAATAACTGAATAGTTTTATATCAACAGCCTCTATTTTTAATCAGTATTTATGTTAGAATATGTCAGAATTATACTTTACTATTTCCTTTATTCTTAGTACATATTTTGAGCAATAAAACATTTTTTTCTGAGTCTCATAATTGTCAAACTGCATATTCTCTTTTCTAAAATACAGCTTAGGAAGATCCAAATAAATTACTTTTTCATTTTGTAAAAGTTATTTTTCTTCTTTTTTAAATAATTATTTGAACAAAAAAATCATATTTAGAGTAAGTTGTAAAAGAATAAGAGCATTGAAATTTGGAGTGGTTTTAAAAAAAATCAGTATTATTGCCATAAACATAAAGAGATTTTTTTATCCAAAAAGTACTTGTTTATGATTGATAGAGAATAGAAGTAGATTACACTTTTACCCCTAACCAATTTGAGGGGAAAAAAAAAAACTTAAATAAATGTATAGGATTGTTTCATTCAAAGAATCTTTACAACCATCTCCATCTCACTGTGCTGTGTTTTTGTGTTTGTTCAATTTTTCCCCCATAGTTCATCAGTAGGTTACTTGCAACATCCAGGATCAGAACAAGTACAGTTTCCTCGAACTACTTCACCATGCAATTCCCAGCAGCTTCAAAGCCACCAGTGTGCAGGTATGAATATAATTGAAAGAAAAGGTAATGATTTGTCCATCTGAGAAATAATTACATTAAGTTCCTGAGGCATTTCTAGAACAGGATTTCCAACTTCTGTGCTGTGATGTACCCAAAATATTAGGATGCCATGCAAACTCAGAGTTAATGGTTTCCATCCGCTTCTTCCTTTTCTAGTGTTACTACTACAACATTGCTGGCCTGTTTGTCTTCTTCAGATTCTCCTTCCTTCCCTGCCTCATAAATATTGGTGTTCTCTGGAATTGTCTCCTTACTCTTGATACTCTTCCTAGGTGATTCACCCATCTCCTAGGGTTCAACACTGCTTTTTTGCCAGCAACTCCCACATCTTATTTTGGCTGAGAAGAGGCCATATAGCCAACTGCCTACTGGACATCCGTACCCTGTTGTATCAAAGGCACTTTAGATTTACTAGTTCTCCCTCTTCCTGCATTCTTTATCTCACCTTCTCTCTAGGGACCAGATTAGTTTTCAAAGTCGTAATCAACTCTCTTCTATTCCCTCTTTTCACATTCATGCTGTTACCATTTCCTCAAATCTCCTACCGTCTTTCCGTCCTTCTTTCCTTCCCCACTGCTGCCATTCTCGATCAGTTCTTTTCACATCTTATTTGCAACAATCTCTTCAGTGTGTTGCTGATTTCATGTTTCCCCCACACCCAACTTACCTCCTCCCCAACACATAGCAACACACATGCACACTCAAACGTACACACTCTGTTCAAGAAATATTTTCCTGCGGGGCGCCTGGGTGGCTCAGTTGATTAAGCGGCCGACTTCAGCTCAGGTCATGATCTCACGGTCCATGAGTTCGAGCCCCACGTCGGGCTCTGTGCTGACAGCTCAGAGCCTGGAGCCTGTTTCAGATTCTGTGTCTCCCTCTCTCTGACCCTCCCCCGTTCATGCTCTGTCTCTCTCTGTCTCAAAAATAAATAAACGTTAAAAAAAATTTTTTTTTAAATAAAAGAAATATTTTCCTGAAACAAAAAGTCCCTTTATGTCATTCCTCTGAATCAGAAATGTGCATGGATGGATTCTCCATCTAAACTCCCTACCAAGTAAGCCTCCTATTTATACTTACATGTTCAGGTCATACAAAACTATGCTTCCAGAATGCACCATACTATTTCATGGCAAAGATATTTTTTTATCAGTTCTTCCCTTTGCTTGGAATGCCCCCTACTGTCTGTTTGCGAGAATCCTGCTTGTCCTTAAAGTTTGACTCAAAAATCACATCTTCTACAAAGTCTTGTCTAGCACTCACAACACGGTTTGTTGCTTTTTTCTGCTTGTATAGTGTCTTAAACTATCCTTTGTCATGACACCATCTTTTATTATAATGATTTCTTAACATATGCAATCTCTGAGAAAGAGAGAAAACCATAAATGGTTATCAAATAAATAATAGTGTGCATCCAAGATGGGCTGCTGTGGTTGAGGAGAACTTGGAGGTGTCCCTAAGCAGTCAGCCCTCTCTAGTTTGCTTAGCCAGTCAGGTTGGTTCTCTTTCTGGGGAACTGGAAACTACCATTTTGGTTACTGCAGTGCAAGTTGTGGCCCTGGGGGCATAAGAATCCTGCCTTACCTTGCGCTGAACGGGTGCATGCCTAATACTAGCTGTGCTGCAGACTAGTACACAAGAGAAATAAGTCAAACAAAGAGACATACAGTAATCTGCTTATCTCTACTGTATAATTAACTGTTTATACATACATGTGATCATCACGGCTTTTTAAAGTTAGCCAAGGAGGTCTTCCTAGCTGCCTTTTTCAGATAAGAACATATAATAAAAGAGTTAAGTAACTTCCCCAGAGTCAAGCATTTCAGGGTACAAAAATTGGGCTTTCTGATTCCCACATGGCAAACTTTTTCTTTTCTGTGTATTTAAAGTAATGCCAGTTTTAAAATTAATCCATTTTAGCAATCAGTCACTTTTATAGATATCTCATTTATGCTATACTCTACTAGGTTCTGTAGTAGGTAATTGGACTTTCCTAAGTGTGGACCTGTTATTTTTAGAATAACTGAGATGTTTAGGCCTACAGAATCCCATTTTAATGCCTTTTTAAACACACAACACTTGTGGCATGAAGTTCCAGGGCTTAAATATGACTTGTATATATGATAATAAAGTTTTGCTCAGAAATGTACAATTATTGGCATTTTCTTAGTGTTTAAAGCTACCAGCTAGTTGGTACAGTCTACTGATTGCAGTGTCCCAACTCTGATTTCCAGCTGTGCCACCTCCGCCCCCTGGTGGAGGAATGGTGATGATGCAGCTCAATGTACCAAACAATCCACAATCTCGGGCCCACTCACCCCCACAGTGGAAACAAAACAAATATTACTGTGATCACCAGAGAGGACAGAAGTGTGTGGAATTTAGCAATGTAGACAATATTGTTCAGGTAAGGTACTTCTTTTGTTTATTATAATTTTAAAACTTTCAACATTTGGGGCACCTGGGTGACTCAGTCATTTAAGTGTCTGACTCTTGGTTTAGACTCAGGTCCTGGTCTCAACGTTTGTGGGTTCGAGCCTTGCATCAGACTCTGCACGGCTTGGATTCTCTCTCTCTGCCCATTTACTGCTCACCTACGTGCGTGCACACACCCTCAAATAACCAAAAAAAAAAAAAAGAAAAAGCATTTGGGGTGCCTGGGTGGCTCAATCAGTTGAGCGTCAGACTTCAGCTCAGCTCATGATCTCATAGTTCATGAGTTTGAGCCCCCCATTAGGCTCTCTACTGTCAGCACAGAGCCTGCTTTGGATCCTCTGCCCTCCTCTTTCTGTGCCCCTTCCCCATTTGTGCTCTTTCAAAAATAAGTAAACATTAACAAAACATAAAGAAAATAAAAATCTTTAAACAATTTAGTCACATAAGATTGACCTTACAAGGCTTTGCTTTGAATTTGACATCTTCTCAAATGGGTAAAGAAGTTTGAACATTCTGTGTAGCCACACTGTTGCTTTCAATATGGAAATACTATTTTTCAACTTTTGCATATTTAAAATGTTTTAATTTTAAAAATCAGAAGATATACTAGATATAAAATTTGGTAAAGAAAGTTAAGTCCTTTTCCTACCTTTTCCATTGAGCTGTTAGTGTAATCAGAAGGTAGATGCAGAACGCTCTAATTTTTTTTTTAATTTTTTTTAATGTTTATTTTTGAGAGAGAGAGAGACAGACAGTGTGAGCAGGGGAAGGGCAGAGAGAGAGACACACACAAAATCTGAAGCAAGCTCCAGGCTCTAAGCTGTCAGCACAGAGCCCGATACGGGGCTCAAACCCACAAACTGTGAGATCATTACCTGAGCTGAAGTCAGACACTCAACCAACTGAGCCACCCAGGCACCCCGGAACACTCTTTATTGTAGAAGAAATTCAGTTAATAAATGTAAAAGCAATAGTAGAATTTAAAAATCACCATTTTGAAATCTCACTGAAATAATGGATCATAAAGAAAATCATCAGCAAATGTCAAGAACATTATGAAAAGCTTTATGGGGGAATTTAAAATGGGTAGATTAGGGACACCTGGGTGGCTCAGTCAGTTAATCATCTGGCTCTTGATTTCTGCTCAGGTCATGATCTTAATGTTTGTGAGATGGAGTCCCTGGTCAGGCTCTGTGCTGACAGGGAAGATTTTCTCTCTTTCTCTTTGCCCCTCTCCCATGTGCACACACCCTCTCTCTCAGACTCTACAGAATTCTCTCTCTCCCTCTCTCTCTGCCACTTCCCATGTGCATGCTCTCTCATGCTCTCTCTCTCTCTCAAAATAAACATTTTAAAAATTTTAAAGATAAACTGAAATATTTCAAGGCACATGATTAAATCACGGCAGAATAAAAAGGGCAAAGGTCATTTATAGGCTAATTCACAAACTGTAAATGCCCAATGACCATTAATCAGAGGAGAATACAAAAATATTTTTTATTTATGTAATTAGGAAAATTTAGGAAGACTCATAATTTGCAGTATGGGCAGAGATTTCCAGTTACAAACTCTCTTGTTCATTCTCAGTGGTACTACAAATTCATAGAACTCTTTTTGGAGTGCAGTTTAGTGACAAAAATAATCCAATTAAAAATTGGGTAGAGGGGGCGCCTGGGTGGCGCAGTCGGTTAAGCGTCCGACTTCAGCCAGGTCACGATCTCGCGGTCCGTGAGTTCGAGCCCCGCGTCAGGCTCTGGGCTGATGGCTCGGAGCCTGGAGCCTGTTTCCGATTCTGTGTCTCCCTCTCTCTCTGCCCCTCCCCCGTTCATGCTCTGTCTCTCTCTGTCCCAAAAATAAATAAACGTTGAAAAAAAAAAAAATTTAAAAATTGGGTAGAAGACTTCAAATAGCATGTTTGCAAAGAAGACATACAGATAGCCAACAAACAAATGAAAAGTTGCTCAACATCACTCATCAAGAAAATTAAAACCACAATGGGATATCCCTTTACACCTGTCAGAATGGCTAAAACCAAATGACAAGAAATAGCAAGTATTGGTGAGAATGTGGAGAAAAAAGAACCCATGTGCACTATAGGTACAGTGCACACTGGTGCAGCCACTGTGGAAAACAGTATGGACTTTCCTCGAAATATTAAAAATAGAAATACCATGTGATCCAGTAATTGTACTGGATATTTATCCAAGGAAAATTAAAACACTAATTCAAAAAAAATTAAGTGGCCCTATGTTTATTGCAGCATTATTTACAATAGCCAAGATATGGAAGCAACCTAAGTGTACACTGATAGATGAAAGAAAGATAAGGAGAATGTGGTATGTATAAATAATGAAATATTACTCAACCATAAAAAAGGATGAGATCTTACCATTTGCAACAACATGGACCTAGAGGGTATTATGCTAGGTGAAATAAGTCAGACTGAGAAAGACAAATACCATATGATTTCATTCATACATAGAATCTAAAAAACAAAAACAAAAAAATGATGAACAAAAAGCAGAATCAGACCTATAAATACAAAGAACAAACTGATGGTTGCCAGAGGGAAGGGAAATGGGGAAATGGACAAAATAGATGAAAGAGAGTGGGGGATACAGGTTTCCACCTATGCAATGAACAATTCACGGGGATCAAGGTCACAGCATAAGGCATATAGTCAGTGATACTGTAATAGCATCATATGCTGACAGATGGTAGCTATACTTATGGTGAGAATAGCATGACGTATAGACAAGTTGCATCACTGGGTTGTACACCTGAAACGGCCAACTATACTCAAATTTTAAAAAATTTTAATGTTGAACAAATCCATGAGTTATACTGATTTAAATGAATAAATGGGAGGAAAAATGAAGTTCTTTTTTTACAGTGAAACATGAACTAGTAAATATGATGGAATTAGAAGATCACCACCTGGAAACCAGGAAGTAAGAATCATCACTAGAGCAGAGAGGATTCTAGGAAAGTGGCAGAGTAGGAAGCATCAGGAGTCCATCTCTCCACCTAGAAATAATTACACTGGCAGAATCTGATGTAACAGTTTTGTTGCTTTAGAATCTATTGAAGGCTTGCAACTGCCAGGGGAAAGCTTGGGTGATAAATTGAACTTAATTTCAGTCAGTTTCAGCTTTTAGCACAGTAGCAACTACCCATCCTTACCCCAACCCCTAGGAGGCAACTGTGCATGTTTTTTACTAGAGCAGCTGACAGGAGCCAGGGTGGGCAAAAAAGGACCCTGTCCTCCAAATACAAGGCATTTATATTCTGATCATGGGTTTCTGCTTCTGATCACAGAGGTGCAGACAAAGAGGCAATAACCATTGTTGTACCTTCCCACATTGCTGCAGATCTCTCCCCCGACACTTCTAGGGGACTTAAAGTGCTGGTACCTTGTCTTTCCTCCTTTTGTTTTTCTCTTTGAATCGTTTTTGGGAGCCAAACAGTAAGGACTAAGACATTCAAAAGCAACTGAATATATGGGGTACATGCCCAGGAAAAGGCACAGGCCAAACACTGAGAAGTCCTTAAGGTTATACCTCAGACTGATCTTTGACACAAAGACAGCCTGCAACAGTCAATAAACAAAAACCATAAAAACAACAAAACGCAATAAACCCTGGGAAGGGGGTTGAATCTGATTTCCAGTTACCACACTATCAGATTCAAACATCCAGTTTTCAACAAAGAGTCACAAGGCATGCAGAGAAACAGGTCAGTATTGCCCATTCAGAGGAAGAAAATCAACATAAATTGTCTTTGAAAAAGACCTGATGACAGATAATTTAAAAAAAATTTTTTTTTTTTTTAAATTTAAGGGGCGCCTGGGTGACTCAGTCAGTTAAGCATCCAACTTCAGCCCAGGTCATGATCTCATGGTTCGTGAGTTCAAGCCCCACATCAGGCTCTGTGCTGACAGCTTGGAGCCTGGAGCCTGCTTGGATTCTGTGTCTACCTCTCTCTCTGCCCCTCCCCAGCTCATGTTCGCACTCTGTCTCTGTCAAAAATAAATGAACCTAATAAAAAAATAAATAAAAATTAAAAAAAAAAAGACCTGATGTCAGATCTCCCAGACAAAAGCCTTAAAACAACTGTCTTCAGGCTGCTCAACTGCAGGAAGATGTGGAGAAAGACAAGAAAACAATGAACAAAATGGAAATATCAATAAAGAGATAGAAAACGCCAGAAATTCTAGAGCTGAAAATATAATAACTGAAATGAAAGTTCCCTGGAGGAATTCAGTGGCAGATGTGAGGAGGCAGAAGAAAGAGTCTAGGAACTTGAAGAAAGGACAGTGGAAATTGTCAAGTCTGAGGAACAGACAAACCAGAATGAAGAAAAGTGAACAAAGCCTAAGGGACCTGTGATACACCATCAAGTTGACCAACAAACATATTGTGGTTGTCATGGAGGGAAAAGAGAATATTTGAAGAAATAATGGTTGAAAACTTACCACATTTGATTAAAGACATGAATATAAACATCAAGCATTGTGATGAACTCTAGGTAAGAACTCCAGAATACCCACTCTGAGACACAATATAATCAGTCTTTCAGAGGACAGAGTATTAAAAGCAGCAGGAAAGGCACAACTCGTCACATACAAGGAATCCTCAAAAAGATTATCACCAGAGTTCTCATCAGAAACTGGAGGCTAGGACAGCTGGCCAATATATTCAAAGTGGTAAAAGAAAAAAAAAAAAATGTTAATGAATCCAGTATCTGGTAAAAACTGCCTTTCAAAAGTGAGGTAGAGAGCTCCTGGGTGGCTCAGTCAGTTAAGCAGCCGACATGACTTTGGCGCAGGTCATGATCTCACAGTTAGTGACACTGAGCCCCACGATGGGTTCTGTGCTGACAGCTCATAGCCTGCTTGGGATTCTCTCCCTCTGTCTCTCTGCCCCTCCCCCGCTCAATCTTGCTCACTCAGCTCTCTCTCAAAATAAATAAATAAATGAATTTTAAAAACAAAATAAAAGGTAGAAATTAAAATTCCCAGATAAACAAAAAACAGAGATGGGCCCTGCAAGAAATTCTCAAGAGTCCTGCAGGGTAAAGTAGAAAGAACATTGGACAGCAAGACAAAGCTATATAAAGAAATAAAGTTCTCAAGTTAAATACATGAGCAATTATAAAAGCTAGTAGTATTGTGCCAGTGGTCCATAACTCTACTTTCTACATGATTTGAGAGACGAATGCACTTAAGTATTTTTTTATAAACAGTATCTAAAAGGTAGTGTTCTAGCTTTGATTTGTAACTCCAAATTTTGTTTTCTATATAATTAAAGAGTCTCATGCACTTAAAAGAATTACTAGTGGGGCACCTGGGTGGCTCAGTCAGTTAAGCATCCGACTTTGACTCAGGTCATGATCTTGCAGTCTGTGAGTTTGAGCCCCGTGTCAGGCTCTGTACTGACAGTTCAGAGCCAGGAGCCTGCTTCAGATTCTACATCTCCCTCTCTCTGCTCCTCTCCTACTTGCATGCATGTGCACACTCTCTCTCTTGTGCACGCGCGCTCTCTCGCTCGCTCGCTCTCTCCCAAAGATAAATAAACATTGAAAAAAAAGGAATTACTACTTTATGTTTTGGGGCACACAGTATATAAAGATGTACTTTTATGTCATAAGCAACCAAAAGAGGTGGGGACAGAGATATAAAGAAGCAGAGTTTTTGTATATAATTGAAGTTAAGCTAATACAAATTCAAAGTAGAGTGTTATAACTTTAGGATGTTAGGTGTAATGCCTAAGGTAAACACAAAGGAAAATGCTAGGGAATATATACAAAAGGAAATGAGAAAGAAATTTAAACATTTAACTACCAAAAAAAAGTATGCAGGGGGGCGCCTGGGTGACTCAGTTGGTTAAGCATCCAACTGAGTGGCTCAGGTCATGATCTCACGGTTCGTGGGTTTGAGCCCCATGTCAGGCTCTGTGCAGACACGCTCAGTGGAGCCTGCTTCCGATTCTCTGTCTCCCTCTGTCTCTGCCCTCCCCTGCTCATGCTCTGTCTCTCTCGAAAACAAAATAAAACACTAAAAAAAATTTTTTTTTAAAAAAATGGAGTATGCGGGAAATGAGGGGTAAGAAGGAAGCTATAAGGCATATAGAAAATGGCAAAATGACATTGGCAAGTCCCTCTTTATCAGTTATTTTAACTATAAAGACAGATTGGCAGAATGGATAAAAACACTTGATCTAACTAAGAGATCTAAGAGACTCCCTTTAGGTCCAAAGACACAAATGAATTGAAAGTGACAAGATGCAAAAATACAGTCCATGAAAATAGCAAGCAAAAGAGAGTAGGTAGGGTAGTTATGTTAATATTAGATAAAATAAGGCTTTAGATCCAAAAAATTTTCTAGATACAAAAGTTCAATACAGTAAGAAGATATAATAATTATAAACCTGATTGTATAAACCTAATAATTACTTACCTGATAACAGACCATCAAGTAATAGTTGGAAACTTTAACACTCCACTCTCAATAATGGATACAACAACCAGGCAAGAGTTAAGTAAGGAAATAGAGAACTTAAACACAAAAAAACAACTAGATCTAACAGACATACAAAGAGCATTCTACCTACACATCTGGTCACTTGTGAACAGTGTATACATTCTTCTTGTGCACATGGGACATATTCTTGGATAGACCATATCCAAGGCCAAAGTTCAATCTCAGTAGATTTTAAAAGGTAGATATGAGCCAACATTGTACTGGGAGTTCTACTTGGAGCTGTTAGGCAAGAAAAAGATATAAAAGGCATCCAAATTGGGAGAGGAAGTAGTAAAATTCTGTTTACAGATAATATGCTTTCCCTCTAATACTATAACTAGAAAGGAAAAAATAGTAATTTAACATTGAAGAAACCTGGCAGACACCACCTTACAAGTGATGGAAGTAAGCATCACCAGTACTGTGTCAACACATGGACCTCAGGTTCCCTCTTACACGATGCATTGAGAAGGACACAGCATCACTTTCTTAGTACTCCTTCCCCAAATGTATCTTGTGAATTTGGGGATGAGGAAGTAGCAGGCAAAGCCAAATTGAGGGACATTTTACAAAAAAACTGATCTTCAAAATGACCATCAGAAACTGATCTTCAAAAATGTCAAAGTCATGAAAGAGAAAAAAGACTGAGGCTCTGCTCCAGATTTAAAAAGATGAAAGAGACATGACAACTAAATGCAACATTTGATTCTAGACTAGAAGAGGAAATGTTTTCTTTTTTCTTTCTTTTTTTTTTTTTTCTGTAAACTATGTTAGTAGGACAATTGGTGAAATTTGAATAAACTCTATAGATTACATAATCTTACTGTCTTATTAATTGCCTGATTTTGATAATTCTTTTTTTTTTCAAGGGCTTTTCTTAGAAATTTCTTTATTTCAATTGTTAGAAACCTCTTTATTTCAAGTGTTCTTAAACACTCTACTACATATATTACAGAATAGGATCACTTTTATATAGATTTGATGATTCTACTGTGGCTATTTATGTAAGAAAATATCCTTGTTTTTAGGAAAAAGACACTAAATTAGTTATTTTGGGATGAAGTATCGTGAACAACTCATTCTCAAATAGTTTGGGAAAAAACAACAGTATATACAGAGAAAGAGATAAAGATTTAAAAAACATGCAGAGAGAGATTTATATAAAAACATAAGAATATGGGAAATCCGAGAATTTTTTGTATTATTTTTGGTAACTGTTCTTTAGGGATGAATTGTTTAAAAAGGAAATGCTTAACAGTTAACATGAAAAAAAGAATGAGATAGGGGCACCTGGGTGGCTCCGTTGGTTAAGCTGCTGACTTCAGCTCAGGTCATGATCTTGCACTCCATGAGTTCAATCCCCATATCGGGCTCTGTGCTGACAGCTCAGAGCCTGGAGCCTGCTTCAGATTCTGTGTCTCCTCCTCTCTCTGCCCCTCTGCCTCTCATGCTGTCTCTCTGTCTCTGTCAAAAATAAATAAATATTTTTTAAAAATTAAAAAAAAAAAAAAGAATGAGATAAATGTGTATTTTTTCTCATGGAAAAGTATCTCCAATATGATTGTCCAGGTACAAAAGCAAGATTAAAAAATAAGATGTGTAGTCTACTTCCATTTTTATAAAACATAGACAGACATATGGATGCATACGTTTGGGCGTAGAAACAATCTGTTACTGGTACTTACCTTTGGGAGTTGAAAACTATAAATTTTCATGTTTTAACTCTTACAATAACAAGTATATATTTGTAATCAGAAAAAAATTAAAAATTTTGTTCAAAAGCTAATTTGCCAAATTGTGACTAAAATGCTGACCAGTTTTTTTGATGTGATTACAGCACAGCCCTCAACTCAGTAGTCCCATTGTTTCACCAGCTCAGTCGCCAGCACCAGCGCAGCTGACCACCCTGAAAACTGTCCGTCCTTCTGGACCACCCCTTTCCATCATACCTCAGTTTTCTAGACCTTTTGTTCCAGGGCAAGGTAAGTGCTTGAAACTAGTCACAGCCTCAGAGTTGTAGGACATCCCTTCCCCTGGATGATGTATGGAATTGTCGAATCACTGTATTATACACCTGACACTGATGTAACACTGTATGTTAACTATACTGGAATTAATTTTTTTTTTTTTAATTAAAAATAAGACATCCCTTCTCAATCACTTTGTGATTTCCCTTGGTACTGCTTTCAGTTCTCCACAGGACTGCATTTTGACCTCCACCCAGGCATATTTATTACCATATATTCTCCTAACCTTAATGTTTCATCACTAGTTAATAATTACTAACTTAGTAATTCCTTCCATTCAGTAATTCTTTATGTGATATAGTTAAAGTGACCTTGGGGCACCTGGGTGGCTCAGTCGGTTAAGCGTCCGACTTCGGCTCAGGTCACGATCTCACGGTCCGTGAGTTCGAGCCCCGCGTCGGGCTCTGGGCTGATGGCTCAGAGCCTGGAGCCTGCTTCCGATTCTGTGTCTCCCTCTCTCTCTCTGCCCCTTCCCAGTTCATGCTCTGTCTCTCTCTGTCCCAAAAATAAATAAACGTTAAAAAAAAATTAAAAAAAAAAAAAAAACTAATTTAAAAAAAAAAAAAAAAGTGACCTTAACTTATTATCCTTAGACTCCATTTCTCTGTAGTAGTAATATGCAATGCTATAAACTTGTTCTTTATTTCTAATACCTATATTACAGTAGCATATATCAAGAGTTTATTCAAAAATGTATTCAACAGTTCTTGAGGCCTTATTGTGACCCTGACATACAAAAACGAGTAAGGTGAAGTCCTCTTCCTCACCGACCCTCGGTCTAATTGGAGGAACAGACCACAAATGGATGATTATAGAATAATATTTTTGGAATTTATCCTAAGCATAATGCACACAATGATTTATCCACAGAAGAGTTTGGTCTATAGCAGAAAAAATGCAAAACAACCTAAATGTCTTATCAGTAAGGATTAGAGTATATCTATATAGGGAATACTAAGTAGTTATCCAAAAAATGTGTTTTAAAGAATCATTGAAAGAAGAAATACAGTACAGTGAATGATTTTAAAAAACATGTTACATGAAGAGGAGTGGTGATAGACACACACTTCAAGTTATGGAATGAGTAAGTCACAGGCATGGGGAGTATAATATAGGGAATATATTCAATGGTATTATAATGGCATTGTATGGGGACAGATGGTAGGTACACTTGTGGTGAGCATAGCATAACATCTAACTTGTCCAGTCACTGTGTTGTACATCTGAAACTAATGTAACATTGTATATCAACTGTACTTCCATCTATGTATTTTGCAGGAGAGTGCAAGCAAGGGAGGGGGTTATTGGAGAGATGTCTAGTAAGCCTTTGAAAAGGTGCTCAACATCATCCATTAAATATTAGGGAAGGAATATTAAAATCTGAATGAAATATCATTTTGACCCCACTAGAATGGCTATAATCAAAAAGATTAACACCACTGAATATAGGTGAAGTTACAGAATTCTTGCACATTGGTGTGGAGGGGTAAAATGATAAAACCATTTTGGAAAAAAGATTTGAGTTTCTTACAAAATTAATCACTTACCTTGCAATGCAGCAATTCCACTCCTAGGTATTTACCCAAGAGAAATGAAAACATATTTATGTAGACTTGTACAGCAAATTATATAACAACTTTATTTTATTATAATCACCCAAACTGGACATAACCCAAATGTCCACCAACAAGAGACTAGATATACAGATTGTAATGGATCCTTACAATGGAATACTATTGAACAACATGAATGAACAAGGCAGACTGATCTGAAACAACATGGATTAATTTCAGAGTCATTATGTTAAGCAAAAAACAAGCCAGACACAAAGACATACTATATTATTCTAATTAAATGAAATCCAGTTATAGGCTAACTAAGGTATGATGTTAGAAATCACATAGTCATGTGGATGGGATATGGACTTGACTGGTAAGGAGCTTGAGGGCACTTTTCAGGGGATGGAAATGTTCATTGTCTTTTTGGGTTTTGATTACATGAACTTTACAATTGTTGGAATTCATCAAACACTAAAGATGTGCATTTTATTTTATATAAATTATATCTAAATTTTTTTAAATATTTATAAAACACACAGAACAAAGACTGAAAAGATACACACCAAAATGTTAGAAGTGATGGAATTATTAGAATGGTTTTTATTTTCTCTTTTGTAATTGTTTCCAGGTTTTCTACAAAGCCACGTACTTTAATAATCTAGAAAAATAAAACATAAAAAGTGAATTGAAAGGGCGACTGGGTGGCTCAGTTGGTTAATCGTCTGACTTCGGCTCAGGTCGTTATCTCACGGATCCTGAGTTAAAGCCCCACCTCGGTTCTGTGCTGACAGCTCAGAGCCTGGAGCCTGCTTCCAATTAATTCTGTGTCTCCCTCTCTCTCTGCCCCTCCCCCACACACACTCTGTTTCTCTCTCTCTCTTTCTCTCAAAAATAAATAAACATTTGAAAAAAAAATTTTTAAGTTCATTGAAATAGTGTGTGGCAATAGTGTGATACTGGGATGCCTGTTCTAGGAGGAACATACAGCATGGTCTATATGGAGGAGTCTTTGATTATTGCTGTCTCTACAGCTCATCTCCATAATGGAAAAGAATACTGCTCCACCGGCCTAAACTTAACTCTGACTTTCTTGCAGCTGTTCTTTATACATCTTCGTGCTTTGCATTGTATCTCTGATCTCAGTGCTAAGCCTCCATGCCATATCTGCCCTTCACATGGTGCTTGGGAAGGAGCAAGTCTGTCATGGGTGTGTCCTGCAGGGAGCTGCCCTCGCACCTTCACACTGTTCGTCAGATTAGAGCTCTGTGGAGTAGGGAGAAGTCCACAATGTGCTTTTCTCTGTTATCAAGCTTTCAGGAGAAGGGATGTATGATTCCCTGAAGTGCTTTCCTAGCACCTGTGCATAATCCCCCTCTAAACCCAGAATGTGCTGAATTGGGGAACTTATGGGTAAAATAAAATGAGGATATTAACAAATGAAAACATTATTCTCCAGGAGAATGTCTTTGCAGTCAGCATTTATTAAGCCCTTTAAAGAGTGTTTAAGAGCAGACCCAAGACCTAAAATGTAAATATACCCTTTGGCTAACACCATAAAAATGTTTGTAATGGGTGCCTGGCTGGCTCAGTCAAAAGAGCATGCAACTCTTGATCGCAGGGTCATGAGATTACAATGGGTGTAGAGAAAAGTTTGCAATGAGAATATATAAATGTATATATGCATATATTTATAGTAATTAATAGTGATTTGGGGAGGGGTGCCTAGCTGGCTCAGTCAGTAGAGCATGTGACTCTTAATGTCGGAGTTGTGGGTTCCAGCCCCACAATGAGTGCAGAGATTACTTAAAAAATTAAAAATCTTAAAAAAAAAAAAATAGTGACTTTGGGAAGATAAACTTAATGTTTTTCCTTCTCCTCAAATGTAAGTCATATTAATTTTTAATCATCATAGAAAACGTGGATTTTAGCATCTCACATGGGTGGAATTGGGTATTACAGTTCTTCTGGAATGTTAAGGTATAAATAGGTTAAGGTAAATGAAGCTTCCCTCCTTCCTATCCCCCGTCTTCCCAGTTCCTACCTCCTACTTTCTTCATAACCACTGTTATTAGTCCTTACTGCTTTCAGAAGTTTACCCTTCCTCTTGAAAGGGAAGACGGAAACTTAAATTCTTTTTTAAAATGTCAGTACCTACACTTTTTTAATCTACCAAATGTGTTTTCCCTACTCATGTTAACTATTTTGGACAATTTAGAAAACTTAGGAAAGTACTTTTAGAACTGAGCAGAAAACAATGTAAAAGTTTTTTTAATTGACTTTCAGGAGATGCCAGATATCCATTACTTGGCCAGCCTCTGCAGTACAACCCTCCTGCTGTTCTGCACGGGCACATTCCAACCCAACAGGTATGAAAGCTGTCTGGTGGCCTAGGCTTTGTTGGCAGGATGTCATAGCTCCTTTGCACAGAGTGTGGGGGGTCCTGGGCCCACCTGCTGGCAGTTCACAAGAAGTCCTCTGTACCACAGCCAGCTGACTTATCGATGTTGTCCCATTGAGTCTGGCCACACAGAGAGCAGACAAGGAAGAAGGTGGTTTGCTGTTTGGCTAAGCGATCAGTGCTATCCCAAAGTGGGAGGGGCGGGGGGGCTGGGGCCACAAGCTGGGGCCTTGCTTATGAAAGACAGCAAATGACTGGTTATAGTGAGGAACAGAAGTGCCATTGCCACCCGGTCTTTGGATTGGATTTTTTTCTGCTAAAGTACAGAGCCCAGACTGGGTATGTTTAAGGGTTAAGTGTTTAAACATTACAGACCTATTTTTCAGTACTATTAACCTTATTTCTCATCTGTTTGTGGGTTTTCAGGGTCAGTCTGGCAACAGGCATGGAAATCGAGGAAGGAAACAAGCTAAAAAAGCTGCATCCACTGACCTTGGTGCAGGAGAGCCAGGTGTGTCCCTGAGAGGCAATTAGATGTGGTTCTACAAACTGTCAACCAGTTCAACACTCTTTAGACAAAAATGGGTTTTCCTCTCCTAAAGTCCTGCACATTACAGGAAATTATGTCATCTGTAATGTAGGGCTCTTAAGTATATAGTGCTTTCAATATGTACTCAACAGCCTTGGGTCATTACGACAAGGGCTGTTATCTTTATTTTACAGTGGGGCCATGAAGTTCAGGAGACCGCTCAAGATAACACACCTAACTTAGAGAAGCCACTATACAATGGTGTGTTTTCTATGCATAGCTTTCAGTGAAGACCGAGATGGGTAGTTTAGTACCATTAGCTCTGCACCCCTTGCCTAAGGGGTAAGTAGGAATGATTTTTTAAATGGCCATAATTACAGTTTTGTGGGTTTGAATGGTTTTACAAAATCCCGTTCATTTCTTATGTCATATTTGGGTCTTCGGTACTTTCTGCCCACCATTTTGGTAACAGGGATTATTAATTCTATACCTTTTCCATTCTAGTTGTTGGGAAGGTCTTGGAAATTACTGAACTCCCTGATGGAATAACTCGCATGGAAGCCGAGAAGCTTTTTGGGGAACTCTTTAAAATTGGTGCCAAGATCCGGTGGCTCCGAGACCCTCAATCCCAGCCCCAGCTGCGTCGTCACCCCCTCTGCTGTGGCAGCGGGGACAACACTGTCAATCCTGAACGTTCTAAACCCAGTGACTTGGCCTCCACTTACACCGTCTTAGCCACATTCCCCTCCATTTCAGCTGCGCAGAATGCATTGAAGAAACAGATTAACTCAGTTAACAAGTTTAAGCTGAGAACGAGCAAGAAGCACTATGACTTCCACATTCTGGAAAGGGCGAGTTCTCAGTAACAGAGCCACCTTGGACCCTTGGCCTTTATGATTCCCCTGTCCTCACCCATCTTTAATTGGCTTGGTTTTTGGAGCTTCTGTTAACATGATAGAGACTCCTAGGATGTGTGGTCATGGCGTTATAGCTTTTGAAGACAGGCCAGTGATCCAGCAAAGGGGGGAAATTACACATTTCACTCCAAATGACTGTAGGAATCCACATCGGAATGATACAGAGTTAGCAGCTTTTTCCGAGGAAATGCTGTTCAAATGCCTCCTAACTTTTATAGTTATTTTGTTTTATATTTCTGAATTCTTGTATCAGATCCAGAGCTCTATTGTACAGCAAATTATTCTTCAAAATGATTACAACCAGTTGCAACCTGTATTACTTTTTTGCAGCCAGCACAATGTGACCCAACAGAGAATTTGGGGGAAAAAGAATGCAGGAATGGAATAACCAAGTCAAAACCATGTACTATCTTCTTGGGGGGCTGGACGGTGACTAAGGAGAGCCCACAAATAGACCATTACTCTTTCCCTGTATCTCTAAACACAGAAACAATTTCCAAAAAATACAGAACTCCCTCATAGGGTCCTTTCCTTATTCATTTAGGTAGTATGAACATTAAGTGTAAAGCAAATTATGTTCTTAACACTTCTTAATCAAACCACTTAGATTCAAGGGGGAATAGGAATCATTTTAGGCAGGAAAATACTTCCACTTTTTTTTTTTTTAAGTGTCCCTCTGATAACTAAATGCCACTTATTTGCATTCCCCTCGTGAATATTTTGTCACCTAAGGAAATGCATTTGATGAGTGCTGGAAACTTCTTAAGTGGTTTAAAATCTGTTTTCATTGTTTGCAGCGGATCACTGGACATCAAAGATTCATTGCACTTATGAACAAGGAACCTTTTTTTCATTTTCTGTGTAATTTGCAAGGCTGTACAATGTGTGCTGATGCAAGCCTTTTTCAGTTCAAGAGAATAAATGTTTACAAATACAGACCCATTTTGTCTTTTGTAAATTAAAAACACCTTTTTCAATGAGTATTAGTATGGAAGACCTCCCCCATCTTGAAGACTTCTATTTTAGATTGACAGAAGACAGTAATCCTAATCATTTTACAAAAGTCCTACAAAGCATTGCTTTCTCTGTGGGAGTGATGCCTGTGGGTATGACTCCCGTCATTTTGTTCTCTCATAAAGTTAATACCAGTCAATGAAAGATAGTCTTTAGTATGAATACACTTACAGTCAGGCAGCTAAAAATCAAATATTATGTTTGGTTAGATAAAGAATTTGTGGTTTTAGCCAACATATTGAGCACCCAGTTGTCCAGTTTACCTCAAATGCTTTATAGAAAACTTTTCCCGTTTGCTAGCCAAGCAAAGTCAAACTGTTTGTGAAACCCAAAAGGTGGGAATGTCTGCCGTCTGCAACTTGGCCAGAACCCGGTTTTCTTCCAGCCTAGACTACAGGTTTACTTGGCAACTCAAGAGCAACAGGTGTTACCAGACTGGTGCAGATGTTCACTCGCTCTAAAGCTTCTGCAAAGTCCCCCTTGGTCTCAGGGCACCCGAGGCCTCCCTACAAGCTGGTACGTCCTGATGTTGAATATTGTACTCCTGGGAAAAGTTGGAGCTGCCTTTGAACCATGTCAGATTCAGGAGCCATACCAGAGGGAAAAGTAAGAGTGAGAACTGTGAAAGTCCCTCACTTCCAAGGCCTGTCAAATTTTTATTATTTTTGACTGTAGAGAGTCAAAGAAGGATAGAATACACAATTAGGGCCAGAATAGCAAGAATTGTTAATCATACATGGAGATGGAGATTTTAAAAACACCATCTACTCGTTCTCTATTTAACTCCTGCAGTAGGCCTCCTGGTAAACCTAAGTGTTTTGGGTTTTTTTTTTGTTTTGTTTTGTTTACAAAAATAAAAATTGACCTAATTGACAAAGCTTATTAGTTTCAGGTGTACAACATAATGATTTGATATTTGTATGTACTGCAAAATGACTAGCTAATATCCATCACCTCATATAGTTACCAATTTTGTGTGTGAGGAGACTTAAAAATTTTTTTTATTTATTACATTTATTTATTTTTGAGAGAGAGACCACAAATGGGGAGGGACAGAGAGAGAAGGAGACAGAATCCAAAGCAGGCTCCAGGCTCTGAGCTGTCAGCACAGAGTCCTATGCGGGGCTCGAACTCACAAACTGTGAGATCATGACATGAGCCGAAGTTGGACGCTCAACCAACTGAGCCACCCAGGCGCCCCTGAGAACTTTCTTTTTTTTTTTAACGTTTATTTATTTTTGAGACAGAGAGAGACAGAGCATGAACGAGGGAGGGTCAGAGAGAGAAGGAGACACAGAATCTGAAACAGGCTCCAGGCTCTGAGCAGTCAGCACAGAGCCCGACGTGGGGCTCGAACTCACGGACGGCGAGATCGTGACCTGAGCCGAAGTCGGACGTTTAACTGACTGAGCCACCCAGGCGCCCCGAGAACTTTTAAAATCTACTCTGTTAGCAACTTTCAAATACACAATACAGTGTTACTAACTGTAGTCACCATGCTGTACATTAAAACCTGTGTTCACTTTCTACCCTGGGTTTACCCTGCCCAGAGAAAATAGGTAAGAAACCAGAGCAAGGCTATTGTGAAGTTAGATCCCACCCACCCCACCACCACCCCCGCAATTCCCTGACAATCACATGGGAATACTAAGAAATTGCCAACCCCCCCACTTTATAAAAATATGCTCACATTCCCTAGGGTATATTCGATTTTTGATCCTCTAGAATCTGATTTCACCTACAGAAAAATGGAGGAAGGACCACACACAGGAAGCATGTAAGATGTGATTTGGCCCAGACTTTTAACCTTCATAAAGACAGCTTCAAATGATCCACAGCCTTGGCTGTGGATTTTCCATAAGTACTGACTGTATTTAGGGACAGGGTGGTACTTTTGCCATTAAAACTATTGCTATTCTTGCAGTGCCTGGGTGGCCCAACCGGTTAAACGTCCAACTTCAGCTCAGGTCATGATCTCGTGGTTTGTGGATTTGAGCCCCATGTCAGGCTCTGCTGTGAGTGCAGAGCCTGCTTCAGATCCTCTGTCTCCGTCTCTGTCTGCCCCTTCCCGATTTGAGCTCTGTCTCTCAAAAATAAACAAACGTTTTAAAAAATGAATAAAATAAAATGGGCTATTCTTACCTATGACAATAATAGCTCCAGCAGCCCTTTCTTTGTGAATGATAGAGGTCACTATAACTTTTTGTCCACTTTTGCTACTTTATGTATTAGAAGACTGAGAATATGGCTTAATATTTTTAAGCCCTTGGTCCATGAAGAACATGGATCTATTGGGACTGTGTTTGTGAATCTAGAGCACAAACTGTGTTTGCCATGATGCCAGCAGTAATTAATAATTAACTTGTCATCTGAGCTGACAACAAAATAGGCATCTGAATCCTCACCCAGGCTAAGCCATTGTTTTTCTGATCCCACCAGGGAGTGATCTGTGACCTGTGAATAGTGTGGGAACACATGTCTCAGTAGAACCCATAGTGCCAGAGTGGCTTGAGAAGACTCAAAGCCAGTACATCCACAGCTACCCCAGGAGGTAGCAAAAGTTGGGTTCTCCATGTGTCCTCATCAACAAGAAAAATGTAAATGTAAGACTTCAGCAAAGGCCAGCCCCAGGGCCTTTGTGAAGGCGACCGGATCCCCTATCCGCCTACTACTTGCTGAGCATCATGAGATGTGATAGTATAGCCCCCTAAGCAGAAAGCACAGACTTCCGTATCCTGCTAGTGTCCAGTGTGGTGGTAGCATGAAGGTGTTCTATGCTGGTATGATTCAAAGCTAGCCTCGTGTTGCTTGAAATTCTAGAAGCCTTGAGTTGATGCTAAAAGAAAAGTAGGCATTCACATGCACACATTCAGCCTGTAGGCCTTTACCAGCCTGGAAACAGGCAGGTATGGCTGCCCTTTAATCTACCCCATGCCTATATATGCTCACGCTGCATATTGCATACTAGTTCTTTTCCCCCTTAGTGTCTACACTTGGATTCATTTTGATTTGATTTTACCAGCCTAAGAATGTTGGAAGTGTATAAGTGTATAAGAAAAAGACAGTAGGAACTTCTAAATCAGAAACCCGAAAACTGATAAAAGTTGATTCTTTGCCAGGGAAGGGGGAAGCAATGAAATAGATAAATCATTGGGGCGCCAGGGTGGCTCAGTCGGTTAAGTGGCTGACTCTTGACTTCAACTCCGATCATAATCTCACAGTTCGTGAGTATGAGCCCTGCATTGGGCTCTGGAATCACAGCACAGAGCCTGCTTCAAATCCTTGGACTCCCTCTCTGCCCCTCCCTCACTTTTCAGCTCTCTCTCTCAGAAGTAAATGTTTAAAAAAAAGAAAGAAAAAGGAAAGGATGAAAAGAAAAAAGGAAGGAAGGAGAAAGAAAAGAAAGAAAGAGAAATAGATAAGTCATTAGCTACATAATCTCCCCTCAAAAAACCTTGGCCTGTTTCAGGTATCTCTTGCTGTTTAACACACCACCCAGAATTGAGTGTTTTATTATTTTTTTTTAATGTTTATTGATTTTTGAGAGAGAGAGAAACGGGGGTGGGGGGAGGGGCAGAGAGCAAGGAAGACACAGAATCCAAAACAGCCTCCAGGTTCCAAGCTGTCAGCACAGAGCCAGACACAGGGCTCAAACTCACAAACTGTGAGACCATGACCTGAGCCAAAGTCAGACACTTGACTAACTGAGCCACCCAGATGCCCCTGGAATTGAGTGCTTTAAAGGAATAATCCCATGGGTTAGGAATTTGGGCGGGCCTCCAAAAGGATGGCTTGGCTCCCCTCTACCTGAAATTAGCTGCCCTCAGCTCAGGGTGGGCTGGGCTAGAAGTTCCAAAATGGCTTCATTCACATCGGGGGTTCCAGGGCTGACATCCCCCACACCCCCAGCTATGATACCTCAATTTTCTTTTTTCTTTTTTTCTTTTTTCTTCCTTATGCCTCAGTTTTCTACATGGACACTCTCGAGGTATTTCATCCTCCAAGGAAGCTCTGTTCGCGCAGCTCCTCCAACAGCATAGCCTGGACTTATTTATAGTCACCATGCTGTACATTAGATCTCCAGAACTTATTCATCTTATGACTGGAAGTTTATAGTCTTCAACCACCTTTACCCATTGCCCCCCACCACAGGGTGCCCTGTTTCTGTAAGTAGAGGGTATTTTAGACTCTACATATAAGTGAGATCATACAATATTTGTCTTTCCCTGACTTACTTTATTTAGCATAATGCCCTCAAGGTGCATCCATGTTGTTGCAAATGGCAGGACTTCCTTCTTTTTTTTCTTTTTTTTTTTTTTTAATAGCTGATTAATTAAAGTCCTCCTAAAACCTGATCTTGGAATCCCAGAATGTCATTTCTTTTGCATTCTACCAGTGAAACAAAGTCATGGAGCCAGCTCAGAGCAGAGGAAATAAACCCCACTTCTTGAAAGAGAGGTGGCAAAAAGGCATATAGGGTGAAAGATGTGGCTGCAGCCATCTTTGGAAACAATTTACCACAGACACAATTACACAATAAAAACTCCCATTGGCTTTGCGTCCAAAACAAATCCTGAAGCTGACCTCTTCATATCCACTACCCTCTCCACCCAATCCAAGCTATCATCATCCAGTGTTTGGATTACTGGAATGGCCTTCCTCACCAGTCTCCCAGCCTCCACTCCTGCTCCCATGTACTCACATAGCCAGAATGATCTAAAAGATAATTCCCTTGCCCAAATCCCTTGATGGCTTTCTATTATTAAATAGCAAATACTTATCTTGGTTTATAAAACTCTACGTGATCCAGCCCTGCCTAGTCTCTGATCTTATACCATTCAGGATATGGGTATTTGCTGTACCTTCTTTCTGGAATGCTCTTCCCCTGAACTCTGCCAAGCCAGCTCTTTTATCTTCTGTGTAAGTGTCCCCAGCAGGAAGGTCTTTATTAGCCACCCAATCACAATCTTCTGTATCACTTTATCTCAGTTTTCTGCATATCACTTATCACTATTAGGTCTTTTTTTTTTTTCTACCACTAGAATATAAATTCCATGAGATCAGAGGTCTTGCCTATCTTACTTGTGGCTGTATTCCCAAGCACTTACTAGTTGTTCAACAAATATTTGTTAACTAGTTAATGACAAAGAGAGGATCCTAAGAATTCTGTTTTTGCTGGTCTGGAGCTCTCCTAAGTGATGTCAGGAGATGGCAGGGAGCTGGAATTGAAGGATGATTCACATACCATGCTCTGGCTCTCTTGGCACTTAGTGTAGTTCCTTAAAGACAGGGACTGTAGCAACACTGGCCGGTCACAAGAAGAAATTGAATAAAGTGTGCATATAAATCCCCTGAGTAATTTCTCCCCCCTCTGGGTAATCTTTTAAAATGTAGATCCTAATTCAGTAGGTCTGGGGTAGGTCTTAAGAGTCCCACATTTCTAACAAACTTCCAAGTTGATGATCCTGTTGGTTCTCAGACCACTACCTGGAGTAGCAAAGCACTGAGGAATCCCTGTTTTCAGAGAAATAACTCAAAACACATGGCTAGAGCTGAGACTTGCCTCTCATCCTGAGAGGAATGGGAAAACTCATAAATACGTGAGAATCACACAGCTCTGACACATCATTAGTTTCATTAACCCTACATGTAAGCAGAAGAAATAAGCTCTTCAACTAATGTAGACCAAAGCCAATGAAGTACTCATTTTATAGTTTGGCCCCCACAATATCACCTCGGTACAAATATCCATGAGTTACTTCTCTTTAATTGTGGTCTACATTATCCTATATTCCACTGTCACCAAAACATAATTCTTGGTGAAGGACATCTGTCAGATTTGGACACCTTTTATTTTAGAGAGAGAGAAAGTGCACAAGCTGGAGAGAGAGGCAGAGGAAGAGAGAGAAAGCGAGAGAGGGAATCTCAAGCAGGCTCCATGCTCAGTGCAGAGCCCCACACGGGGATCCCTGGGATCATGACCTGAGCCAAAATCAAGTCAGATGCTCAGTTGACTGAGCCATCCAGGCACCCCAAATTTGGACACCTTTTAAATAACCTTTCTATATTTGGGGAAACTCCCACATTACAAGTCCTTCTTCCCCAAAAGAGTGGCCAGGATAACTCAATTCTCAGCTTCCCTTTTGCTCAGAAGACCATGGCTGTGATAGGGCTTATGATCTGAGGCTCCACCAGCCGCGATCACACCCAGGAGAACAGGATCAGGAGAAGAACAAGGAGAGAAAGCACTCACTGCACCGAATTCTATGTAGTCGTATTGTGTGTGTGTGTGTGTGTGTGTGTGTGTGTGTGTGTGTGTGTCTATACTACATACGTGATCTCGTTTCATTCTTAAAATAATCCATTGAGGTCAGTATGACTAGCTACATTTTAGTGAAGCTTGGAAAGATTAAACAACAAGCCAGTATGTCATTTCATCAGTTTTAGTACTGAGACTGTGCCCTAAACTGTATCCCTTTCTTGATTGCAAGAAACAGTTTATACTGCACTATGTGACTTATTTGGGTTTGATCATGTCCTGCCAAGAATTGCTGGTTATCCTCTCATTTTATTCCAACTCCTGAAGCTCTGTTATCCAGAATGGTAGCTACTATACACATGTAGCTAGTAAATGAATTACATTTACATTAAATATAAATTCAGTTTCGCAATTGCACTAGCCACATTTAAAATGCTTAATAGCCACATGTGGTTAGTGGCTACCATCCTGAACAGAGAAGACACAAAACATTTCCTCCATTGCAGAAAATTCCATCAGACAACACTGTCCTAGGAAAGTGGGATAAAGTCTCATTTATCTTTAATATCCAGTAGAATTTTGTATACAGTAGACTCAATAAATGTTGATTAGCCAAAGACTCCAAACACAGTGAAAATCTAGTTTGGATTGGACAGGGGTGCCTGGCTGGCTCAGTCAGGAGAGCATGTGACTCTTGATTTGGGGGTCATGAGTTTGAGCCCCACGTTGGGTGCAGACTTTACTTTAAAAAAAATATGGAATTTATGATTTGAGAGCATAAGCTCAAAAATATGCAGAGATATGGGGTAGAATAATCAGCATGTCCTCTGTCTTCGGTAGCATAGCAGAGCAGTGCAGTGTCTAGAGTCCCCTGCCATTTCATACCTGGACAACTGCAAAGGTTCTGGGTGCTCTCTCCACATACCCTCCCTCATTCCCCTCACCATCTACTCTCCACTCTGCAGTCAGGGTGAATTTTTAAAATACAAATTGGATCATGTGATCTTTCCACTGTCCAAAATCCTTAACATCACCTCCTAGGTCTTGCATGCTATGACCCTTGCCTACCTACCCATCTAGACTTACCTGACACTGGCCCTCTCCAGTCCTAGGTTCTGGTCACACTAGACCTGTGTAAGCTATTCAAACGTGCCATGTTGTCTTGTCACCAGAATTCTATACAATAGTGATCTTCTGCCAGAAAGTGGGGTTCTTCCCCATCTATGGCAGAGATTGGTTAGTTTTTCAGCAAACTGTGAGGAGGTGGGGGTGTCTTTCCTCCACAGCACATTGTGAGATTATGTTTTCCAGCCTTCTGCACCTAGAAGGCCATGTGTCTAAGTTTTAGACAACTAAATGTGAGCAGAAATGCATGTCTGGCCCCTACAACCTTCTGAGAGACTCTCTCTGTCCTTGTTAATCATAGAGGGGGAGGCTAGAAGCTAGTTGTTATCAGTATCACCAGAGGGCTTGAGACAGATGCAGAATCTCAGGTCCGACCCCAGACCTACTTCAATCGGAATCTGTGTTTTTAAAAAAACTTTTTTTTTTTAACGTTTATTCAGTTTTGAGAGACAGAGTGCAAGCGGGGGGAGGAGAGGCTAGAGACAGAGACACACACAGAATCTGAAGCAGACTCCAGGCTCTGAGCTGTCAGCACAGAGCCCAACATGGGGCTTCAACTCATGAACCGTGAGATCATGTCTTGAGCCAAAGTCGGACGCTTTACGGACTGAGCCACCCAGGTGTCCCAGAATCTGCATTTTTAACAAAGATCTCCAGGGATCTGTGTACATTGAAATTTGCTTGTTGGCTGCATGTAGAGGATCTAATGAAGATCACCAGGGTGTCAAGAAAAGGAACAGCCACTGGCTGGGAAGATTCAAGAGTTCTCAACTGTATGGAGAAGAGCCCCATGCACCAACTCCCCATTACACCTCTGACTGGCATAGTCTATGAAGTAAATGAGAAATAAGCCTTTCTTGTGTTAAGCCCCTGAGATTTGAGGATTCTTTCCACATGTTACTTACCCTTTGCCTGGAACACTGATTCTTGCTACCTTACCTCCAACTTCTGGTTAATTTGTGCTCATACTTCAGATTTTACCTCAAATATCACTTCCTTCAGGTAGTCTGCTCTTCCTCTAGAGTTCCCAGTTTCAGGCCTCCAGACTAAGTCATTTCTGACAGTATTAACTCTAATAATATCCTGTACTTTCTCTTTGAAACATTAATCACAATGGTAATTATATGAGTAATTGGCCAATTAGTTGCTTAATGTTTTACTATCCATTACTATGTAATTTTCAGAGCAGGAGAAATGACTACTGCTTTTGTTTACTAATACATTCTCAGATCCTACCAGGGCCTTTCTCAATAAACATTTGTCCAATAATTAAATGAAGAAATAATCTGGCTGAGTCAATGCTTTGAATCCTGAAAGGCACACATTTATTTTTCTTAAGCATGGTTTTGGCAGTCAGAAGTAATAGCTAACATGTGTAAAGCATTTAATTACTACGTGCCTAACACTTGCTCAGCACTTATAAAAGTCCCTATTTTATGACAATAGCCCAAAAAGAGAGTTTCTATTTTTATCCCAGTTTACTAGTGAGGCAACTGAAGTGTGAGAGACATGAAGAACTTTGCCCAAGATCACACAGTAAGTACTGGCTGCATAAATGAACCAGGAAAGCTTGACTCCAGAGTTCATGACCTTAACTACCTAAGTTACTATCTTAGGCCTCGCTGATGAGTAACTGCTATTTTTTATTTGTCTTATTCACCTGGATCTCTGTGAGAAGCCAGAAAAGAATGCCATGCCATCTTTTTTTTTTTTATTTTTTTAACGTTTATTTACTATTGAGAGACACAGAGAGACAGAGCATGAGCATGGGAGGGGCAGAGAGAGGAGGAGACACAGAATCCGAAGCAGGCTCCAGGCTCTGAGCCATCAGCACAGAGCCCAACATGGGGCTCGAACTCACAGACTGTGAGATCATGACCTAAGCTGAAGTTGGAGACTTAACCGACTGAGCCACCTAGGTGCCCCGCCATCCCATCTTTACTCATGAAAATTCGATTGTTGTGAGCAAAGGTTGGAATATATTCAAATGTTCCTTCTCTCTTTTTTAAATGTATATGCCTCCACGAGCCTTGTATTATAACCAAACCATTCTCATACTGGTCTATGTATAGGCAGGTGATGATGCTTTGTATAATCATTTTACTTTTTTTTTTTTTACACTTTTCCCTCTTTCATGCAAGAAAAAACAAAAATAGAGAATATCATTTTCCCTTTACATATTTTTTTATATAAATGGCTTTGCAATATATAAGTAATCAGCCTCCTCTGGTGGCAAACAGGTGCAAGTTTCTATGGAACAAAAAAGAAAAAAAATTTTATTTTTTAATTTTTTATTTAAAAAAATTTTTTATAATGTTTATTTATTTTTGAGACGGGGGAGACAGAGCACGAGTGGGGGAGGGGCAGAGAGAGAGGAAGACACAGAATCTGAAACAGGCTCCAGGCTCTGAGCTGTCAGCACAGAGCCCAATGCGGGGCTCGAACCCACGAACCATGAGATCATGACCTGAGTCGAAGTCGGACGCTTAACCGACAGAGCCACCCAGGTGCCCCAGAAAAAAAATTTTTTAAGCAGGGATTTTAAAGGTGATTTAAAGGTATTAAGGTGATATTTCAAGGTGATATTACCAATCCAGCTGCAGTAAGAAATGCACTTTGGCTTCTTTCTCAAGCAATGGTAAAGGGCGGGCACTGGATCATTCACCTTCTTATGAATTTTGGAATATATCTGAGCGACCACAGTTAAGAATTCCGTTTGTGATGGATTTTTACCTGTGCAAATTGAAATAGAACCTTTGTGGTGGGGAACCTTTGGCTTCACAACACCAACAACCCATTCGATCCACGTAAGCCATAAGGTATTGTGGGGGATAGAAAGAAGATTAAATAGAGTTGCTGCTTTTTATCTTCTGGAGGAAAGAAGACATAAACCGAGACATTTCAATAACTATATATCATAAAATACTCCCAGGAGAAAATAACCATGAGAAACTGCAGTCTTCCTTTAGATGTGCCACTTTACCTGACCCATTGTCTTTCGGGTTGTTAAATGGAAGCTGGTACTGAGCAGGTTAGTGAAACACCAGCCAATGTTGTTTGTACACTTACCGCCTATCTGATGCCAAATGAGCATGTACAGCAGGGTTGGCAAACTCAAATACTTGATACTGCCAGAGAGTAAATAAAAAAAGCAAAGGTTATAAGTAGGATGGGCTGTAGCAAACTAGCACACACCTCAATTTTCTAAAACTTTGTGTCAATAAGAGCATCAGGAGACCAGATGCAGTCCGTGGGCTCCAGCTCAAGTACAGGACCAAGACGTTCAAAAATCCTACACTGCCCAGACTCAAAGAGGGTTAGGGGTCCTATCTGGGTAAACATCTGCAGGACCTCTGTTGAACAAATCTGAAGCAGCCCCTAGTGATGGTCACAGAGGAGAACTCAGAGATTCCAAGAGTTGGAAGGCCTGAGAATTTGGTCAGCCAAATGAACAGTTCCCCATCTTGGCCTCTCTCTCTTTTTTTTTTTATGACAAGAAGCCAAACTTGTGAATTCACAGTGGGCTCAAGCATGTAGGTCAAGCTGTTATGGTGGGGGTTCTACCAGTAGTCATAGACACACCAAGTAAAACCTGACTTTCCTCTCCAGTGCCTCTAGACCTGGTAACAAGCCTGATATCAAAGATCCCTCAAAGAAGCCCTCATTGCAATGAAGCCATTTTTTTTTTTTGTATCAAAAAAGCCCATAAATCCTTGAAGCCTAGCTCACAGGAAGTCTTTTATGTCTAAAACCCAGGGTGTTAGTGGGAAGGAAAATGACAGGATATAACTATTAAGACTGTATAACTATATCTATTTCATAGTTTTCCTGCTGCACATCGATAAGCAAGCCTTTCTTTAAGGGTCTGAGTGTAAAATGGAACTTAAGTTTTTATCATTGATTCAAGTCCATGCGAAAAATAGGATTGATGCCACTTACTCCAGGAGACCATCCGGGTCCTTCCCTTTCTCTCTGCCACGCCCTATACGTGGCTCTTTGGTTTTACCCAAACCAATATGTTATGGTCATCTATCTATCTATCTATCTATTTATTTTTATTTGAGAGAGAGAGAGAGAGAGAGAGAGAGAGAGAGAGTGAGAGCACATGTGTGCGAGCAGGGGAGAGGGACAGAGGGGAGAGAGAGAATCCCAAGCAGGCTCCACACTCAGTGCAGAGCTAGATTCGGGGCTTGATCCCACAGCCCCGGGATCATGACCTGAGATGAAATCAAGAGTCAGGTGCTCAACCAACTGAGCCACCAAGGCTCCCCTATGGTCACCCATTTTTATATTAGTCTTTCCCACTGACTAGAGTTTAAGCTTTCTAAGGGCTTTTCTTAATCCCACTATCCACGTTTGGCCACGTCATCACACACTTCTGAAGCACTTAGAATTTCCCCTTTTGTTACATTCATCCTTACTCACAATCACTTGTTCAGTGTCTGCCTTCCTCTTTAGATTGTGTAGTCACAAAGACACAGTTCATGTCTCATTGCCCCACTGTATCAATGCCAGGTATGTATGCCTAGCTCATAGTAGATGAGCAATAAACATTTGATAAAGGCTATGAATCATTCTCACATTGTTTAATCCTAACATTAGAAATTAGATTGTGTAGTCACAAAGACAGGGTTCTTGTCTCATTGCCTCACTGTATCAATGCCAGGTATGTATGCCTAGCTCATAGTAGATGAGCAATGAACATTTGATAAAGGCTATGAATCATTCTCACATTGTTTAATCCTAACATTAGAAATAAAGACATCACTCTACTGAAATAATTTACATTGACTGAATTTTTAAAATGTTTTTTATTTAGAGAGAGAGAGAGAACATGTGCACATGCACACGTGGGGAAAGGGTAGAGAGAGAGGGGAACAGAGGATTCGAAGTGGGCTCCTCAGACAGCAGTGAGCCCGATGCAGGGCTTGAACCCACAAACTGTGAGATCATGACCCAAGCCGAAGTTGGCCGTTCAACTGACTGAGCCACCCAGGCACCCCTAGGTTGATTGAATTTTAAGAAACCCACTTAAAGTTGATGTTGAAGATCAACTCTAATTCTTCTTGAGAAATGGTGTCCTATATAAGCAGCAATGGTCTGTAATCAGCATTATGTTTCAGTTTATTATAACACTATATGAGAGGCCTGATTGGAAAAAAGTAAATACAAATTGGAGTTCAATGTTAACTATTTTCAGATAAAATATTTATAGGAAAGAGGTATATTCAGATGTACCACCTTAATCCTGCAAAGACTGTCAGTTGCTGAGGGGGAAACTCAATCGATGTAGAATGTGTACTATAATAACATATGCAACTTAAAAAAAAAAGTATAAGCCTTTAGCTAACAGTTATCAGAGACTGTGCAACTCCAGAAAGTATTAAATATGGATCGTTTTTCTTTATTTAAAAAAAAAAAGATTTCATTTTTAAGTAATCTCTACACACAAGGTGGGGCTCAAGCTCACCACCCCAACATCAAGAATCACATGCTCCACGGACTGAGCCAGGCAGGTGCTCTGGATCAGTTTTCATTTTAATGGCACACAACCACAAGACGCCATATCTTGATTATAGAACATTCTCACATAAAATTGTAAACAAAAGCATTATCTATCCTCTTTTGTATTACCATGGAAAGTAGCTGGAAAATGAATCATATATTCTGTGCTTTTAAGTTACTTTAGAAAGCAGCTGTGGCAATAGCACAGCCAGTATTCTGAGGTTTTGGAACGCTCTCTGGCCAACGACTAAGAAATTGCGGGACGCCTGCATTCTACCAGCACCTCCCCTCAGGTACAACGGCTGTATGGCCGTTGGGGTTTTTACCCTGTCTCTTCAGGGTTGGGCTGATAAGTTCAGCAGAAGTCAAAGCCTTGCTGTAAATCCCTACAAAGTCCATGTAGGTCCATACAGAAAAACACCTTCCCGTATCACACGATGACCACTAATTATAAAAATTACATCGTCCACAATTAGGGTTCCACTCGAGGCGGGGACGACTTCCTCCATATTTAAGGTCTCAATGAGGTGGCGATTAGCATCTTCACGACAGTGAGCACCACTTCTCCTCCCCTTTCCCAGATTGGAAAAAGGCTCTCACTGCTGTCCCCTTTAGCCGTGCCCCGGAAACCACCGTTACATTTTCCAATTATGAAGAAAAACAAGCCTATGAAGACTACAATTCCCGTCATGCCTCTTGTAGGCGCCGTCAACGCGCCGTAGCGGTTATTCATCTTTCCCACTTCCGGAATTGCAGGGTCTGAGGCCTAGCGGTCGCGCGCACGCACCTTTTTGCCAACAAGACAAGGCACTCGGGCCCTGTGCCGACGGCGACGTGTGGCGTCACGTGGCGCAGGGTGCGCCTGGTCCGCGCGCTTGCGCGCGTCCCAGGGGACCGCTGACGGGCTAGCGTGCCTGCGCGGAGGCGGGGGACAGAGCAGCTGGGGCTGCGGGGGCCGCGGGGCCAGACGAAAGAGAGGGCGGGGCCAGCTCCCGGACCGCGGCGACAACACACCGAACAAGCGCCTGGGCCCGAGGAGAGCGATGTTGTGGTTCCAGGGCGCCATTCCGGCCGCCATCGCGTCGGCCAAGAGGAGCGGAGCGGTCTTCGTGGTATTCGTGGCAGGTGAAGGGGGCGGGGGCCCGAGTTGTGGCCGGACACCCCACCGGCCTACCTCCAATCCTAGGGTTCCCCAGCCTTTCCTCCGTGCTCTCGACAGGCCCTGGCTGCCGTGCCTGTTTTCTCAGCGCCTCCCCCTTCCGTTTGGGGCACGCCGGGCCTGGCTAGGCCTCCAGCTCCTGCTTCTCCCGGCACCCCGGCCGGAGGCACCGTCCCCGCCTCGCCCCCAAAACGCGCTGAGCCCCGCCCACAGGTCTGCGCGGGTCTCTGCAGCCCACCCTCGCTGCGCCTCTCGCCGCGCCCCCTGACGAGTTGGCGCAGATAGACCCCAGCACCTCCCTCTCGGGCACCCTGGGACCCCTTCTGTCACCTAGGACCCACTTCGGGATGCTTCAACGCTTGTGTAGTTCCTAAGTGTTCAGGTGGGAATAGAGAGACAGGCCTTTCGACAGGCATTTGGGTTCGTAATTAATTGTGGACTGTCAGGAAGAAAGCTGTGTCATCGGTAAGCAACAAAGAGAAGCCACCTGATGTTTTCGGTTACTGGCGGTCGTACGCTCCTGAGACGCAAACTTTTGAGCTTTACATAGGTTGGATTTTTTTTTTTTTAATTCTAATGTGGAATATTTGGTTTGTTGCAAGTTGATTTTTTTTGTACCATTTGTTTAGAATAAGTAGATGTTCGGTGCTTGGTTCGTCTAATATCCACAGTTTCGAGAACGTGAGCTAACTCATTTATCATGTGTTACTCTGGGTTATTTTGCTCAGTATATTATTACTACCCTATTTTATTACAGAAATCTTCTAGATTTACAGTAAACCTATGCCTTTGTGGTTTTGCTGATTCTCATTACATGAACCAAGTTAGTGTTTGTGACCATTTGAACTATATTATTTTAACTATTTGTGTTTAATAACGGTATGCTCAAATTATTAACTTATGACTTGGAGAGACTAGATAATAGCTCTATCACTTTATGCAGCACAATAAAAAACAAAGGCTAAAATATGAATTTCACTTAACATTAAATTTGAAATTTATAATTGTTTTAAATTATGCCAGATTTTTAGCTTAGTGGTGTTAATTAGAAGAGTTTGAGTAGTTTAGATCCTCTTATGCAGTTTTAGAGTTTATAGTCCACATACATAAGTGCTGTGATACTGTAAGGAAAAAAAGTGGGTTAAAAAGGAAAGAAGAATTAAATGATACTTAGCTGTGCTTATTAAGAGTACAGTAATAGTTTTGGGGTGCCTGGGTGGCTCAGTCACTTAAGCGTCAGACTCTTGATTTTGGCCCAAGTGGTGATCTCAGGGTCGGTGGGATCCAGCCCCAAGTCAGGGTCTGTGCTGACAGCACGGGGATTCTGTCTGTCTGTCTGTCTCTCTCTCTCTCTCTCTCCTTCCCTCCCTCCCTCTCTCCCCCTCCCCCACTCATGCTCTTTTTCTCTCTGTCAAAATAAACTTGTTTTAAAAAGTGTACATTAATAGTTTTATGACATTTAAGTTGTGTTTTTCACATAAAATCTCGGTTGATTTTTGTGATAAGTAGAATAGGTTTTATTTTACCCATTTTATAGATGAGGAAATTTATGTCCACAGTGGTTAAGTGACATGGGTCACATAGCAGGGTCACAAAAAATATTTGTCTTGTCCTGACAAATTTTTTTAGCAGCTTCAAAAAAAGTCTTATTTTTTTTTTAAGTTTTTTTATTTATTTTGAGAGAGGGAGCAGGGGAGGACCAGAAAAAGAAGGGGAAAGAGAGAATCCTAAGTGGGCTCCAACTCCCAAACCTCGGAATCATGACCTGAGCTGAAGTCGGTCCCTTAACCGACTGAGCCATCCCGGTGCCCCAAAAATCGTTTATTTCTTGAGAAAAACTGAACAACTGTACACTTCATGTATTTTTGAAATTGGTGTCATAGTCAGGAAATTTAGGATTATAGTAGTCATTTTTTAAACAAAAAACACAATTGAAGATGTCTAAATGTTCCTAGGAGGCACTTTTGGGCTGATCAGTTAATTTGAAATAAATGCTAGATTTAATTAACAAACATATGGAAACAGTAGTGCTAATTATTACAATAGTAAAATAAAGTTAGAGATCTTTGGGGCTTTGTGTGTAAATATACATTCTTCAATTAACTTTTTACTGATGAGCATGTGTTACTTTTAGGATATCAACGACTCTGATGAATGTTTGTTGAATGTTTTCAGGAAGACCATTAGTCTGTCAAAGGAGTTTGTCCCTTGACCCGTTCAAAATACTGTTGGCTTTTGTAGAGTTTTAGAAAGTTAATCTCCAGCACTAGGCAGAATTAGTTTCACTCCAGGAATACATAGACAGGGGTCATGAAACTCCCAACACTTACGTGTTGCCTAGAGCTTTGTTCATAACATCGAAGGATATAACCAGAACTCATGATTTTCTTAGGTGGGAGACCTCAACAACAATAAACCAACTTAGTAGAAAATTAAAAAGATGTCTTTATGGCTGAAAGAAGTGGTCTTAAGGGTGTACTTTGGTTCATGTAAACCCCTCGAGTGGGAAGCACTTTAGGCAAGTTCTTTATATTTAGTGAAATTTTCATGGATGAATTAAAGAAAATTGTGGGATTGAGACTGGAGAGATTACTACCAGTTCAGACAAGAGCAAGTATTTTCAAAGTATTATGACTATGCAAATTGAAAGTAATAAAACTGAAAAAGATTTTGATTCTATTCTTGGGAAGGTAGAATATTCTGACAAGGATCCTGAAGCAAAGGTGTCAGTTCACAGAGTAGTGTTGCTAGTGGGCTAAAATTTTCATGATGGACACTATTTACTGCCTTTTTTGGTTAAAATAGACCACAAAAGCTTTTAGATTTTGACTAGTTGATGTTTTCTGGGTTGGAATTCCTGGCTGTACTAGGAAAACACACAATTGAAGATGTCTAAATGTTCCTAGGAGGCACTTTTGGGCTAATCAGTTAATTTGAAGTAAATGCTAGATTTAATTAACAAACATATGGAAACAGTAGTACTAATTATTACAATAGTAAGAGATCTCTTTGTTTCTGAGATTGTATTTTTTTTTTTAGATTTTTTTATTTTTAAGTAATCTGTACACCCAGGTGGGACTTGAATTCACAACCTCAAGATCAAGAGCCACATGCTCTACCAACTGAGCCAGCCAGGCACCCTTGTATTGTTCTTTTCAAGTGCTTTTATTTTGGATACTGCTGAATACTACCATGGATACAGCGTTTTTTGCTAAAATTTTAGGCTGATCTAACTCCATAGCATGGTTTATATACTTCTTTTTTTTTTTTTTTTTTTTTTTTAAAGCTTTTATTTTTTTTTTTTTAATTTTTTTTTTTTTTTCAACGTTTATTTATTTTTGGGACAGAGAGAGACAGAGCATGAACGGGGGAGGGGCAGAGAGAGAGGGAGACACAGAATCGGAAACAGGCTCCAAGCCATCAGCCCAGAGCCCGACGCGGGGCTCGAACTCACAGACCGCGAGATCGTGACCTGGCTGAAGTCGGACGCTTAACCGACTGCGCCACCCAGGCGCCCCTATACTTCTTAATAATAAGAAACTAAAGATACTGAAGTTGGCAATTAATAATCTTGCTCCGTAGAGTTAATATAGTTCTTAGTGAGTTAAGTAATTCCATTCATCCTTACATCTCTGTTGGTCAAGCAGCTGTTGCTGCCACTAGGCTGAATTATGGACAGACATTGCTAGTGGGGATGTGATATTTGGGACCCTACCTACATGGTACAACATAATGAAAAGTACCAATCTCAGAAGTAGCAAGCGAATCTATACTTGTAGCTACCCACTTGACATCCCCACTTAGATGCCTCACAGGATTCTCAAGCTTAAAAGTATATTTACTGCCTGAACCTGTTTTTCTCCCCGCCCCAGTTTTCTACATTTTAGTAAATGACACCACTTTTACATCCAGGTGGATAAACCGAAGTGTGGAGTCACCTTTGACTCTCAACTCTTTAGTCTCCTGTCTGGCTTTCCCTTTTGTTCATGACATTCCCAGTCACACAGACCTTTTCCTACACATAAAATCCGGCTTAGTGAACTCTGCATGGCTTAATTTTTTCATCCTTTAGGTCTTACCTTAAATGTTGCCCCAGAGAAGCCTTCCCTGACCAATCTAAAAGGGTCTTACTATTTTCTTTCCTAGATCTGTTCTTTTTTTAATAGTATTTATTACTATAGTTATAATTGTTTACTAAACAAGTACTTTTTTTAATTTTAATGTTTTTAAGTTTATTTATTTTGAGAGAGAGACAGCATGAGTGGGCAGAGAGAGAAGAAAACAGAATCTCAAGCAGGCTTCACACTGTCAGCACAGAGCCTGATGCAAGGCTCGAACTCATGAAGCTGTGAGATCATGACCCGAGCCGAAACTGAGTGGGATGCTTAACCGACTCAGCCACCCAGGCGCGCCAACAAGTACATTTTTTGTACTGTTAGATTTTTAAGCTCCAGGGCAAACAATGTTTCCTTTGTTTCATATTTAGATTATAGCCAATATAATAGGACAATAAGAATGGAATAAAATAGTGAACGTATGAAAGAATGAATGAAAAGGATCTCTCATGCCTCACAGCCTTCTCTAAGACATGTTTGTAGTAAGAATGTTGCCGTATAGTTATTTTCTAGGTTGATAATTTTGTCATTTATTTGGAATTTTACATTTCCTCACCCCATAGTGTTTGAAGATGTGCTCTGAACGATGTCACTACAAATGATAATTTTCCCAGTTTGGTTCCTCAATATCTGGAAGACTGTTACTGGCATTCTTTTTGGTCCTAGTCTGTAGGTGCATTCTAGTCCCTGTTTACTTTTCTATGACCAGATTTCTCAAGCTCCTGTTCCTAGATCCCATTTCACATAGAATATACTCAAATGTGCAGCATTAGTCAATTATTGTAGGTATGCCAAGATACTTACTGTACCAGAAATTTAGCTGTTTGTTCCACAAAACACTTATTGAGGCCCTGCTGTATCCCAAGTACTTGACATATGCCAAGTTGTATTGTAGGCATTTGAATTATGTTAGTAAACAAAAGGAAAACAATCCTTGCCCTCTTGGAACCTGCATTCTAGTTGAGGGAAACAGACAGTAAACATAATAAGTAAAACATATAGTTTATCAGAAGGTGATAAGTATTACAGGGAAAAAGAGACCAGGAAATTAGGGAGCTTTGGGAAGGTTTGAAGGCTGTCATTTTATTTAATTTATTATTAATATTTTATTTATTTATTTAAAAAAAAATTTTAACGTTTTATTTATTTTTGAGACAGGGAGAGACAGCATGAACAGGGGAGGGTCAGAGAGAGGGCGACACAGAATCTGAAACAGGCTCCAGGCTCTGAGCTGTCAGCACAGAGCCCGACGCGGGGCTGGAACTCACGGACCGCGAGATCATGATCTGAGCCGAAGTCGGCTGCTTAACCGACTAAGCCACCCAGGCGCCCCATTATTATTATTTTAAAGTAAACTCTAGGCCCAGTGTGGGGCTTGAACTCATGACCCTGAGATCAAGAGTTGCATGCTCTATTGACTGAGCCAACCAGGAGCCCATAAAAGCTGTCATGTTTTGTTTTGTTTTTTTAAAGTAGGCTCTATGCCCAATGTGGGGCTTGAACTCATGACCATGAGATCAAGAGTCATGTGCTCCACCAGCTAAACCAGTCAGGTACCCCTAAAAGCTGTCACTTTATTATTTTGTATTTTATTTTATTTTATTTTATTTTATTTTATTTTATTTTATTTTACTTTATTTTATTTTTTTAATGTTTATTTTTGAGAGAGAGAGAGAGAGACAGAGCACGAGCAGGGGAGGGGCAGAGAGAGGAAGACACAGAATCTGAAGCAGACTCCAGGCTCTGAGCTGTCAGCACAGAGCCCGACATGGGGCTTGAACTTACGGACCACGAGATCATGACCTGGGCTGAAGTCGGACATTTTACTGACTGAGCCACCCAGAGGCCCCTATTATTTTTTACTTAAAAATTTTTTAAATTTATTTTGAGAGAGAGCGTGAGCTGGGGAGGGGCAGAGAGCGAGAGGGAGAGAGAGAATCCCAAGCAGGCTTAACTCTCAGTGCAGAGCTGGACACAGGGCTCCATCTCACGACCAAAAGGTCATGACCTGAGCCAGTATCAAGAGTTGGACACTTAACCATAAGAGCCATCCAGATACCCTAAGGCTGTCATTTTAAAGTATGAGTAGGGAAAGCTTTATTGAGAAGATAATATTTGAATAGAGACTTAAGAGGTTTGAGCATTAACCATGTAAATATCTGAGAGAAGAACATTCTAGGCAGAGGAAACAACTAGTACAAAGACCTTAGAGTGTTTTTTATATTAGCAGAATAGGAAGAAAGTGAAGACAAATGAGGTCACAGAGGTAACTGGAGGCATGAGGCCATTTGCAGGGACTTTGGCTTTTTTACTTGGAGGGAAATTGGGAGCCATTATAGGATTTTGAACAGAGGATTGATATGATCTGAAATTTTTAACAAAAGTTTCTGTGTTAAGAATAGACTGAGCAGCTTTGCCACATCTACTGCAGTCAGCAGACTGTCGACATTCCAGAAAATGTCGGCATCCACTCTGAAAGGATGCACAGTTATTGTGAAAGGCCCCAGAGGAACCCTGCGAAGGGACTTCAGTCACATCAGTGTAGAACTCTCTCTCTTTGGAAAGAAAAAGAAGAGGGTCCATGTTGACAAATGGTGGGGAAATAGAAAAAATCTGGCTACTGTTTGCGCTCTCTGTAGTCATTTACAGAACATGGTCCGGGGGACGGGAGTGGGGTGCCTGGCTGGCTCAGGTGGTAGAGCTGGTGACTGTTGACCTGGGGTCGTAAGTTCAAGCCCCGTGTTGGGCATAGAAATTACTTCAAAAAGAAAAAAAAAAAAAAAACATGATGAAGGAGGCTACACTGGGCTTCTGTTACCAGTTCTGTATATGCTCACTTCCCCATCAAAGTTGTTTTTCAGGAGAATTGTTCTCTTTTTGAAATCTGTAATTTCTTGGGTGAAAAATAAATCTGTAGGATTTGGCTGAGGCTGGCATTGCTTGTTCAGTATCTCAGGTTCAGAAAGGTGAGTTAATTCTCAAAGGAAATGACATTGAACTTGTATCAAACTAGCTGCTTTGATTCAGCAAGTCACAACAGTTAAAAAACAAGGATATCAGAAAATTTTTGGAGGTTATCTACATTTATGAAAAAGGAACAATTCAGGCTGATGAATAAGATCTCAGTTGTCCAGCTATAGAAACAGAAAGATGCCAGATGATTTTTCAGGCTTATTTGTGATATTTTAAAGGTGCAGTAAAGGTTGTATTGATTTTTTTGGGGAAAAAAAAGGAATAGCTTGAACAGGGAGATCAGTTTGGAGGCTGTTGTAATCATCTAGGTGATATGTATAGCTTAAATCAGGGTGGTAGCAGTGAAAGTGGAAAGAAATAGTTACATTCTGGATATATTTTGGAGATGGAGTCAACTGAAGTCAAGGATAAGTAAAATTTTGGGCCTAAAAACTGAAGGGATGGAGATACCTTAAATAGTTAACCGACATGAGGAATGCTGAGGGTGGATTAAATTGGGGAAAGGCTGCACTTGGGAAGAAAACAGCTTACAGAAGAATAGATAGAGAATTACCTCATTTTTGTAAAACAACAAAAAAATGTGGCCTGGGAACTTTTTAAATCTGTAAGTTGGCAGAGGTTGTTCACCTGAAAGTGCTTGAGAAGGCACTTTGCTTAATCTCGGAAAGATTTCATCTGACTTAGGTAAGTTTTCCTCTGCCCACCACTAAGTGGTTATGTCAAAATCTAGATATTACAAGTCTAAAATGGAAGCAGCCGCTTGACAGGTATAACATAAAACATTTTGTCACTGAAGTGTGACGTACAGTATATTAAGTAAGATTAAGTGAGCAGCTCAGTGCATTTTTACTATTAAAACACTTGTAACTCTCATCCAGATAAGATATATTTCCAGCACCCCCAGAAGGCTCCTTCATGCTCTTTCCCAGTCAGTAGCACCGCCATCCAGGTAGCCACTGTGCTGAATTCTGTCACTATAGATTAGTTTTGGGTCAGCATAACTTTTATAATTACCATACCTAAAATAAAAGGCAAGTCCCAAACCGCAAATAGAATTGCATCAGCATCTATCTACCTTGGGGAAATTCTGGAGAGTAATGCTGTGCTGTTGGGGGACATTGAGCTTGACAGAAAAGTCCTCCATGAAGGAAGAGTGTTGTGCTTTTATTTTCTAAAATCACATGTACGGGGGCGCCTGGGTGGCTCAGTTGTTAAAGTGTCTAACTCTTGATTTTGGCTCAGGTCATGATCCCAGGGTCATGGGATCAAGAGCCCTGTGTAGGGGTCCATACTGAGTGTCAAGCCTGCTTAAGATTCATTCTCTCTCTCTCTCTCTCTCTCTCTCTCTCTCTCTCTCTCTCTCTCCCTCCCTCTCCCTCTCTCCCTCCCTCCCTCCCTCTCCCTTTCTCCCTTTCTCCCTCCCCTTCCCCCCTTTCTCCCTCCCCTTCCCTCTACCCCTCTCCTGCCCCTCACCAATGCATACACACTCTTTGTCTCTCTCTCAAAAAAAAATTACATGTACAAAAGGCAAAATAGCCCCTGTACGTTTCTATTATGACTTCCAATTATTGTGATACTATGTGCATCATACTTTGAATGTCTTCTTTTAGAAAATACAGTACTTTGTAAAATCTAGATAGTGTCATTCTTTTTCATTATGTCTTATTACTTTTTTTTTTCTTAGCAGCCTGAGCTGTTTTTCATTACTTTTATAATGTTAGCAATGCCATAGTCATGCTCTTCATTTTATGGGAAAGTTTTTGTTCTTAAATTTGATAGAAAATAGTATTTGTGCAATTATATTTTATTTGAAATTCCACATTCTGGGGGAAAAGAATCAGCTGATACTGGCCTTATAAATATCCTTGAAATGTGTTACAGGTGATGATGAGCAGTCAACACAGATGGCTGCAAGTTGGGAAGATGAGAAAGTAACAGAAGCATCTTCGGACAGTTTTGTTGCTATTAAAATCGATACCAAAAGGTTTGCTTATGTGTTAATTTTTTTAAGTATTATAACCGTTGTCTTTTGTTGTGATTTATGGTGATACTCTTAGACTATAAGAATGTTGATTTTTCTCTAAGGCGTATTGGGACCTTAAGTTCTGATTGCCATTTTCCAAATACATCATGTATCTTACTGAAAAACTCTGAAGTTCTGGTTTACCAAGCAGCTATGTGACATGCACCAGGAATGCAAAAGAACTTGTAAGAACATGGAAGTAACTGTAAATTATATATTGATTATCTCTGAACGGTTGACCACTTTTTTGGGTCCTGTTTTTGGGAATAAAGCTGTTGAATTCAATAGGAATAGTACTTTTTTTTTAATATGAAATTTATTGTCAAATTGGTTTCCATACAACACCCAGTTCTCATCCCAACAGGTGCCTTCCTGAATGCCCATCACCCACTTTCCCCTCCCTCCCACCCCCCATCAACCCTCAGTTTATTCTCAGTTTTTAAGAGTCTCTTATGGTTTTCCTCCCTCCATCTCCTTTTTTTTTTCCCTTCCCCTCCCCCATGGTCTTCTGTTAAGTTTCTCAGGATCCACATAAGAGTGAAAACATGTGGTATGTGTCTTTCTCTGTATGACTTATTTCACTTAGCATAACACTCTCCATTTCCATCCACATTGCTACAAAAATGCCATGTTTCATTCTTTCTCATTGCCACGTAGTATTCCATTGTATATATAAACCACAGCTTCCTTATCCATTCATCAGTTGATGGACATTTAGGCTCTTTCCATAATTTGGCTATTGTTGAAAGTGCTGCTGTAAACATTGGGGTACAAGTGCCCCTATGCATCAACACTCCTATATCCCTTGGGTAAATTCCTAGCAGTGCTATTGCTGGGTCATAGGGTAGATCTATTTTTAATTTTTTGAGGAACCTCCACACTGTTTTCTAGAGTGGCTGCACCAATTTGCATAGGAGTAAGTACTTTTTAGGTCCTTCAGAGTACCTAGTATCCACAAATGTTTTTTGTTAATCCATTCCATCTCCTCCCTTTAAAAATGTTTTGTAGAAAATTTCAGACATACAAAAGTAAGTGAGTAGTGCAGTGAAGTCCCACATACTTGTCAACTACTTTGGTGATTAACTTATAGTCAGTCTTGTTTCAGTCACCCGTTACCACTCATCCCATATAATTTTGAAGCAAATCTCAGTCATCACATCACTTCATCTATATTTTAGTGTGTCTTTAAAAAATAAGTTTTTTAACATGAATTAACATAAATTTAGCATGCGAAAAACTAAATATTTTAACATAACTGTAATACTTCAAAGCAAATAAGTGATAGTTTCTTAATAGCAAATATCCAGCTATTTTTCACATTTTCACTTGTCTCATCTATGCCATAGTTGTATTCTTAATTTATTACAGTTTGTTTGGTTCAGGATCTATCAAGGTCCACACATTGTGATGTGTTGATCTTTTTCAAGGCTCTCCCCCGTGCACCACCCCCCCCCCCCCTTCTCTGTATGTTTTTTCTTTGCAATTTAGTTTTTGGAGAAACAGGTCATTCGTTCTTTAGTTTCCTGCCATGTGGATTATTGTTGACTGCATCCCTGTTAGTCTCATGTAGTTCATTTCTCTGTCCTCTGTTGCTTGTAAATCAACAGTTGGATTCAAGTTAGATTTTTTTTTCCATCAAGACTACTTCATAAATGGTGGTATGTCTTCCATTCTTCCATTATGAAAGCACATAATGACCTCTTGTCTTACTTGATGATATTAGCAGTAGGCATCAATGATCAGCGCCTAGAGACATTAATTTGTTAGCAACTACAAAGTGGTATTCCTTTCATTTTGATATTGATAATATCAGAATGAATGATGTTTGAAAATTACTGCCAAGATTAAAATATTTGGAAATTTACCTGTAAGTTTGCAAATTTTTTAGTAAAAATTTTCCAATATTAAAAATTTCATGAAACAAATCATAGTGGTTTGCCTCAGAGCAGCAGTTATTCAACTATATATTTATTGAGCTATATAATACTTTAAAAAAAAGAATCTTACCATTTTAATGTATATCCTGTCATTTATGTTTTCCATTATCTTCCAGTAGCACCAGAAATAGTAGGAGGAATGTAGGGGTATTGGAAATGTGGAAGAAATGAGAAAATCAGAATTCTTGAGGTTATATACAGACTGATGTATCTGGTATTTTTAAAAACAAAAAAAAAATTTTTTTAAACAAATTTCTAAAAGTAGATGCAGGGATACCTGTGTATAGTGATGGTTGATTTTTGTTTCATTATAGACTGCCTGCTAATAGAATCTAATGTGTCTTTTAAATTATGAATAGTAAATTTTATGTATTGTACAATAATAATGAAATTAATGTTGTAGTAACATTTTAGTGTCTATGAGTTTATGAAGATAAGCCTGCGTTGAAAATAGATTGGTAGGAAATACATCAAAATTTACATTGGTTATTTCTGGGAAGGTAGGACTTGGTAATTTTTTTCTTTATACTTTTTTATTATATTTTCAGATGTTTTTGTGGTAATCATGCTTTATATTCAGAAAATGGGTGTAAATTTTTGGAAAGATTAATTTGATTCTTGGTATTATTCATTTGCATTGATCAGTATCTCTTACTTGTATCATAATGTAAAGACTCTCCTGTCCCTGTCCCTAATCACCCAGTTTCCTTCTCTGGAGTAACCAAATCAAGAAAATGCATTTTCCTCCCCTTTTTAAATTCTTGTTTCTTTACTTTTTTTTTTTTTTTTTTTTTTTTACAAAAGTGGTAGCATTTTGACATACTTTTTTGTACCTTTTTAATGATTGCATAATTAGTTTTTACTGGTAGATATTTAGGTTGTTTTGAATCCTTTATTTTTACAAAGTATTATATTATCATTTGCAGAAGTAAATCATAAGCATTAATATCTTTTGTTACAAGGCAAGATGCTGTATTCAGATACACTTGCTGCTGAGAAAGCAACATGGCAGATACCAGCTTGATTTTTAGCCATAAGATCCAGCCACCAGTTTGTGTGTTGCAAGAATAAGTGGCTCTTTAATCTGAAAATTATAAAACATACCGGGAAAGGTCTGTAAGACAAGAATTGCAGTTTTCTCCTTCCAGCTGATGACTATGAAAGGAACTAGTAGTTTCAGAGAAATACTTTTAATTGGTAGAGTAAATTTCTGTAAAGACAACTGGATATTTGGGGGGAAATATTTGAATTCATCTAGTGATTTTCTGTTTGATTTTGTTTTACAGTGAAGCCTGCTTACAATTTTCACAGATCTGTATCCTTTCAATGAAGAATTGGTTTGATAAATATTTTGCTTGAGGATTTACCTTTCTTTTGGTTAATTCACGACATTTAGAAATTACTCATTTCTATTTAGGAGCTCATGCATTCTTGCTTTGAGGAACTTTATACTACTAAGTGTCCTTTGAGATAATACGTTGTAGCAAATGGGATTATAGGGAGTCTTATTGTCAATATCTGGAAAGCAATATGGAGCAGTTTGGTTGGAATGTTAGAAATAATTGTCAAGAGACAAGATACAAAATTTACAATAGATGGAATGTAATGGATGTTTCAGATAGGCAGTACAGATAAATCATATATCAGTTTACTTATTACATGCATGACAAGCATAGTGATACTGTAGTTGAAATTATTTGGTAAACATGTTAGCTGATTACACGGTGAAATTCACAAAGATTTGCTTTGTTATCAGTAGCATTTCATAAAATTATCCCCTTGTTTTTTCATGAATCATTAGACTTAATTAAATTGTACAGATCCTGTAGTGTGTGTTCCATCCAGTTTCTTTATTGGAGACAGTGGAATTCCCTTGGAAGTAATAGCAGGAAGTGTTTCTGCAGATGAACTTGTTACCAGAATTCACAAAGTCCGGCAGGTGAGAAGGAAGAGAATTTATTTATATAAACATGGGAAAATGATATGTCAGAAATTTGACATTAGAATATTTTTGGAGTTGTTCTGTATATTCAGGAACCTGCTATGCCATTAAACTTGAAAGGTAGAAAATACTGCTTTCCTGGATTGGTTTGAAAATAGCATTGTGAAGTTATAGGTACCTATGCCTAATGAGTGATTTCTTACTCTCCCTTCTCTTTACACTATTACTTTGTTGCAAAAGAGAGATTGAACATTAAGGTCCCAAACTGTACTGCTTGACACATTTTAAGGAACTTAGTCAATTTGGGCAAATGGCTAATATAGCTTGAAACTTTTTTCCTTCAGTTCTAATTGGAAGAAAAATCAACAGTGTTTAAAAACCTTTTTATGCTCTTCTCACATTGTAGTTGAATTCCACAGTGTGATCAGTGTGATTATGCCATGTTTAGGATTATACAATCTGGATCCATCTACTTAGAAAATTTAGTACTTTTCCCTCCTATAGAGACAGTTGACTTACTCATATTTTGGTCTAATCTGCCTTGGTAAATTTAGATTCTTATCTGTTCATTAAATTACAATGTGGTTTCTCCCTAGATGCACTCATTAAAAGGTGAAACATCTGTGGCAAATGGCAGCCCGTCAGAAAGTTCAGTCTCTACTCCATCCACATCATTGGAACCTAACAACACTTCTGAAAACTCTCAGTCCAGAAATGTAGAGCCTTGTGAGATACCACCCACTTCTGATACAAAGTCAGATTCTGCAACAGGTAATTTTTAGTGTACCCTTTTGGGTACAGTAGAAGTATTCCTTCACTTCATTTTATTTATTTATTTTTTTTCTTAATTTTTTTTTTTTAACGTTTATTTATTTTTGAGACAGAGAGAGACAGAGCATGAACGGGGGAGGGTCAGAGAGAGGGAGACACAGAATCTGAAACAGGCTCCAGGCTCTGAGCTGTCAGCACAGAGCCCGACGCGGGGCTCGAACTCACGGACCGTGAGATCATGACCTGAGCTGAAGTCGGCCACTTAACCGACTGAGCCACCCAGGCGCCCCCCCCTTTTTTTTTTTTTTTTAATTTTTTTTTTTTTTTCCCTTCACTTCATTTTAAAGGCCTGGAATTAATATCCTTAAAAATAAAAATACTGTGTTTCTTCCCTGTCACATTCATTTAACTTAAAATTTAAAGATTGTCTTAAATATAGGTATTGGTCATATAGTGGCATTTTTTTTTTTTTTTTTTTTTTACTTTTTTCTGTCCCTGTGTTCTTAGCAGTTTTACACATAACTTTCCAGCTAGAGTATTTTGAAAGGTTCAAATGAACTGATGTATTTGGAATTGTTTTTATAACCTATAAGATATGTATACATTTAAAGAATAGTATTTGCATTTTAGAATTAGAATTAAAAGATCATTGTAAAATAGAGCTTGTGGAAATAAGAGATGTGACTACAGTGGGGTTGATAGAGGCAAAAGAGAAATTTTATACTATATAATGGGGATTGTGTTCAGAGTTGTTTGATGTAATATAGCTTGTATTAGACAGCATAGCGTTAGATAAATCAAGAAGTTAACAGATTAGTATGCTAAGAGATGATCCTACTCTAGCATCCCACATAGCCTCTATTTGATATTTAATGACAGGAAGCTCATTTCCTTGCAAGGAAGCTTATTGTCAAAGCCCAGGTTTTTAGAAAAATTCTTCTTCATATTGAAATGAAATTTGATGCCCTGTAATTTCTCATTAACTTTAGTGCGACTTATGAAGTTAAACATTAACAGGTTTTGAATATTTGAAGAAGAGCTACCAGGTTCTCTATCAGTAGCCACATTTTGAGGTTTTACATCTATAGATCACGCAAATTCTGGATGCCTACAGAACTAGGGGACACTATTGTGAATGTAGCCTGGTTAGCTCTACAGTAGGATACTTACCTTTACATTTACCTGGATATTTATCATTGCCAAATTCTTCATTCCTTTTTGAATATGTTTTCCTCTGGTATCATTTTCTTTCAGCCTGAAAATTTTCCCTTAGCATTTCCTGTTTTATAGGTCTTTTGGCAAAATACTTCTCTTCCTCTCTGAAAAATGAAAGTGTCTGCTTTATCTTCATTCTGGAAGGATATTTTTGCTAGATACAAAATTTGGAGTTTACAGTTTTGTTTTGTTTTTTTTTTTTTTTCAGCACTTTAAAGATCTTCTGGTCTCCATAGTTTTCTGATGAGAAGTTTCTGTCAGCATTGTTTCCCCATATATGGAATGTATTGCTTTTCTCTCTGCCTTTCAGGCTTTTCTCTTTGATTTTCATCCATTTGACTATAAAATGCCTAGATGTGTTTTTCTTTGTATTTATTCTGCTTGGGTTTTGCTAAGCTTAGATCTCTAAATGTATAACTTTCACTAAATTTGGGGAATTTGGAGCCATTATTTATTCAGATATTTTTCTCTTTTTCTCTTAACTTGCTAGAAATATTTACATGTATGTTAGACTTCTTGATACTATCCCACAGGTTTATTTTTTCTTTTTTTTTTCTTTTTTATTCCTCTATTTAGATCGGATAATTTTGTTGATCTCTTAAGTTCACTGGCTTCTTTATCATCTCTTTCTGCTCTTGAGCACATCTAGTGAATTTTTATTCTATTCTATATTTATGTTTAAGTAATCTCTACACCCATTATGGGGCTTAACCATAGAACCCTGATATCAAGAGTCATAAGTGAGCCAGGCAGGTGCCCTAGTAAATTTTTATTTTATATAAAATTAGGTAATATATTTATACTCTTTTCTTTAAGTTAACCATTTTTTAGTAGATTTTTTTTAGAGCAGTTTTAGGTTTACAGGAAAATTAAGAGGAAGGTACAGATTTTGTGTATACCTCCTGCCCCACTGTCTACATCCCCCACCAAAGTGGTACATTTGTTAGAACTAATGAACCCACATTTGACACATCATAATCAGGCAAAGTCCATAGTTTACAATACAGTTTTCTCTTGGTGGTGTACATTCCATGAGTTTGGGCAAGTGTATAATGATGTGGATCCATAAGTATAGCACAAAGTATTTTTCCTGCACTAAATGTCCTCTGTGTTCCACCTTTTCATCCTCAGTGATATTTTTACTGTCTCCATGGTTTTGCTTTTTCCAGAATGTCATATAGTAGTCTTTTCAGATTGGCTTCCTTTACTTAGTAATATACATTTAATCTTCCTTCATGTCTTTTCATCACTTGATAGCTCATTTCTTTTTAGAGCTGAATAATATTCCATTGTCTAGATATACCACAGTTTATTAATCCATTCACCTACTGAAGGACATTTTGGTTTCGCAAGTTTCAGCAATTATGAATAAAGCTTCTGTAAGCATCTCTGTGTAGGTTTCTGTGTGAGCATAATTTTTTTTTTTTTTACTTTTTTTGGCTATTTACAGCAAGGTTGTGGTTGCTGGGTTGTGTGGTAAGAGTTATGTTTAGTTTTGTAAGAAGCCACCAAGCCGTCTTCCAAAGTGGCTGTATCATTTTGCAGGTAAAATGGTTCTGGAGTTTCTTACTCTTCCTTACATCTCCTCCTCTTCCTTTAACTTTTTATTTTGAAACAGTGTGATTCAAAGTTACAGAAATTATACTCAATCCCTCAGTACCCTTTCCAACATTTTATTCAACTTATCTTTTAATTCATTTCATTTTCCTTTACCTCATTGAGTTACAATGGCTGCTTTCAAGTCCTTGTCTGATAATGCCAGTATCTAGTTCATCTCTGGGTTGAGATAACAGACAGGCCTTTGTTGATTGTCTTTTTCCCCTGAGAATGAGTCACATTTTCCTGTTAGATTGTGTGTCTAGAAATTTTGGATTGTATCTTGTACATTGTTGTAGACACTCAGGATTCTTATATTCCTGTAAAGAATATTGATGCTTTTGTTTCAGCAGGCACTTAACTTCTCAGACTGTAAACTCTGTCTTACCTGAGGTATGAGTAGCACCTCTAATCTCAGTTCTTTGTAGCTTTTTTTTTAACTTCATTATGGAAAGTTTCAGACTTACTACAAAAGTCTCGAGAAAATAGTGTAATAAATTCCATGAACCCACTGCCTGTCTTCACCTATTACCAACTCATGGCCAAAATTGTTTCATCTGTGTCCCCTACTCCTCTTTTCCTTTCCACTTATTGTTTAGAACAAATCTTAGGCACTATATCATTTCATTTTTAAAATAGGAGTATCTGAAAGATGAGAACTTAAAAAAAAAATAACTACAATATCATTATCTCTTATGAAACCTACACAGTTTAACAGTAATCCTTTTTTACCATTAATTATCTAGGCAATATTTACATTATACTAAGTTTTTCAGTTTGTTTGGAGTCCAGTATATTGCTACTGATTGTTGAGTCCTTTTTTTTGTTTTTTTCATTTCATAGATTCCCACTCTCATTTTTTTCTGTAGTTTCCTACAGTCTGGATTTTGCTGTATTTTTTTAATTTATTTATTTTTGGAGAGAAAGTGTGAGTGGGGGAGGGCCAAAGGAAGAAGGAGAGAGAATCCCAAGCAGGCTCCACACCCAGTTTAATCCCACCACCGCAAGATCATGACTAGAACTGAAATCAGGAGTTGGATGCTCAACCAGCTGAGCCATCTAGGTGCCCCTATTTTTCTAAATTTTTATTTTAATCACCTGGTGCTCTTCACAAATGCATTTCTTAATCCCTATGATCTATTTTATCCATTCCCCCCAACCCACCTCCCCTCTGGTAACCATGTTTGTTCTCTTTACTTAAGAGTGTCTTTCTTGGTGCATGTATCTTTTTGATTTAGTGTTTTTGTATTCTTTGAGTAAATACCCAGTAGCACAATTGCTGGATCATAGGATAGTTCTGTTTTTAACTTTTTTTTTTAAGGTTATTTATTTATGTTGAGAGAGAGAGAGCACGTGGGGCAGAGAGAGAGAAAGAATGCCAAACAAGCTCTGTACCGATTGTGCAGAGGACTCGAACTCGTGAACCATGAGATCATGACCTGAGCTGAAACCAAGAGTCGGAAACCCAACTGAGCCACCAGGCGCCCCTATTTTAACTTTTTGAGTAACTTCCAACTGTTTACCACAGTGGCTGCAGCAGTTTGCATTCCCACCAACAGTGCACAAGGGTTTCCCTTTCTCTGCATCCTTGCCAACACTTGTTTCTTTTTGATTTTGGCCATTCTGACTGACACTTCATTGTAGTTTTGATTTGCATTTTCCTGATGATGCGTGATGATGAGCATCTTTTCATGTATCTGTTGGCCGTCCTGATAACTTCTTTGGAGAAATGTTTGTTTATATGTTTTGCCCACTTTTTAAGTGGATTATTCATTTTTGGGGTGTTGAGTTTTATGAGTGCTTTATATATTTTGGTTACTAGTCCTTTATCAGATATATCAGATATGTCATTTGCAAATCTCTTATCCCATTCTGGAGATTGTTTAGTTTTGTTGATTGTTTATTTGGCTCTGCAGAAGCTTTTTATTTAGATGTAGTCCCAGCAGTTTATTTTTGCTTTTGTTTCCCTTGCCTCAGGACACACATCTAGAAAGATGTTACAGCTGATGTCAGAGAAACTACTTCCTGTGCTCCCTTCCAGGATTTTTATGGTTTCAGGTCTCATATTTGAGTCTTTAATCTGTTTTGAGTTTATTTTTTTGTATGGTATAATAAAGTGGTCCGGTTTCATTCTTTCGCATGTTTACTGTTCAGTTTTCTGAGTTTTGTTGAAGACACTGTCTTTTTCCCATTGGATATTCTTCCTACTTTGTTGAAGATTAATTGACCATAAAGTTGTGGGTTTATTTCTGGGTTTTCTATTCTGTTTCATTGGTCTGTATGTCTGTTTTTGTGCCAGTACCATACTGTTTTGATTATTACAGCTTTGTAATATTGAAATCCAGAATTGTGATGCCTCCAGCTTTGCTTTTCTTTTTCAAGATTGTTTTGGCTGTTTGAGGTCTCTTGTGTTTGCATAAAAATTTTAAGATTGTTTCACAGGATTCTGTGAAAAATGCTGTTGGTATTTTGATAGGGACTGCATTAAATACGTCAGTTGCTTTGGGTAGTGTAGACATTTTAACAATTTTTGTTCTTCCCACTCCATGAGCCTGGAATGCCTTCCCATTTCTTTGTGTCTTTTTCTATTTCTTTCATCAGTGTTTTACAGTTTTCAGAGTACTCATCTTTTACCTATATACGTATACATACGTATATTATGGGTAGCTTTATTCCTAGATGTCTTGTTAGTTTTTGTGTAGTTTTAAAAGGGATTGTGTTCTTAATTTCTCTTCCTGCTGCTTCATTATTGGTGCACAGAAATGCAGCACATTTCTGTACAATGATCTTGTTTCCTCAGAATTTACTGAATTAATTTATCAGTTCTAGCAGTTTTTTGGTGGAGTGCTTTGGGTTTTATCTATTTAGTGTCATATCATCTGCAAATAGTGAAAGTTTTACTTCTTCCTTACTGATTTGGATGCCTTTGATTTCTTTTTGTTGTCTGATTGCTGTGGGTAGGATTTGGAATACAAAAAAGTGGTGAGAGTGACATCCTCTTGTTCCTGACCTTAGGGGAAAAGCTTTTTCCCCATTAAGGATGATGTTAGCTGTGGGTTTTTTTCTGTATGGCCTTTATTATGTTGAAGTATGTTCCTTTTAGACCTACTTTGTTGAGGGTTTTTATTATGAATGGATATACTTTGTCACATGCTCTTTCTGTGTCTATTGAAATGATCATATTGTTCTTGTACTTACTGATGTGGTGTATCACATTGATTGATTTGCAATATTGAACCACCCTTACAACCCATGAATAACATGGCCTTTATTATGTTGAAGTATGTTTCTTTTAGACCTACTTTGTTGAGGGTTTTTATTATGAATGGATATACTTTGTCACATGCTCTTTCTGTGTCTATTGAAATGATCGTATTGTTCTTGTACTTACTGATGTGGTGTATCATGTTGATTGATTTGCAATATTGAACCACTCTTACAACCCATGAATAAATGTGACCGTGATGATGGTGAATGATTTTTTTTTTTTTAATGTAAACTTTATCCCCATGTGGGGCTTGAACTCATTACTCCAAGATCAAGAGTCACATGCTCTACCGACTGAGCCAGCCAGGTGTCCACTGGTGAATGATACGTTTTTTGTTTTTTGTTTTTTAGTGTGTTGTTGAATTCAGTTTGCTAGTATTTTGTTGAGGATATTTGCATATGTGTTCATCAGAGATAGTTGCCTATAGTTCTCTTTTTTTGTGTGTTGTCTTTATTTCGTTTTGGTATCAGGTAATGCTAGCCTCATAGAATGAATTTGGAAGTTTTCCTTCCTTTTCTAGTTTTTAGAATAGTTTGAGAATAGGTATGAACTCTTTAAACGTTTGGTAGAATTTGCCTGTTAAGTCATCTGGTTCTGGACTTTTGTTTCTTGGGAAAGTTTTGATTACTGATTCAATTTCTTTGCTGGTCATCAGTCTGATCAAATTTTCTGTTTCTTCCTGTTTCTGTTTTAGTGGTTTATATGTTTCTGGAAATTTATCCACTTCTTCTAGGTTGTCCAATTAGTTGGAATATAATTTTTTATAATATTCTCTTATAATTGTTTGTATTTATATGATGTTGGTTGTTCTCTTTTCTCACTTTGTGATTTTGAGTCCTTTCTCTTTTTTTTTTTAATTTTTTTAATGTTTATTCATATTTGAGAGACAAAGAGTGCAAGTGGTGGAGGGGCAGAGAGAGAGGGAATCACAGAATCCAAATCTGTGTCGGCACAGAACCCAATGTGGGGCTCAAACCCATGAACTGTGAGATCATGACCTGAGCCAAAGTCAGACACTCAGTCTTTTGAGCCACCCAGGTGCCTGCCCCCCGCCTCTCTCTCTCTCTCTCTCTTTTCTTTTCTTTTCTTTTCTTTTCTTTTCTTTTCTTTTCTTTTCTTTTCTTTTATGTTTATTTATTTATTTTGAGAAAGAGTGAGAGAGCATGAGCAGGGGAGGGACAGTGACAGAGGGAGAGAGAGAATCCAAAGCAGGCTCCATGCTGTCAGTGTAGAGCCTGATGTGGGGCTCCGTTCCATGAACCCTTACGTAAGATCATAACCTGAGCCAAAATCAGGAGTCGGATGCTTAACTGACTGAGGCAGTCAGGCACCCCAGAGTTCTTGCTCTTTTTTTGTTAAGTCTGGCTAGAAGTTAATCAGTTGTATTGGTTTTTGTTTTTGTTTTTGTTTTTTCAAAGAACCAGCTCCTGATTTCATTTATCTGTTCTGTTGGTATTTTCAGTTTCTATTTCATTTATTTTTGTTCTCATACTTATTATTTCCTTCTTCCTGACCTTGGTGGCCCTCAACTGCCTTGTTTCCCACTTATATTCTATTATATGTGGACCCAAATGTCAGAATTAGAGAGAATTCCAAGCAGGCTCCAAGCTGTCAGCGCAGAGCTTGACATGGGGCTTGAACAAATGAACCGTGAGATCATGACCTGAGCCAAAACCAAGAGTCTGATGCTTAACCAAGTGAGCCATCCAGGCCCCTCTTTTTTTTTTTTTTTTTAAAGTAATCCTTGCACCCAACATGGGGCTCAAACTCATGACCCTGAGATCAAGAGTTGCATGCTCTACTGACTGAGCAAGCCAGGTGCCCTAGTAATCACTCATTTCTTATCTTCTCCAACTCTTAGGGAAAATTTGTAATGTTTAAGAAGATTATTAACAAATTTAACCCAAATGTTTATGTTTCTTAAAAATCGGCATTAAATGCAATATTTTCTTATTTCTTTTTATTAAATAACTAAGGAGGAGAGAGTTCAGGCCATGCCAGTCCATCTCAGGAGCCTGGTGGATGTTCAAATCAGAGACCTTCAGAGGACCTGACTGTCAGAGTGGAAAGGTTTGCTTTTATTTTTGCAAATAGTATTTTGAAAAGACAGTGGTTTTCAGTTATTTCATTAATTTGAATAAAAGCTAAAATTTCACAAATGAAGTTTCAGAATCCTGGGTTGAAATTTTTTATTACCTGACCAACTTAATTGTATCCATAAAGACTACATTCTAGAAGTAAAGTTGAGTATCTCTTAAGTCATCAGTCAGCTTTAGGTCTGATCAGCCCAAGAATGTTTTTTGCTGGTTTTTGGTACATGTATGTTTCCGTCTGTCACTTCTGCTTTGATCTCTCTCTACCATAGGATAGTAAGTTCCAGATGGGAAGAACTTCATTTGCTTTTATGACTGTATACTGAGTCTGGGTTCTGCATAAGTGCATGTCTATTAAACGTCATGTGTTATTACTTGGTCTAATCAGATACAGATTTATAACTTTTTGTGGCTTGTAGTTTTGTATTTTTAATAATACAGAAATTACCAAATTAGAGTCCTGTATACTATGGTTCTTAAGTTACATGAATTAATGGTAAATGGATAAAGCAAGAATATTTTTTAATCCTGACCTAACACCATTTAGTGTTATATGGAAGTTAAGAAAATGCCTTAGACTTGACAGTTTCTTGTTCACATAGATTCTACGGGAAAACAAGTTTCAAGATGATTACAAATACTGGGTATTTGGGTTTGCTCATGACTAAGAATCAGCTTCATTTCAGCAAAACCTAGATTCTGATGGTTCTTTCTAGGAGTCCCAGCAGGCCAAGATCTTGAGCTAAAAAGGATAGATCTGGTCATAGTGGTGAGAAGTGGTAGAAGGCTCAAAGAACAGCTGCAGGGAACCAAAGTTCCCAGTGGCTCATCCTCTCTGTTTCTTTCTGTTTTGCTAACACCAAATCTACCTCTATGCATCTGTCCTTGCATCACGTTGGGGTGATGTGACAGTAAAAGATGAGAAAAGAATTTGGAGATTTGAGGGGAATGAGAAGAAACACAGCAGATAGCCCTTAATTGTAGGGTAGGCTTAGGTGCTATTTAATTGCAGTAGATAAGGGGAGTTTCTGTTGTTTCTTAATAGCTTCCATTCTTATGTAAGAGAGTGTCTGCCCATGTCTGCCTGCATGGTTCTGCAAAGAGGATATAATACACCATCTTTAATTAAAAAATACTTACCATATGTATTTACACTAGTGTATGTGTGTTATATATAGTATAATGAGCCAGTAAAGTTAGTTTAAGACACACAACAAAATGTTTGTATTAATATCTTTGAAAGGGGAATTAGGGATTTTTTTTTTCTTCTGAGGTTGCCAAACTGTCTTCATTGAGCATTTTTACTCTTATAATTAAAATATCAGGACAGAATGGGTTTACAAGTCGAGATCCTTAAACTGAAAAAAAACCAAAAAAACAAAAAAAAAAAACTTCACTCTTGGAGATACATACATTTATGTGTTTTTAAACCGTATGCTTTTAGGACCGTTATATGAAATGTATGTGGGCTAGGGCCTTTTAAAAAAGGATACTAGGGGTGCCTGGGTGGCTCAAGTCGGTTAAGCATCTGACTTCATCTCAGGTCATGGTCTCACAGTCTGTGAGTTTGAGCCTGCATTGGGCTTCTGTGCTGACGACTCAGAGCCTGGAGCCTCCTTCAGATTGTGTCTCCCCCTATCTCTCTGTCCCTCCCCAGCTCATGCTCTGTCTCTCAAAAATGAAAAAACATTTAAAAAAAAAATCTTTTTTAAAAGGATACTAAATGTTGAAATTGGATGAAATGTTGGCATACTTACCATTGAAACAGTTTTCATTGGGAAGTGACTGTTCTTGGTTTAAACACCTTTTGAAAAATCTAGGTCATATAATTAAAATCATATATACACTTCAAATTATTGCTGAGATTAATTTATCAGGTCAGTTAACCAATAAAGCCTAGGCCCTAATGCTGACTGATTCATGCCCTGGGGTCCTATGTTCTATTCATCTGAGTTATATCCAGTTAGGAATTTTGTTTTTTTTATGGAATCTAATTTGTTAATCAACAACTAAAAACAATAGCATATAATACTCCTATCCCAAATGACCTCTTAGCTCATCATTTATATCCTTCAAATTGCCTTCATCTTTACCATGCCTTGTCATAGACTGTAGTGCTCTTATGCCTTTGACTCACCCATGCTCTGCAGGTTATTGAACTCTAAAACCCTAATGTGTTGCTAGTTTCCCTGTCTTATAGAACTGATCTGTGGTGCCTTTTCATAGCCCAGAAAAATTGTACACATCAAATACCTGTGGTGTAATCTGATTTTTATAGAATTTTGTAATACCAAACTCTATAAAGCAAAATATATGTATTCTTCCTCTAACTTTGATATTAAAAAAAATTTTTTTTTAATGTTTGTTTATTTTTGGGAGGAGGAGAGGGGCAGAGAGAGGGAGAGACAGAATCCGAAGCAGCTCCAGGCTCTGAGCTGTCAGCACAGAGCCCGATGCAGGGCTCAAACTTAAAAACTGTGAGATCATGACCTGAGCCGAAGTCAGACACTTAGCTGACTGAGCCACCCAGGTGCCCCTAACTTTGATATTTTAAAATCTAAGTCCTACAAATTAAAAACTCAGCCTTAAAATTTGGCAGGATAGATTAGTAAATGTAGGGTTCTTATTTTCCTCTTAAGCTATATCTGTTTTCTGAGACGAAGTTTCTGGAAAGCTAAGTAGTTCCCACTAGATCTTGGGTTTTTTTCTTATCTGACTTCAGGGAAAAGTAATTTTGTTAGGGGGCAAGGTGATTAAACCAAATTGATGTCAACTCAGAAACTCTCATCCTATTGCATACATATTGAGAAAAAAATCCATCTAAACCATCTTAAGGAAGTAAACTTGATTTTTTAAAAAACAGATCGAGAGGTGCCTGGGTGGCTCAGTCGGTTAAGCGTTTTGGCTCAGGTCATGATCTCATGGCTTGTGAGTTCGAGCCCTGGGTTGGGCTCTGTGCTGACAGCTAGGAACCTGGAGTCTGCTTCGGATTGTTTCTCCCTCTCTCTCTGCCCCTCTCCCGCTCACACTCTACGTCTCTCGCCTTCAAAAATAAACATTAAAAAAATGTTTAAAAAACAACACAGATTGAGGGGCACCTGGATGGCTCAGTTGGTTGAGCATCCAACTTCAGCTCAAGTCATAATCTCACAGTTTGAGTTTGAGCCTTGCATCAGGCTCACTGCTGTCAGCACAGAGCCTGCTTTGGATCCTTTGTCTCCCTGACTCTGCTCCTCCCCAACTTGTGCCCTCTCTCTCAAAAATAAATAAACCTTAAAAAAAAAAAGGTTGGGTGCACCTCGGTGGCTCAGTTGGTTAAGCGTCTGACTCTTGGTTTCAGCTCAGGTCATGAACTCATGGTTTGTGAGTTTGAGCCCCACCTCGGGCTCTGTGCTGACAGTGTGGAGCCTGCTTGGAATTCTCTCTCTCCCTCTCCGTCTGCCCCTCCCTTACTCGCTCTCTCTCAAAATACACAAATAAACTTTAAAAAAACAACAGGTTGATGATTTGGAATTGGAAGGTACCAATTTTTCTTCTTAATATTAAAATATATATAGTGTTTTCAGAGCTAAAAGATGTGAAATTTGCATCTTTCTTTTAAACTAGTATCTGTGCCCAAGGTGGGGCTTGAACTCATGATGCTGAGATCAACAGTCACATAGTCTACTGACTGATCTAGCCAGATGCCCCTGAAATTTGAATCTTTTAGTGACTCATGTGAAAAAATAAGCCTTTTAGTTAAATTTTGATTATTTTTTTAAATGTCATTATGTTTAAAAATTGACATAATTCTTTGGGAAAGATAATATGTAGTACCATCACTTCCAACCTTTTTTTTTTTTCTTTTTTGGTAAAGATTTCAAGCCTCAAAAAGTTAAAAGTATAATGACTTTTTTGCTGATTCATTGGAAAGTTGCAGGCACCATTTCATTTTACCCTAAATACTTGAGTATGTATCTCTATCTGTTAAGAATAAAAATATTGACTGTGGTTTTACAGGCTCTCAGTAGGGGCTCCAGCCTAGGAGGGGGCCTGAGGGTCTGTACCCACTGACTTATGCCCTTCCCCATCCCTCAGGCCAACAAACATCCTTTAGCAGTAGATTCCTAGATGCAGGAGTGATGAAACAGTCAATTTGTCATTAAGATGCAGTGGACTTTTCAACTAGATTAGAACAAAATAATATCTGTTTTTCTCTGAAGAGAATTGTGCAAATTATATGCAATTAAAGACATTTTCAGATGTTAGTTTACCATTGTCACACCCAAATTGTGAATTTATACAGTAAGATTATCTGATAAGCAATCACATTCATATTTGCCCATTATTTTAATAATGTCCTTTATAACTTTTTTTCCCTGATACAGGATCCAATCAAGGGTCATTCATTGAATTTAGTTTAGTCTCTTCTAATTCAAAGTATTTCGTTTGTTTTGCTTGTATTTGTTTTTATTTTTCACAGCTTGGACATTCTTTAAAAGAGTCTAGGCTGTTTCTAGAATGTCCTTTGATCCAGTCCTTGTTTCATCATTTTAAGTTAGAGAACATTACCTAGGTAATGATTTGTCTTTCTCATTACATCAGGAGGCACCTGATACCAGATGTATGCATTTTTGGTGATACTAAATTTAACTGTTAAGATGGTATCTCTTGGATTCTCAGTTAGAAAGATAACCTTTTCACGAATTAAAAAGTATTTATAGGGTGTTTCTTTGAAACAGTGAATATATGCTGTTCCTCAGAAACTTTCAACCAGTGATTTTGGCATCTTTTGATTTTTGCTTATATCAGTTATTTCATTGGTAGTTGGAAATGGTGATTTTTCTAATTTCATACCTTCTAATTTCTTTCTTACCTTACATATTTCTTAGCTAGCGTTCTTCTTTAGAGAAGTGCTTTGATCCACCTCCTCTTGCTCTTTATCCCCCCTTTTTTTTTTCAGTAAACTTACTAGTTAGTTACCAAATAGTGTACTACATGCACTAGGGGCCTAATAACCCTTTCTCGATGACGACTTCCCTCCCCCAAATAAACACTGTCCTGAATCTAACACTATAGATGAGTTTTGCCTGTTTGTAAACTTCATTATGGAATCACCTCATTTGCTCAGACTCTTCTGAGCTGCTACATGTGGCAATAATTGGCACATTCTCATTGCCATTCTGTTGATGGATTTTTTAAAACTGTTTTCATTTTGGGGGCTTTTATGAATTGGACTGCTATATGAACATTCTTTTACATGTCTCAGTGGATGTATCTTTTGGGTGTATTTGCAAGAGTGGGGAAAGGATTGTAGATACATGCCAAATAGTTCTCCAAAGTGGTTATACATAACCAGTTTATAACTCCCCTTAGCGGTAAAATGTTTTATGGATCTTTTTCTTTTCTTTTTTCCCCCATTTTTTTTTTTTTTACAGTTCATTTCTCTTATGATTCTTTTTGGTGCACACACTGCCCTAGATTTGGCTAGTGACATCCTCTGCATGCTTGGTTTTCTGTCCTTTAATGTATGTCCCTATCATTCTTTGAGCACTCCCTTGATTTCTGGCACAGGTTGTTCAACTGACCTTTAACAAATGCTTATATCTTTGTAACTAAAATCCCTCTGAGAAAGTACCATTAATTTGTTAAAATTGAGGTAATTTACATACCACAAAATTTAAAGTGTATAATTCAGTGGGTTATAATGTATTCACCAGGTTTTGCAACCATTACTATTGCCTGCTTTCATAATTGTTAGTTTTTACTTATGAACTTATAGTTGGGAATCAATTTTGGTGTTACTAGTTTTTATAAATGCTAGCCTTTGGTTTTTTGCTTTTACTTTTAATTTTGTGCTATATTGCTGTTTACTTCTATGTAAGGGGGAAAAAGCCTTTGTAAGTCATTGATTTATGTACTTATTTGAAGACATGTATGTGTATTTTCAAATCTGTATCAGATACCTGGCTCCCACTGACTGTTCATAGATGTCTCTTGGGGCCAGAGGCCAGGGAGATGACTTGTTGCTTTGCCTTCAGGATCTTTTTTGTTTGTCACTACATTTCCCCAGTTTTAGTTAAATGAATTTCCCAAATGTATATCATATTAATATGATGGCTCTCCATTAATGTATTTTTTAAAAACGTTTTACATACAGACTCACTAAAAAACTTGAAGAAAGGAGAGAAGAAAAAAGGAAAGAGGAGGAACAGGTAAAGTTCATGTACCTAGCATCATTTTACTCTCCTATTAGGTGAGGGAATGTTTGACTTCCTGCTCGATTTGGCAGACTTAGGATGGCTTTCTGGTTCAAGTTTAGTGTTGAAGCACAGTGAAGGTAATTACCTGGCGTCTGTAGTAGGATAATAGTGTATACTTTTTTGTGCTTTTGTTGTAAATTGCTAGGAATAAGTTGGACAATCTTCTTTCCCTCTACAGTGAGTCTTTTACACTAAGAATAGATGGACTTGAACTAAAATTGTTTGACGTTGATGCAGACCAAAGTCTTAGTTCCCTTTTATGGAAAAGAAATTTGTAGGTATTTTGCTGAATTTTTCCTCTGGTATTGCTACATTCTGGTGCACCATTGTTTTCCCATCATGTGCACCTAAACTGCATCATCTCTTTGAGGGTCTAATATCAGTTCTTTATGCCAAACAAAGGGCAACCTTAGTGTCCTTATATGGTAACATATTTACTTTACAAACCAGAGACCTGTAATTCTGTTTGTTTTCAAATTACATTACAAACTACATTTTATAACCTTAACAGAACTACTGGCTAAGATTTACAAATTGACAGACATTTGACCATTAACCCATGCTGTTAGCAAATTCTTCTAGACCCTTACATTTTATGAAGTTATTTTATTCCTTTAGCTATACCCTACAACCAGCTCTCCCTGTATATAAAATAATACCTAAGGCAGATTATTAAATTATCTTTTTGGTTCATAAAGCTTAACTTCCTTTTTAATGCAGAGAGAAATTAAGAAGGAAATTGAGAGGAGAAAAACTGGAAAAGAAATGTTGGATTATAAAAGAAAGCAAGAGGAAGAATTAACAAAAAGAATGTTAGAGGAAAGAAACAGAGAAAAGGCAGAAGATAGGGCAGCTCGAGAGCGTATAAAACAGCAAATTGCCTTGGTGAGTAGTAAGTTTATTTTTAATGCTTGACTCTAGTACATTTGTGAAATTGTTGTTCTGTGCACAGTGGTTTTGATTTACTAACAGACTGTGCACACAAAAATAATAGATTTTAGTGACTCCCAGGAGTTCCAATTTCAGCTTCCTTTTAGTAGAAACTGTATATTGGATTAAAATACAGTTAGGATTAAAATTGGGATTGGATAAAGAAGATGTGATATATGTATACAGTGGAATATTATTCACCTATAAGATTAACGAAATCTTGCTATTGGCAACAACTTAGATGGAGCTGGAGAGTAATAGTGCTAAGCAAAATAAGTCAGAAAGACATGCACCATATTATTTCACTTGTGGAATTTAAGAAACAAAACATGCAAAGGAAAAAGAAATCAAGAAGCAGACTCTTAATTATAGAGACAAACAGTTACAGGGGTGGTGGGTGGGGGATAGATGAAACAGGTGATGGGGATTCAGGAGTGCACCTGTTGGATGAGCACTGGAGTTGTTGAATCACTATATTGTACACTGGAAAGTAATATAACTGTGTTAACTATACTGAAATTAAAATAACAACCGAATAAAAAGAGATTAAAAATTGAGGTGATTTTTTTTCAAAGTAATTTTTCTCCGTGTTATGTTATAAATTTTATCCATTGTCAAAGGTAGTTTTCAAAGATTCCTTAGGAATGTGAGGGCGATCTGGCTGCAACATCTGTCACCCTGTAGATTGCCAGGGTTGATTTGGCTGATCTGGCTGGCTAGGTGGGTGTCCCCTTCCTCACCATTCCATGTGCATCCCTCCTGAAGCTGTGCCCTTGGTTGAAGACGATGGACCTTCCCTGATAGAGGAGGACTGTTCTTAGATCAGGGGTAGCTGTGCTCCCCTGGTGGAACCTCCAGACAGGCTCTCAAGATCCATTTGTAGGAGAAGCAGTCCAAGTAGGTAGTAGGTAATAGTGCTGCCTGTGGCAGTCTGCCTTTAAAAAAAACCAATTCCCTGGAAAAGAAACTTAGAACTGGTTACCTAGCAGTCTCCTATAGTCACAGCCATTCCATTTTTGGGACATTCAGAAGATTTAGACACATCAAGTAGGAGGTTAGGATGGTTTTGCTGTAACTGTTTTTTTTTTTGTTTTTTTTTTTTGTGTTTTTTTTTTTTTAGCGTTTATTTATTTTTGAGACAGAGTGAGAATTGTGGGGGGTGGGCAGAGAGGGAGACACAGAATCTGAAGCAGGCTTCGATAGCACAGAGCCCAATGTGGGGCTCGAACCCACAAACCATGAGATCATGACCTGAGCCAAAGTCGGATGCTTAACTGACTGAGCCACCCAGGTGCCCCACAACTGCTTTTAAAATTAAGCAGTTGTAATACGTATGAAAGCCAATTCTACCTTAATATTGTTGTTCATTTGTTTACTCAGCAAATATTTATTGATTATGTACTGTGTGCCTGGCCTTTTTCCAGGCTCTGGCAATAGAGTAGTGAACAGAAGCACGTTTGTTTAATAAACAACTCTGGTCCCTGACAGTTAATAAAACTAAAAAATACCAGATCCAGAGTGATAAAAGTCTGCAAGTTGACTTTAAGGAATCTCACACATATTTGTATTTGTTCGTTGTGTTTAGAAACATGTGAATAGGGCTCTGGGTGGCTCAGTTAAATGTCCGACTCTTGATCTCGGCTCAGGTCTTGATCTCAGGGTCATGAGTGCAAGCCCCACCTTGGACTCCATGCTGGGTGTGGAACCTACTTAAAAAAAAATTGAGGGGCACCTGGGTGGCTCAGTTAAGTGTCCGCCTTCAGCTCAGGTCATTATCTCACGGTTGATGCGTTTGAGCCCCACATCAGGCTCTGTGCTGACAGTTCGGAGCCTGGAACCTGCTTTGGATTCTCTGTCTCCCTCTCTCTCTCTGCCTACCCCTTCCCACCCCTCATGCTCTGTCTCTCTCTCTCTCTCTCTCAAAAATAAATAACCATTAAAAAAATCTTTTTAAATTAAAAAAATAGAAACGTGTGAATACATCACTCTAGCAGTGAAAGATAGTGTCTGACACTTGTTTTAAAGGACCGTGCAGAGAGAGCTGCTCGTTTTGCAAAGACAAAGGAAGAAGTAGAAGCTGCTAAAGCTGCTGCTTTGTTGGCCAAACAGGCAGAAATGGAAGTCAAGAGGGACTCTTCTGCAAGAGAAAGAAGGTACTTTATTTCCTGCTGAATTATCTATGTATATGTGGCTGCTGAGGAGAATAGCAATTGTGGCCAGCTTTTTAACACTTATGTGTGCTGTGGCTGTTGTAAGTAGTTCCAGAAGGATATATTAACCGGTATTATAGTTGCCATTGGTATTTGTCACTTAGTTGAATGTACAGTGTGACAGTACTAACTAAGTCACTTCTAAAAGAAGGCTCAGGGATGGGGCGCCTGGGTGGCTCAGTCAGTTAAGCGTCTGACATTGGATCGGGTCATGATCTCGCGGTTTGTGGGTTCGAGCCCTGCATCAAGCTCCATGCTGACAGCTCAGGGACTGGAGCCTGGTTCGAATTCTGTGTCTCCCTTTCCCCCTGCCTCTCCCCAACTTGTGCTCTGTCTCTCTCTCTCTCTCTCAAAAATAAAGAAAATGTTAAAAAAAAAAAAAAGTTGTTTAAAAGAGGGCTAGGGGCACCTGAGTGGCATAGTCAGTTAAGTATCTGGCTCTTGGTTTGGGCTCAGGTCATGATCTCATGGTTCATGAAATTGAGCCCTAAGTTGGGCTCTGTGCTGGCAACACGCAGTCTGCTTGGGATTCTCTCTCTTCCTGTCTCTCTGCTTCTCCCCCTCTCATTTTCTCCCCCTCAAAATAATAAATAAACTGGAAAAAAACCTAAAAGAAGGCTCAAGAAATCTGTTTTCAAAAGACAGACAAAGCACATACATTGAAATGATTATAGTGTTTATCTTATTATATGTATTAGGACTCTTTAGTTTTGAGAATCTCAGATGAAATAGAATTAAGCAAAAGAAGGAATCCATTGGTTCTGCAGTTGGAATTTCCACTGATGGATTTGTTTAGGCGTAGCTAGATCCAGGAATTTAAAAGATACTTTCTCTCTCTCTTTTTAATCTCATTTTTTTTCCTTAATTTTTTTTAACGTTTATTCATTTTTTTCTTGAGAGACAGAGAAAGAGCACAAGCAGGGGTGGGGCAGAGAGAGAGAGGGAGACACAGAATCCGAAGCAGGTGCTAGGCTCTGAGCTGTCAGCACAGAGCCCAAGGCAGGGCTCGAACTCACGAACCGTGAGATCATGGCCTGAGCCGAAGTCGGATGCTTAACCGACTGAGCCACCCAGGGGCCCTATCTCTTGTTTTTTTTTCTGTTTTAGCTTCATTCTTAGAAAAACTTTTATGACGATGTCAGGAGAACCCAGGGTTTCTTGGCACCTTCAGGATCTTGAGTTCCTGATCCCAGAGAGAAAAAACTCTTTTTCTCAAAAAGCCCATATCATTCACTGAGGAGAATTCTGATTGACCCTATTTGGCTGATGTGGCCACCTTCAGATCAATCCCTGTGTTTGCTTATATTGGCTGTCTGGTTGGGAAAGTTGACATGCCTACTTCCTTGGTGAGGAGGTTGGGGAAATGTTACTGATAACCATACCAGAATGAATGACAGGTAGCAGGGATAAGGCAGTTCCCAAAACAAAAATATATTGTGAAGACAAAAATACAGATTTCCAGTACATCCTACATTTTGGTTAATATTTATTTTCTTTTCTGTATTTTCTATATTGGAAAATTAACAAGCATTACCTTTGTAATCAGAAAAACTACTTTTTAAAAACTGTTTTCTAAAAGTAATGAAATACATGGGGCACCTGGGTGGTTCAGTCAGTTAAGCATCCAGCTTTAGCTCAGGTCATGGTCTCACGGTTTGTGGGTTTGAGCTCCATATCAGGCTCTATGCTAACAGCTCAGAGCCTGGAGCCTGCTTTGGATTCTGTGTCGCCCTCTCTGTCTCTCAAAGGTAAAGAAATAAACATTAAAAACTAAAAAAACAAACAAACAAAAAAAATACTAAGGGTACTTGGGTAGCTCAGTTGGTTAACTGTCCTGACTTTGGCTCAGGTCATGATCTCACCATTCCCGAGTTCGAGCCCCACATCGGGCTCTGTGCTGACAGCTTAGAGTCTGGAGCCTGCTTCAGATTCTCTGTCTCCGTCTCTCTGCCCCTCCCCTACTTGTGTTCTGTCTCTCAAAAATAAACATTAAAAAAAGTTTAACAAATAAATAAAAGTAATAAAATACTTAAGAATATATGTAATGAAAGTGTGAGACTTATACACTGAGAACCAGAAAACATTTTTGAAAGAAGTAAAGCAGACCTACATACATGGAGGAAGATTCTGTATTCATAGATCAGAGGACTTAATATTGTTAAGATGGCAGTAGAAAAGGAGCTTAAAGAGTGAAAAGAAAAAGGGGAAAAAATAATGGCAGTACTCCCCAAACTGATATGTGGATTCAAAATAATCCCTATGAGAATTCCAGTAGATTTTTTTTTTTTTTTTTTTTTTTTGGCCAAGAGTTTTGGAGGAACCTGACCCCTAAAACTCATATGGAAATGCAAGGGACCCAGAAGGCCAAAATAATCTGGAAAAAGAACATGGTTGGAAGATGCAGATTTTTAAATTTTAAAACAAAGCTACAGTAACCGAGACAATGTGATATTGGCATAAGGATGGTTGTATGGATCTGTGTATTATAATTGAGTCCCCAAAGCATTTATGGTCAGTTGATTTTTTTAAATGGTACCAGGACCATTCAGTGGGGAAAGAATAGACTCTTTAACAAATGGTGCTTGGACACATCCAAAAGAATGAATTGGTACCCTTACCTCACACCATATTAAAAATTAATTCAGAGGGAAACCTGGGTGGCTCAGTCGGTTAAGTGTCCAACGTCGGCTCAGGTCACAATCTCATATGTCATGAGTTCAAGCCCTGCATTGGGCTCTATACTGTCAGTGCAGAGCCTGCTTTGGATCCTCTCTCCCCCTCCTTCTCTGCCCTTCCCCTACTTGCTCATTTGCTCTCTCAAAGAGAAATATTAAAATTAACTCAGAAAAAAAATTAATTCAAAATGGATCATCTACCTCAAATGTAAAAATTGCAAGTATAGGGTCACCGAGGTAGCTTGGTGAAGTGTCTGACTCTTGATTTTGGCTCAGGTCATTATCTCACGGTTTGTGGGATTGAGCCCCACATCGGGCTCTGCACTGATACTGCAGAGCCTGCTTGGGATTCTCTCTCTGCCCCTCCCTTCTCTCAAAAATAAATAAATAAGCATTTTTAAATAGTCATAGGTATAAACTCTTAGAAAAAAAATGAGAAAATCTTGTGATCTTGGAGAAAGCAATGATTTTTAGACATGACACAAAAAGCACAAGCAGCAAAAAAAAGCAGTAGATAAGTTAGACTTCATCAAAATGTAAAACTTTGTGTTTCAAGGGACATCATCAAGAAAGTGAAAAGATAGCTCTCAAAATTGGAGAAAATATTTGCAAACCATATATCTGATAAGAGACTTGATCTAGAATACAAAAAGAAGTCTTTAATAACTCAACAGTAAAGAGCAAACCACCCAGTTTAAACATGGGAAAAGGATTTGAATAGACATTTCTCCTGAGAAGATGTACAAATGGTCAGTAAGTCATATAAAAAGGTGCTCAACATTATTAGTCATTAGGAAATTCAGATTAAAACTACAGTGAGATACTGTTTTATATCCTCCAGGATGCCTAAGCTTATTTATTTATTTTTTTAATGTTTATTTATTTTTGAGAGAGCGAGAGAGAGACAGAGAGAGAGAGAGCGAGCGAGCATGAATGGGGGAGGGGCGGGGAGAGAGGGAGACACAGAATCCAAAGTAGGCTCCAGGCTCTGAGCTGTCAGCACAGAGCGTGATGCGGGGCTCGAACTCACAAACTATGACAGCGTGACCTGAGCAGAAGGTAGACGCTTAACCAACTGAGCCACCCAGGCACCCCTGGATGCATAAATTTAAAGAAACAACCAACACAGCTTTTGAGTATGTGGACACTTTGGAAGCCTTCTATACCACTGATAGTATTATAAATATTATTCAGCAGTCAAAAGGAATGAAGTAGCTGACACATGCTACGACATGGGTGAACCTTGAGAAAATAATGGTACGTGAAAGCCAGTTACCAAAAGTCACACATTCTGTGTTCCATTATATGAATTGCCTGAAATAGGCAAATTCATAGAGACAGAAAGTAGCACATTGCTTCTCGCCAAAGGGCTAGGTGAAGAAATAGGGAGTAATTGCTGATAGGTTTAGTTTCTTTTTGGGGTGATGAGAATGTTTTGGAGCTAAATAGTGGTGATGGTTGCCCAACTATAATAAAAACTACTAAATTAATTGTATGTTTTAAAAGGGTAAATTTTATGTGAATTGTATCTTGATAAAGCTGTTACTAAAAAGAATAAATGAAGAGGTCTGACACAGAGGAAAAAAAACCTGTTTTCATTTTGTACATCTTCATTTCCATTTTCTCACAATGATCTTGTTTGAAAATAAGGTGAGGTAAGATACTGATTTTAATTCTCTTTTTTCATAGCACTATTGCACGAATTCAGTTTCGTCTGCCTGATGGTTCTTCTTTTACAAATCAGTTCCCTTCCGATGCTCCTCTAGAAGAAGCAAGGCAATTTGCTGCCCAGGTAAATTTATGTCTTGTCTTGAGTTGTAGTAAAGGTAGATGAATAGGTTATGAAAATGTAGGAGGGGAAAATCTCCACGTCTGATTTGTAGAGTGTGAATAAGTCATGATTTATACCCAGGAGGGAAGCACCAAGCCCCTCTGGGGCTTGGGGGGGCTTCCATCATGTATTAGTGCCATATAGGAAAAGCATATCTGTTGCACAGAAGTAGGGATTTGCTGATATGGTACGCTTTGGAAACTTTCTCACTGCTTCATACACTCAGCTGGAGGAACGAAAAGCAAATGATTTTCCAAAGGTCTAATCTGAGGTAGTTGTTTCCTGTAAAAAGATGCAATTTTTCTTCCTCTCTCTCCACATTCTCTGCAGGTCGCTTTGGGGCTTGCCGTTTTCCTGCAAAGGCCAAGCCTAAAGATCAGTAATCTTTATTTGGTTACAAGTATCTTTTTCAGGAATTTACTTCCAGAATGTGGCCTTACTCAAAAGCTGAAAGAGTGTGAAATTATATTTCTCAGAAAATGAGATATGAGTAATTTCAAATTACAGTTGACCCTTGAACGGTGTATTAAGGGGTGCCAGCTCCCTGCACAGTCAGATCCACGTGTAACTTTCAATTCTGTGAAAACTGAACTACTCATAGCCTACTGTTGACCAGAATCCTTACCAATAGCAGTTGATGAACACATTTTGTTGTTTTGTTTTGTTTTGTTTAGAGAGCGAGAGCATGTGAGTGAGGGTGAAGGGTAAAGGGAGAGAGAGAAAATTGTAAGCAGGTTCCACACTTAGTGCAGAGCCTCACACAGGGCTTGATCCCACGACCCTGGGATCATGACCTGAGCCAAAATCAAGAGTTGGATGCTCAACTGACTGAGCCACCCTGGTGCCCCATATTTTTTATCATATGTATTCTTTACTGTTTTCTTACAATAAAGTTAGCTAGAGGAAGGAAAATGTTAAGAAAATCATAAGGAGGAAAGCATACATTTACAGTTCTGTATTGTAAAAATCCTTGAATAGTGCGCCCACACAGTTCAAACCTATGTTGTTCAAGGTTCAACTGTAGTTTTTATTCTCTGATTGAGCCCTTATTCAAAATGGATTCTAGGCATCAGATGTCCTTCAGGTTCTAGGCTTATCATATATCCCGCTGTTTGTCTCATGTATCTTTTTAAGGCAAAATTAGGGTTCAGATCTTTCCCTTAGACCACCTCTCCCCATTTAGTCTGCTGTCTCACTTACGGATCCTGAGAGGATACCTAAAAGCTGTCTGCCTTCCTCCACTGTGGAGCTGGGCTGTGCAGTATAAAAACATTTTTAAGAAGTCTTTTTCCTTAAGCTTAAATTGGAAGCAACCCCCAATAGTTCTTTTATTCTTTTACCTTGGAGCTTCACTTGGGCCCTCACAAAAGGGAGTGCTTACTCCTGGTCTGAGTCTTAACCACCTCTGTCACAGGTAAGTAAAGAGGAAGCCACATGAGAAAAAGTCTTTACATCAGTCCTATTAGAAATTTGTCTCAGTACAGTAACCTAATTTTGTATTTTTGCATGACCTCATGTTAAGAGTGACAACAGCGAGAGGTATGTATATGACCTCTAGTAAAAAAAAAAAAAAAAAAAAAGAATTACAGAAACATAAGTGTTAGTCTCTTTCTTTGGAATCTTCTAGGGAGAGAGATTTTACAAGTACAGATTTTACAAGTAGAGGTGACTTAAAATTATGAAGGTAATTGCAGTGCTGCCCAGTGTAGGTTCCTGGTTCTGGGAATGTATGTGTAGCATGAATTGAGTATAGACCATTTACTTTTTGAGATAAGGAAGAGGTGAAACTCATGTTCTGTATATGAGGAAAGTTCTGGACTATTCCAAATTTTTATTTTTTATTTATTTTTTTTTTTAATTTTTTTTTTTTTTTCAACGTTTATTTATTTTGGGACAGAGAGAGACAGAGCATGAACTGGGGAGGGGCAGAGAGAGAGGGAGACACAGAATCGGAAACAGGCTCCAGGCTCTGAGCCATCAGCCCAGAGCCCGACGCGGGGCTCGAACTCCCGGACCGTGAGATCGTGACCTGGCTGAAGTCGGACGCTTAACCGACTGCGCCACCCAGGCGCCCCTATTCCAAATTTTTAATAGGGAATGCAGATGTATATTGGAGAGAGTAATAGAAGTTTGCCAAAGTATAGTGAAAACTAATGGCAAACTGCAGCAGTATTTAAAAGAGATATATAATTGTCCATTTTTATTCACTTTATTTAGGTGGGTTTTTTTTTTAATTTATTTTTGAATGTTTGTTTTTTGGCAGAGCGAACAAGGTCATGAGTGGGGAAGGGGCAGAGAGAGAGGGAGACACAAGCAGGCTCCACACTGTCAGCTCAGAGCCCAGTGATGGGCTTGAACCCATGAACCATGAGATTGTGACCTGAGCCGAAATCAAGTCAGAAGCTTAACTGACTGAGCCACCCAGGTGCCCCTATTTTATTTATTTTGAGAGAGAGAGAGAGAGAGAGAGAGCAGGCACACATAGGCAGTTGGGGGAGGGACAAAGAATCCCAAGCAGGCACCAAGCCGCCAGTGCGGAAGGAACCTGATGCAGGGCTGAACTCAAGAGCTGTGAGATCGTGACCTGAGCTGAAATCAAGAATTGGACACTTAACCAACCAACTGCCACCCAGGCACCCCTATTTTAGGAACTATATTCTTGCTATTTTGTGGTCATTTTTGAGTTGTAAAAGCTTTTAGGTACTATTAGGATTTGCTGGCTTTCAGCTACTTGTTAAAGCACAAAGTTTTTATAAAGTTTTTTTGAGTTTACATTTGAATGAACTTTAAAATTAAGGTAATTTGAATTATAGCAGTCATTTTGGATGCATATAGCTATGTAATATCTTACTTTAAAAGGGCACCTTTGTAAGGTTTTAAACTTATTGTTATGTTACAGACTGTCGGCAACACTTATGGTAATTTTTCACTAGCAACTATGTTTCCCAGGAGGGAATTTACCAAAGAAGATTATAAAAAGAAATTACTGGATTTGGAACTTGCCCCAAGTGCTTCAGTGGTACTGTTGCCAGTATGTATATACATACATATTTTTTCTATCTTTAAATCCCATTTGTCCTACTTTTGATCATTTCTTATAATTAGCAGAAGGGAACATGAAAGATGTACTATGGATAATTAAATTCACATTATCCAAAAATGTTAGGTCAATTTATTGTTCTGTTAACCTGTGCATTTTATATTTGTATTGCTAGTGAGACACTAAATAAATTTTAGTTTTCAACTTTTTCTTCATCTGTTTTCATGTATATAAATGAAATGACCAGTAGGAGAAGAAAATGCAGCGTATCTGTCTAATGAATAGAGTTAGTGGTGCTTTTTTTTAAGTTTATTTAAGCAATCTCTGCACCCAATATAGAGCCCAAAGTCATGACCCCAAGATCAAGAGTCACTCCTCTGACTGAGCCAGCCAGGCGCCCCAGATTTAGTGTCTTTAATTTATGTATGATTTGGCTGTTTACCAAGTTTTTTAAAAAGGATTTTATTTTGACATAAAAATAACATTAATTTTTTAAACATATAAATCACATTTGATCCTCATAACAGTGTTTTATTCTCTGATGAAGCAAAGAGGCTCAGAAAGTTCTTTTTTTAATTTTTAAAAAATGTTTCTTTTCGGAGAGAGAGTGAGAGAGGGACAAAGAGAGAGAGAGGGAGGGAGGGGGGGGGAGAGAGAGAGAGAGAGAGAGAGAGAGAGAATGAATCCCAAGCGGGCTCCATGCTGTCAGCGCAGAGCTGGAGGTGGGGCTCGATCCCATGAACCATGAGATCATGATCTGAGCGGAAATCAAGAGTCAGATGCCCAACCAGCTGAGCCACCCAGGCACCCCGAGACTCAGAAAGTTTAAATGATTTTGCCAAGGCATCCCCTAAGTGCCAGAGATGGTATGAGAGCCTGGGTCTTCTATATTTTGATTAGGATAGTTTTCCTGGTTCTGAACCAGAACTCCACACCTAAAACAACCTTCCAGTAATCAGGATTTATTGTATTCACTGAGGTTTTGTTGAAGCCTTTCCCTCTTTTTTTAATCATCAAGGAAGACTTTTCCTTCCAAAGTTGTTAATTGCATTACAAAGTTTAGTTCTTATAAAAATAATTGCTTCAAGAACTACTTTCTAGTTTCACTGTAGTGATTACTCCTTTAAAAAACAGCTCTTGGAGTTCCCAGTAGTTTATGTAAAATATACACCTGAAAAACAGAAGATAGTAATTTTACCTGTTTACAGTAAACTAAAATCAACGAGACTTTCCTTTTCCACATAAAGATTCATCTAGAACCTTGAGTGTGACGTGATGGGGCTCATGTAGCCTTTATTGAGATTGATTCATTAATTTTTAGGCAGGAAGACCAACTACATCCATGGTACATTCTTCCAGTGGAGACTTTTGGACATTGTTGGGGACAGTCCTTTACCCATTCCTTGCCATCTGGAGATTGATTAGCAACTTCTTATTTAGTAACCCTCCTGCCCAGACTTCTGTGAGAGCGGCGGCATCGGAACCCTCAAACCTTGCTTCATCTAGCAACTCAGAGAAAAGGTATCTGTGTTTACCCCGTTTGCTAAATGTGTTAATAATGCCCAGTACCTTATTCAAAATGAACACTTTTGTTATGGGTAATCGGCCATCTTTCTACTTAGAGAAAAAACCCTAAATGTTCTGAAGTTTTAGTCTGTCATCTTTCCTGGGAAGCTCACTACCTGAGTTTCTCAGCTGTATTTCTTTTTTTTTTTTTTTTGTATATAATTTATTGTCAAATTGGTTTCCATACAACACCCAATGCTCATCCCAACAGGTGCCCTCCTCAATGCCCATCACCCACTTTCCCCTCCCCTCCCACTCCCCATCAACCCTCAGTTCTCAGTATTTAAGAGTCTATTATGGTTTGCCTCCTTCCCTCTCTGTAACTTCCCACTCCCTTCCCTTCCCCCATGGTCTTCTGTTAAGTTTCTCAGGATCCACATATGAGTGAAAACATACAGGATCTGTCTTTCTCTTCTTGACTTATTTCACTTAGCTTAATACTCTCCGGTTCCATCCACATTGCTGCAAATGGCCAGATTTCATTCTTCCCATTACCAAGTAGTATTCCATTGTATATATAAACTACATCTTCTTTATCCATTCGTCAGTTGATGGACATTTAGGCTCTTTCCATAGTTTGGCTGTTGTTGAAAGTGCTGCTGTAAACATTGGAGTACAAGTGCCCCTGTACATCAGCACTCCTATATCCCTTGGGTAAATTCCTAGCAGTGCTATTGCTGGGTCATAGGGTAGATCTATTTTTAATTTTTTGAGGAACCTCCACACTTTTCCAGAGCGGCTGCACCAGTTTGCGTTCCCACCAATAGTGCAAGAGGGTTTCCGTTTCTCCACATCCTCTCTGGCATCTGTGGTCTCCTGATTTGTTCATTTTAGCCACTCTGACTGTCAGCTGTCTTTCTAAAGCCTACTCCACCGAAATCAATTCCACCTCTGTTGGTTTTAGTATTTCATTTATTCAGTTCCTTTTTTTTTTTTTTTTTTTGAGAGAGAGAAAGAGACAGCACGAACAGGGAAGGGGCAGAGGGGGAGAGAATCCATACCCAACACAGAGCCCAATGCAGGGTTCATTCTCACCACCACGAAATCATGACCTGAGCCAAAATCAGGAGTTGGAAGCTTAACTGACTGAGCCACTCTGGTGCTCCTCAAACATTGTTTTTTTAGAGGTGTCATTGTGCTTCAGATAATTTTAAGCCCTGGTGGTTCTTTGATCTGCTCCCTGTCTCTCTGGGTCATTCAGAGAAAAATCAAACTGAGGAAATGATATTCACTTGAAAACAGTCCCTTCTTCAGAGAATTATTTTCAACTAGTCCCTTAACCAAGAGGCCTTACTTTTTATTGCTGATGGCCAGGGTTAGAATGGTAATTCTAACCACTAATGGTTTTAGCTTATATCTCTGTTAAAGATTCTGCATATTTGAAACAGGTTAACAGGAAATATTTTCCTAGAAGTTGGGATTATAGCTTTTCTAGTAAGTTATAGCATGATTTATTATAATTACTATCTCTTGTTCTTAAACACTATACTGTAAGCCATTAATAGGCATTATAGCAAATGCGCCAATCCTCTATAATTAGTAATGAAAATCCTTGCCTCTGTGTGCCATCAGTAAGGAGAATCCTTAGTCTTATGTCCTGTTGACTCTCTAGATGAAGATTTATGTAAATACTGGCATTGGGCTGATTCAGCCTTTATCTTAGTTTCTGTTATTCTATAACTATTAGAAAGACCAGTTATATCCTTAATACATCACTCAAATGCGGATACTGGGAAGTCCTTCTCTAGACTGGGAACAGCATTCAGACTAGGTCTTATTAGTCCTGACTTTTAGACCTCTTACTGAGCAATGGGTAGAACCATTTAATCCTGAATTACTATTATGTAGCACAGCTTGCTGTGTGGGCTTTTATTTTTGTTCCTTAAAATTATTTTTTCAGCTCCCATGGACTTTCCTTAAAATACAGCTGCCTGTACTAATGGAAGTTTAAAGGAAACAGTTTTGTATTACTGTTGTTTTCACTTTCATTTTGCCTTCTCTTTTGTCCCTCTTACATTAGGGAACCAGTCAGGAAAAGAGTGCTGGAGAAACGGGGAGAAGATTTTAAAAAGGAGGGGAAGATCTACAGATTGAGGACTCAAGATGATGGTGAAGATGAAAACAACACTTGGAATGGAAACTCTACTCAACAGATGTAGTGTGACAAGTACTGTATGTGCAATAATCATTGTTTCTCTTATGATTTAATTCAACTAAAATTCTACTGGAGAAGTGGACTGCTTTTTCCTTTTCCAACTGGTCTATAAAGTGTCTCTCTATCCCTGCTTAGTGGGTTAAAGTTGTTTAACTCCTCAGACAAGTCAGGAGATGAAATAACTGTCCTTGCGTATGGTAACCAACTGCTAGAAGCCTAAAAGAATCAAAAGGTCTGCCACAGCCTCCCTTTATCAGCTTTCTTACTCAGTATTTCATATACCCATTAGCCCTATGCTGTCAGATGATGCGTTTTGTTTAAAGCTGTTTTGCTCCAGAACTTCTAAGTCCACACCAAGTAACTGGTATGTCACTGAGTAATTTGACTCTGGGTCAGAGCATTTTAACTAGTCAATCAGATGATAATTTATGTTTAATTTTTCTCTTTTTGCTCATCAGCTGCAAGCAAAATCTTGTAGTTTTTAATCTTAAACACTGAATAAAAAAATCTTTTCCAAAAATCGAAATGATTTTAGTTTTGCTTTAAGTTTTGGTATCTTAGCATCTTTTTGTCATGTAGGGATCTCTTGAGGTCACGTGTGTGAGTTTTTCCCTCCAGTACTGCCCTGGAGCTAAGTCGGGAAAGTAGCTGTGACCACCCTACTTTAATTATCAGTGAAGGAAGAAATTTTCTGATAAATGTTGATGCCGTGTTAGTGTCCATCCTGTCAGTGAGGCATCACGTTGTTTGCCTAATGTTACCTTCCATGTTCTCATCAGATGCAAAACAGCTCTTAAATTACAACTAGTCTCTCACCTTTATTGTGAAGTTTTGCTCTGGACAAATTTCACAGATCTAAAGTACCTCTGTAGGACAAGAAGTATGGAATAAAGATAGGCCTTTTCCTCATTTTTTTTTTTTAATTTATTTTGAGAGAGAATGAGCATGATTGGGGGAGTGGCAGAGAGAAAGAGAGAGGATCCCAAACAGGCTCTGTGGTGTCATCACAGACACCCCACATGAGGCTCCATCCAACAAACCATGAGATCATGACCTGAGCTGAAATTGAGAGGTCCAGCTGAGCCAACCACTCAGGCACCCCTCATTTAGTTATTCTTAAGAATTTTTTAAAATATTTTTTTACGTTTATTTGTGAGTAAGTGTACACACAAGTGAGTGGGGGAGTAGCAGAGAGAGGGAGACAGAGAATTCCCAAGCAGACACAGGCTCCATGCTATCAATGCAGAGCCTGACATGGGAGCTTGAACCCATGAATTGTGAGAACATGACCTGAGCCAAAATCAAGAGGTGGAAGTTCAACCGAAATGAGCCACACAGGCACCCCTGGTTATTCTTAAGAATTTTAAAGAGATTCTTTTTTTGTTTGTTTGTTTAATGTTTATTTTTGAGGGAGAGAGTGAGCCAGGGAGGGGTGGAAAGAGGGAGACACAGCATCCAAAGCAGGCTCCAGGCTCCAAGCTGTCAGTACAGAGCCTGACACGGGGCTCAAACTCACGAACTGCAAGATTATGACCTGAGCCAACGTTGGACACTTAACCGACTGAGCCACTGAGGCGCCCCAGAATTTTAAAGAGATTCTTAACCTGACTTATATGATACTTCATCCCTATGTTTTTGGTATTAGAGAGCACTAAATTCATGATATTTGAAAAAGAGAGTAAACTTGACAGTTCTTTTTTTAACCTTCCATTTTTAGACTAGAAGGCAGTGCTTTTGAGTGAAGATACAGACTGACTTAATTTTGTAATGGGAGGAAGAAATATTCTTAGAAAATTTTGTTTTTTACCTATGAAATACAGTGAGTTGTAAAAATGGTAATACTGTTGTCAAGGAAACAGCCAGGCAGTCATGTTGGGAAGAATGAAGACTGGTTATACACTTTCTGGAAAACATCGGCACCTTAAATGTTTCAAATTCCTTGATTAGTTTTTCTAAGGAATGATCATAAATGTAGACAAAGTTTAGGTAGAAACATACTCATTAAGTCTTATACCAACTAAATGCCTTGTGCAGAAATAATTAACTTTTGATAAGGATAAATGGTACAATATTTATCAATTCAGTGTAACATCTGTATAGTCATTGAGTACCTGTTATGTGTTAGGAGAAAACAGCAGAATACAGAGTTGTAGGTATGTTGTGATCTCAGCTTTGAAATAGACAGTACACGTATTAATGTAAAGAAAACAGCCAAACATTAACAATAGTAGGAGTGTTCTATGTGCTTTTAATTCTTTTTGCACCCTAGTAGGTTTTCATGATTTTCTGATTTTCTGCAATGATCGTATTACTTGCATAATTTAAAAAGTGAGTTTGAAAAAAGAAAAATTTCCACTAAGCATCCCATTGGAGTAAAGGTTTGTAATCTTAATATATAGCAATACGTGATTTTAAAAAACCAAAATCTTTCAAATGGGTGTGACCCTGCTAGTAACTATTAGAAATATACTTGTAGAAACTTGGAGTATCTCAGGTCAGTTTGCCTTGAAAAAAGTTCAATATAGATCTCAGAGAAACACATAAAAGAATGGTTCATTATCTTTGAGTAGGAGGATCCCTCCTCAGTTTTATATTTTAAAAAGTGTATTTGGTAAAAAAATTCAAAACAGTATATAGAAGGCTGTAAGATGAAAATGTAGTATCTTTCCTTGCATCTTACCCCCAGTCCTATTCCCCAGAGGTAACCTCTAGTCACATTTTGTAATCTACAGAAAAACTTCATGCATATACAAGCAAATAATGTGATCTTTATTTTGTAACTATATTATATGTTCTGTATCTTGCTCCTTTACTTACACAGTCTTGAAGATCTTTTCCCTGTCAACACATAACTACCTCATTCTCATTATTAATGGCTGCGTAGCAGCTTACTTATAAATATACGCTAACTTAACCATCCATTTTCTGGTGGCATCCATTGGTTATTACAGGGTTTTGTTTTTGTTTTTCTATTAGAAATATTGCTATAGTGAGCATCTTTGGGATGGTATTTGTCTTCTTAGCTGTGAAAATATATCTGTAGGATATGTTTGGATAATTGAGTCATTGAGTATTTGCAGTTTTGAATTGTAAGTGATGCTGCCAGATTGCCTCCTTTAAAGGTTCTTGGAATTTAGCCTCCCACCAGCAGTGACTGAGAATGTTGATTTCCCCACATTCTTACCAACACTGTTACACTTTTTCATCTTTATCCGTGGTAGATGAAAAATTATATGCATTGTGTTGATCACAAATGAGGTGGGACATCTTTTAATATTGGTTACTTCAATTTTCTGAGAAATGCCTGTATTTGCCAATTTTTATTTTTTCATCTTCATTGATTTTTAAAAATTCCGTGTATATAAGGAAAAATAGCCCTTTGTCTAGCATATGCTATAAATATTATTCCCTCTTTTATCTTTTGACGAGTATGTTGGTTGTTAAGTTTTTGCCACAATATTCATGTGATCAGATTTATTGGTGTTTTTCTTGATGGTCTCTGGGTCCTAAGTCTTGCTTATCAATACCTTTCTTTAAAAATTAATTTAAAAAAAATCACCCAGCTGTCCTAGTATTTTCCTAGCCTTCCCTGTGGCTAACATCCTCAGGAGCTAACCTCTTGACCCCACCACCATTTATGAACTACTCCCATTTCCCCCCCTAATGTGGCATGCCATCTTTGTCATGTACTTAATGCTCACATGTAGTTGGTTTATTGTATACTCTCTTCTTTTGTTGCTCTTTTCTTTTCTCCCTCTGCTACCAAGCTGTTTTTGACAACTGACTTCATAATGTTTTGGTATTCTTTTTTTGCCCAGATTATTCTGGCTCTTTATACATTTTTTGTCCCCAAAAAAGTAACACTGAATTTAAGATTTAGATATAATTGACCACTTATAATACTGAGTCTTTCTGCCTAAGAAGTATTTTTAATATCAGTTTTAGAACCGTCTTTACCCTCGAAGAAAAATGCTTGTATACCACAAATTGTCAGGTTGGGGCCCCTGGCAGTGAAACATTGGATAGGAATTTTCTACGGATACACCAAATTCAGGGAAAGAATGCCTACAAGAAACAAAATTTCAGGTATGATCACTTATTTATTTATTTAGTTAGTTAGTTATTATTTATTTAAAGTAGACCCCACCCCACATGTGGGGCTCAACTCATGACCCTGAGATCAAGAGTTGCATGCTCTACCGACCGAGCCAGCCAGGCCATCCCGTAATCACTTTTTTAAATCTAGTTGAAAACCACACTTTATTTTTAAATAGCATTCTCCAAGATATCTAGAAAGAATGTATAGACCAAATAGGTTTTAAAGTATTCTGTACTGAGATTATCTTATTATTATTAGCATATTTGAGGGGAACTGATAAATACCACATCTTCCTGTACTCCCACCACTACTCTGGGTGTGTTTTGTAAATAAAGACACAAAAGGATCAGGTGTGCTTTCTATGCCTGATCTCCAAAATGTGCTTGCTAGAGACAGTGAGACATGGTCCTTTATCCTCAAGAAGCTGAGAGTAGAGAAATATGCATCTCCAGCATAACATGGACTAGCTGTAATAGGGGGTATTTACAAGCTAAGTAAAGGGAGAAGTGTTTTGGGGATTCAGGGAAGCTGTGCTGAGGGAAAAATGCATTATTTGCACTGAGACTTGAAGGCATTTCAGGAGAAAGGGCATCCTAGGGAGAAGAATGCTATTTGCAAATACACAAAGGAAGATGAGCTAGTCAAGGACTTACACGAGGTTCAGAATTATCACAGATTGAGAGAGGAAGAAAGGAAACAGGCTAAGTGAACTGAGGGCAGATCACCTGGGCCTTGTAAGCCATACTTGGGTCCTTAGAAGTGGTCCTGGACAGGGGAGAGACAGGAAAGACAAAAAGGTGGCTATGATGGGGATAAAGGATCATTCAGAGGTCATCTTTTTTTGTATGTTAGGGTCTCTGCCAATGGAATATATAATGTAAGCAGAAAGCCTTGATCTGGTGGAAAAGCTTAGAAGCCCCAGAGAGCTTGTGTGACTGCATACCTTCTGTGGAACCTCCTCTCTCAAGGAGAAGCAGCCATAGGACCTAGGACACAGCTCACAGTACCATTTTTCTTTTCTGAGCAACACAAGGTATGAGGCTGAGAGGGAGTCTGAAGACAGGGCAGGAGATGACATTGGAGTCCATCTACACAGTGGAGTTGATTTCTTATTTAAAGGACTGCTCTAGTTTTTACTCATATTTCCACCTTTAAAGTTTCTGAACCTTAAAACAGCCCAGTTAAATTAAGTGGCTCACAGACCCACCAGATGAGTTCAGTGCCTGCACCTCTGCATGGCTCAGGGTCTTCAATACCTTAATGAATTCCTGATACTGGGACAGGATGCAGATATTTCCATTTTCATTAGGGACTGGAGAGCCTTCAAGATTCGTCTCCAACAGTGCAGAAGGCCTTCATGAAGAAGTCTGCTATGGGCAGAAGATCCTAGGGAGTTTTGTGGGCAGCGAAGGCATACAAACTAGATTTGTTTTGCAGAACTGGAGTAGGTGGGAACTCATGGGTCAGAATGCAGAAAGAGTGTTCAATTCCTGTTGGCCTGGTTGTGTTTTCCCTTGCTTGGAGCGCTTACAGTACTTGTATGACAGAAATGTCACACAGCAGACGCCAAGAATCACAAGAGAAAAGAGTACATACAAAGCTGTTTGGGCTTCCGTCACACCTAGTGTTAACCCCAGGAACTGAACTTCCTCCTCCTGCATGGGGCTGACGGTAGGTCCAGCATCTAGGAGAGGACAACAAAGAGCAGATGATGTAGTCATCAGATCAGTGTTAACCTTTATTAAGCACAAGCTAGATCCTTGGAATAGGTAAGTCACACAGGTATCCAGAGTGAGCACATTGCTGAGGTGATGGGATGCGTCCCTTTCACTGAGTTACTGAACCTCTGAATGAAGTACTTGTTCATCTGTGAACAATTAAAATGGATACTTATCTCTTTCTTTTCTGTAGTAATTTATGCTTTTTCAGTCATCAAATATTGGGCCTCTACATCATGCCAGGCACTGTTTGCAGTCATTGTATTAGATTCTCATGTCAACCTGGTGGCATGTGCCTCGTTTCTTGCCTAAGGTCTCAACACAGTTAGTGGTAGGGCTGGGACAAGAATCTAGACCTGCTCTTCCCAGACCAGGGCCTACTTTCTAGGTAACATTAACCCTGAGTTCCTTTGTTCCATCCTAAGAATGTCTGAAGCATTAAAAAAAAAAAAAACTGGTCGAATGAATGAGGGGAATGGAAAGGCAGAGAGGAGGGTAGAAGAAAATAGACCAAAAAGCCCCACTAACCCTCTGGCTTTAGTCCCTCCCCGAGCCACATCTCACCTTCTGGCTGGAGACAAGGGTGTGGCCCCGCTGCAGGGTTAGGGAAGCCGTTGCACCGGACTATAGAGGCGAAGAGCTTGGCTGATGCTTTTGGGATCCTTGGCAGAGAAGGGTTCGTGTAGTTCACAAAATGCAGACCAAACCTCTCTGCGAAGCCTGTGGCCCACTCAAAATTGTCCATCACACTCCAAACCGTGTATCCTCGAAGGTCCACCTTATCCTGCACAGCTGCTTAAATGCAGAGGCCACGGCATGAGCTTCCTTCCTTTTGTATTACAGGACACCATTCCGCCCGGCCTACAAAAGCCATGCCTGCTCACGACTCGCCCACAGTCCCCACTTGCAGGTGCAGGTCCTCTGTGGATGGACCTACAGAGCCATCAGCATGTTTCTAGAAAGGCTCAGCCCTGAACGGGAGTCAGGAACATGGGTAGACTACATTAATCCTGCTGAGTCCTCTGTGATCCTCTCTCTGCATGTGGGGATACCAGTCTTGGGCAGTGCCTTAGAGTGTTAATACTTCTTCCTAAAGAAAGTAAGTGGCTCTTGGAAAAGATTTTCACTGGAGTAGGACTTTCTGTTTGTTTCTATTGCTGCAGTGCTCAGTGTCTTTGACTCAGGGTTAAATAGTCCCTTGTCCTAGTCCCATCCCAGGTGGTTCTGCTGAGCTGAGGGTCTCAAACTTCTGCTTGGGGAACAGACCCGACAGACACCCCACCCGCCCCCAGCCTACTCCTCCTAGCCCCTGCCCTCATCAGAGCGCTGCTGTTCAGGGTCGATCCAGCAGGGAAATAACCCTGGCCAGGAATTCAGGCCTCACTGTATCTGGCTACTGGCTTTGCTTGCTGAGCTTAAATCTAGGAAGGAAAAGACTCGGAGTGTAGCCTCAGAGAAAAGTTTAAACCCAGCAGGAGTGAGAAGCTGCCTCTCTGTCATGACAGGGTCTCATGAGTGCAGTACTCCTCTCACTGCAGACGTTAGCAGGTGTTTCCAACAGTGAAAGGTGCACATGGAGGAAGGGATAGGCCTGCCCTACCTTTGAGCGCCTCATTGATGTAACTGCGGAGGTAGGAGATCCTTAGAGTGTCGTTGAGGTCAGTTTCTCCACGTTGAGATACTCCATTCTCTGTTACGTAAATTAGGGGGTTGTTGTACTCCTCCTTTATCCAGTTCAGTATCTTCCTAAAGCCAAAAGGTGTCACCTTCAACCAGAAGGAGCCAGAGTCTGGCCAAGAACGATCTGTGATGGAGGCAACTCCTCTATAGGTTCAAACACGAGAGATTTGGTGTCAATTTGTAAATCCCAAGAGGCCTTTGGCACAAAACACAAAACACGATTTATACTAAGAAAAGCCTTAGGTGTAGTCTAGACTTGAAAATCATAACTAAACCTAGAATAGTCAAATTGCCTCATATTCTCCTAGTTGTACTGCTCAATGCCCGTGTGGCTTTGACAGGCCATGTCGGCTCTGTTTCCACCTATTCAGAGAATGGTCTCTACTCATGGACTAGACCCTCTGTAGGCGCTCTGTTAATAGACCATACTTCACAATAGATGTGAAAGGTCTCTGGGGTTCCCTGATCACAATCTCCAGTGGGATGTGAATGCTGTGTCAGGAGAGAGAATGGGCTCCCCTGAGTCAACTACATCTAGTCAACACCACAGGTGTGGCCACAAGCACCAACAGTGTGTGTGACATGACAACAGGGAGCAGACAGGCTGGGACCTGCTTCCGATGCCCAAGACCCTGCCTCTTTTCAGTGATGAGCCAGGTAAGGGCAACAGATTGTGCTAAAGGAGCATTTGCTGGGGGAAACACAGAAACTTGAACGTCTCCAGAGTCATACATTTCAAATAAGGACCAATTATTTGGATCTTCGTGTCCAAATCCTTCAGAAAAAAAACACAAAAACATAGTCTTAATCAGTAACTGAATTTATCTTGCTCAGCCAAACTGGACCCGGGACATTTCATCCTGGGTCAAGTGCAAGGCCTGATGAGGCAGCAGGAGTCCAATGGGTGCTCAGACAGGGACCAGCAGGGGAGTGTTCTCAGCCCCCCTCAGCAAGTGACTCTGGGGTTGCAGGATGCAGTGGGGCTGTAGCTGTTTGTTTTCAAAGAACCTGGATGGATTCACAGCTGATGGAAACATGCTTGTTATAAAAGGAATAAAATAGGGGCACCTGGCTGGCTCAGTTGGTGGAATGTGCAACTCTTGATCTCAGGGTTGTGGGTTCGAGCCCCATGTTGGGTGGATATTAAAAATAAAATCTTTAAAAAAAAAAAAAAGGAACAAAAGAGTATATACATATAATCCTGGCTTTTGGTAATATATTTTTGTGTATAAATACTACCAAACTATATATTACTCATGGTTTATAATATATATACTTACATATTATATTTATAAAGAGAAAAAGAGGTCATATACCTCTACACATACACCTCTCCTTGCTTTCTAATGTTTCCACTGTGACTGTATAAGGCAAAAATAACCCTTTTGACCTTTACCCCGAAAAGGGAAAAAAACACCTATTATTTTGACTTAAATACATCTGGCAAGGGAAACAAACTTGACAGTAGAAGCAAACCAAGGGAAAGAAAATCGCAAAATCTTGATAACGTTTGAAAGAAACTCCAAGCATGTCTGTCTCCATGGGAAGCACCCTGGAAATCCTAGCTGGTATTACTAGCAGACTGACAGGTTTCATTAAGTATCACAGGAGTGGACTCCTCTTTAAACCCCAGGGTGTATGGCACCAGGAGGCGGCTTTCTGAGGCTGTGCAGTAAGGCTGGGCAAAGGGGCACCTGCTGTCGTCTCCAAAGATAGTTCTGTGTGCCCTGTTGGCCAACTTACCTGTCTGCATCAAAGGAAGAGATCCAAGAGGCATAGTCAAGGTTGTAGGCCAGGACGGTGGTGTAGTGATTGAATCCAAAAAAGTCATAAGTGCCATTGATCCTCCTCTTCTCACTTTCCGTGAACTCTGGGAGCCTGGTGGGAAGGAGACATTGAGAGTGTGGGGCTGGAGCATCATGCTTTGGGAAGAGAACGTCCTGGGGCAGGGTTGGGGGAGCACTCTGAACTACAGGCCTGGTGGTGACGGGGGGGGGGGGGGGGGGCGGCTGTTCAGGAGCAAGGAGAGGTCCTTCCAGCCGCTGCTGAAAGCACCTGAGGCTCCTCCCTCCAGACCATAAACCTGCAAAACCCTCCTCTTCCTGTTGGCCAAATGAAAATACGCATGACTGGGGCACTGGGTGGCTCAGTCGGTTGAGCATTTGACTTTCAGCTCAGGTCATGATTTCACAGTTCATGAGTTCAAGCACTGCATCAGGCTCTGTGCTGTCAGCAGAGATCCTCTGTCCCCTTCTGTCTCTGCCCATACCCTATTTGTGCTCTTTCTCTCAAAAAAACAAAAACAAAACAACTACCAGTGACCATTTTACAAACCTTCCTTTTCAGGGTCAACCCCCTCTCCCCCATGGACATTATGTACATACATGTACACATACATGGATACATTTTAATTTACTTCAGAAATTAACATGCAACTTTGATATTTACCATCTGAGATAAAATACCATCTAAGATATTTACTATCTTTGAAATCAAGAACATGTCTGAGATAACACCCCTTGAGACTAATCCTTGATCTCAAGGTTATAGTATCTTTTGTAATTTGTGTTTCCATAATCTGCCCTGAGTTTCTCTGTTGTTTTTGTTATGGTTTGTTTAGGCATGCCTCTTTTCTCCAAAGTCCATCCTTATTAGCAGGGGAAATATTTTTTAAAATTTATTGAACTTTTGAGAGTTAGACTTTTATGCTCACATGATTTTACTATTTTTTTTTTTTTTTAACATCTGGTGGAGGATTTTCCACACGTACTGTAGGTACTCAGAGACTTTTTACAAGATGTGACTAACATGCATTTGGGTGCAGCACCGCTAGATTCCTCTCAGCCGAATCTGATTACTTACGTGCTCTGACAGGGTAACACTGGGGCTGCTAATTTAGGATGCTAGCTTAGAGATGACCCTTCCTGGGCACCTGACACTTTCATCCTAAGATTTGTGCTACCTTGTTAACCTAGTAGATCAAAACCTTCCCTCCCTGGGGTTTCTGAAACACTGGGAGAAAATTAAAGCCCAGATCCCTCACCCCCCTCACTCTCTTGCCCAGGAGCCAGTAGTGACTCCTTAGGGTTTGTGGCATCAGCGCTGAGCCCCTGTGTCTGGCCTCTAGGCCCTCTGTTCTGTGGCCTTGCCCCCCACCCCCACTGCCACTGGGGCCAGTCCCCCCAACTCTCAGCTGCAGGTACCCCACTCATTCCCTCTGGGCCAGTTCTCACACCCTTCCCCTCGGATGGAATGCCCTTTGCTCTCCCACACGCTATTCGTTGTTGAGGCCCAGCTTAACTGATGTCCCCCCTTGTCCACAAAGTCTCCTTATCCTACTCGGCCTGCCCAATCTCCTCTTCTGAGTTTTCTTTGCATGAAGAAATTAGGGAAGAGAACTCCTTGGAGTGGTCAAGTCACCGTCTTCCCACCTGGCGTGTCGGCAGCTTGAGGAGCCAGACTGAGAAGCCTCTCCTCACGTGGACCTTGCTGGGCCTGACCCTGACCTGGGCACACAGTAAGTGCCCAGCAGAGTTGTGTTGATGGACTGGAGGGCTGACCTGCTTGTTACAGACCAGAGTTGGCAGATCAGACCTTTAGGCACAGCCTGCTCAGCAGGCTTGCCCCCACCAGGGCAGGAGTGCATTGTGTGGATGGGGACTGGGTTGTGTAACCTGCACAGCTGGGCTACATAAGGGAAAGATGAACACGCTAGGTTAGGAATTCATGCTTCTTGAATTGCTTTTAGCCTCCCCTGCTCACGGTCACATAAGTTCCCTGGGAGTTTGAGGGTACATTCCCATAAAGCCAGGTCACTCTGTTCCTCTCCACACACACCTCTAATCCCAGCCAGATGACTCTCAAACCTGGAGGGTGGGCCCTGGAGTCAGCCTGGTTTCAAATCCCAACTCCATCACTTCAATAGCTGGGTAATCTTGCTATGATCTTTGTGCCTCAGTTTATTCCTCCTTAAATAGGACTAAGAGCACCAACAGAAGGATAAATGTTAGGTGTTGATATTGCTCTTACTCCCTTGACAGAGGAGTGGTCCAGAAGTAGCACATCTTTAGTGCAACCATCGCAACCTACTGGCCAAATGACAAAAAGCACATGCCTGGCCATCACCCACTGCTGCTCACATTCACTGGTAACATGATCTAGTAAACAGAGAAATTCATCCTTGCAGTGAGGGAGAGGGTAACTAAGCAGTGGGGGCCCCTGGGACACATTTCCTGGCTGTTCAGAATAATAATCACATCTACCTTTTGTCAAACACGTAGCAAAGCCCTGTCCTTGGCTGAAAGCTTCACATACACGATCGTGTTTGGTCTTGCCAGCAATCAGGGAAACTTAGAGATACAGTAGCTCTCCGACCCCAACAGCCACACTCTCAACACTGAGCTGCCCACCTGGAGCCTCAGTTCAGCATCCCAGACCAGACTTCCTCCTGACCCTTCCCCGGCTGAGTGTGTGGGCACCAGGACCTACCGAGACTTGCTGAGGCCTGCGGCCAAGCTCCTGTCACGGATCCGTGTCTTCATCACCTCGTTGTAATCACCATTCTTGAAAATAGGATGTGCAAACCAGCCTCCCATGAACTGCAGGTGGGGTTGGGGTGACAGCCTGGCATTAATGGGGTGCAGGGGGCACACCTGGAGACAGCAGCTTCCCTGCCCATAAGTCACTGACCTTGGAACCACCCTCCTGTCTCCCCAATGCCCAGTCTTAAACCCGCATCTCTGTGGCTGCATGCACATTCCAGCTTAAATGCCCACACATCTTCTCACTTTGGGGGCAGGGCCGCATTCTCAACCCCTGCAGCTCGAAGGGCAACGCACTTCACTTAGCACTGCCTCAGGACTCAATAGATGCTGCCTGCCTGCCTGCCCTTAGCAAGGTGCTACAGAAGACCAGGAGAGACCAGAAGCCTCCAGGCTGTGGATGTCCTCTTACCAGAAATCAGGTCCTTCCCCATCATCCTGCCTAAGGATCAACCAGAACTTTCTGGGGAGGGCTGAAATTCAAGGCTTTCTGGGCTGCCCAAGGCAAAGGATGATTCTTCATGAGCTTTGGATTCACAGTCAATCCAACTTTTGGGGAACTTTTCAACCTATTTTCTTGAATGGGGTCTAGGTCATCCTTACCCTCAGGGAGGATACGGGACACGAATGCTATGATCCTGGGGTCCTGAGAGGCTTCTTTGACCTTTCCATCTCCCCCTCACCTGCTGGTTGATGCCTGAAATGTGGGGTGAGGGCAGGCTTCCATTCTCAGAGAGGAGGCTTTGGAACACACCCTGGCAAAAGAGGCTTCGCACACTCCGTGGAAGCTGATTTTACTATGGTGTGTGTGTATCATGGTCCCGGGCTGCATCACAGTTCACCGACAAGTGGCTCAATCTAATGAGATTAGAGCCTAGTATTTCCTGAGGTTCAGGGTTTTGATTTCAGAAAAAATGATTGCTTTAATTTACCAGTTTTGTGACTCTAAAATGAGGGATGCATTAATTTTGTTCCAAGACTTTTTCCCCAGCTGACTAACAAATGGGAAAATTAAGCTCATATTTGCATTCATTAATTTGATCTCTATTACCAACTTCTCTTGTGAAAAGTCTGGCAAACCAAGACCCATATTGTCCCCTCAGAATGCTGCAGTCTGCAGGCTCCTCCACAGAGCTAAAAAGTGGGGACCAGGGGCGCCTGGGTGGCTCAGTCGGCTAAGCGTCCGACTTCGGCTCGGGTCATGATCTCGCGGTCCGTGGGTTCGAGCCCCGCTTCGGGCTCTGTGCTGACAGCTCAGAGCCTGGAGCCTGTTTCGGATTCTGTGTCTCCCTCTTTCTCTGACCCTCCCCTGTTCATGCTCTCTCTCTCTGTCTCAAAAAAATAAACGTTAAAAATTTTTTTTAAAAAAGTGGGGACCAGTGTGGAGAGAGAGAGACCCTTGTTTTTGATGCTGAAACATGGGAGAGGGTGCTTTCTAATCTTGTCAGAGACACTAGCAGGAACCAGGGAAAAGCTGTGCCCTGACAAATGCTATTCTTTTTTCTCATGTCAGGGGCTCACACTGAAATAAGGATGGTCCACTGCTTATGAGTGACTCTACTTCCTAGGAGCAAAATCTCATGACCAAAGGTGCATGTCCTTATGTTAAAATTCAGAATTGGAAGATCAGGGGCACTAATGAGTTTTCACACCCTACTCAAGGAATTCTTAGGCCAAGTAAATAAAATTAAATGGTGACACCTAGAGGTGAAGTGTGACATTGCAGCCCTGCTCTATGAGCTACTACAGTCAAACCAGAGATTGAAGAGATGGCATTTCTGTTAGTTACCTTCAAGCCAGTGTTGCATGCAGCAAGGACGTGTACAAATCATTTTTAAGACTTAAAAGAAAACTCAATCCCAAAGAACTTTGATCACAGCAAACCTATGATATGGATAGGTCATCTCTACTTCATACATGAGGAAACTAAGGTATAAAAATGGCTAAGTGATCTTCTCAAGTTCACAAAATAAGGTAACAGAAAAACAGGGTCCTCAACCTAAATCTTTGTTTTGTAATCCAATTCTATTTCCATTAGCTCACGACAGGAGGGAAAAACAGGCGAGAGTAATAACAATGACCAAAGGAAAAACAGACCTGAACGTATCTCCTGGCTGCCTCCACATCCTCCTGGTTGGAAGGGTCTCTGGGCTCAGCCCAGTCGCTGTTGATGGTGATGGAAATCACACCACCTTGACTGGCACGGTACACATCATTGTACAGATGCCAGGCCTCAGCATGAGCCTTTATTAGGTTGTGGCCAACAACGTAGGGGGCAGTGCCAGGCCTAAAGGAGATTCCTGGAAACACATACATGGCTGTCAATGAAGAATGAACATGGCCAAGAATATCACTCTCTGCCTATAGACGGCCTCTATGTTTGGGGGAGTGTAGGTCTGGGTGTCAGGAGGAAGGAAATTCAAATCCTGGCTTCACTTCTTACTTGCTGGCTGTGTAACTTTGGGTAATTCAGTCTTTCAGGCTCCTCCTTGGCAAAGTGAGCACTAGAGAGTTCTTGTAAGAAGGAAATGAGGTCGTGTATGTGAAGCACCAAGCAGCACTGTGTCTGGTGAGCAGACACTTGGTAAATGTTGGTTTCTATAAGTCTCCCCCAGAGAGTGGCTATGTCCCAAACTACCCAGCAAAGTATGTGCCTTGGGAGTTGACATCCTGGCGGATGGGGAACTAGAGTGGAAGGAGCATTGGACAATGTAGCTGATGGAAGCAGATGACAGATTCCTTGGGAGCGAATGCTGTGAGAAAGGTCACCTCTCACGTGTTGAAGAAAGTTGAAGGAATGGTAAACCAAAGCACCAACCAAGGATCAAGGGGAGATAAATGTGGTAACGATTTGTGGCACTTTTCAGCTTTTACATGTGATCCTAAGGAATTGTGTAAACACAAATTTATTTTCTTAAGCTCAGAACTAAAGAAAAGGTAAACTGGATGGTTCTAAAGGTACAAGGACAGGTCCACAATCCCTTATTCGAAACCCTTAGGGTCCATATGGTTTGGAAGTACAAGGTTTATGTGTCTTAGAAAAGTAATAAGTTGCCTATAACATGTTTACACATCACCCTAGCAGGGCCCAGGACAGGGCTCTGTAATCAAGGAGCCAAATGTGTCTGTAGCAGAAATGTTGACACTAAGTGGGATAATGCCCATGAGCAGCCTTATATTGGTTCAAGTGAGGATGAGCTCAGATCAGCCAAATCAATTCTTGGAAACTTTTGGATTTTGAAGTTGCAGAAAACACACTGTGGACCTGTACAGCCTGATGACTAGTCCTTCCCTACGCCGATTAGACCATGTCCCTGATCTCGGGAAGCTTCCCATCTGAGGCAAGTCAAAAAAAAAAAAAGCACAAAGAAATGAAGCTATTTGGAGAGTACTGAGATGTAAAATCCGTATTTAGCAAAAAGTGGTGTCAGAAGGGGAAACCTGCTGCCTGTCAGGCAGCCTTGAACAAGAGGCAGCGATTGTAAAGCACCACCACAGGGCTTTCTTGGCCTCCTCTTCCAGTGCCTCCGGGATTTCAAGTCTTGGTGAGACTAAGAACACCACACTCCAAAGAGCTGACAAGTTGAGCCTAGAACCTTTACCTGGAGCTGATGTCCCGTAGCCATAGCCCTGGTTAGCGATGACAAAGGGCTCATTCAGAGTGATCCAAAACTTCACCTTGTCTCCCAGCCTCCGGAAGAGCACATCTGCATACTCTTTAAACCGCTGCACAATGGTGTCATTCTCCCAGCCTCCAACGTCCTGGAGTGCCTGGGGCAGGTCCCAGTGGTAAATGGTCACCTGTGCAAAAGCAAGACTGGCAGTTCCATCAACCTACTTCCATGGGAAATCACTGGTGCTGTTGTGCACCAGCACAAATGCCAAGAAAGCGGAGAATGAATGAAAACATGAAATAGCTCACAGGTTCTTTGGGGGGGGGGGGGGCGGGGGGAGCTGTGTTGAAGTATGAGACTCCCATCTGGATCAGAGAAACCTGGGTGTGAGTCCCGGCTCTGCCACCTACCAGCTCTGTGACCTTGGGCTCAGGCAATAAGACCTGCATGTCATGGAATCACTGTGAGGCCTATGTCATGTGGCCACCACCCTGGCCACTCTTCAGTGTTGCTCTGGTTGCAGTCAGGAATCAGAAATGCTGCGGCTTCAGAATCAGCCTGGATAGACTGTACTAAGCGAGGCTTTGAGGCTCCAGGAGGAGGATGAAAGCATTTCACTTATAATGGGATACCCCCCATGAACTTCATCCAGTGTATCTGGAAGTTCTTCCTGTGGAGCTGGGAACACTTTGCTGGAGATGGGCCTCTGGGCCATGTCCTTGTGGCCTTTGTTGTTCCCTGGCCTTCCCCTTGATGCCCTCACACACCCCATCTTGGCTAAGCCAGATGTCCACTGTCTTCAGTCTGCGCTGGGCCACTAACCATCTTTAGCCCAGACCCAGTCTCTCCCTTTGCATGGCATGCCCTGCCCCTGCCCACCCATCTATCCACATTCTCCTCTCTATTCAGGATCCACACCTCCCTGAAGCTTTCCATGCCCAGCGCTTTTCCTTTCTTCAGTGTCTCCATGCCTGCAAGGGTTATATGATTGTTTGAGCTTGAGTTACTTGCTCTCTGATGTAGTTCTGAATCATGTGTAATGAAGTTCATTGTCCTCTCAGGGCAGCCACCTGGCCATTTTCTCTCTCAGCATTCATGGTAGTAAGTGTTAGGTGGCTGGTTAGCTCTAACAACGTTAACGGTATGAGGGAAAAAGTCCAGATAGTACTTTATTTGGAGGGGAAAAAAAAGTGGTAATGTGGAGATCATGTTCTGGCTGCAGTATGTAATCCCAGCCAGTACAGCAGAGAAAACACACAGCTTCATAGAAGAGCGCCCTCCAGCGCTTTCTCACATAGGGCCCAGGTGAAGAGGAGACACATTCTTAGGCTCCCAAGTAAAATTTAAAAATTTTGGTGACAGCAAAGTCAGCTCTCAAGTGAGCTTCTGTATTATTACTCATAATAACTCCTGCTGGGGGGCCTGGGTGGCTCAGTCGGTTGTGTGTCTGACTTAGCTCAGGTCATGATCTCATGGTTTGTGAGTCCGAGCCCTGCATCAGGCTCTGCTGTCAGCGCAGAACCTACTTCAGATCCTCTGTCCCCCTTTCTCTCTGCCCCTCCCCTGCTCATGCACTCTCTCTGTCAAAAATAATAAGTGAAAACATTAAAAAAAATAACTCCTGGCTGCAAAACACATGCACTTTTGCCCCAGCAATTCTGCTCCTAGGACCACAGCCTACAGATAAACTTACACCCACCCAAAATTATGTATGCCTGTGGTTACTCATTGCACCATTGGTTAAGATGGCAAATATTGGAAACATCACAGGGAAGAGTGTTAATTAACAGAAAAGTAATTCAAGAAGTAAGATATAAACAATTCCACATAACTTTTTTTAAAAAAAGAATAAACAGGGAAGCTACATATGGTTGCGGAAATACGTGTAAAAAGTACTGTGAAGGGCTCAGTTGGTTAAGCATTCCACTCTTGATCTTAGCTCAGGTCTTGATCTCAGGGTCATGAGCTCAACCCTGATGTTGGGGTCCACAGTGGGCATGAAGCCTATTTAAAAAAAAAGGGGGGTACCTGGGTGGCTAAGTCAATTGAGCGTCTGACTCTTGATTTCAGTTCAGGTCATGATCTCACGGTTCGTGGGATTGAGCCCTGTATTGGGCCCTGCACTGACAGTGGGGAGCCTGCTTGGGATTTTCTCTCTCCCTCTCTCTGTCCCTCCCCTCATCTCTCTCTCTCTCTCTCAAAATAAATAAATAAACATTTTTAAAAAAGAAATAAATACCATTAGTTAAAAGCAAGCACCAAACTGCATGTACGTGACCGTTAGGAAAAAAGAGGGGAAAGGATCAAACACGCACACATGTATAGGTCTCCTGACTGGCCTCTGCAAAAGGCAGACATGAGAACCTAGCAAACGTGACTGCCTGTAAGGAGGGGAACTGGATGGCTTGGGGTCAGAGACTGAAGGTAAATCTTCACTGTGGACTCTTAATGCTTTTTAAATTCTGCATCACGTGAATTTATTGATAGTTCAAAAACTGAATCTAAAAAACAGCATTTTGTTTACACAGTAAAGAGCTCCCTGGCCCAGCTGGCTCCCCCATGTGGACTTGACCAATGCCCTGGCTGGGGCCCAACCTCACCTGGGGCTTGATGTTGGCAGCCAGCAGCGCGTCAATGAGCCGCACATAGTAGTTGAGGCCTGCTTCATTGATATATTTTGTGGTTCCATCCGGGAGGATACGAGACCAGGAGATGGAGAAGCGATAGTGGGAGACAGCCAAGTTCTGCAGGGCAACCACATCCTCAGCAATCTTGTGATAACTGTCACAGGCCACATCTCCGGTGTCATCATTTCCAACCTTCAGCGGTGTGTGAGAAAATGTGTCCCAAATACTGAGTCCTTTGCCATCTGCTCTCCATGCACCTTCGATCTCAAGATGACAAGACATGGTCAAATTAAGTCATGCAGTCTAGCCCTCACAAGTTCCTTTCTGTCAGTGGGGGAGCTGCAAGTCAGGACCCATGTCAGTGTCACCTCCTCTGGGAAACTTCTCTGGCCACCCTCTGATTTTTGGACTCCTAGAGCTTTCTGTACACACTTTGTGTCCATCCTGGCAGTGTCACGCTGCATCTCAGTTACGGGATTGCTGACTGACTTCCCATAAGACTCTGAGGCCCAGGCATCGTGACTTTCATCTTGGTGTCCCAGCACTTAATGTAGCAGTGTCTGGTATATGGCAGCTGTGCACTAAAAGTCTGAATGAACAATCACATTCCTCCAGCCCCAATCACAGTCAAGCAAATACCACTGATGCCAGCTGCGGAGGTAGAATTTCAAATCAGGACCTGGGTCACAGTTTCTGTGCCTCCTTCTTCTCCCCCTGCCTTCCCCCTGCCCCCCACCTTATAGGGAAAGTGACCATAAGCCACTAGGCAAATGCCTACTTACAGGCTTAGGTAGTATGATAGGTACAAGTTCTGTAACTTACTTCTTTTTAGTGTTTATTTATTTATGAGAGAGAGAGCACAAGGGGAGGAGCAGAGAGAAAGAGGGAGACACAGAATCTGAAACAGGCTCCAGGCTCTGAGCTGTTAGCACAGAGCCCGACGCAGGGCTTGAACTCATGAATCGTGAGATCGTGGCCTGAGCCAAAGTCGGACGCTTAACATACTGAGCCACCCAGGTGCCCCTATAATTTACTTTAAAGCAATATAACACATACACCATGATGTTATGTGACTGGATGGAGCTAAGGTATTGCTGGCATCCTGACCAAGAACACGCACCCCAGCGTGGCCTGCACAGCCCCATGCAAGTGGGCTCAGGGCCAGCAGGAAGGTACCAGTGCAAGAGATCAGTTAATGCAGGGGGATCAAGGAAATAAGTAACCATGTTGAGGCTATTAGGAGCTAGATTTTTCACCACTGGAGAAAAGAGGTATAAATATGGGCAATGGGAAAGCTAGCATCGAGCCTGTGGATTGGATTTGGAGGTATCAGTATAAACTCATGTTTTAAAATCTACATAGAGATAGGGGGTGCCTGGGTGGTTCAGATGGTTAAGTGTCCCAACTTCAGCTCAGGTCATGATCTTATGGTTCATGAGTTCAAGCCCTGCATTGGGCTCTGCGCTGACAGCTCAGAGCCTGGAGCCTGCTTTGGATTCTGTATCTCTCTCTCTGTCTCTGCCCCTTCCCCACTCACGCTCTCTCTCTCAAAAATAAATAAACATTGGGGCGCCTGGGTGGCGCAGTCGGTTAAGCGTCCGACTTCAGCCAGGTCACGATCTCGCGGTCCGTGGGTTCGAGCCCCGCGTCGGGCTCTGGGCTGATGGCTCGGAGCCTGGAGCCTGTTTCCAATTCTGTGTCTCCCTCTCTCTCTGCCCCTCCCCCGTTCATGCTCTGTCTCTCTCTGTCCCAAAAATAAATAAAAAACGTTGAAAAATAAATAAATAAACATTAAAAAAATGTTGTTAATCCACATAGAGATGGGGTAGATATAGAAATAACATACAAGTGCACGTGTTTTTGTGCGTATATATGTGAATTTCCTAGCTAGAGGAATTCTAGAATGACGACACCCCAGTAGCAGTGAGCATATCCAGCACATAGATCTTGGTTTCTAAACGCCCCTATCCAGTAAGAGAAAGGGTTCATTAGACAAAGGGATGATTACAGGGCTGGGACAGAAAAGGTATAAGCTGAGTCTGGAACATCTTATACAAGAAAGAACTAAGCAAGTGCTCAAATAATGATGGGCCATGTGAAAAGGACACAGGATCTGGCTAAAAGGCACTCCTCATAGCAAAATGTGGAAAATGTGAACATCTAAATACATAATAATATGATAACTCACTGAATAAAATAGGACTGCATCCAGCCATACTGCTGATGCATATTTATATAGTATGCATTAATATGAGAAAAGTCAAAGTTTGACCTTTCTGTTGAATGCCCCCTGATAAATATAAGAGGAATCATGAAATTAGAAAATCACCATTTGTCACCTATCACAGTAATAACTGATTCAGGCACAAATTATCAGCAGCTGCTAAAACTAGCGGGTGAAATTTGATGAGGAAAAGGCTATTTATATAGTCTCCAAGTAGATCCCCACAAAATAATTATTATTTATAACTATAAAATACTTAATTTTATGGTAGAGAAACCTGGTAAACACTTTCTTATTCAAGTGATAAAATCAGTTTCATATATATACTATATATATGTGTGTGCACATACACACACACAGAAAATACGGCAAATGGTAAAATTTTAACAGTTGAGAAATATGGGGAAAGGATATACAGGAGTCCTCTACTATTTCTTCAACTTTTCTCTGTGTTCAAAAGGATTTCCAAATAAAAGGTTTTAAAAAAAATGCACAATAGGGGCGCCTGGGTGGCTCAGTCGGTTAAGCGTCTGACTTCGGCTCAGGTCATGATCTCGCGGTCCGTGAGTTCGAGCCCTGCGACGGGCTCTGTGCTGACAGCTCTGACAGCTCAGAGCCTGGAGCCCGTTTCAGATTCTATGTCTCCCTCTCTCTCTGCCCCTCCCCTGTTCATGCTCTGTCTCTCTCTGTCTCAAAAATAAATAAACATTAAAAAAAAAATTTAAAAAAAAAGAATGCACAATCAGGTAGTATCTAATCAGGAAGGCCACAGTATAAGCCCTTCCAATCAATTCTTGATTCACACTTAACTCTTTGCTAATTAGACCACATAATGTTTCAAATGGTGACAATTGTGCCTGCTGTCTAATGAATAGAAATGGGTGCTTGCTAATGCCAGTTTAATCATTCAAGATGCGGGTTGGCTAAAAGCTTTTCAAGGACACTCCTTTTCCCTTGCATGGACAGTGTTTAAGAATCCTACAAGGTCTGCCACCTGTGCCCTAGAATGAATTCCTAACCCTTCCTGTGTCCAGCTGTAAACCTGTGGATAGTGGTTTTCACCCAGGAAATATTTTGTCCCCGAAGAGACATTTAGCAAATGTCTACAGGCATTTTTAGTTGTTACAACTTGGGGAGGAATCTGCTGACCTCTAGTGGGTAGAGGTCAGGGATGCTGCTTAACATCCTACAGTGCACAGGAAAGCCCCACAACAAAGAATTATCCATGCAAATGTTAATCAGGCCAAATTGGGGAAACCTTGCTACAGAGGACTCTGTTTGCCCGCAGTAACAGTAACAGAACACTGTCTCTGAAACCCTGGCATGTCCTCAAGTGTTTCTTTCATGTAAAGTGTTGGCCAGAGCACCGAAGAGGACCAAGAATTGGGGTTTCCTCCAGTCCACAGAATAGGATACACGAACAGGTTTTGTGTTTGTACATGTAGTTAATAAATGTCTGGACATAGCTTAATTTAGTCTGAGACTTCATTGTGACCTGGTAGTGCAGCCATCTGGGAGCAGCTCACCCTCACCCCCCTCAAAAACATCTTCAGCAGCTGTGGCTGACTAGAAGGAAACCCAAGGGACAAGCACACCCAGAGTCAGGTCAGCTCACAGCACTGGCTCTGCCCAGGGTCCGCAGGGAACACAGAGCCTCCACTCCTTCTTCAAAGAAAATGAATGGAGGCAGAAGATGTAAAGCAGGGACCTCCACTAGCTGCCTGGGCAAGTGACTCTTTGCTTTTTATCTTTTTCTGTGAAAAAAGGAAAACCCTCGTATTTTATGTATTATTGAGCTTATTTTGGCACGAATAAGGTTACAGTATAAATGCTGCCAGGACAACAAAACAAGCCCAGGCCCACGTGACAGCCATTCTGAGCAAACTGCCTGCTCGGAAGAGACTAGGTGAGAAACGAACATATTCCGGCGGACAATCTTCTGGTTTGCGGGTCTCTGCCTAAGTGTTTGTGCCCAGGTCCACCTGCTCCATTTTGCCTGCCTACGTCCCTCTCAGCATAGCCCAAGCAGCCACGAGTCTGCCTGAATTGGGGGATGTGAGGAAGCTGGTCTGTCCATGGAGAGGACCTCCCAGATTCCGTATACGGCACCCATACTTTCCTGCTCCAGGTCTGTGGCAATCCCCTGTTCTTGCCTGCCCTCCTAGCACCAAGCCCACAGCCTGGCACACAGTAGGTCTGCAATAGCTGTCGTTGAACTGCCCCGAACTTCTCACCTGATATGCGGCAGAAGCTGCACTCCAGATGAAGCCCTCGGGAAACTGTCCATAGACAAACTCGTCTTCCCTGGGCAGCGGCATGCCGTTGTTGGTGATGACCTCTGTGTAGTACCTGGCGGAGGCTCTTGCTGTGCGAGGCCTGTTCGTGTTATTGAAATCAACATGGTACAGTCCAAACTTGACTGTGTAGCCATTCAGCCACTCAAAGTTGTCCATCAGAGACCATGCAGAATACCCTCGAAGGTCTACCCCATCAAGTCGGTAGGCTGGGAACATTCCAAAGTGAGCAGAGAAGAGCTTTACACCTGGAGGGTGAGGTTCTCAAGAACCCTAGACAAGTACTGGCACATCACTTAAAACAGTAGTCCTAAACCATTAACTCGTACCCACAATTAATGTATGCCCAGATGGACAGAGCACCTTCTTTTTTTGCCAGCACTGATGCCCTCATAGCAAGTATTAATGACCAATCTTTGCAAAACCAAATTCTTTTGTTGGGGTAAAGGGACAGGCTTGAAATCAAGAGTCTCAGCCCACTGTAGAAGTTACACATAGAAATGTGTTTTAGAAAAGAGTTTCTTGCTCTGGGGTGCATGAAACTCACCAGAATATAACATATGCACCATGTTAACAGAAAGTTATCTTTTTGTTCACTGCACTTAAAATAGAACTTGCCACATAGTAGTTGCTCAATAATGAATGGATGCACCCATGAAACTACTTGTATGGGGACTCTGTATGTGTACATCTGGGTAGATGACCATGGCTTTTTTTCAGATTTCCAAAGGGATATGTAACCCCCGACAGGAAAAGAATTATGGAGTTAGAGCCTAAGAGAGACTTGTTTATGGTTTGTAATCCACTTTGCCAAACCATGTCAGGCACATGATATATGGATGCTGGAAGATTCTGTAAGGGGGACATGAATTCTCACATACCTTTCAAAGCTTCATTGATGTAGGTTTTGTGGTAAAATATCCTATCAGTATCTTCCACTTTTGGATTTGTCAGCCCCACTCCATTTTCAGTGATGTAAATGGGTATGTCACCATACTCTTCCTTGATCCAGTTGAGCAGTCTTCGTGTCCCCCAGGGTGCAGCTCTGTTTATTGCTGTGGAAGGCCATGAAGGGTCCTCCTCCTTGGTTGTCTCCTGATCATCTTCATAGGAGGGTGGGTTTAACCTGGGTGTTTTGTGCTGCACAATTCTGGAGGAGTAGGTGTTGAGGCAGAACACATCAGCTGTGGCCCTGATGTACCTTTTCTCTTCCTCAGTGAAGCTTGGCAGGCGGGAGGTGGCTAAGTGTTGAAGCTCACTCCTGTTCCCCACTTTCCACTTCATGGCATCGGGATAGTCTCCGTTTCGGAAAATGGGGTGGGCAAACCAGCCCAGTGAGAACTGCAGCATTCGGTCAGCTGCCTCCACGTCCCTCGGGATCTCAGGGGACTTGGGCTCTGCCCAGTGTGCACTGAGGCTCAAAGAGATGACCCCCTTCTGTTCCCGCCTGTATTTCTCATCGTAAGTGTGATATACTCTGGCATGAGCTTTGATGATTGCATGGCCAATTCTGTAAGGTCCCCAGCCTGGGTCTTTCACCTTTGGAGGAAAATCCCCTGAGCCATAACCCAACCATGCCTGGTATGTGGGCTCATTAAAGGTCATCCAGAACTTGACTCTGTCCCCAAAGGTCTGGAAACAAAAGTCTGCATAGCTGTTAAACAACTCAATCAAGGAAGGATTTTCCCAGCCTCCAATATCCTGGAGGGCCTGGGGCAGGTCCCAGTGGAACAGTGTCACCATGGGAGAGATGTTGCTTGCCACCAAGCCATTGATCAGCCTGTTGTAATAATCAACACCGTGTCTGTTGATAGAACTGTTTCTCCCTGTTGGGAAAATCCGAGACCAGGAGATAGAGAAGCGATAGGCCTTCACCTTCAAAGCTCGAAGCATATTCAGATCGGCATCCAGTTGGTTATAGCTGTCACAGGCGATGTCTCCAGTGGCATTGCCTTTCACATTGCTCCCTGGTGTGTGGGTGAAGTTATCCCAGATGCTGGGGCCTTTGCCATCAGCATTCCAAGCTCCTTCAATCTGATAGGCTGATGAGGACACGCCCCAGAGAAAGTCCTCTCTGAAAGTACCATGGTAGAACAAATCTCTTTCAAACTTGGGTTGGTTGGAGAACTTTTCCCAAACTACTTTAGCTTTGGAGGGCACATCAGATGGAAAAGTGAAGGCTCTGATTTTACGTGGGAAGTTTGCTATACTGGGTGGTGGCAGTCTCTTTACGGCCTTGGGGAGGAAACCGTTCTTTTCAATGATGCTGGTGAAAAAGTAGGCAGATTTCCTGGGAGTCCTTGGCTTGCTGCTGTCATTGAAGTTGACATGATACAGTCCAAACCTCTGGCTGTAACCAAAGGGGCCTTCAAAGCCATCCATGAGGGCACGAGCGATGTAAGATCGAACATCCACTAAGTCCTCCTTGATAGCTATGGAGAAAAACAAAACTTTGGATTATTTTGAAGTCTCTATGGGGCACCTGGGTGACTCAGTTGGTTAAGTGTCTGACTCCTGATTTTGGCTCAGGTCACAATCTCACAGTCGGTCAGGAGAGAGCCTCCTGAACCCCACCCTTGGGCTCTGTGCTGACGATGGAGCCTGCTCTGGCTTCTTTCCCTCTCTCCCTCTCCCTCTGCCCCTCCCCTGCTTGCACTCATGCTTTCTCTCCCTCTCTCAAAAATAAAAAATAAAAATAAATAAAATTAAAAAAAAATAGTCTCTGTTACTGATGTTGCTATTTAAAGGTTTTCCTTTTCATATGCATGTTTTGGAGGGGATTTAGGTTACCCCAAAAATGTTAACCCTTTTTCCTCAGAATGAATAAAAGAGAATCCACAAGATGCCCACAAATCATCAGGCCACATCTATGGTCATAAACCTCAATCCAGAAGGCCATCCCTGCCTCAAAATGAATACAAGCATGTGTCCCATCTGCTACTGTCAGGATTCCTTGTTTTTTTATATAATGCATAAATCATTTAATATTTAAAATATACTTTTGTTTTTCCTTATGTCTAGCAATACTGACATAAAATGATCACACATCCCCTCTTAAAAAAGAGAAATAATGCCTACAGTAAGGTATTTCCTGGTACAGTGAGCTGAATGGTGGTCCCCAAAAAGATATGTCCAAATCTTAACTTGGTACCAGTTAATGTAATCTTATTTGGAAAAGAGGTCTTTGTAGATGTAATTAAGTTAAGGATCTTAAGATGAGATCATCCTGCATTAACTGGGTGAGTCCAAAATCCAATGACAAGCACCCTTAAAAGAGAAAGATAGAAGGTCTCCACGAAGATGGAGGCAGAGATTGGGGCAATGCAGCCAACAGCCAAGAAATGCCTGGAGCCACCAGATGCTGAAAGAGGCAAGCAAAGAGTCTCCTCTGGAGACTTCGGAGGGAGAGTGGCCCTACCAGCATCTCCATTGTGGACTTCTGGCCTGCAGAACTGTGAGAGAATAAAAAAAAGCATCTAGTGAGTCAACCAAAAACCAGTGTCAAAGTAAAGCAATGGCTTTGGGCTCAAACTGGGAACCAGCAAAGTATTAAGCCCTATTTTTATCAGATTACACAGCCTCTCAACAAACATTGACTATATAAGAGGCTGGCAATTCATTTATTTTATATAATTCATTTATTCATTCAATGAATAATTTAGTAAACACCTACTTTGTCCCAGGCTGTAAAAGGCTCTAGAAACAAAAATGAATAGAAGCTTCATAGGTTAGTGGGTATTGATGAGCCAGTGATAGAAAGGCCTGTGGTTTCACTCACTGGCTGTTTGGGCACACCATGTAATCTCTCAGAGCATCAGTTTTCACAATGGTCCCAGGAGGATGATCTCTGCCCCTATTTTCTTAACAAGGCTGTTTCAAAGATCTCTTGAGATATGTCCTAGAGGGATTCCAAGATTGTGAAGATTACAGAATTGTACCCTTGATGCTGAGAACACAAGCAAAGTAAAAGAGAGGGTGTCTGGCCTCATGAACACTGAGGCCTCCACTCCCTAAGGTGTCTCCATTCCTAACTGTAGTGCCCAGGGTAGGTATTGCTAGTCAACTCTTTCTCTCTGAATCTACACAAGGCCTTGAAATCTTCTCAGAATAGCCCTCTAGGCAGGTGACTAGCCATATATCACTTGATTAGTGCTGATGTAGGAGATGAAAATTATTTGCCATTCCTTTTTACTTGGAATAAAAAGACATATGGGGAAAAGATAGTCTTCAACAAATGGTGTTGGGAAAATTGAACAGCTACATGCAAAAGAATGAAAGTGGACCAATTTTCTACACCATACACAGAAATAAACTCAAAATGGATTCAAGACCTAAATGTGAGATCTGAAACCGTAAAAATCCTACAAGAGAGCATGGGCAGTAACTTCTCTGACATCAGCCATATCAACATCTTTCTAGATATGTGTCCTGAGGCAAGGGAAACAAAAGCAAAAATAAACTATTGGGACTACATAAAAATAAAAAGCTTTTTCACAATGAAGGAAACAATCAACAAAACTAAAAGACAACCTCTGGAATGGGAGAAGATATTTGAAAATAACATATCCAATAAAGGATTAATATCCCAAACATAAAGAACTGATACAACTCAACACCTAAAAAACAAATAAACCAAGTAAAAAATGGGCCAAAGACACAAGCAGACATTTCTCCAAAGATGACATCCAGATGGCCAAAGGACACATGAAAAGATTGTTCAACATCACTAATCATCAGGGAAATGCAAATCAAAACTACAATGAAATATCACCTTATGCTTGTCAGAATAGCTAAAATCAAAACCATAAGAAATAATAAGTGCTGGTGAGGATGTGGAGAAAAAGGAGCCCTCATGCACCATTGGTAGGAATGCAACTTAGTGTAGTCACTGTGGAAAACAGTATGGAGGTTCCTCAAAAAAAAAAATTAAAAATAGAATTATGATGTGATCCAGTAATTCCACTACTGGGTATTTACAAAGAATACAAAAATACTAATTTGAAAAGATATAGGCACTCTGTTTACTGCAGCATTAATTACAATAACCAAATTATGGAAGCAGCCCAAGTGTCCATCAATAGATGAATGGATAAAGAAGATGTGGTATTTATATATAATAGAACATTACTCAGCCATAAAAAAAAATGAAATCTTGTCATTTGCAACAATATGGATGCATCTAGATGATAAAATGCTAAGTGAAGTCAGAGAAAGACAAATACCATACGATTTCATTCATGTGTGGAACAAACAAAACAAATGAACAAAGAATAAAAGAGATAAACCAAGAAGCCGACTCTTAACCATAGACAACAAACTGATGGTTACCAGAGAGGAGGGGTGGGGGGGGGGTTAAATAGGTGAAGGAAATTATGAGTACACTTATCATAATGAGCACTAAGCAATGTATAGAATTGTCAGATCACTATATTGTACACCTGAAACAAATATAACACTGTGTATTAACTATACTAGAATTAAAATAAAAAAAATTTAGGTGTGCTTGGGTGGCTCAGTTGGTTATGATCTCACAGCTTTGTGTCACATCATTATCTCATGCTTCATGAGTTCGAGCCCCACATCGGGCTCTGTGCTGACAGCTCAGAGCCTAAAGCCTGCTTCGGATTCTGTGTCTCCCTCTCTCTCTGCCTCTCCCCTGCTCGTGCTCTGTCTCTCTCTCTCAAAAATAAACATTAAAAAATATTAAACTCTCTTTCTCTCTCAAAAATAAATATTAAAAAATTCTTTTAAAAAATTTAAAAAGACGTATGAAACTATGTTAGGTAAGACTGGTGCAGTCGATATGAATTAATGGGATCAAAGTGAATTATGTGGAATGTTGATTTTATAGCTGACTTAAGGAGATGGAGATGAATGTGGCCAGAACAACGAGGGAAGATTTAATGGGTTGGAGTCCCCTCCTATAATGCCATTGGCATCCTTTATTACAATTTTCTGTCTGTGACCCTCTGTAAACTCTGAGGGTACTATGGGAAAAGATGATATTTGCTCAATATTTTACCCTTACTGTCTTGTGCAATGTGCAGTACATAACAGGCACTGAATAAATATTTGTTAAATGAATGTGTTAAAAGATGATGAGTCTTTGATCAATGGATAGGACTCAAATGGGCAGAGGGTAGGAGGCGGCATTATAGGGAATAAGAACATAGGAACAAACACTTGAGGCTTCTGGGGGAAACAGCTAGGAGGCTGATATGAAGGACTCATGCTATTACTACTAACACTACTTTTTGGCTTCATTTTCTTAGGAGACTGTCTTTGTCTCATTAAACAGAAATCTGAAGACTTGGAGAAGTACCACCCACCTTCCAATCACCAGCATATCCACCATTCTTACCTTTGAGCACCTCATTGATATATTTATTGAAGTAGTCTACTCTCAAGGAATCCTCAAGGAGATCTTCAGTCTCCCCTATGGGCATGCCATTCCCAGCCAGGTAGATCGGAACTTTTCCTCTTGTGTATTCCAAAGATACAAACTGCAATAGCCTCCTTATACCCCAGGGCACCACATAAATCCAAGGGGATGAGGTCTGGGGCCATGCAGGGTCCACATGTTGGGAAAAGCCTCCAATGGTGTCATAGCTAGGGATGCAGGAATCTTGTTGGGCCGTGCTGATAAGGCGAGAAGTGTAATGAGACAGACCCAGAAAATCAGCAGAGCCTTTCAGGAGTTGCTTCTCTGCCTCGGTGAACTCAGGGAGCTGGGCCACAAGACTGGGGCACTGTTGGTTCATCTGTTGGATTTGGGCCCTCAGGGCAGCAGGGTAGTCTCCATCCACAAAGATGGGGTGTGCAAACCAGCCCAGCATGAAGTGCAAGAAGCGTTCAGAGGCACTCAGGTCCTCAGGCCTCTCTGGGGACAGAGGTTCTGCCCAGTCTGAGTTCAACACAATGCCCACACGTCCCTGCTGCTGTGGACGATAGTGGCTATTATAGTGGTGCCAAACTCTGGCATGAGCCTTGAGGACCAAGTGAGCCACCTTGTGAGGAAAAAAAAGAAAGAAATACAGTGCTTAATAACAACTAATAGCAAAGCCAACAACAACCACAAGCCAATAACAAGTCTACAACAAGTTAATACGAATGTCAATAATGTTACCAATGTTAATAAAATAGCCACAATGAAAATGTCCACATCAATAACAGCACCAGTGTCAACAACATCAGGAAGTCATCAGCAAGTCAATGCCAATATCAACAAGTCAACAATATCAAAAAGTAGTTAAGATTGATGCTAACAATGTCAGTAAATCAACATGGACAATGTTGACATCAACATCATCAACACAAATGCCAGCAATATCAACAGCCAATAACATCAACAAGTCAACATCACCATTAACAGGTCAATAGCAGTAGCATCAATAACCATATTTCACAGTAAAAAATTGTTAATGAATTCTCTCATAAGCTCCTCCCAACAGTCTTGTGTGACAGTATAATTATTATTACCACTATACAGATGAGGGGAACAAGATCTAGAGAGGTGTAGAATGTAAGAAGCCTGACTCTAGGCCTGTATTGTCCCCCATGATGCTATTCTGACTTTGTTCTTAGTAAGTGCTTATTGAATAATTCATCAACAACGAATTTGGGACGGTCATTTTATTTGACACAGAAGGGATGGGACAATTCTTTCTAACCTACCTGCTCTTTCCACTTAATGAAATCTAGAAAGAAAACCCATGACCAGGAATCTCTTTGTAGACTTAACTCAAGGTCTTATAAAAGTTAACAGCTTTCCTTGGCAGAGTGCCATGGGAAAACGGGCAAAAGCAGGGTCTGGAGTGTAACAAAACTAGACTTAAATCTTGACTTTGTCACTAACTTGCTTCTCATTCAGTTTCCTTGTATGCAAGAAGTGGTAATTATGCATTCATTTAGGAGGACTAAATAAGATCATGTATATAGAGCACCAAGCAGACACTTGGGGTGTAGGAGGGAGATTGCTGTTGCTTATCATCCTTTCCTTTTTCATTTTTGTCATCTGAAGATAATGACACTTACTCTTGAAGACTTTCAGATCAAAATATGCCTTAGGAAGTCAAACTCCTCACTGCTTCTCATGTTGCAAATGTTAATCCTTAACAGGGTCCTAAACTCCAATGGCAAACTGTGCTTCTTTCCAAAAGGCAGGAATGTGTGCCTTCTAACTGAGTCAGCATCAGGCAGGGGGCTCAGCAGAATATGAAACAACTAGCAAAACCAGTCATTGTGGCCATGTAAGAACATGGAAAGGTGTTAATGACATGTCAGATAAGAAATGGGCACTAGGGTGATTATGACAGCCAGTGTGGGTTCAATCATCATAACAAATGTACCATGCTGGTGGGGGATGTCAAAATGTGCACGCGTGGGAGCAGAGGGTATATGGAAAATCTACGTAACTTCTGTTCAATTTTGCTGTGGACTTAAAACCACTGTAAAAAATAAAGTCTACTTGGGGCGCCTGGGTGGCTCCATCAGTTAAACATCTGATGTCTTGATTTTGGCTCAGGTCATGATCTTATGGTTTGTGGGTTTGAGCCCTGCATCAGCACTGTCAGCATGGAGTCTGCTTGGGATTCTCTCTCTCTGCCCTTCCCCCACCTCTCTCTCTCTCTCTCTCTCTCTCTCTCTCTCTCTCTCCCCCTCTCAAAATAAATAAACATTAAAAAAATAAAGTCTACTTGAAAAAATGTACTAAGGGGTGCTTGGGTGGCTCAGTCGGTTAAACGTCCGACTTCGGCTCAGGTCATGATCTCACGGTTTGTGAGTTCGAGCCCCGCGTCGGGCTCTGTGCTGACAGCTCAGAGCCTGGAGCCTCCTTCGGATTCTGTGTCTCCCTCTCTCTCTGACCCTCCCCTGTTCATGCTCTGTCTCTGTCTCAAAAATAAATAAATATTAAAAAAATTTTTATTTTTTTTTTAAAATTTTTTTTCAACCTTTTTATTTATTTTTGGGACTGAGAGAGACAGAGCATGAACGGGGGAGGGGCAGAGAGAGAGGGAGACACAGAATCGGAAACAGGTTCCAGGCTCCGAGCCATCAGCCCAGAGCCTGACGCGGGGCTCGAACTCACGGACCGCGAGATCGTGACCTGGCTGAAGTCGGACGCTTAACCGACTGCGCCACCCAGGCGCCCCTAAAAAAATTTTTTAAAAAGGCACTGAATTTAGTGCACTCTGTGAGTACACTGTGAATGCAAGGACTGGAAGGACATATGGGCCAAATTATGAGTGAACTGTTTTCTTTGCAATCTTCCCTTAATGGTATTATACTGTTTTAACTAATGAATCAAAGCAAGAATTGAAGGAGAAAGGTGGTGTGGACTTTCCAGGAGCCACAGTTGTAGGGATAAGAAGCCAGGAGAAGAGGTTGGGATGAGTTTTACAACAAGGAGACAAACAGAAAGGTTCAAACCTTCCATTTTGAGGAGTGTTCTCTCTTGGTGTGTATGCTCTTGTTGAACAAGAGCAGAGTGGAAGCTTTGACTTCACTCTAATTTTTGGCATTTCATCAAGTCATTGATTTTAGCTCATTTTGAGTGTGGACATTTTGGATTGTTCTCTAATTTTCTTATGTGTATTTGTATCATCTCCAAAAAGTATTAAATCTTGAGGATATGGGTCATGCATCCTCCTTAACACCTAGCATAGGGCAAGGCAAAGACTCCTATTTCAGAACAGAACCCAAGATGTGGCAGAGGAAAGCCAGGCTAACATGTGCATCCTGAATATGGATGTCAGGGAAAGCTGGTGAGTTTTCTGGGAGATTTGAGCAAAAAAAGAAATGATGGAAAGGGCCCATATTAAGCTACTTAAAATTTTGTCTCCAGTATATACATCCCCTTCTTATGGAAATGATACCCTGCCTACCCTCTGGAAAGCCAAACCCTTTTTCCTTTTCCACCTCCCCACCTCTCAGCCAATGTGTGGAGGGGTAGAGCTGAGACCCGGACCCAGACCAGTCACTGCACAACATTTTCCCAGCCTAAACTTAGTGATTGGTTCGGGGATGGGCATGCAACCCATGCAGCAAGCATAAGGCACAGGGACACGTTTGCTGGGAATGCCAGAAGAGAGGTAAGCTTTCTTTCCTGCTGGTCTTGAAATAGGAGAGCATGGCTGCTACCATCTGGTTACCAAGCAGCCCAAGTAGAAAACCAACAAGGAGGGGCAAGAAGAGAAATTGAGTACTAGTGGCATTGTTTGGGATCTGATCAAGCTCCACTCTGACCAGCTAAAACCCAGACTTTTCAGGGATGCCTGGGTGGCTCAGTTGGTTGAGCCTCTGACTCTTGATTTCAGCTCAGGTCATTATGTCACTGTTAGTTGGATCGAGCCCCCCCCCCCCGCCCCCCCGCCCCAGCTCTGTGCTGACAGCTTGGGGCCTGCTTGGGATTTTCTCTCTCTCTGCCCCTCCCCAACTCATGCTCTCTCTCGCTCTCCCAAAATAAATAAACATTAAAAAAAATCATATTAAAGCCCAGACTTTTCAGTTTCCCGAGCTGATGGACTCCCACTTGGCTTAAGTCTGTCTGGGTTGGTTTTTCTGTCCCATGCAACTAAGAGTCCTGGATGACAAGGAAAATCTGCTGTAGACTCAAGCAGACTCGGGCTCAGATTCTGGCTTCAAACTGCTGACCCTGTAGCGATGCCATCAGGAAACAGTTTCTCCTCTCTGAGCCCCAGTTCCCTCATCCACCAGCACTGTTCCAAGGATGTAATAACTTATCAAAGTGCCAGCAGTATTAGAACAAAATAAGGTGATTAACGATTTATGGTGCCTTCCCTCCCTCTGGTTTCCTTTAAAGCACAAAAAGTAAACGCATTCTGACTGGAAGAGACAATGACTTTCTCCCAGCCAAATTCTCCTCCAGTGAGGCGGCACTGTAAGGACGAGAAGTACCTTGAAAGAGGCCACGCCCGGGTCGGAGATGCCCGGTGCGTGTCGGCCCGTGCCGTAGCCCGCGTAGCTCATCACCCACGGCTCATGGAAGGTCACCCACAGCTTCACGCGGTCCCCGAAAGTGGCGAAGCAAAAAGCCGCGTAGTCCAGGAAGGCGTCCACCACACTGTCGTCCTGCCACCCGCCGCGCTCCTGCAGGGCCTGGGGCAGGTCCCAGTGGAAGAGCGTGGCCATGGGCTGGATGTGCGCGTCCAGCAGGCTGTCGATGAGCCTGCTGTAGTAGGCGACGCCCTGGCGGCTGGGTCCGGGCCCGAGCCCCGTGGGGAAGATGCGGGACCAGGAGATGGAGAACTTGTAGACGTGAGCTTGGAGGCCGCGAAGCAGGGCCACATCGGTGTCCACCTTGTGGTAGCTGTCACTGGCCACCTCCGGTGTTGCTGCGCCCTCGGAGGCGTGCCGGCGACCCAGGTGGTCCCAGACGCTCGGCCCTCTTCCGCCCTCGGCCCAGCCTCCTTCCACGTTAAAGGCTCCCGTGGAGACGCCCCAGAGGAAGCCTTTGGGGAAATCCTCCCGCAGGAAAGCGTCCCTTTCGGCCGTGGATTGGTTGGCAAATGTTCCCCAGACTCTCCGGTAGGCGGAGCCCTGCGGCGAGGAGGAACCTGCTGCGGTCCCTAGGGCAGGCTGCACGGCGGTGTGGAGGGGCGCGCTGTCTGTCCGAGAGCAGGGCCCGCTGCGGGATCCGAAAGACGGAAAGGACACGGTGAGTAATGACCCTGCGGGTTACCTGCGCCCCCAGACTGATGGATGGCGGCAATGTGTGTAATTAGTAAAGGTTTGAGAAGCACTGAGTCAAAAGCCACACAAGTGCCTGGTAGATGGGAAAATTACTATTATTGCCTCTTCTTAGGTGAGTTATTATTGCTTCTGCAGGACTTCAAACACTGTGCCAAGCCTACCGTTCTGTGTATTAGCTTGTCCTCAAATACTGTCTTTAGTTCTGATGCCATGCTTTTTCTTCTTACTGTTTATAAAACATAGGTAATCATAATGATGGCTTTAACTCATTATGCCTTGATTCTGTGCTGGCCACTGTGATATGAATGTAGGTCTCTCCATTAATTTTCACGAATTTATTAGATAAGGACTACAGTTATTTAACCATATCCTATAGAGAAGGAGATTGAGAGTCAAAGAAATGAGTATATTCTGGGCATCAGGGGACCAGCACCTGTTTGTCAGCTGGTATGGAAGAAAGTATTTCAATAACTGAATTACTGGTGTAGCTCTACTGATGTGCATCAGCTAAATATTAACACCAGCTACAACCTCCTTTCTCCTTCATGCTGCCTGGATTATGGACACAATGGCAGGAGCTCATACAGTCATCCTGGACAATAAGGTGGAAGCCTTGTTAAGGATGACAAAAATTAAGGCAGAAGCCTGGATTCCTGATGATTGTACCTACTGTAGATCATCCATCTCCAGCCTTTGTAATGTAAATGAACCCACATCTTGTTTTTTTTTAATGAGAACTTCTCCTTAATCACATAGTTTACAAACTGTAGAATACAGTCTGTGCTTTTAACCACATATCCCTGTATTTGTAGATGTGTAGACATTTATATATTTTTAAATATTTCATATATATAAATTCATATAAATATATATATTTGAAATAAAACATACTGTAAAAGTGCTATCCTTACATGAATGCACTCTATTTTCTATTTTATTCTAGTCCATTTCTCTCCTTCTGTCTTTCCTTCCTTCCTTCCTTTTTTGTTTTTAATTTTCTTTTAACATTTATTTATTTTTGAGAGGCAGAGAGAGACAGAGCATAAGCAGGGGAGGGGCAGAGAGAGAGGGAGACACAGAATCAGAAGCAGGCTCCAAGCTGTCAGCACAGAGCTTGATGCGGGTCTTGAACTCAAACCGCAAGTTCATGATCTGAGCTGAAGTCGGACGCTTAACCGACTGAACCACCCAGGTGCCCCTCTTCCTTTCTTTTTTTAATAAAACATTTTCTTCTCATGTTTCAAAACAAACCCTAAATTGGTTTACCAATCTCCAAGTCCTGGCCTACAGGCTGGAAGGCACTGTAAGAGAGCATGTGGCAGTTACACCAGCAGAGGGCAATGTTGAGGAAGGGTTGGTGTAGGTGGATGTGTTTGGTCTGGAGGGGGAATTGCAGGGGGATGGCGGAAGGGGGTGCAGTACAAGGGCATCTCCTGTCCAATGGCCATCATGTGGAGGGAGGATGTCATTTGTACGTGGTTAGCCCAGAGCACAAAATTGGTAGAAGTGACGGGGACATTGCAGAGGGACCTCTGTCCAATGGAGAGAAATCTGGGTCTTCCAAACTTAAGTACCTCCTATTTTACGAAGCATCAACGAACTCACATTTGCTAAAACAGCAGTGGGGGTGGGGGGTGATCTATAGTTATGGATTATCCATGATATATACAGGTCTCTGGAGCACAACCAGGGACACAGGTGACACCCACTCAATGAACAGACTCAGCTACTCTGACCTAAAACTCCTGATCCTGATTGTCCTCCTGGCTTGGAAGAAATGAAGTCTTGAGGAAAGAAACAAACAGTCCCTGGATAAAATACAATTTGCTCTAAAGGACTGCTTAATTATTCATTTGCTTTTTTATTTGCTTATGTATGTATAATCTCTTCACCCAGCATGGATCTAGAACTCACAACCTTGAGATCAAGAGTTACATGTTCTTCTGACTGAACCAGCCAACCACCCCTCAATTTGCTCTAAAAGCTTTAATGCTGGAAGTTCAGGTTTACCTAACTTGGGAGGAGATTTAACATACTCAATATGAGTATACTGAGTATCTCTCAAGAGATTTAGCATAGCCTCAGTTTCTATGCCCAGGCCTTGCAGGTAGCCCTCCTTCAGCTATCCCTCCCCTGCCCCCAGCCACCTCAGAGCATCCCAGATAATGCTCTTTCTCCCCCTTCTGGGGAGCAATGCTTTGTCTTCTGCCACAATCTGGTATTAGAGTCATTTGTGGGCCACTCTGCTTCCCCTCCAAGGTCTAAGGTTCTCAAAGAGAAAAGGATGTTACTCCTGTTGGAACCCCCCTCAATCTGCCCTGGCCCCCAGCAGACTCTCCACCAACATCCCCCTGAATGAGGATTCCTGGCTGTTAGTTTAATGTCAGCCAGTGTTGGACCTTTGCCTCAGGCCAAGTTTAGAGGCAGAACCTTGGAGCTGATATCATGTGGCATCTTGTGGTTTTATAATTACTGAGCTTTCTGAGTAACCCTTTCATTATGGCCTCTTGAGTTCTATTTTCTGAAAAGACATAGCCCAGTAATCCTCAGCTGACTCCGAGTGTGGACAGGGAGCACTTTTGACCTATCTGCTCTTTCTACCATTCATACTCCCAGCACAAAGCCTGACAGTAGCAGCCACTCGGGGTCTGTTGGTTTAACCTGTGGAGCTTGAAGTGAGTTGAGAGGACTGAACAACAGATTGAGATACGCAAGTGCTAGGAGAGGAAAAGCACAAAAAGATGGTAGCAACTGAGTGAGTGACCCTGGACAGAGCTTTTCTAGCAGTCTGAGGTAGGGTAAGGAGAGCTCTAGCTCAAAGTCTGGGAAGCCAAATGATTCTTTCCATTCTTTGTCTTTCGTCAATGCATGGTGCATGAAGCTCACATGTGTAACATACCCTTGGAAGGCTGACGTTTCTGGGGAACAACCATCTCCTGGTTTCCACACCATCCTTTTAGGTTTTTGTCTTTTAGGTTTGTCATGTGGAGAGAGGATGTCATTTGTACGTGGTTGGCCCACGTCTTTTTTGTCTTTTAGGTTTTATTTTATTTTATTTTTTAAATTTTATTTTTAATTTTTTTAAAATTTACATCCAAATTAGTTAGCATATAGTGCAACAATGATTTCAGGAGTCCACACCATCCTTTTCATGCTCACTTGGGAAGCACGTCAGATTTTGAGTGTTGTGAGAGGGTCATTATGGGGGTAACCTACAACCTGCTCTAATTTTTTTTTAAAGTATGCCATTTACAAATTTTGGTATTTTAGCCATAATTTCAGTAAGAAATTATTTGCAACCCCACATAAATTAAAACCTCTCTTCTTAGGGTATGCCTGGCTGTCTCAGTTGGTAGAGCCTGTGACTGTTTATCTTGAAGGATCATGAATTCAAGCCCCACATTGGGTATAGAGATTACTTAAGGAAATAAAAAAGTAAAAAAAAAAAAAAACCCACAAAAACCAAAAACAACCTCTTCTTAGAACACCACTGAGTTAGGTTTCTACCCCACTGCAACAGTTCAATCTCCTACCTATGCTATCTCCTCGAGGGGAAGATGTTTTACATATCACATGAGGAAACAGGTATACAGAACTAACCTCACTTACTCAGAACATGTAACTTCAGTGGGGTGGTTAGATATATCTTTAACCCAGGCTGCTGTTCCACAAACTCAGGTTGTGTCCAACAAGATCTTAAATTAGAAGACAGGGGTTCAGATACCAGCTCTACTCATTGTGTACACTTGGACAAACTGCAAAGGTCACCAGTGCAGAATGACAAGAGAGGATGCAGGACCATGTGGGCCCTGGGTAAGATGCAATGGGAGACAGTCTCTCTCTGCCATCCCCTCTGAGCCTTTATCTCTCGCCTACAGAACAGCCATGATAAAATCACTGGCGAAAGGCAAATGGCAACAGTCCCATGAGATCACACATATGAAAGAATATTCTGCAAATATCAGCTATTGATACTTCAGCAGGAAATCTAACATTACCTTTTCTTGGAACTTGAACAGCTCAGGAAAGTATTGAGATCAAACCCAATGGTGATCACTTGGCTTTTATTTATGGCTGTAAAAGAAGAAGTTTAATTAATTCTCCCTGAAGTCCAACCAACAATATGCATGATTGCCATCAATCGTTTTCCTTATATATACAACACACCCAAACTCCAAGCAATTGTTCTAAGCTCCCTGGAAAATGCCATGGACTAAAGAACTAAGGAGGTCAGAAGTGATTTCCACCTACTTAGAACAGTGGTTCTCAAACTTCCGTGTGCATCAGAATCACCTACAGAGCTTGTAAAGCACAAATTGCTGGGCCCACCTCACAGTTTCTGATCCAGTGCATCTGACATAGGGCTCAAGGATTTGAATGTCTAACAAGGTCCCAGGTGAGGCTGATGCTGCTGGTCTGGAGACCACACATGGAGAACAATTGATTTAGAAGAACTCAGACATCAGAAAAGGATGGAATTTTTTAAATTGTAGTAAACTATGCATCAACATAAAATTGACCATTTTAGCCATTTAGAAAAGGATGGAACTTAAGAATAGAGATCGGTATGCCATCAAAAAATGAGTTAGGGTGAGGGTTATTAAGTGGTATCTATGGATGAGTGTCAGGAGGTCTGTGAAGTCAGCTCAGTACTGGTTACAGGTAGTAAAAAGGGCACTACTGACTTATACCATACTCTGCCTTATAGGGTGACTGGGATGGATGTCAGGACACCCAGGAATGTGGCCCTCAGACCCTTCCTGCAGAGTCTCTAGTAGATCCTCAGCCCCTGATGCCTTAACAGAATCCACCTTTCCCTTGACCCAACTGGACCAGGAGTGATCTCCTGATCCATGGGCCCCCAGTCAGATTCACTCTCAAGAATTTGAACTAAGAGGCACAGAGAAGATGGTCTATGAGCTGTGGGTCTTAGACATGAAGGTTTTGGTGAGGTGCCAACTAGGGCCATGTGCAAGCCGAAGTGAAATGGGGACGTGAATAAGAGGAAGCAGAGTGAGGCAAAGGTGAGATATCGGAGGGATGGGTAATGGAAGGGGACACGCAAGCACAGAGCAGTTCCCCTGCTTACACCTGATACCTGAGGCCTGATGGCCTTTATTTACACAAGACCGAGGCATCCTTGTCATCTTCATACAGAACCCCTCGTCTTTCTTGGGTCAGTGGGAGCTAAGGGACAGAGGGTACAAAGGCGTCTGGGGTGGGCTCTCAACTTTTTTTTTTTTTTTTTTTTTAATTATTTTTGGGACGGAGAGAGACAGAGCATGAACGGGGGAGGGGCAGAGAGAGAGGGAGACACAGAATCCGAAGCAGGCTCCAGGCTCCGAGCCATCAGCCCAGAGCCCGACGCGGGGCTCGAACTCACGGACCGCGAGATCGTGACCTGGCTGAAGTCGGACGCTTAACCAACTGCGCCACCCAGGCGCCCCTGGGGTGGGCTCTCAAACCAGCCCTCCTCTGGTCCTTCTTCTTATTGGAACCCCAGACTTTCAGGACTGCTACTGCCAAGCCAGTGCACCAAATGTGACTCAAAACCTCGCCAGCAATGGTCCACTCACCCTCGAGAAGGCTGAAGAGCAGTCTGGCTGACTTCTTCCTGGTGGAGGGGCAGTCCTGGAATCTTAGATTGAAGATGAAAATTTTTACTTTTGGCTCAACAGTCTGAAAAAGATAAAGGCCAACAAGTGAATTGAAGTTGCCTAGCATAAGTCTTTTGATAACAAGGATAGATTTTCAAGATGAGAAGTTACGAACCTCACTCCGGTTTGGGAAATGACCTCCAGACATCTCAATTAGGAAAGGAAGCAGACTCTAGACTCTGAGGGAGAATGAGCTACGCTTTTCAGTAACAGCGGCCATACCCTCCCCATCAACCCACACCAAAGAGATAGGCTTAGCATGCTTACAAGGCTTACAGTGCCCAACCAGGCACTGTGTTGGGACCAGGGACAAGGCCATCCACTCATGTTAGGGGCCTTTCTTACTATAAGAGGCTTAATCAGGTGCCACCATCACAGTATTTATGGGTGTCTGGGGTTTGCTTCAAAACAACCTGACTTGAGAAGGGGAAGATGGGGCATAGATGAAACAAGATCAGCCATGAGTCGATAGCTTTTGAAGTTGGGGATGGCTTCGTTATACTTTTCTTGTAGACATATTTCACATTTTCCATAATAATGATGATGATAAAGCGGCCCTCATTCAAATGGAACAGGTGTGACTTTTCTCCCATTTCTAAGCCATTTCACTGTCAAAGGAAACATGTTGTTTGACTTCACTTTAAATTACCTTTTCTGGGGGGGAGGTTGGGTTTGGTGATTTTCCCCACATCAAGTTTTTCCTCTTCGGAGGAGTTAAAAGCCACTGAGAGATACCGATACCAACTACTTCCAAAGAAGGCAGGCTCATTCTTTATTTTCTCAGAGTCACCTGCAACAATGCCCCTTCTTTACAGATAAAGTGCCTTCAGCCTTGAGAAGCTAAGTTGCCCAAGACCACAGTTAAAGGAGGTGCAGCTCACACAGTCCTCATTCTTTCCCTTGCTGGGTGGATGCAGGGGAACCCAACAGCTAAGGGGACTGAGGATTTTCTCTCTCCTGAAAGATCAACACACAATGGGGGCCAGGAGGGCTGAAGGAGCCTTCAGCTGAGTGGGGAATTTCCTGGGGGCTCAGAGGACAGGGGCACTGCTCATGCACCTCCTGCAGAATTTAGATGTGCTGGGCATGAGGATGTCTTCTAGCCCTAAAACACCAGTGTGCTGGTGAGAAGAGCAGCAGCTCAGGGTCCCTGAGGCTCAGAGAAGGATGTGCAGGTGCTCTGGGGAGAGTGGAGGGAAACGGGAATGGGACAGTGCGGGACCTGCTCCTCCAGGCCTTCAAGCCTCCAGGAGCAGGGTGAGAGGACCCCAGATGAGGAGGAAGGGTACACTCCGAAGGAAGCAGTGGGCAGAATGATCCGGGTTCTTGGGGACACAAGTCAGCCTCTCGCCTGGGGAGAAAGCTGTTCTTCCTCTCCTGGGCTTGCTGTGTGGGAAATGGTACACGCCTGTAAACCAACGAGCCCAGAGAGGGACAGTCTCCTCTCCAGCTCAGTTCTCTCCTCATAGCTGGTGATGAAAGTGGTCATCCTGAATCTTTAGAGCTACATCTGAAGTGTCAAATGCAGCATCTGGAACCTAATCCCTACCTAAGGAAATAATAGGAATAAAGAACTCCTAATAAAAGGCTGCCAAGTTTGTCCAGGAGGGTTTTACTATTCGGCTGGCCAGCTCTCAACTGAGAGTTCACAGCTTTATCCAGACACTGGGGGGAACAGGACTTCTTGAAAACGTTTTGATGTCAAAAGAGAAACACTGTAAACCACATCCTCAAGCAGAAATTAAGCCAGTGCTCTGTTGATGGCCTCTCTGAGGCATGCTCCATCTGCCTAACCCAGACAGTTTTAAAATGTCAGACAATGAACCCATTAGCTGAGGAACAAGCCCTGGTTGAAGTCCTTAGAGAAGACAAAAGACAGGTTTAGGTGTGACAGGCATCAGCAGGCCTTGAAGACACTACTTCAGCGCTGCTTACGGCCCAGAAATCTGGCCCACCAAGCCCACCAGTGCAGTCTCTGGGTCAAGCCAGTTTGGGTTCAGGTAAGAAGATATTTGCAAAAACAACTAAAATTATACATGATTTTCAAAAATGCCACCCTCATTATAATGTCCCCAACACCTTGGAATTATTTTTGTCTTGCAGAGGGAGTGTGGTGTCATGAGAAAGCCCTGGTTCCGATTCCAGCTCTGCTCACTACCTCATGTCTGACCTTGGTTAAGTTTCTTAAGTGTTGGGGTCTGCTGTAAGGGATAACATGAGGATAAAGTGCCCCACGCGGTGCAGGGCACAGAGCAGGCACTAAAGTCATAGCAGCTATTACTCAAATATCTTGTGAATGCATCTGCTGTCTTTGATTATTGGATCATAGTATTTGTAAACAATAAAAGCGGCAGTGCCTACAAGGTCAGCAGGAAACCCACAGACACAGGGTGGGTGATGCTAATTAGTCCATTTCAAGCTTCCAGCCTCGGGTCAAATGGAATTCCCACCTAGTTGAAGTACTGAGGGTTTGACACTGATGAGCTTGGCCTTTAAACAGGTGATTCCTCTAACAATCCACCCTGCCTATGGTGGGGGTGCTGGGATTCAAAGCCAGGAGGCACAGGGCTGAAAGCAGAGGGGAGTGGCTTTATAACCCACACCTGCAGAGGCAAGAGGAAGACACGAGTGAATGCTGGTGGCCAGGTGTCGCTAGAGAGGCCTGTGAGAGGGCAGCTCTTCAGGGGTAAGTATGGAAATACTGCTAGGACCCAGCAAGGCCAGAGAAGCCACTGGGTGTGCAATCTGTTCTAACCTGTTAGGAGATGGGCTAACAGTCAGGACTCCAGGGAATTGGGGATTTGTCTTCCATGAGGAAGGTGCTCAGCAGTGACCAAGCATAGGACAGAAAGCTAATAGGTAGGTAGGTGGCATCCAACATACTTTCTCTAAATAGTCACAATCATTAGACTTGAGGAAAACAATCCTGGGAACGGGAAGGAAGGGCCTGAAGTTACAGGAAGATCCCCATAGCTGGCATCTGATTCAGCAGACCTGGGTGTGAAATGTCTTTTTTTTTTTCAGTTGTGGTGAGACATACATAAAATTTGCCATCGTTAGAAAGGGAGAGAGCCAAAGCATAAGAGACTCTTAAAAACTGAGAACAAACTGAGGGTTAATGGATGGGAGGGAGGGAAGGGTAGGTGATGGGTATTGAAGAGGGCATCTTTTGGGATGAGCACTGGGTGTTGTATGGAAACCAATTTGACAATAAATTTCATATATTAAAATAAATAAATAAACATTAACAAAATTAAAAAATAAAATAAAAATAAAAAAAGAATTTGCATTTCCAAGGTGATGCTGCTGGTGTGTGCATTTCACCTGAAGAACCATTAATTCAAGTTATATGAACTATATAATATATGGAAGCCTTTAGAGTAATGTATAATTTTTTAAAAAAAGATTTAGTATCGGGGCACCTCGGCCGCTCAGTCAGGTTGAGTGCCCAACTTCGGCTCAGGTCATGATCTCACAGTTGGTGAGTTCAAGCCCTGCGCCGGGCTCTGTGCTGACAGCTCAGAACCTGGAGCCTGCTCCGGATTCTTTGTCTCCCTCTCTCTGTGCTCCTCTCCCACTCACACTCTGTCTCTATCTCTCAAAAATAAATAAATGTAAAAAAAAATTAGTATTTGATTTTAGAGAGAAAAAAAGAGACTCTTAAAAACTGAGAACAAACTGAGGGTTGCTGGGGGGTGGGAGGGAGGGGAAAGTGGGTGATGGGCATTGAGGAGGGCACCTGTTGGGATGAGCACTGGGTGTTGTATGGAAACCAATTTGACAATAAATTTCATATTAAAATCAAAAAATAAAAAAATAAAGATCAAAAATAAATAAAATAAAAAATAAAAAAATAAAAAATTGCCATCATAACCATTTTTACAGTTCAGTGGCATTAAGTACATTCACGTTGTTGTGCAACCACAACCACCATCCATGAAAAGCCCTTTTAAATCTTAGGATGAACACTGACTGGAATTTCAATTCTCAGATATCTACACAAGAGATCCATGTGGGATATTTACCTTAATAAGACAACCCTCATTACCTCTTCCAGGGAAGACTGCCTGACCCTGCAATGTTCTCCAGCAATGCATTCACTGGAGATCTGCCCAGATGCAGGTCTGCGGGTCTGCTGGCTCTGCATGGAATAGCTCAGTTTACACATCAGCCAGAGCATTAAATGTCTAATATGCTGGGGCACTCAATCAGTTAAATGTCCGAGTCTTGGTATCAGCTCAGATCGTGATCTTATGGTTTATAGGATCAAGCCCCCATCTAGCTCTGTGCTGACAGCCCAGAGTCTGCTTGGGATTCTCTCTCTCCCTCTCTCTCTGCCCCTCCCCAGCTCATACACACTGTCTCTAAACAAAATAAACATTAAAAAAAATGTCTAACATGCTGTCAGGAAGCTTCACCGTTCATCAATATGGGAAATGGCTCAAATTACCTGCAATTTACTCAACTTCTGTGGCAAACTTGCCTCATTTTGGCATTCATAAAACAAATCAAGAGAGAAGAAATCGACGGTGCCCTAGAAATAAGTAAATAGGATCGTTAGAACATAAGCAATTTCAAGATAAAGTACTGTTCAGAAGTATCCTTTTTTGTTTCTCCTCCTCCTACTAAATGGATACTCCAAAGTGAGATTTTCCAGGAAAAAGCAGGTAGAGGAGAAGCTGGGACAGAGTGAGAATGTGTGGAGGCCTTGTGCCTGTATGTTGCTGGGAATATATCACCACATACTCAGCAAAGTGCTCTGCACACAATAAGTGCTCAATAAATGTATATGATTAAATGAGGGAATGACGGGGAGTCTGGGTGACTCAGTTGGTTGAGCATCCAACTTCGGCTCAGGTCATGATCTCACGGTCCGTGGGTTCGAGCCCCGCGTTGGGTTCTGTGCTGACAGCTCAGAGCCTGGAGCCTGCTTCGGATTCTGTGTCTTCCTCTCTCTCTGCCCCTCCCCTGCTCATGCTCTGTCTCTCTCTCTCTCAAAAATAAATAAACATTCAAAAAAAAATTTTTTTTAAAGATTTAAATGAGGGAATGAAGTACTGGATGCCAGAAATGGTGGGTTTCCACCAAAGAAGTGAGCACTAATGGAGTCAGAGGCCAGAGCTGCCCTGGTCAGCCCCCTCCTCACAGCCGTCCCACTTTGCTGGGACGGAGATAGCGGAGCACTCAGACACCCACAGGATCTGCAGTGATCTCTGCAGACCTACAGGGGTTTGGGGCTTTGTTTTAATTGTAGGCTATTGTCACTGGCCTACTGTCAGGCCACAGTTTTCAAGTCCACCCTAGTTGACCCTAGCTTGACCCATTGTATTATCTGAGAGCACAGCTCTTATGGTCCTGGACATATCTATCCCTCTGCACAGTCTCTGGCCTGCATATGTTCTAAGAACTTCAGATTCACAGTCTAAACACATAAAGATACCACTGTGATTCCATCCCTGCCTTTCTCAGAAGTCATTGTATCTTGTCATGACTAGATCAGAGCCTGTTATCTCTCCTTCATAGATCATCTGTTCCCTCGGGACACAGACCCTTGATAATGGCATCCGATGACAACCAAGTGCACCGTGGACCTTTGATAATTGACTCATCACTAGCTCCCTATGGCTTTCCAAATCAAGTCTCATCCGTGTTTACCCAATAGCCTACTTGCTTGCTCCACTTGGTGAGTACCACCAAACCCCTTCCCCACCCCCCCTCAGCTCTTACTTTTGTTTGTCATTTCTGTACAACAGATAGTCGCTTAGTTCCCACCCTTGAAAGTCATTGCAGTGGAGGAAGATTTAAAGAGTAGAACCACTGAAGCGTACAAGTTAACACAGAGTGTTAGTAAATGCACCAATTACATGAAAAATTGCAGAAAGTTAGAAGTGCTATAAGGAAGTCTACATCAGTGGTCTTCAAACTTACCTGGGGCTCACCTGGAAACTATGAAGACCCAGGACAGTCCCTCCACATTAAGCCTTGGCTTATGCGCTTTACTAGCTCTCCAGGTGATTCTGGTACACAACAAGACTTGGAAAGTGCTGGTCTAAACAAAGGGCTATATGTTCCAAGTGGAGAGAGAGAGCAAATCAAGTTGAGCAAGGGAGTATTGTTAAATGAGGCCTCCCGATGGAAAGTGTATGCACGTGTATGTCATAAATGGGTAGAATTTTGTTGGAAGAGATTTGGGCAAATCTAGGATAAGAAGCACACTGAATGGTGCATGCAAGACGGGGAAGAAAGCATAGCATATACACTGGGAAAAATAGGAGGGGAGACCCCAAGACAGCTTGAGTGAGCACCTGGAAGGCCCTGAGGGATTTGCACCAATTTCTCCCATCTGTGGCAACACATAACATAAAATTTACCAAGTTCACTGGCATTAGGTGCATTCACATTGTTGTGCAACCATCACCATAATCCATGCAACACATCTTTTTTTTTTTTTTTAATGTTTAAATATTTTTGAGGGTGCAGGGAGAAGGAGGAAGACAGAGGATCTGAAGTGGGCTTTGTGCTGACAGCAGAGAGCCTGATGCAGGTCTCAAACTCACGGACCACAAGATCATGACCGGAGTCAAATGCCTTAACTAACTGAGCCACCCAGGCACGTCCATGCAATGCATCTTTGAATCTCAGAGTGAGCACTGAGTGTAGATTCCCAGAAGGGAATTAATAAAAACTGGGCTCATGGAAACTCCAGAAGCACTGCATGGCATGGACTGGGGCAAAGAGACCAGTCCAAAGGCTATTGCTTGACAAGCACTTTTCTGATCAGCACTTTGGTCTCCTGAGTTCATAACCGATAGCGGTTATCACCCCTTGTAAATTAATTTAGATGGCATTCTGGCCATATGGTCAGCCTTGAAACTATTTTTTCAGAATCTTATCACAACTGGATTTTAAGTTCCTGAGATGGTAAATCTGAGGACCGGACCCTGACCTATGGGGCCCCCATCGTAGCACAGGCACCAGTGTCTGTCACATGGCACTGTGATATCTATACAGCACCCTACAGAAATCTGCAAAACTACAGAAATCAGCTATTTTTCCAGATGATTTTCCACACTGCCCAGCAGCCAAGCTTACACAGGCCAAAGCTGTTTAATTCTCAGATGTTTTAACTTTTCTTATTAAAATTATAGTTAATAAAATTATAGTTAAAAAGTTATGTTCAGAGGAGGCAGAAAACAAGATGATACTCTAGGGAGTTTTGTTATTTTAAAAAAAACAAAATAAGGGGCACCTGGGTGGCTCAGTTGGTTAAGCGTCTGACTCTTGATCGTGGCTCAGGTTATGGTCTCATGGTTTTTGGGTCAAGTCCCACAATGAGTTCTGGGCTGACAGCATGGAGCCTTCTTGGGATTCTCTTTCTTCTCTCTCTCTCTCTCTTTCTCTTCTCTCTCTTTCTCAAAATAGATAAACTTAAAGAAACAAACAACCTTTACCTGTCCTTATATCTCTTTTGCTATAAACACACCTCTCCTCTAATAAGCTATTTTGGACTCTTTTAGTTAAAAAAAAATCAGAGCAAACAGAAGCATTTGACTTATTTACATAGGCAAAAGCTGACACTAGACCAAGCAAGAGCTGGGACGCAATAAATGAGATTTTGTTTGTAAGGTAAACATGAATCTAGAGAATGGACAGCATTCAGAAGAGGCAGTTAATAAAAATGCCAGGCTAACAGATGAAAACTTCTCTAGTGTTCTAAAATGAAAATCACAACTTTCCTCAGATGTTGCAACTGCTATTTTGGGGTGCTGTCATCACCTTGGCAAGAGCACACGTGGACGGTTCCAGCAGGAGCTCCAAGACCGCTTCAGCTCGCAGGACCACAGAGAGTTTTCCGCCTAAAACCAACCAGAGAAACCAGCTGCAGGTGAGTGACGCAGGATGCTGGGGCTGCAGAAGCTGCGTGGGGACTCATTTCCTGTTCCATGTTCACTGACTTTAAAAATGATTTCTGAAGAAATCACTTAACATGACTTTACCCTAGCTGAAAGATTGTAGATAACAAGGTGCCTTTAAAAACAAAACGAAGTCCCTTTCGAGAATGTTTCATCTAAATCAGGACTCAGAAATGCAGGACACTTGTCTTTTAGAAGAATAAAAGCAGGGCAGGCTGGGTGGCTCTTCTTGAAATTAAGAGTCTCTTGATTTCGTCTCAGGTCATGATCCTGGGGTGGTGGGATCCAGCCCTGTGTTGGGCTCCACACTGAGCATGGAGCCTGCTTGGGATTCTCTTTCTCTCTCCTTCTGCCCCTCTCCCTCACTCTTTCTCTTCTCTCTTAAAATAAAACAAAATAACACACACACACACACACACAAAGAATAAAAGCAATTACCCTGCCCTGCCCCTCCAGTGTAGAAGGTGGTGAGGTGAGAACTGCTTCCTCACTTTGTTTAACACTTTCTGCTGTTACCCGGTCCTTATTCATTGTCCTGAACATCAGTTCAGCCCCTCCTGTGCACGGAGGGGAAAACGAAGGAACTATAAACACCTGTAGCGTGTACCCACTTGATTTGATACTTGATTACCTGCAGTGGTGCTCAGCAGTTGTGTGCGTCCAAATCCCCTGTGTGCTTGTCAGCAGACTGGGGCGGGCTCTGCAACAGTGCACTTTAACAAGCTTCCCAGGTGCTCCTGACCCTCGTCCTCAGACCACCACTTGAGAAACACGGCTGCGGAGGAGGGGTTCCTCAGCCGTTTGTATTGCCAACTGACTCTTTCATGTGCCTGAGTCTTTATCTCCCCCTGGATTGTGTGCTCGCTGAGGAGCAAAATTTAAAACATTAATCACTCCAGATAGCAACTTCAGCACTGGGTGCATAGCAGACCTGTGGTTTGGAAACGCTAAACGAAAACCAAATAAAATCAGAGTTTGAGAGTTAAACTGTAAGGCTGTGTGCTGACAATGAAACCACCACTAACAACTACAAAAGTGCTTTTTTTTGGTAGTTATCTTTATACCCAACGTGGGGCTTGAACTCATGACCCAGATATCAAGAGTCGCAAGTTCTTCCAACTGAGCCAGAAACAGGTGCCCCAAAAGGGGCTTATTTTGATAAACGTGGTAGAACTTTGAAATCTCCTAAGCAGGGAATTTCACTTAGAGACATTTAGTCCTCATTCTGATAAGATAACGCTATTTTCTAGTTACTCAAATGATTGTCCCTAATGGATCCATTTCACCTTTCACCGATTTCTATTCTTCATTCTATCGTCACATCAGCACACATGGAACATAAGTTCCCAGCTTGTGCTTAACATCTTAAAATGTACAATCATCTGTAGGCCAAAGAAATGAAATAAGAGTACAGTTAATCCCTAAATAGAATGAACTCACAGATTTTTAAAAAAATTTTTTAATGTTTATTCATTTTGAGAGAGAGAGAAAGAGAGAGAAAGTGTGTGAGCATGAGTGGGAGAGGGGAAGATTGAGAAGGAGACACAGAATCCAAAGCAGGCTCCAGGCTCTGAGCTGTCAGCACAGAGCCCGATGTGGGGCTCAAACTCATAAACCGTGAGATCATGACCTGAGCCAAAGTTAGATGCCCAACCGACTGAACCAGCCAGGCACCCCATAGATAATTTCTAATTGAGTCTGCAAGCTGCTTTTAGAATTAGAGTGAACAAATGTACTTGAAGTTCTAGAAATTCTCATGGTTCCCAACCTATTGCCAGTGCAAGCATAAACTATACTTTTTAACATACTGTCAAATGCAGATTACTCAAAACCAGATTCTCACATGAAGCTTGCAGTTCATGTTTTCTATGGAACTGAAAGGGGGATAATTGCTCTGCTTTAGGAAAATTTATCTTGCATTTTTTTGTTGGACATAATTAAACAGGTGTTCATATGTCTATGAACTCAAAGACATGAACAGGTGTTCATGTGTCTAGCTCAAAACTGGTATTTGCTGTGGGTTGAGAATGAACTGTTGTAAGCCTGTGTAGAAAACCACTGCACAGCATTGTGTAAATTCCTGTCCCTCCTATGCGTTGCTGGACCTCGCTAAAGGATAAGCTCACCTGTTTCCACCATAAAGGGAAGTTGTTCCACTAAAAACCGTTGCGGCTGTTTATAAAAAAAAAAAAAAAATAGCCTCCTTTCCTCTTGCTCCTTCCCTTGTTGCCTCAAATACTCCAATAAAAGTAATCTGGCCAATATCGAACTGCCAATATCAATGCTTCAAGCTACTACTACTGCTTGGGCAGGCAGGTAATACTGGTGTTACCCTGGGTTGTGTCTCAGTGTTGTGCAAGTGGGGGATGTTGTGTGCAATTCTGCTCTTCCCACAAGAGGAATGTTCCCACTCTCCCAGACTCCAACTCTCTGCCCGAATCCTCTCTTTTTTTTTTTTTTAATTTTTTTTCAACGTTTTTTATTTATTTTTGGGACAGAGAGAGACAGAGCATGAACGGGGGAGGGGCAGAGAGAGAGGGAGACACAGAATCGGAAACAGGCTCCAGGCTCTGAGCCATCAGCCCAGAGCCCGACACGGGGCTCGAACTCACAGACCGCGAGATCGTGACCTGGCTGAAGTCGGACGCTTAACCGACTGCGCCACCCAGGCGCCCCCCGAATCCTCTCTTCTACTGAATCCTCCCCACTGGCAGCACATTGAACACATAAACAGGAGGTTTATAATAACAGATATAGAAAGATTAGAAAAGAAGAAAAGAATTTTTCAAAAATTTTGGTAAATATATATATATATATCAAAATTTACCCTTAAAAATTTTAAGTGTACAGTTTAGGCATTAAGTACATTCACATTGCTGTGCAGCTGTCACCACCATCCATCTTCAGAACTTTTTCAACATCCTAAACTGAAACTCTATATTCACTGGGCAGGAATTCCCCATTCCCCAGACCTCCTAACCCCTGGTAACTACTATTCTACTTCCTGTCTCTGTGAATTTCATTATTGTAGGTCCTTCATGTAGGTGGAATCATACAATGTGTGTCCTTTTGTGACTGGCTTATTTCACTTAGCATAATGTCTTCAGGGTTCATCTATGTTATAGCAGGTGTCAGAATTTCATTTCTTTTTAAGGCTGAATAATATTCCATTGTATAAATAGCACATTTTGTTTATCCATTCACCCATCCATGGACATTTGGGTTATTTCCACCTTTCAGCTATGTAAATAACACTGCTATGAACATAGGTATACTATAGATACCTGTTCAAGTCCCTGCTTTCAATTCTTTTATGTATGTACACCCAAGCGCTAGATGATAGAGTAATTTTATGTTTAATTTCTTGAGGAACTGCCACACTCTTTTCCATAAGGGCTACACCATTTCACAGTCCTGCCTGCAATACATAAAGATTACAATTTCTCTATGTCTCTACCAACACCTGTGATTTTCTGCTTTTTAAAATAATAACTATTCTTATGGGTGTGAAGTGCTATCTTGTTGTGGTTTTCATTTGCTCTACACAATGATTGAGCATCCTTAATAATTGAGTTAATCTTTGTATATGGTACAAGGTAAGAGTCTAACTTTGTTCCTTTGCATGCAGATATTCACTTCTCCCAGGAACACTTGTTGAAAAGACTCTTTTCCCCACTGAAAGGTCTTCACACTCTTGTAGAAAATTATTTGACCATTTGGTAAGGGTTTATTTGTGGGCTTTCTATTTTATTCCATTGGTATATATGTCCATCCTTAAGCTAGTACCATACTATTTTGATTATTATAGCTTTGTAGTAAGTTTTGAAATCAGGAAGAGTGAGTCTGCCAACTTTGTTCTTCTTTTTCAAGAATGTTTTGGTTATTTGGGGTCCCTTGAGATTCCATATGTATTTAAGGATGGATTTTCTATTTTTGCAAAAACTGTCACTAGGATTTTGATAGGGATTTCAATGAATCTGTAGACTGCTTTGGGTAGTACTGGAATTTCAACAATATTAAGTTTTCCGATCCATGAACAAAGGATGACTTTCCAGTTATTTTTGTTTCCTTTACCTTCTTTCAGCAATGTTCTAAAGTTTTCAGTGCACAAGTCTTTTGTGTCCTTGGTTAAGTTCAGAAAAGAACTTTTAAAAACTACTTATTAGAGTGAGCAGAACTCCCAGTCATTAAGTGTGAGCTGTGTATGGTGACTTCTTTCCAAAGAGTGCAGTATGGAAAGGAGGAAAAAATAATAACTTTACAGTGGAGATACCTGAAAAACACAACCTCAACCAGGTGATCAAGGTCAATATTAACAGTATAAATCACATTGATAGTCTGTATCCTTGATATATGATGAAAATAATACTTGGGGCGCCTGGGTGGCTTGGTCGGTTAAGCGTCCGACTTCGGCTCAGGTCACGATCTCACGGTCCGTGAGTTCAAGCCCCACGTCGGGCTCTGTGCTGACAGCTCAGATCCTGGAGCCTGTTTCAGATTCTGTGTCTCCCTCTCTCTCTGCCCCTCCCCTGTTCACGCTCTGTCTCTCTCTGTCTCAAAAATAAATAAACGTTAAAAAAAAAAAAAAAAAGAAAATAATACTTTATTCTGTAATCTTCCTCCCTAAAACCCATAATCTCAACCTATTCATGAGAGAAACATCAGACAAACCCCAATAGAATTGGCAGTCACAAAAGATGACATATTAAATTATTCCATTCATATGAAATGTTCAGAACAGGGAAATCTAGAGATACAGGAAGTTAATTAGCAGATGCTTAGGACTGAGATGGGAGAGGAGAATGGAGATAGTAAGATGATAGTTCCAGCCCCATGTTGGGTATAGAGACTACTTAAAAATAAAATCTTTATACATATTCACAAAGCTGTATGACCATATCTACTAATTCCAAAACATTTTCATCACCAAAAAAGAAATTCCTTGGGGCACCTGGGTGGCTCAGTTGGTTGAGCGCCAGACTTCAGCTCAGGTCACGATCTCGTGGTTCATGGGTTCAAGCCCCTCATCGGGCTCTGTGCTAACAGCTCAGAGCCTGGAGCCTGCTTTGGATTCTGTGTCTCCCTCTCTCTGCCCCTCTACCACTCACACTCCGTCTCTCTCTCTCAAAAATAAATAAACATTTAAAAAATGTTTAAAATAAATTCATTATCCATTAGCTGTCACTTCCTGTTCTCTTTTCTAGCCCTAGATATAGCCTATCTACTGTAGTGTCTCTATGCCTCTTCTGGAGATTTAATATAAATGAAATCATATAATATGTGGTCTTTTCTGATTGGCTGCTTTCACTTAGTTTAATGTCTTCAAGGTACATTCATGTTGTGGCACGTATCATTTCTTTTTGGGTAAATAATATTCCATTGTATGTATATGCCACATGTTGTTTATCCATCAACTGAGGGACACTAGGGTTGTTTCCACTTTGGGTTATTATAAAAAATGTTGCTATGAATGTTTGTGATAAGCTTTCTTCCAGACATTTGTTTTCATTTCTCTCAGACATACTCCTAGAAGAGAAATTGTTGAATCATAGGTAACTCTAAAGTTTATCTGTTTCAAGGGGTTCCTGACTAGCTCAGTTGGTAGAGCATGCAACTCTTGATCTGGGGGTAGTGAGTTCAAGCCCCATGCTGAGTATAGAAATTACTTAAAAATAAAATCTTAAAAAAATAAATCAAAAAATAAAGTTTATCTGTTTGAGAAACTACCGGAGTGTTTCCCAAAATGGCTTCACCATCATTCATTCCCACCAGTGGTATGGGTCCCAGTTTCTCTACATCATTGCCAACACTTGTTATTGTTTGTTTTGTTTTTATTACAGCCATCCTGGTTGACGTGAGGTGGTATTCTGTTTCAATTGTTGGATTCAGAGGTCACTACCTGGGCATTTTTGTAGAATTTTGTGCTTTTTTTAAAAAAAAGCAGTTCAGTAATTTTTTATAGTATTTTGCTTTTAACCAACTCATGTTATACAACTGTTCTGTGTATATTAGGTGATATATTTGAAAAAGAACAATAAGGCTATGGGATTGGACTAAAAAAGGAGTGGAAAATAAGAGAAAGAGAGAAAGAAGGAAAACCACCTTTTGGAATAAGAAGGAGACTGAAAAAATAATTTACTTTGTGTCCTGCATTATATTGGGGTAGATAATCTAGTGATATTGATGAAACACAAAATGAAGGATGGGAGGAATGAGCAGAAAAGGACAATATGAGCTCAAAAAAGAAAGTGTTTAGTAACCTGATGAAACTTAAGAATGGAATCTACAGACATTTTAATAAACATGTATATCTACTTTATAATCAAAATAATTCTAGGGAGTCTGTCCTCAAAACAAGATAGATTTTCCTTTGTTTGAGATGGACCAAGTTCAATCTTGCCTTCTTTCAAAGTTCATTTACCCAGCACTTCTTCAGTAGAATTACAGCCAACAAATATTTACGTGCTCACTTGCCCCCAAGATGGGCTTTCCAAAGAATGCAGTTTCAAATTCAGCCTCTCCTCATCTCCTACCCTCTACCGAGAGCTCACTAAACTGACTGTGGCTTCTCACTGTCTCCATGCAGGGGCTTTAACCTCTTCCTGGATTCCTCTTTTCTAATCCATTTGCTTGCTCCCTCCTTTGGCTTCCCTGAGGACAGTATTCCTGACACCCCTATCTGAACCAGCTCCCTCCACACTCATACTCTTTCTTCCCTTGCCCTGCTTTCATTTTTAACATAGAAAAATGTTTTTAAAAAAAATTTTTTTTTAACTTTTATTTATTTTTGAGACAGAGAGAGACAGAGCATGAATGGGGGAGGGTCAGAGAGAGAGGGAGACACAGAATCCGCAACAGGCTCCAGGCTCTGAACGGTCAGCACAGAGCCCGACGCGGGGCTCGAACTCACCGACCGCGAGATCATGACCTGAGCTGAAGTCGGACGCTTAACCGACTGAGTCACCCAGGTGCCCCAATAGAAAAATGTTTAATCTCTCTATAATCAAATACGTGCCGGTGAGGCATATAAGGAGATAATAGTTTTCAGCTGTCAAATTACCAATAACAAAATGATTATATCATTGAAGACAGGCTGAGTAGGGTCAGAAAAGTTTTATAACTGTTGGTATACGCTATTACAGTGTTTCTGGAAAATAATTTAGCAACATGCTTTAAAGTCTTAAAGAATGCACATTTTTTGAACAAGTGATTTCAATTCTAAGAATCAGAAAGAATTTATTGAATGGAAGGTAGACAAAGATTTATATATAGGAATGTTCATTGCAATGTATTTTGTAATGTGAAAATTAAACTTATATATATATGACATATATAAGTGAGAGAAATATTTAAAACTCTATGATCCGTTCATAGGTGGATTTTATATTTATTTTTAATAAAATGAGAATGTACTCATAAAATATCTAAAGTTTAAAAAGTAGAATATACAAGTATGCATTATGTTATATACTATGTATACAAATATACATAGAGTATATAATAAAAAACAGAAAGCATATATAATCCAAAACTGGTTCTTAAAATTGGTATACCTCAGATTTGCTTAGGAATTTATTAAAATCACAAATGTACTCATCCTGCCTAAACCTACTGAATCAGAACCTCAATTACTTATGAAGCAGGAATATGGACAATTGCAATTACTCTCTCCTCACTACCAATCAGTATATCGTTATTTTATCTTTGTAGTTGTCTTCTCTGCTGGAATGTAAACTTCAGCTAGAATGCATAACTTGCTTTGCATGAGAAAAGGGGGAGACTGAGGGAAGACTGGCAATCCTGAAGCCTTGGGGAGGCAGGGAGGTAGGAATGGAGTAGGAAGGACAGAAAGATACTCTCACAGACTCGAGACTGGAGAAGGGGTGCTTAAAAGACATTTTTCAAAGGAAATGCTGGAACTATGCAATATAAACCACCCCTGCTTCTCTCCACGGGAGTATCTTCAATACAGTATTAATTTCTCACCAATGAATACAAAAGACAAGATTACTGAAGAGGAAGAAATGCCAAGTCCTGCTTTAAGGAGGAAGGGAGAAGGTGGGTCAGCCATCAGGGTTGTGTGTACTTACCTTGAGAAGCATATTTTTCATGGTAAATCTCATAGGCTTTTCTGTGGGCATCAGTGAGGGTCTGGAGATGTGAATGTCTTGATTCCTGGTGTGGAAACTCTTTTATCACCTCCTCCAAGTCACTAAACGTGAACCAGATCTTAACCAGGTCCCCAAAGGAGTGGAAGGCGAATGTGGCATAGTCCGCAAAGAGATCAGCAAAGACTTCTCTTCTCTGGACGGTGCTGGCAGGAAGGGTCTGGTGATGCAGAACGACCAGGGGCTGAAGCTGTGCGGTCTTGAGAGTCTCAAGGAGTTGCCGGTAGCACTGCACTGTTTTGCTGTCTGGGTTCTTGGAGCTTCCTGTTGGGAGAAGTTGTGCCCATGGAAGAAATACTTTGTAATGGGTGATCTTACTGGCACGAACACTATTAAAGAACTTCGGCAGGAAAGCGGGCAGTGGTTGGCGACAAACATAAATGCTTCTGTCCTCTGCTGCAAAATTAGAACGCTGGTTTCCCAGTGGATCACTCAGGTTGTATAGCAAGTCATTGGTGAGAGGACCAGCAGCTGAAATGAATTTTCTATCAGATTCCCAATCTAACCCCCAGCACGAAAAGCTCAGGAGGACAATAAAGACTGAATTCCAGGCCAGCTCCATTTTCAAGGACCTGTTAGGAAGTACATGGAATCGTTACTTTATAACAACAGCCAGGTTGTAAAATGCTAATTGATTATTAACAGTTAATATTTAACTGCGTTATCTGTGATAATGAAATCAGTACATGGCTTACCAGTGTAATATCAAAAATTTAAAGACCATAAGAGATAACACAAAGACCTCAAACATTTCGCACAATTTAAGCAGATGAACCTGGAAAGTGTCTGAAGGAAAAAGTTCTCCGTGTTTTTTTTATTAATTACAAATTATTTTAAAATTTGTTTACACACAAAAAACTCATTTACATAACAGAACAAAGATTGCATCCCTTGCCAAACCTTTTTCCCCCTTAAAAATATATAAGTAAATGATGAACACATTGTGTAAAAGATTCAAATGTAAAAACGTAAAAGACAAACCTGCAAATTCCTCTTCCCCAACTCCCCTCACCTTCCTTGGGTAAGCACTCTAAACACTGTGTTTCATTCCAGTTTTCTTTTTTTATGTAGCTGAATGGTTATGCAGGTTTAAATCTTGTGAAAGTTACTTAATTTCTCTGTGCCTCTGTTTCCTCATTGGTAACAATGATGAGTAGATAAATTGTGAGAATTAAAAGAGATCATTCTTCAGTGTGTTTGGAACAGTGCAACTCAACGAACGCTACATATACACAAATGCCAACATACATAAGTGTATAACATTTTAAACATATAATTTAACATATATGGGATTATACCTTATGTATTGTTCCTCAGATTTCTTTTTTCCACTTAACAGTTCTCAGAGTTCTGTCTATATCAGAAAATATAGACCTGCTTCTTTTTAACAGATGCATAGTACTCCCCATAAGGATGTACCCTAATTGAACCTCTCCTATATTGAGTACTGGTTGGTTCTTAATTGTAATGTGTTGTAAATGAATCCTTGTCTACACGTATGACCATTTCTTTAAGACAGAGTCTTGGAAATTAAGTTCCTGACTCAGTGTTATACTACTATTTAGAATTTTGATTGAAACCCAAATAGTTATCCAAAATAGGCTTCATCAAATTTAAATCCTACCTAAAGTTTAGAGGTGTGCCTAAATCTGTGTTTTGCTAATACCTGTCATAAAACTTCACATTTTTGACACTTTGAAAAATGAAAATATTATCTCCTTGTCAATTTTTCATTTTTCTGCTTAAAGGGGGTAGTTAGCTATTCATGTTATATCATATATGTGTGGTTTATTTCTGGGCTATTTTGTTCCATTGATCTATGTGTCTGTTTTTATACCAATGCCATACTATTTTGCTTGCTACAGCTTTATAATATAGTCTGAAATCAGGGAGTGTGAAACCTTGGGCTTTGTTTTTCCCTCAAGATTGCTTTAGCTATTCAGGGCCTTTTGTGGTTGCACACACATTTTAGAATTGTTCGTTCTATTTCTATGGAAAATGCCATTGGAATTTTGATAGGGATTACATTAAGTCCATAGATTGCTTTGGGTAGTATGGACATTTTAACAATGTTAATTCTTCCAATTCATGAGCGTGGAATATCTTCCCATTTATTTGTATCTTCTTCAATTTACTTCATCAGTGTCTTATGGTTGTCAGTGTACACATCCCTGATTATATTTATTCCCTAGGTATTTTAATCTAGGTATTGCATTTGATACAATTGTAAGTAGATTGTTTTCTTAATTTCTCTTTCTGATAGCTCATTATTAGTGTATAGAAATGCAACACATTTTTGTATATTGATTTTGTATCCTGCAAGTTTGCTGCATTTGTGGATTCCTTCCAACAGTTTTTTGGTGGAGTCTTTAGTTTTCTATATATGATATATCATCTGCAAATAGTGACAGTTTTATACTTTTCTTTCTGATTTGGATGCCTTTGTTTCTTTTTCTTGACTAATTGCTCTGGCCAAAGCTTCTAATACTGTTATTGAATAAAAATGGTGAAAGTATACATTCTTGTCTTGTTGCTGACATTAGAGGAAAAGCTTCCAGCTTCTCACCATTTGAGTATGATGTTATCTGTGGGCTTGCTGTATGTGGTCTCTATTTGTTGAGGTATGTTCCCTTTGTACCCACTTTTGTTGGGTTTTAGTCAAATGGATGTTGAATTTTGTCAAATGTTTTTTTTTTCTACATCTACTGAGGTGATCATATGGTTTTTGTCCTTCATTTTGTTAATGTGGTATATCACATTGATTTGCAGATGTTGAACTATCCTTGCATCCCTGGAACAAATCCCAGTTGATCATGGTGTATGATCCTTTTAATGTATTGTTGAATTTGGTATACTAATATTAAAGATTTTCATATCAATGTTCATAAGAGACATTGGCCTATAATTTTTTCTTTTAGTGACTTTGTCTGATATTGGTATTAGGTTAATGCTGGCCTTATAAAACAAGTTTATAAGTGTTCCCTCCTCTTCTATTTTTTGGAAGAATTGGAGGGTTGGTATTAATCTTCTTTAAATGGTTGGTAGAATTCATCCTTGAAGCCATTTAATCCTGGACTTTTGTTTGTTGGGAGGTTTTTGATTATTGATTCAGATCCCTTACTAGTAATTGGTCTGTTCAGACTTTTTCTTTATGACTCAGTCTTGGTAAGTTGTATATTTCTAGGAATTTATTTCTTCTAGGTTGTTCTACTTGTGTACAACTGCTCATAGTAGTCTCTTATGATGCTTTGTATTTCTGTGGTATCTGTGGTAACGTCACCTCTTTCCTTTGGATTTGAAGTCCTCTTTTTTTCTTGGTGAGTCTAGTTAAAGGTTTGTCATTTTTTTCTCTTTTCAAAAAACCAGCTGTTTCTTTGAGCTTTTTTTCTATTGTCATTTTAGTCTTTATTTTATGTCCTCTGTTATTTTCTTCCTTCTACTAACCTTTGTTCTTTTCTAGTTCTTTGAGATGTAAAGTTAGGTTTTCCTTTTTTTGTTTTTTGAGAGAGCACGTGTGAGCAGCAAGGGAGAAAGAATCCCAAGCAGGCTCCACACTGTCAGCGTGGAGCCCTATGTGAAGCTCAAACTCACTAACCGTGAGATCACGACTTGGGCCCAAATCAAGAGTCAGACACTTAGACTATTGAGCCACCCAGGCACCCCTAAAGTTAGCTTGTTTTTCCTGAGATGTTTGTTTCTTAATGTAGCTATTTATCCCTTTAAAGTTCCCTCTTAGGGAGCACCTGGCTGGCTCAACTGGAAGTACGGGCCACTTTTGATTTCGGGGTCATGAGTTCAAGCCCCACATTGGGTGTAGAGATTACTTATATAAATAAAACTTAAGTTCCCTCCAAGAACTGCTTTTGCTGGGGTGCTTGGGTGGCTCAGTTGATTAAGCACTGGACCCCTGTTTTTGGCTCAGGTCATGATCTCACAGTTCATGAGTTCAAGTTCCACGTAGGGGTCTGAACTGACAGTGTGGAGCCTGCTTGGGATCTGTCTCCCTCTCTCTGCCCCTCTCCTGCTCACGCTCTTGTTCAAAAATAAACATTAAAAAAAAAAAACTGCTTTTGCTGCATCCCATAAATTTTTGTATGTTGTATTCCCGTTTTCATGTCTCAAGATACTTTAGAATTTATTTCTTCTTTGAAACTAGTTGTTTGGTAGCAATCTCCATATACTTGTTGATTTCCCAGTTCTCTTTTGTAACTGATTTCTAGTTTCACACCATATTATGGTCGGAAAAGATACTTATTTCAATCTCAAATTTATTAAGACTTATTTTGTGGTGTAACATATGATCTACCCTGGAGAATGTTCCCTGTGTGCTTAAGAATGTGTTCTGTTACTTTTAGATAGAATGTCCTGTCCTGTATGTGCTTGGTAAGTCCATTTGGTCTAATGTTATAGTCAATGCTTCCTGGGGTGCCTGGGTGGCTCAGTTTGCAAAGCATCAGACTCTTAATTTTGGCTCAGGACATGATCTCACGATTTGTGAGATTGAGCCCTGCATTGGGCTCTGTGTTGATAGCACAGAGACCTGCTTGGGATTCTCTGCCCCTCCCCTGCTCATATCCTCTCTCTCAAAATAAATATACTTAAAAATATCGTAAAGTCATTGTTTCCTTATTGATATTTTGTCTGGATTATCTATTCATTGATCACAATAGGTACTGAAGTCTCCTACTATTATTGTACTTCTATTTCTCCCTGTAGGGATGTTAATACTGTCTTTATATATTTAGGTATTCCTATAGCTGTATTTGCACATTTTCTTCTCCATGTGTCCTATAGATATTTCCATTTCAAACATACAGGTTTAGTTTTGTTTGTATATCCTACAATATAGTTGTACCACAACTTATGTAGTCATTTCCTTATTGATGGACATCTTGGAATTTTGTAGAAAACACATTAAGTTTATAGATAAGCTAACAAATGCCAACATTCAAGTCTTCCCATTCAGAAACATGTTACATCTAGGGGCGCCTGGGTGGCGCAGTCGGTTAAGCGTCCGATTAAGCGTCCGACTTCAGCCAGGTCACGATCTCGCGGTCCGTGAGTTCGAGCCCCGCGTCGGGCTCTGGGCTGATGGCTCGGAGCCTGGAGCCTGTTTCCGATTCTGTGTCTCCCTCTCTCTGCCCCTGCCCCGTTCATGCTCTGTCTCTCTCTGTCCCAAAAATAAATAAACGTTGAAAAAAAAAAAATTTAAAAAAAGAAACATGTTACATCTATCCACTTAAAAACACTTCTCTAATTTTCTTCATAAGGATCTTATACATGCTCCATCATCCATTAGCCACTTCATCACCTCCCTGACAAATAACATGTAGAAGAAAAGGGCATGTGGAATGTGTGGAAATATAAACACACTTATTCAGATATGCAAAAACTTAGGACTTCATTTGCAGTAAGGCCCTCCCTCACCTTGCTCTGGAGCCCCTACTCAAATGGCAAAATTGGGAAGAGGAGAGCAGATTAACCAAAAAAGAACTCCTCTTTCCTAGGCTTCGAATTTCCCTTTGGGTAAATATTGATAAAATTAAAGTTCAAATTCCTGTCAGGCTATTTCTTTCAGGTCCTCTCCATCCCATTTTATCATGTTGGGAGTCAGTGCAGAGGGGCTTGCTGTCTCCTGGGTTTTCACTAGAATATTCTTCCTATCGCCTATTACTGAATGTCCTATTTGTGCCTTACACTAGCATCTCCTAACTGCCTCAACAGGGAGTTTGAGATCCTGTACCCTGAGGTTTCCTCTTCCCAATAGCTTCACCTACCCTCATTAATTAGAAACATACTTTCGACAGAGGGATTTACAGTCTGCATCTGCTAATTATGCAACTTCTTCACTTAATCTTAGCCAAAAGGCCGAGAAGTGATAACTGTGCACTTCTTTATTCATTTCCAGTCCTCTTCACCCTGTTGTTTTCAAGCCATTGGACAGTGAAGTTATTATTAATGAACTCACATACAAAATACAAACATTCCCTGACCCTAAAGGCCCCCAAATGCCCAACTGTTGTTAAAAGGTACAGCAGAAACTGCTACATCATGAACATACTGATGATGAAGATGTTTATAAAGTTTATTGTGCTATCTTAAAAAACAAAATTGGGATTAATCTTGGAAGGTAATTTCCAAAGCCCCTTAGCCTTTATATGAATTCTAATAAGGACTCCTCATAGGAACCTAATCCTAGAGTCTTATAATGCCACACACTTCCACCCACCTGCCCCACAGTAAGCAAACTGGGAACAAGACTCATGTTAACAAGCATAGCTGCGCCCCCATAAATCAAGTGTGAACTGTGTGGGTACATTTATACGTGGATTTTTCCAATAAATATATTGGAAAAATTTCCAGAGATCTGCAAGAAATTTCAAAAAACTTGTAGACAAATCTTGTAGTCTAGAAATACTGAAAAGATTAAGAAAAAGGTATTAAGAATACAGTATATAATACATATAACATACAAAATATGTGTTAATCAACTGTATATTATCAGTAAGGCTTCCAGTCAACAGTAGGCAATGTTGGTGTTTAAGTTGTGGGGAAGCCAAAAGTTATATACAGATTTTTGACTGCATGGGGGAACTGGTGCCCCCAACCTCCATGTTGTTCAAGGGTCGAATGCAGATGAAAGCAATAATTAGAGTAGGGTGGAAATAAAAATGGACAACTGCAGAACACATTATTTTATTTTGACAAAGAAAAGCAGTAGTTGGCAATTGTAAAAAGTTACCTCTCCAGTAAGATACTATATACCATAAAAATAACAGACCTTTTTCTATACATGAAAACAAGTCCTCAGTTACAGAAAGCACACATCATTGGGTTCCAACTTCATTTAGACAAGCACGCTAAACAATGTGCTAAAGCTTGTGTTAATATAAAAGCATATTACAGGAACGTGACCATACAGGACCACCAACTAGGTTCTTATTCCTCAAAATAAATCTTCCTGAAGCCTTGTTCCCAGAAACATTTCTCTTGCTAGTAGAGCTACATCCAGACTCTAGGCCGGAAGGTAGGGGCCAGTTTTTCTGGTTACTTTCAATATCTTAATCTTCAAGCAAGTAATTAGGGTTAACTACTAAGTAGGGATCCTCTTCATAGCTCTCACTTCCTTCTGTAGAGCCTTTCAGTCCAGCTTGGGTGAGCTCAATCAGAACATGATCCTGTGAAACACAAAGATTTATCCTGAGGTCTCCAGCAGTAGTGTAAAAATGCCCCATCCACATAATTTGACCCTTCTGAGTATTTGCAACTAGCATTTTCTTCCATTTCTCCTTCATAAACTCTCAGAGAAAGGACTACACCTTAAAATCTTTACCAAGTTTTGCTACACCCCTTTCCCATTAGGATACAGATCTTTTATAACATAAAAATCTTTTTTTTTTTTTTAATTAAATTTTTTTTTTCAACGTTTATTTATTTTTGGGACAGAGAGAGACAGAGCACGAATGGGGGAGGGGCAGAGAGAGAGGGAGTCACAGAACCGGAAACAGGCTCCAGGCTCTGAGCCATCAGCCCAGAGCCCGACGCGGGGCTCGAACTCACGGACCGCGAGATCGTGACCTGGCTGAAGTCGGACGCTTAACCGACTGCGCCACCCAGGCGCCCCATAAAAATCTTTTGAAAAATTACAAAATACATAGGCAAGCTCAACATTGTGATTTTAGTAAGGTTTCCTGGCATACTACATCTTGTAAATATGATTTCAAAAAAGACAAAATACATGAATTTTAAGGTTATGCAATTGTGTAAAATCCTGATAAATATGGTTATCATTCTGTTTATCACTCTGATAAGTGTTCTAATTTCATTTAGTATAAATTTTTAGTTACTAGCCACTAACTCTTTCATATACCACCCATTCATAATTCAGTTAGAGGTATAATCTAAAGATAATTAACATGGAAAAATTTTCACTCTGAGCTAATAAAAAAAAGTAGAACATGCCACATAGCTTATATGTACCTGTAAGTTGATCTAAAATACCCACAAATGAGAGGAACTCCTAGCCAAGCCCATATAGAACTCAGGAAATAGTATTCGATCTTAAGAAGGTAGAAATGTCCTATAGTATGAGCACTACTGCCATCAAGAGGGACTGGACACTTTTAAGATCTCACTTTATGTACTAACAAGCCCTTACAGGAAGAACACTTGATCAGCACAGTGTAATTTCTCTAGTCTTTTGTAAATGAGCTAGCTAGCTCAGGTGATGTCAAACTTAAAAAGGTAGCTCCAGTTTAGATCAGCTAATTTTACCAAATGTCCCAAAGTAGACTTGTGGTGTGGGTCAATTTATCTTACACTGATCCCAGAAGGCATTAGGAAGGGAAGGGCTGGCCTGGTGCAAACACACTGCCCAGCACTAGAAAGACAACTGAATGTTTACCACCCCAATTCAGATTTTCATAGATATTATACCACCTAATCATACACTCATCTACTCACACAAGTAAAGGGTTTTTCAGATGATACAATCCTGATAATGTGACACTCATAATATTTATAGAGTGAACACTGTAAAGTGAGCTACAGGGCAATTGAATCTGCCACTTAAACATAAAAATTCAATCATTCATCAAATATTTGATCTATGTGCCAGGCACCACTACAGGTCTTGGAGGTAGAATGATCAATAAAACAAAGTCCCTGGCCTCCTGGTGCTTGCACTCTAGTAAGTCAAACTGAAAACCTAGTGCCAGGCAATGATAAGCACTATGAAGTAACACAAAGCAGGTTAGGGAGTGATAGCAAGAAGGAGGCTCTTATTATTTTTTTAAAATGTTTATTTATTTTAGAAGGAGTGGAGGGGGACAGGAGGGAGAGAGAGGGAGAAAGAAGATCTGAAGTGCTGATAGTGCAGAGCCTGACGTGAAGCTCGAACCCACGAACTGTGAGATCATGACCTGAGCTGAAGTCGGATACTTAACTGACTGAGCCACGCAGGTGCTCCAGGAGGCTCTTATTTTGACAGGTTAGGCAAGAACCACCTCTTTGAGAAGGTAACATTTGAGCAGACACCAGAATGAAAGAGGGAACCTAGGTAAAGAGACAAAGGACAAGTGCGAAGGTCCTCATGTTTGGTGTGTCTCTGGAATAGTGACAAGGCCAGTATCACTGAGTAGCAACATGAATAGAGTCCTATGCAAGAAGGTGAAGAGGTATACACCTAAGGAGGGGTTTGGTTGTAGAAGTTCTGCAGGCCATGTTATGGAGACTGGATTTTATTGTAAATGTGAAGGAAGAACTGGAAGGTAGGGCATGAAAACGTTTTGATTTGTTAAAAGATCTGTCTGGCTGCTGGACAGAGAGCTAGTACAAAGGGGGACAGTTAGGAGGCTCCTGTGAAAGTTCAGGCATAGTAGCTTGAGTAAATGTGAAGGCGGTGAGAATAGAACACAGAATATATACACTGAAGGCAGGGCTCACAGGATTTGCTGCTTAAAGGAGAGGCTATGAGGGAAAACTGGCATCATGGATGATTCTAACGTGTTTGGCTTAGAACAACTGAGTAAATGGGAACACTGGGGGGGTGGGGGACAGAACTGTTTTTGCACACATTAAGCATGAGATGCCTATAGTTCACAAGTAGGCAGCTGGTTACCGACATCTGGAGTTTAGAGGAGAGGTGACAGCTGAATCTGGGAGACATCAGTGGATGGATTTAAATTCATAGAACCAAATGAGATCACTTAGGTAATCAATGTAAATACAAAAGAGGTCTGAGGATTGAGTACAGCACTCCATTTAAAAAGTGACAAGACTCAGGAAAAGAGACTAAGAGGAAATAACCAAAGAGATAGGAGAAGACCCAGGAAAATATGGTGACTCAGAAGGAGCAATCAACAGTGACAGACCAATAGGCCAAATATAGAGAATGACCAACTGATGTGAGTAGGGAGGAGGCATGCCTGTAATGATCCTGTTAGAGACTGGAAGAAGTCATAGCACTGGGCAGTGCCACTGTGAGGTAGGTAGGATCAGTAAAGAAGAATCCACTTGATGGGAATGCAAGCTGGTGCAGCCATTCTGGAAAACAGTATGACGGTTCCTCAAAAAACTAAAAATAGAACTACCCTATGACTCAGCAAATGCACTACTAGGTATTTGTCCACGGGATACAGGTGTGCTGTTTTGAAGGGACACATGCACCCCCATGTTTATAGCAGCACTATCAACAATAGCCAAAGCATGGAAAGAGCCCAAATGTCCACTGATGGATGAATGGATAAAGAAGATGTATATACATACAATGGAGTATTACTCGGCGATCGAAAAGAATGAAATCTTGTCATTTACAACAGATGAACGTAAGGGAAGGGAAAGAAAAATAATATAAAAACAGGGAGGGGGACAAAATGACTCACAAATATGGAGAACAAACAGGGTTACTGGAGGGGTTGTGGGAGTGGGGGATGGGCTAAATGGGTAAGGAGCGTTAAGGAATCTACTCCTGAAATCATTGTTGTATTATATGCTAACTAATTTGGTGTAAATAAATAAACAAAACAAAACAAAATAAATTTTTGGTCTCTATCCCAGACCTACTAAATTACAAATTCTGGGAGTGGTTCCCGTGATCTGCGTTTTAGTAAGTTTTTCAGATGATTCTGGTGCATGCTAAAATTGAGAACCATTGGATTAAACTGAGTTACTCAAGTGAAACCTCCATTTTATTCATTTCCTCAAAATGGCCTCCCTCAGGGCTGTATGTTCCAGGCCCCTTGGAGGTTTATGTATGCCCTGCCCAGAATGCAGTAAAGCTTGTTCTTATCTTTCCTATAATGGCTAGATAACTAGTAGAGGTAACATAGTTTCTTCCCCTCCCTCTCCTGTGGCACACAGATGGGGCAACGAGTGTGTTAAATGTTAAACCCTTTGACCTCATCACAGTGACCTCTGCATATCCCCGCACCTCCTTGCTTTATAAAATCTGTGGATTAAGTTCTGGACTTTACAAAGGGTATCTGCTTAGCACCTGGATCATCGTCCACGTGACTCCCCTTGTCATTAAGTTACCCTGAATAAAACTGTGTATATGGTAAAAAAAAAAAAAAAAAAAAAAAAAAGGAAAAGAAAAGAAAAAAGAAGAGTCCACTTGAGATTGGTGGCATGAATTTAAAGTAGGACATGGCACGTGGTTGTATGCCTTTCTCCAGATACTTTTAACTGCTTGGATATGGTACAGTAAAAAGATTTAGATTTAACCAAGGCTGGGGTTTTGCCAATCAAGTAGAACAGAGAAATTATAGTTTAAAGTGTGAGAAAATAGTGATCATTGGGACAGACCATAGACTGTAAGCTGGGTGATGGGGGAGGTGAGGATGTGGGGAAGAGGAAATATAGAAAACAGGCAATAGAGGTCAGAATGCTTGCAGGTTTATGGTAAAGGGAGTGGAGTGGAAAACAAAGATTAAAAATAGTTTGATAGTAAGACCCTAACCCTACCTTCCCAGATTTAACTTAGGTTCTGCTGGTTCCAGCAGAGGAAGTAAGTCAATTAACTGCTGTAAATTCTCTCTTTTTTACAACTCATAATTCTTTTTTTTCTTTCAATGTTTTTTTTATTTTTGAGAGAGAGAGACAGACCATGAGCAGGGGAGGGCCAGAGAGAAAGGGAGACACAGAATCTGAAGCAGGCTCCAGGCTCTGAGCTGTCAGCACAGAGCCCTACGCAGGGCTCGAACCCATGAATTGCAGTATCATGACCTGAGCCTAAGTCAGGCACTTAACCAACTAAGCCACCCTGGCCCCCCACAACTCATAATTTTAACTAGATCCCAATGATTCAAAATAAATGAACATCTATGAACCTGCAGGTATGAAGCATGGACTCCCTCCCTCATTAATAAGCAAGAGTAGCTATGTACGTACATAGTGGGTGAGTCGATGGATGACTTTCTCTATAATTCTCTTTTTATTTATAAGTTCCTCTTCAGAATCTATTTCTGATTCGATTTCCTTCAAATACCAGTTAACAAGCTCACTCCTCTTTAATGCAGACTCATCCTCTTCTGCAACAAAAAATACATTTCAAAAGGATTAAATTTTCCTTCTAGCAAATTGTATTGCCAATCCTTGGGGTTTGCATACACAAGATAATGTACAGATTAGATAACCATCAACCTGTCAGAAAGAATACCTGCTAAAATAAGGTTTGCAATGTTCCAGTGTAAGCCTGAAATAACCTGTCATATTACTTGTATTAAAGTATGCCTCATTTTATCCTGAGGAAAAAAATCTAATAAAAGAGAGATTATAATATTTCAAAGTATGAAGCTGTTTCCTTCACCTTCTATGAGAATGTTTGTCAATAGTAATTGACAGCATAAATTAGCAACAGCAAGCAAAACTTCTTAAACATAACCTTTCCTCTTTGGAATAAGGAAGATTTTACACAACTGAACCAAGAAGTGAAATCCAAGGGCATTCACTCAAAATAAAAAATTATCAACTTATTTCAGCAAGGTCTATCTATACTGAATGATTATCTACTTTGTCAGAGTCCAAAGCAGAAGTCCAAATTCACAAGAAAAGATGGAACCTGGATAACAGCGTAACTATCACAGAAGCAAAGTATTAATAAGAGAAAACTCTTAGTCTTGGTTCTAGCTACTGTTAATAAAATGAAAAATGAAAAATAGGAAAATTCTAGCTTTACTGACAATGGCTTTGAAAAGTTTTATTATGGGTGTACTGAAACTTCAGTGGTTGGTCTAAATGTTCTCGGTAAGTGACCTTCTTGGCTTAAAGTTGTATTCTCTGTGCTGGACTAGAGAACAGCTGTCCACTTGAAGACTGAGAATTCATTACTACTAGGTGAACAGTATTTTTTTTCTAAGGAAAAGAAGATCTAGCAGAATTTATCTGTGGAATGCATACAGTGCCTGGGCGCTAACCATTATCTTTGCTCCATCAATGGTTTGCCATGTATAAAATTTGACTACATGAGAAAAAGACAAATGAAATACAATGTGAACACAAGAACATGTGAGCTCCCAAAAGTTTTTATGTGAGAAGAGGGTGGGAGGGCTAAAACCTGTCTGTCATACTGGCCTCTTTACTGCCTTCTCTCCTCCCTCCCACTGGTCTACAACTCCCAAGGGGCAAAAACTACAGGATTCAAATCTTTAGTAAGCTAAGACAGCCTCACTGTTCTCTTCCTTCCACAGACAGGACACTGTGATGAGAGTGTCCAGAAGCCAGCATTTTTGGACTTTTAAATAAGAATTATCTGATTGCTAACCAGCAAATTAAAGTTTAAGTTCAACACCTTGATTTCATCATTTTCTATGCCAACTACAGGCATGGTGGAATAGCATAGTAAAGCAGTTAATTAAGATAGGCAGGATACTAGTGTCCAGATATCACACTTTATATACAGAGAAATGAGGATTTTACTTCATTTTTAGGTATAGAATATGTGCCAATATGGTCTTTTCAGTTCAATTACTTGCCTACAAAAATAAATAACCTAGAGTCATCCATTTGAAGTAAAGCCATTGTTAGGAACAGTGATTTTGCATCTGTAAAAACATTTAAGTGCTTCTTTATATATTATCAGATCCTAACTTCTGATTCTCAAAAATATTAAAATAGGTGAAGGACATTAAAAAATGACCTTTGTCTGACAATGAACTTGTGGGTGAAAGGTCCAGACTGTCAGATATACTGATAGAGTTTCTTTGCCAAAGTGAGCCTCTATAACAATTTATGATCTCTTCCGACAAAACAGTCTTTAGCAGTTAGAAGTGGCTTATACAAATAAAACTTATATGAATGACTAAGCGTGTGGCCATACTAGGTAAAGCCTTACCTTCCTCCACCTTTCTGAGGTGAAGCACAATAAGGTTAGAGATTCGGCAGTACTCAGAGAAGCCCAGCCTTAAGGAGGCTTTAGGAACAAAATCTTGGTTTATGTCTTCACTGTGGCCATTGATTCCATTCACAGGAGCAGGGCTGTCAACATGACCTAAGTGAAATATCAACCATCTGAATCTTGTTTTTGTGCCTCCAACACTCCCCCATCAAATGTTTATATAAGTATACTACTTCTATTTTAATACTAACTTCTACACAAGCATATAGTTACACTCAGTATTTAGTCATTTTACAAATAAATTAGAAACAAATTTGTAAATGCTAATAGTGAAAACAGAAACTAATTTGGAAGGAATGGGAAGGATGGCAGTTATGAAGATAAGATTCCCTGATCTAAAAGTTCATTTGCTGCTTCAGATTCGGTGTCTCCCTCTCTCTCTGTCTTTCCCCTACTTGCACTCTTTCACTCAAAAATAAACATTGAAAAAAAAAAAAACCGGGTTGGGGGGGCACTGGGTGGCTCAGTTGGTTAAGCGTCTGACTACAGCTCAGGTCATGAGCTCGTGGTCCATGAGTTTGAGCCCCGTGCCAGGCTCTGTGCGGACAGCTCAGAGCCTGGAGTCTATTTCGGATTTTATGTCTCCCTCTCTCTGTGTCCTTCCCCAACTCGCGTTCTCTCTCTCTCTCAAAACTAAATAAACATTAAAAAAAATTTTTTTTAAGTTCATTTGCAATATTATACACAAAATGTGAAAATCTGTTATTTCTCTGTTTTTTGGTTTTTTTAAAGTTTATTTATTTTGAGAGAGAGAGTGAGAGCACAAATGGAGAAACAGAGACAGGGAGAGAGAAAGAATCCCAAGCAGTCTCTGCACTGTCAGCACAGAGTCTGACGTGGGGCTCAAACTCACAAACCATGAGATCATAACCTGAGCCAAAAATCAAGAGTCGGATGCTTAACTGACGCCCCAGTATTTGTCTGTTTTAATGTAGTCAAGAACATGTTTTTACTTCAAAAGCAAAATAACAATAAATCAGGCCAGGGAATTAAGTTCACTGTCACCATTTTGGTGTATTTTCTTTCAATCTTTCACGCATAGATATTCTATATGAATTATTTAATTGTATTTTACCTTGTAAACAGTTAGTACAATTCAATATCCATTTTTTCCCTTTTGCTATACAGACTTCAAAACCATCAACAAGTGCACTTTTATCATAATATCTCAGAGAACATTTTAGTTCTTAACTCCAGAACAGTAAATGAACAAGTATCTCACCATTGATGCCATCTGGGCCCTCATCTACCTCCATCTGGGCCTCTTCTTCTTGATCTAGGTTGACATCAGGTGTTTCTACACGGATGATTGACTTATTCAGTAACCTGAAAGCTTCCTTCACATGTTTAGGCTGGACCTAAACCAATCAAGATGAAGTAAATCAGAAAGTCAGTCTTCTTGATATACCAAACAGATTCTCTCCTTACCAGATCACAGTGGCATTTTAATTTTTCTCACACTCTCCCTCTCTCACACACACATAAAATACGTGATAACACCGTCAGTTCACCAGAATGGCTTAAAAGGACCAACAATATATGGTATTGGAAATAATGTAGAACAACTTTCATTCACTGCTGGTGGGAATATAAATTGATACAACCACTAAAGGAAAACCATTTTGGCAGTCTTTACTGATCTGAACACACGTATAACCTCTGACCCAACAATTCTACTTCTAGTGAACAGAAATGTACACACACATATATGCCATACAGACCAAAAGACATGTATCATAAGAACCCAAACTGGAAACTATCCAAATGCCCATTAACAGAAGAATGGGTGAGTCATTGTGATTTATTGACAGAATATTACACAGCACAAAAGGAAAAACTAGTATTACATAAAACTCAGATGATATTTTATAGTTTTAATTCTGTACGAAAAAAACAGACACAAGGGGGAACATATTCTAGGACTGCATTTATACAAAGTAATCCTTAGATCTTTAAGGTTATCATTAAACCCTCACTTCTGTGATCAAATAATCTTTGACAAAGATGCCAAGCCCATACCTTGGGGAATGGATAGTATCTTCAACAAATGTTACTGGGCAAACTGGATATCTTTTATGATAAAGAATGAAGTTAGACCCCTGCCTGACATCACATACAAAATTAACTCAAAATAGTTTGAAGACCTAAAACTATAAAACATTATGTAAGAAAACACAGGAAAAAAGCCTCAGGACACTGGATTTGATAATAGTGTCAAAAGCACAGGCAACAAAGGGGTAAACTGACAAATGAAATGATATCCCATTCAAAAACTTCTGAGCATCAAGGGAAACAATCAACAGAGTAAAAAAGGCAATCTACAGAATGGGAGAACTTATCTGCACATTATAAATTTGATAAGGGATTAATATTCAAAACACAGAGAATACCCATGTTCACCACAGCATTAATCACAACAGCCAAGAGGTGGAAGCAACCCAAATGCCCATTGATGGATCAATGGATAAACAAAATGTGGTACACAGCATCCCCCTTATTCTCAGGGATTATGTTCCAAGACCAGTGGATGCATAAACCATAGACAGTACTTAATCTTACATATACTGTTTTTCTTATTCATACATACGTCTGATAAAGTTTAATTTATAAATTAGGTACAGTAAGAGCTTAACAATAATTAATAAAATAGAACGGTTATAGCAATGTACTTAATAAAAGTTATGTGAATGTGGTGTCTCTCAAAATAACACTGCATTGTACTCACCCTTCTTTTGATGAGATGATGTAGCTTTAGGCTACTACTGACTTTCTGACAATACTTCAGGAGGATCATCTACCTATTAATGGTAACTCACCTCTATATGTACTCCATAACCTGGGAGATGATTATTTCATTATATTAATCAAACTAAATTCAATAAATACTTCACAGCAACCTTCTTCAAGGGAGAAATCCCAGCACTGCGTATCTTATGAGCACTCAACAGTATATCAAAGATAAAAACATGTTATAAACCAATAAATCAATTTCTCTTTCCTCCCATTATGTTAAAGTGACTTTGATACCTCATCACAGCAGTGCATTCGAGCCATTGCTTCAGAGAGACGGATCATGCTCTCAAGTTGTCGCACTGTAATCCTCCACGAAGACTTGATTACTCCAGACCCATCCCTCTGGCGGAGACGTTTATATTGTTCCACAATGAAGTCCTCTGACTCTTTAGAAATCTGTTTCAGAACATCACTGAAGTCAGGGCTTTTCTACTTGATGGGAGTGGCATTAAATTTAAGTTTAAGAGCCTTCCAGGTAAAGACACTTTGGGGAAGTGAGAGGGTCAAAACTTTGAAGTCAGTGACAGTTAATACTGAAATGCCTTTCAAAAGAAACTAAGGAAACCTGTGAATTTCATATACTAATTTTATGAAGAGGAAGAGAACAGGGTTAGTATTTAAGCAAATGCCATTTTTTCTTCTTATTTTTTTTAATGTTTATTTTTGAGAGAGAGAGAGAGACAGACAGACAGAGTGTGAGCAGGGGAGGGGCAGAGAGAGGGAGACACAGAATCCAAAGCAGGCTCTAGGCTCTGAGCTGTCAGCACAGAGCTCGACATGGGGCTCAAATCCATAAACCTCAAGATCATGACCTTAGTCGAAGTCGGATGCTTAACTGAGCCACCCAGGTGCCCTGCAAATGCCATTTCTAAGATATATAGCAAGCTGAAGCAGTGGAAAAGGATGTAATGTCTTTTAAATGTGTTGAATAATAACAACAAAGTAAGAATACTAAAAGAATACTCAGTTTTTCAGAGTAAGGAACTCAGCCTATTAAAGAAGCATGCCAAGGTCACAGAGGGATGAGTACACAGTCTAGAGAACAAAAGCCTCTTTACACATATGTATCCAATAACCCTTGGTTTTAAATGCCTCATTAAGCTTTTTTAACGACAGTGAAAATCAGTCTCAATATTATGGATAATCAGTGAAGTGACAGATAACTAAATCCTTTGGGTAAAGTCCCAAAAGTTGAGCCAGAAAATAGTGTAAAAATCTCATCCAGAATTAAATTTTTTTTCTTTTTGTATTCTACTTTAGGAAAATGTCAAACAAAACAAATTTCGAAATTTACTTTAAAAATGAATGTCCATGGGGCGCCTGGGTGGCGCAGTCGGTTAAGCGTCCGACTTCAGCCAGGTCACGATCTCGCGGTCCCGGAGTTCGAGCCCCGCGTCAGGCTCTGGGCTGATGGCTCAGAGCCTGGAGCCTGTTTCCGATTCTGTGTCTCCCTCTCTCTCTGCCCCTCCCCCGTTCATGCTCTGTCTCTCTCTGTCCCAAAAATAAATAAAAACGTTGAAAAAAAATTTTTAAAAAAAAAATAAAAATAAAAATGAATGTCCTGGATCTAGTACAGATTCAACTCAATAAACATCAATTACTGTAAAATATTAATCCACATTAATCACAATGACCTAAAGGAATCCAAACTTTTCCTCAAAGAAAGATCCAAGTAGACTACTGACTTAAGCTCATACAATTTTAAGATACTTAGGAATAAGGGGGCACCTGGGTCGCTCAGTAGGTTAAGCACCGACTTCAGCTCAGGTCATGATCTCATAGTTCATGAGTTTGAGCCCCATGTCGGGCCTTGTGCTGACAGCTCAGAGCCTGGAGACTGCTTCGGGAGCCTGTGTCTCTCTCTCTCTCAAAAATAAAATAAAAACATTAAAAAAAAGATTCTTAGGAATAATGGCTGAAATAAAAGTACATCCTATTTGGTTATTCAAAATTCTTCACCCATTAAAAATCCATGCACCGCCCCCCACCCCAACTTTCTAAGTAGGCTCAATGCCCAGCGTGGAGCCCAATGCAGGGCTTGAACTCACAACCTCAGATCAAGACCTGAGCCAAGATCAAGAGTTGGATGCTTAACCGACTGAGCCACCCAGGCGAACCCCCCCCCATCAAAATCCTTTTATTAGCACTCAACAAAAGAAAATTTTTAGAAAATTCCCTCTTCTTAACTCTCTGAAGAAACACTGTTCTCAAAACAAAACCCTCAAAAAGAAAAAACCAAACAAGTATAGGTTAATTTCCATAGAACCCTATTATGCCCTATTAAATGCCATACTCCAGTACAAAAGGACGAGTTAGTTACCTTGGGTTTAAACTGTCTTGCAAAGAGAAGATACCTCCTGATATCATCAAGGGAATAGACACGATCAATTGAATCCTCAATTCTTGAATGCAAGTCTACTATACGTCTGGCAATAGCATAATCTGTAACCTAATTCAAAAGAAGAAAATCACTTTGATCAGTCACAACGATATCCACTTCAGATTATCCCTGGCATTAATAATTTATAGCTAAAAACAAGCTCTAATATGCCACTGAAACATGTATTAACGGGTACCAAGTTTCTGAGCAAAGTTTGGTACAGTTTCATTTCAAATCTAGGAAGTTTAATGCGTACCTTTGCCCTACTCTAAGAATATTCCTGAAGGAATTGACTGACTTTAATAACAATAGCAGAATTAAGTTTTTAGGGTACCCGGTGTATGCCAGGCACTGTTGCCCTAAGTGTGCCTGGAAGCATTAATTCATGTAACCCTCACAAAAATCTTATTAATTGGTAATATTATCTCCATTTTACAGGTATGTAAATTGAGACCCAGAGAGGTAAAGTGCCTTGTCTGACATCACAGTAAGTAATGGAGCCATGATTTGAACAGTCTAGCTTCAGAGTCCATGCTCTTAGCCACAGTATTATATTGCTGCTTGTGAACAGATAATCATTACAGGATTGTTATTAACATTGAAAAAAAAAACCACTAAAAATATGGAATTTACTCTCATACAGTACACAAAAAAAGCCAAAGATATATAAAAAAAAAGTTAATAAGTGCATAAAGGGTACATGGGTGTTACATGCACAATTCTATTTCTTAAAACTTCTGTAAGCTTGAAATTATTTCCAATTAAAAAACTTCAAAAACTATCTTAATGAACCATTCACAAACAAAAATATATGAAAATCAGACACTCCCTGGGAATGCAAGCTGATGCAGCCACTCTGGAAAACAGTATGTAGGTTCCTCAAAAAACTAAAAATAGAACTACCCTACAACCCAGCAATTGCACTACTAGGCATTTATTCAAGGGATACAGGTGTGCTGTTTCGAAGGGACACATGTACCCCCATGTTTATAGCAGCATTATCAACAATAGCCAAAATATGGCAAAAGCCCAAATGTCCATCAATAAATGAATGGATAAAGAAGATGTGGTATATATATACAATGGAGTATTACTTGGCAATCAAAAAGAATGAAATCTTGCCATTTGCAACTACATGGATGGAATTGAAGGGTATAATGCTAAGTGAAATCAGTCAGTCAGGGAAAGACAAAAATCCTATGACTTCACTCATATGAGGACTTTAAGAGACAAAATAGATGAACATAAGGGAAGGGAAACAAAAATAATATAAAAACAGGGAGGGGGACAAAACAGAAGAGACTCATAAATATGGAGAACAAACTAAGGGTTACTGGAGGGGTTGTGGGAGGGGGGATGGGCTAAAGGGTAAGGGGCACTAAGGAATCTACTCTTCAAATCATTGTTGCACTATATGCTAACTAACTTGGATGTAAATTAAAAAAAAAAAATTAAATTAAAAAAAAAAAAAAAAGAAAGAAAATCAGACACTACCAGCTATGAGTGAGGGTAAAGACAGGGAAGGGGGAGGACTGGGTTAGAGAGAGAGAGGGAGAGAGAATCCCAAGCAGGCTCCAAGCTCAGCACAGAGCCTGATGTGGGGCTTGAACTCAGAATCATGAGATCATGACCTGAGCCAAAATCAAGAGTTAGACGCTTAACCAATTGAGCCACCCAGGGCCCCCAGCAAAAAAATTCTAATAAAAATCTTAAAGAGTGTGGCTGGAAGTTAGCTGTCATGTTTTTTTAAATTTCTTGATAATTAAAAAAATAGTAATGAAAACAACAAAACTCCATATTCCTCAACATAATTAAGTGGAACTAACAATTCAAATGACTTTATTTTGATTTGCTCAATAAACCTGTTGCCCAGCCCTGTAGCATACTGAAAGAAATGAAAGTCAGTGCAAATAAATGCACCAGCTGTTCAGAAGTACATGCTGCAGCCTAGTCTCCTTCAATTACTCAAACTGGAAATAACAAAGGAAGCCCACAGTGACACTTCACACGGTTACCTCATTACATTCATCCACAAGTATAAAGAAGAGATCAAATCGGGACATGATGGGAGCTGACAAATTTATATTTTGTTTCAACGATTTTGATCTGTCATAGTGTCCACTGATTGGGTTCGCTGCTGCCAAAATGGATGTCCTGGCATTCAGAGTAGCCTGACCACAAAAGAAATCATTGTCACAGGTTTAAAAAGACATTTGGAATGGCTAAGAAACATAGGACAAATGCTCAATCTTACTCATAATAAACTGAACGCAAACCAAAATACCTTAAGTAAGACATCATTTTGTACCTACTGAATCATCAAAATTAAAGTCTGATAATGTACAGCAAACAGGCACTCCCACATAAGGTGGTGGTATGACATACACACACTTTAAAGCCAGTAATTTCTTGTTAGGAATTTATCTTGCAGTTAGGTACAGGAAGATGTGTGTTCAAGGATATTTACTACAATATGGCTTGTAATCAAAGGCTGAAAATGACCAAATGTCACTCTATAGAAGGCTAATGAGCCAAAATGAGGAACAAAGACTTGAAAACCATGTGGTAATAAAAACACTAAAATGGATCTAATATATGCTGGCATAGAAAGATTGCCAAAATACAATTATGAAGTTAAATGAGCAAGGAAGTAAACTGTATGTATTATGCTTATTTATGTATGAAAAATTCCTGAAAGAGCTTAACTTCAATATATACTCTGAATATTTACTGGTGATAGGAGTTGCAGGGGAAGATTTCGTCTTTTAATTTATATTTTACTGTAGCGCTTTAATTTTCCTTACCTACTTGGATGCATTACTTTTATTTACAAAGTTTAGTTTCTCTCTAATGTTGGTTACAATATTATGCTTATTATTTTCTTTTAAATAATCTATTGAGTTTGATTATTTTTGTTACAACTGGAAGCATGCACTGTCAAAGAAAACAGAAGCTTTGTGGAAAATTTGAGGAGTAAAATGCTAAAAATTTCATCAGTACTTCCTCTACTTTCTGTGATAGTAAAACATTTTCAAAGTACCCTAAAAAAGCGCCTATAATTTGGATTAATAATCCTCAGGGCTATGTGTCCCATTTCAACAACCAGCATTTCATGTTGAATAATGCATTTTATTCTAGTGAACATCTCTAGGACTACACTAATATTTAAGGCTAAGGCGTGATGCAGCAGAACAGAGGTGGACACACATACCTTCACTCCTGCTTTAGTGATGGAGATGGTCTGCTGTTCCATAGCTTCGTGAATAGCAACTTGATCCCGCACATCCATCTTATCAAATTCATCAATACAACATACACCCTTGTAACCAAACAAATCTAGCATAAGAAACTGCCTTTGAGATGTCTTGAAATGGCAAGATATACTTGAAATGGCAAGTATAAATTTAAGTTTGTTACCAGAAACCTTTCCATTCTCTAAACAACTCTAAGATAGGTAAGTAAGCAACTTTTTTTAAACAAAATTTTTAAAACATGAGCAGGGAGAGGAGCAAAGGGAGAGAGAGAGAATCTTAAGTAGGCTCCATGCTCAGCACAGAGTCTGAAGAGGGGCTCAATCCCCTGACCCTGGGATCATGACTTGACCCGAAGTCAAGAGTTGGACACTCAACTGAATGAGTCACCCAGGTGCCCCAGTAAGTAAGCAATCTTAATTTCCTCTCCTAGAGTAGGATAGTTCAACAGATTACAGAGTTAGAAGGAATCATATACTTTGACCCATTTTAAACTATGAGCAAGATTAAAAACATAGTTACTGGGGTGCCTGGGAAGCTCAGTTTGTTGAGTGTCCAAGTCTTGATTTTGGCGTAGGTCATGATCTCCCGTTTTTTTAAGCTCGAGCCCCACACTGGGCTCCACACTATTAGGATTCTCTCTTTCTCCCTCTCTGCCCCTCCTCAACTCGTATTTTTTTCCTCTCTCTCAATAAATAAACTTAAAAAAACAAAACAAAAGAAACCCCTACAGTTACTTATTGCATTTTTATTCAACACCAAAATCTTGTGTAAACCTCTAGGTCAAATATTCTGGGTCCCCTCAGCATTGATTTTAGGCTGAGGAAATGAAGGGTAAAGTTGCAATTACAAATGTGTATCTACACCTTATATGCCTTCACAGATCTAACAGATCTATGTCAAATACATGTAAAAGGCAACAAACATACTCATAGAGATGTCACTGTCTGGAAAGGAAAAAATGCTGGGAATTACTAATCACAGCAAACACACATGCTCAGGGCAGGCAATACATTCTAGAGAAGCTCAGAAAGTGATTAATGAGGAAAAGATCAATGAAATTCTAGATTAATAAAACTGATTTACTAAAAATGGCTTTTTAAAAGTTTATTTTGAGAGAGCCCATGCATGTGAGGGGAGGGGCAGAGAGAGAGAAAGGGAGAAGAGAATCCCAAGCAGGCTCCACACTGTCAGCCCAGAGCCCAATGCAGGGCTTGATCCCACAAACTGTGAGATAATGATGTGAGCTGAAATCAAGAGTTGGACCCTCAACCGACTGAGCCACCCAGGCACCCTAAAAATAGCTTTTTTAAAGGCTATTTTCTTAATAGAAACTTACAGGCATTTAATGATAGGGTAGGGGCTATTCTGATTTCTTTATATCCAAAAGTATAAAATGTCCTTACATTATCGGCCAGCATCAAAGCTCCAGCTTCAATGACAAATTCATGAGATTCTTCATCTCTCACAACAGCTGCTGTTAAGCCAGCAGCACTGGATGCTTTGCCACTGGTGTAGACAGCTCTGGGGCTGAACTCCTCCACATGCCTGTTCAAGGTTATCATATTCATTAATACATACTACAAAGCATCATTTCTAGAAATGTCACCTGACAGGGTTTATGTCAATCAAGAATTTATTATTTCTTAACATTTGAGAAAGACATTAGCATAAACAATTCATAAAAACATATATCACAGACTAAACAGAACGCCTTATCTCCTTTGGCCTTTTTAATCAATTTAAATCCATTCCTATCAAATTGGAAAATGAAGTTCATACATGACAAAAACACCATTTTAAAGGAAGCCTTTAATAATGAACAGTAAACATTTTGGCAACAATGATCTATTCGAAGGCTCTGCACTTAAGAAACAAAAAAAGACAAAACTAGATGTGAGACTTATTCCAAAAATGCAAGGCTGGTTTAATACCTAAAATCAGTAACATGCCATGTCAACAGAATAAAGAACTATCTTGACAGAAGCAGAAAAAGCATGTGACAAAATCTAATACCCTTTCATTATAAAAACTCAACAAACTAGAAATAGAAGAGAATTTCCCACAACTTAAAAAGGGTATCTCTGAAAACCCACAGCTAACATCATACTTGGTCAAAGGTGAATGCTTTCTCTCTAAAATCTAGAACAAGACACAGATGTTCACTCCTGCCATATCTATTCAACATTATACTGAAAGGTCTAGCCAGGGCAACTGGGAAAGAAAAAAGGGCACCTAGATTTAAAAGGAAGAACAACTACCACTATTTGCAGATAACATGAGCTTGTAGATACAAAATCCTAGGGAATCTACTAAAACAGAATGAGTTCTTGCAAGGCTGAAAGATAAGAGATCAACAGTCTCTTGTATTTCTATACACTTATAGTGAACAACCCAAAAATGAAAATAAGAAAATAGTTTTCCATTTACGATAGCATCAAAAAGAATAAAATACTTATGAACAAACTTTTTTTTTTTTTTAATATGAAGTTTATTGACAAATTGGTTTCCATACAACACCCAGTGCTCATCCCAAAAGGTGCCCTCCTCAATACCCATCACCCACCAGCCCCTCCCTCCCACCCCCCATCAACCCTCAGTTTGTTCTCAGTTTTTAACAGTCTCTTATGCTTTGGCTCTCTCCCACTCTAACGTCCTTTTTTTTTTTTTTTTTTTTCCTTCCCCTCCCCCATGGGTTCCTGTTAAGTTTCTCAGGATCCACATAAGAGTGAAACCATATGGTATCTGTCTTTCTCTGTATGGCTTATTTCACTTAGCATCACACTCTCCAGTTCCATCCACGTTGCTACAAAAGGCCATATTTCATTTTTTCTCATTGCCACGTAGTATTCCATTGTGTATATAAACCACAATTTCTTTATCCATTCATCAGTTGATGGACATTTAGGCTCTTTCCATAATTTGGCTATTGTTGAGAGTGCTGCTATGAACATTGGGGTACAAGTGCCCCTATGCATCAGTACTCCTGTATCCCTTGGGTAGATTCCTAGCAGTGCTATTGCTGGGTCATAGGGTAGGTCTATTTTTAATTTTCTGAGGAACCTCCACACTGCTTTCCAGAGCGGCTGCACCAATTTGCATTCCCACCAACAGTGCAAGAGGGTTCCCGTTTCTCCACATCCTCTCCAGCATCTATAGTCTCCTGATTTGTTCATTTTGGCCACTCTGACTGGCGTGAGGTGATACCTGAGTGTGGTTTTGATTTGTATTTCCCTGATAAGGAGCGACGCTGAACATCTTTTCATGTGCCTGTTGGCCATCTGGATGTCTTCTTTAGAGAAGTGTCTATTCATGTTTTCTGCCCATTTCTTCACTGGGTTATTTGTTTTTCGGGTGTGGAGTTTGGTGAGCTCTTTATAGATTTTAGATACTAGCCCTTTGTCCGATACGTCATTTGCAAATATCTTTTCCCATTCCGTTGGTTGCCTTTTAGTTTTGTTGGTTGTTTCCTTTGCTGTGCAGAAGCTTTTTATCTTCATAAGGTCCCAGTAATTCACTTTTGCTTTTAATTCCCTTGCCTTTGGGGATGTGTCGAGTAAGAGATTGCTACGGCTGAGGTCAGAGAGGTCTTTTCCTGCTTTCTCCTCTAAGGTTCTGATGGTTTCCTGTCTCACATTTAGGTCCTTTATCCATTTTGAGTTTATTTTTGTAAATGGTGTGAGAAAGTGGTCTAGTTTCAACCTTCTGCATGTTGCTGTCCAGTTCTCCCAGCACCATTTGTTAAAGAGGCTGTCTTTTTTCCATTGGATGTTCTTTCCTGCTTTGTCAAAGATGAGTTGGCCATATGTTTGTGGGTCTAGTTCTGGGGTTTCTATTCTATTCCATTGGTCTGTGTGTCTGTTTTTGTGCCATGAACAAACTTAACAAGAGAAGCACAAGCTTATACCATGAAAACTAAAAAACACTGTTCAAAAAAATTAAAACCTAAATAAATGGAAAGACATCCGATGTTTATGGATGAGAAGACTTAATATTGTTATAAAGATAATTTACCTCAAATTGATCTACAGTTTAATGCAATCTCTATTAATGTCACAACTAGCTCACAAAGCTGATCCTAAAATTCTTGATCCTAAAACTCAAGGCACCCAGAATAGCCAAAACAATCTGAAAAAGAACAATTAGTTGGAGGATTCACACTTCCTGATTTTTATTATTTATTTATTTTTGAGAGAGAGAGAGAGAGAGAGAGAGAGAACATGTGCATGTGAGCAAGGGAGAGGGGCAGAGGGAGAGAGGGAGAATCTCAAGCAGGTTCTTCATTGAGCATGGAGCTCCAACGTGGGGCTCGATACCATGACTCTGAGATCATAACCTGAGTCAAAATCAAGAGGTGGAAACTCAAATGACTGAGACAGCCAGGCAGCCCTCATACTTCCTGATTTTATTTTTTTTAATGTTTATTTTTACTTTTATTTTTGAGAGAGAGAGAGAGAGAGAATGCATGTGAGCAGGGGAGGGGCAAAGAAGGGGTTGGGGGGGGCAGAACAGAGGATCTGATGAAACAGGCTTTGTGCTGACAGCACAGAACTCACAAACCTGTGAGATCATGCCCTGAGGTGAAGTTGGACACTTAACTGACTGAGCCACTCAGGCACCCCACACTTTCTGATTTTAGAACTTACTACAAAACTACAGTAGTCAAGATAGTGTGGTATTGGCCTAAAGAGAGACATAGAGATTATGAAATATAATTGTGAGTCTAGAAATAAACCCTCATATTTATAGTCAACTGATTTTCAACAAGGGTCCCAAAACATTTCAATAAGGCATAAGAATAGTCTTGGCGTTCAAATACCTGGATATCCACATGCAAAAGAATAAAGTTGAACCCCTGTCTCACACTATGTACAAAAACTAACTCAAAATGGATCAAGGACCTAAATTTTCAGAACTAAAATTATCCCCAAGAATTGCAAGCAGGGACTTGAACAGTTAGTTGCACATCAATGTTCATAGCAGCATTATTCACAATAGCCCAAAGGTAGAAACAACAAAAGGTGATAAATACATCAATAAATTATTATTATTCAGTCTTAAAAAGGAAGGAAATTCTAAGACATTCTACAACATGGGTGACCCCTGAATATTATGCTCAGTGAAATAAACCAGTCACAAAAGGACAAATACTGTATGATTCCATGTATATGAGGGACCTAGAATAATCAAATTTAGAGACAGAAAGTAGAATGATGGGGTGCCTGGGTGGCTCAGCTGGTTGAGTGACTCAATTTTAGCTCAGGTCATGATCTCATGGTTCCTGGGTTTGAGTCCCACATCAGGCTTTGTGCTGACATCGAGGATCCTGTTTGGGATTCTCGCTCTCCTTTTTTCTCTGCCCTCCCCCACTTGCATGCACACACGTGCGCGTGCCCTCTCTCTCTCTCTCAATAAATAAACAAACTTAAAAAAAAAAATGGTGGGTTGCTAGGGGCTGGGAAAGGGGGTAAATGTGGAATTACTGTTCAATGCAAACAGATTTTCAGTTTGGGAGATGAAAGAGTTCTACAGATGGATGGTAGTGATGACTGCACAACTTGAATGTACTTAATGCCACTGAAATGTACAAGTAAAAATGTTTAAGAATGGCCAATGTGATGCACATTTTGCAATAAAAAAAGGCGAAAACTTACATATAGCAGCATTGGCTTATAAAAGCCAAAGTAGAAACAATCCAAATGCCCATTAACTGATAAACAGATAATTAAATGTGGTACATACATATGATAGAACATTAGGCAATAAAAGGAAATTAAGTATTGGCATGCTCCAACATGGCTAAACCTTGAAAACATTATGCTAGGCAGAAGCAGCCAGTCACAATGAATCACACAGTATATGATTCCATTTACAGGAAATGTCCAGATAGAGACACTAAAACAGATTAGTGATTGCCTATGCCTAGGGAGGAGAATGAAGACTGACTGCTAGTGGATATAAGATTTCTTTCTGGGTAATGAAAATGTTGTAAACTTAGTTTAGTAATGGTCATACAACTCTGTGAATATACTAAAATCACTGAATTGTACAATTTAAAAGGGCAAATTTTATGATACGGAAATTATATTGCAACAAAGATACTAAAAAAACCCACTAGATATAAAGTCTATTTCTGTCTAAGATAATCATGTATAATACAATTCTGTTACCAGCAGCAACATTGTAGCACATCTTTTTATGGTGGTGGAGAGGAGATGCGAGCAGAGGAAATGAAAAGAATCCCTTTTAACATAAGACTATTATTTTCAAATCTAGAGCCTAGTCCTTGATACACATGAAGAAAATACTTAGTTATAAAATCCCAAACTAAAAATGGTCTATGTTCTAGACAAATTACTGAAATAAATAAAGGAAAAGCAGCTTGATAACAGTATGAAGAGCACATGCTTTGCAGTCACATACATCCAAGTTCTAATACTCATGGCTCAGAAGTCACTTGTTAGCTATGAGAAGTTGGGTGATTTATTAAGTTTCAGAGAACTTCTGTTTGCCTCCCTGAAAAAAGAGGATAATATCACATGCCTGTCTGGGTGCTGCTAGGATAAGAGAATGCATATACATATATGCAGCACCAAGAACACACCAGGTGTTTCAAAACTGGTTTGGTATTATTTTGACCTCTAAGTTTCTTAAAAGTTTGAAAGTAAGCAAGTATTTGCTATAGCTTCTAAAAATAAGCAAAAATTGCTAAAGCAGTACACATGCTGATACGGTTAGCATAACGTGTCTATCCTTGTTGCACTGCTATTGGAAAGCGTGTCCTATTTAAGAACCTTAAAGATGTTTGTATTCTTAGTCTCAACAACCCTATGTCTAGGGATTTTCACAAAGGAAACAAACAAAATAAAAAATTTATATAAATCATGATGTTCATGGTATTAATATCCATAATTGTTAAATGAAGCAAACTAGGAAAATAATTTTCTAAGTTGCAGTACACCAACAATAGAGAACTGTGAAAATAAAGAAACATGGAAAAATATTCACAGTAAATTAAAAATACGTAAGCTGTGATTTATAACCGTGAAAATACATATTCATGTATCTAAAGACTTAGAATTAAAGAATTCTAAATAGAATTAAAATTACAGGCAATTTTTCCCTATTCTAAATAGGCAAACACTTACTTGAGAAACTGGCTCTTAGCTGTACTTGGGTCACCAACAATGCAAACATTTATGTCCCCTCGAAGGGAGGTTCCTTCCCCTGTTGTCTTTGGAACACCACCAAAGAGCATCAGGAGGACACCCCGTTTTACTTCATCGTTGCCTAAAACAAAAACACAAGGTATTTTTCAACATGAGATTAAACAATTTCATAACAAATTACAGGTTTACCAACCGAAAGAGCAGAAAAGAGCTGAAGTAAAGCCTAAGATGAACTAAAAATATTATGGCTTCTAACCTTGGTTCTTGCTTTATGAATTCAAAGCCACCTAACCACTGTCCAATGTCTCTGTACCAAAGATGTCACAGATGCTTATGCCCGCCACCATCCCAAGAGCCCTTGTTTGTTTGCAAGTCCTACTTCCTACAGTCTTTCCTGATGTAGTACTTCTCAAATAACTCTCTCCATAAACTATGTCCACCACAGCACACTGCACTTGCTAGATCTTGCCCCTTACCCATTTAGCCCATCCCACAGTAACCCTCTGTTTGTTCTCCATATTTAAGAGTCTCTTCTGTTTTGTCCCCCTCCCTGTTTTTATATTATTTTTGCTTCCCTTCCCTTATGTTCATCTGTTTTGTCTCTTCAAGTCCTCATATGAGTGAAATCATGATTTTTGTCTTTCTCTAATTTCACTTAGCATAATACCCTCCAGTTCCATCCACATAGTTGCAAATGGCAAGATTTCATTCTTTTTGATTGCCGAGTAATACTCCATTGTATATACATATACACTACATCTTCTTTATCCATTCATCCATCGACGGACATTTGGGCTCTTTCCATACTTTGGCTATTGTCGATAGTGCTGCTATAAACAAGGGAGTGCATGTGTCCCTTCGAAACAGCACACCTGTATCCCTTGGATGAATACAATACCTAGTAGTGCAATTGCTGGGTCACTGCACTTGCTAGATCTTTCTAATGGCAGGTCTTGCTATTCTATCAAAAGTTTGAGGAAATGGTCCATGATTTACTTCTTTTGTATCACCAACACTGAACAGTGCTGAATATAAATACATGCTAACTGGACTGCTATGGATGAGATAAGATGCTGAATGTGATTTATGGCCACTTCTACAAGGCATTTATGACTCCAATATAAGAAGGAAATGTATAGTAAAAAACCTGGATCTTCAGAAAAGTGCTTCAGAAAAATGGGTTAAAAGACCCATTTTTTGTGTGCTAATTATTACGACTTTTTGTGAATTCTATCAACAAAGTGCTGGCACATTTACACAAACCCTTTAAAGGCAGAAAAAATCCATTCCACAAATAAAACTCTGACTTATGGTCTATGAAACAAGTGTGTTAGGAGGTGTTGTGGCTTTTAAATAGTCCACAAATTCTTTGATGCTTCTCATTTGAAAATGGAGCTTACTTCTCCTTTCCTTAGGAGTGGCTGGACTTAATAACTTGTTTCTAGAAAAATAGCATATAGTGAAGTGAAGGTGTGCAACTTCTGATACTAGGTCCCGAAAAGCATTTTTCTGTTTTAAATGTTTATTTATTTTTGAGAGAGAGACAGAGACAGGCAGAGAAGGACACAAAGAATCTGAACCAGGGCTCGAACTCATGAACCGCAAGATCATGACCTGAGCCAAAGTCAGACGTTCAATTGACTGAGCTGTCCAGGCGCCCCCAGAGAAGCATCCTACTTCCTCCCTGCTTTGCCCTCGATGCACACTCTGGAAGAAGCCAGCTGTTGCGTGGTGAGAACAAACAGCCCCGTGGAAGAGATTCATTTGGCAAGGAATTATAGTTTCCAGTTAACAACTAGCACTAACAGGTAAGACCTTCTAAGTGGATCTTTCAGTCAAGTTTTCAGATGACTACAGCCCTAGCTGATGTCTTAGCTGTATCCTTAGGAAAGACTGAGCCAGAAACACTCAACCAGAACCACCTAACTGACCCATAGACTGTATGAGATACTGTTTCTTTTTTGAAGCCACTAACTTTTGGGGTAATTTGTAATGCAAAAATAGATTAACTTCTGGGGGGGGGGAGTGGAGCTAAATAGAAATTTTGGGGGCGCCTGGGTGGCGCAGTCGGTTAAGCGTCCGACTTCAGCCAGGTCACGATCTCGCGGTCCCTGAGTTCGAGCCCCGCGTCAGGCTCTGGGCTGATGGCTCAGAGCCTGGAGCCTGTTTCAGATTCTGTGTCTCCCTCTCTCTCTGCCCCTCCCCCGTTCATGCTCTGTCTCTCTCTGTCCCAAAAATAAATAAACGTTGAAAAAAAAAAAGAAATTTTGACACCTACTCAATTAAGGGAGGACATTCTAAAATCCATAGAGGATTATTAACATAGAGGGTATCAGTTCAATTTCATTGGTCAAATATTTAGATAGAAAAAAAAAAAGGTTACTTTTAAATAGTTAAAAATATATACCTAAGACAAATACCCATAATCTTTTATCAGTTCCTGCCCTAACTCCAATTCAGTATGAAAGGATGGAAAAAACATGGGTAAAGCACGAAGCTTAAAAATTAGTCATATCCTGGGATGCCTGGGTGGCTCAGTCAGTTAAGCAGCCAACTTTGGCTCAGGTCATGATCTCACAGTTTGTGAGTTCAAGCTCTGCATCGGGTTCTGTGCTGGCAGCTCAGAGCCTAGAGCCACTTCAGATTCTCTGTCTCCCTCTCTCTCTGCCCCTCCCCTACTCGACTCTGTGTCTCTGTCTCTCAAAAATAAACATTAAAAACAAAAATTTTTTTAATTTAGTCATATCTTTCAACATATAAAGGGAATTAAATGATGGTGAGCAATTAACAACCAAGAGCCAAAAAAACACAAAGAAACCACCAAAGGTACAGACATAGTACATGTAACCAAGAAACATCATGAAATCTCCTCAAAAATTAAACAAACAAAAATCAGGATATTAATCTAGTATTTTGGAATATACTTAAGTACATTTCTGCCCTAAAGCCAGAAAAAGGAGCCTAAATGACCTTTTATTCTTTTTTAAAAATCATGCTAAAACATACATACACAAAATTTACCATTCCAATAATTTTTTAAGTGTGTAATTCAGTGGAATGAAGTACACCCACTATGTTTTATAACCACAACCCTTATCCATTTCTAGAACTTGTCATCATCCCCAACAGAAACTTTATCCATGAAACACTAACTCCCCAATATCCTCCCCCAACAGGTAACCTCTTTCTTTGTGTCTTTATGAACTTGCCTATTCTAGGCACCTCATTTTAAGTGGAATCATTTGTCCTTTTGTAGATGACTTTTTAATATCCCTTGTAAGTCTACCAAAAAAACCTTTTGATCTGATTTATGTGCTGTAAGAAATCACTTATTGCTGTTTTTAAAAAAAATTTAAATTCCAGTAGAGTTAAACATACAGTAGTTATTGCTGCTTTTTAATCATCATTTTGATTTCAAGTTTATGTGACAAATGGAAGGCACTCTTACCATGAATAGTAGGGAACAGGCTGGTACAGAGATTGTGGTACAGATTTTTATCCTGACTCATTTCAAACACTTTCTCCCACTCCTTCACTGTCATTTGGTTCTTAATGCTCTCAGCCGTCTGTTCCTCATCTCGGAGCTCTTTTCCTCCAAACTGAGAGGTGGAGAAAGGAAAAATACTTGCATGGAAACAGTCAAAGTAAAGTGAAAGAGCTTCACTACAAACAAAAAATAGCCTGGGAGGTCAACTTCAGGATCTGTTGACTATAAAGGTTTGCAGAAAAAATCTCCATATTATTAAGGCCTAAGTTAATCAAGATATTGAAGAGTTTGTCATTTGTCCAATGAATTACAAACAAAAAAGCTACCACTGTTTTGTATTGTTATCTAAATGAATCGGAATGCTCATAAGATAAGCCGTAATAAAATGTTAATCACTGATATGAAGATGAACATGAAGTAAGAGAGTATTATATTCACCCCTCTTGCAATGCTGTACTAGTTTCCAAACTTTTTCTCACCGTTTTCCCACTCAGGACATAGAATCAAGTTCTACAGAACTATAATACCAGGAATCCACACAAAGAGCGAGTTAAAACAAAATTATCCCATAGGTAATTCATATCAATGCTCTTAAAGCACAGAGCTCTTAAACATGAAAACAAAAAGACTTTTCCTCAAGATCAGAAAGACATGAAAAAATCTGGTTTTAAAACTAAAGAATCATGGGGTGCCTGGGTGGCTCAGTGGGTTAAGTGTCTGACTCTTGATTTTGGCACAGGACATGATCTCACGGTTCATGGGTTTGAGCCCTGAGTCGGGCTCCACACTGACCATGCAGAACCTGCTTGGGATTCTCTCTCTCTGCTCCTCCCCAGTTCATGTGTGTGCATGCATGTGTGTGTTCTCTCTCAAGAGAAATAAATTTAATAAATAAATAAAACTAAAAAACCAAACCACCCTGCTCCCCTTTAACAGTGATTAGATAATTCAGTAGTTTCAGAAGCCTATACTGTGGCAGCCCCAGGGGAGGTCTTTCTCAATCTTGCCATTTTAAGACTCACCCTTGGGTTGGTGGGTGCAACACAGCAGGCAAGAAAGACCAGCCTGTATGAAAGGTCCCTAACACCAAGAGCCCGGAGTCCTCGAATGCCTTCCGTTTCATATCCATCAACACCACTTACACGGGAATTAGTTTCAGCGCGTGCTCCTGAAAGAATGAATGATAGTTTGTTTTACAGCTCAAATACCAAAAGTGCTGAGCATCAAAATTGCTTAAAAAAACGAAACCTATAAATCCAAAGATTTCATTTAGGCTTTGAAATTTTTCAGAGCAGTGCTTTTTGTAGCAAAATTAATTTGTCTCTATTCTTATACTTCCTTGCTCACCCTCTGATTGGTAGCGAAAAATAAGAAAAGAAAGATTCGAGAAGCTAAATGTTCTGCAGTTTAGGTAATGAGAATTGTTAAATGTGAGCTAAAGATTACTGACCTGGTATGCTAAGCTTAGAGACATCAGGCACAACAATCAATGTCCCTGTAAAGTCACACTTGTCACCAGCTTGAGCTGACTCCACAGCTTCAGCTCTCAAGATCACTTCTAAACTTCGGGGGATACTCCCTCGAGGAAGCTCAGCTTGGGTCTCTTGAATACGAACCTATAACAAAACAAATAAATGGCTAAGAATGAGAAGAGATTATCTTTCAAATGTCATATAATCTAAATTAATGCCACAAATATTGACAAATATTGATGTATTCCAAACTCTCACCGTTTGCAGACTTTTGACATTTGCCAAAATTCATCTTAAAAATTCTCTACCCTGGGGGAGAGAGGAAAATGGGTGATGGGCACTTTTTGGGATGAGCACTGGGTGTTGTATGTAGATGAACCACGGGAATCTACCCCAAAAACCAAGAGCACACTTTACACACTGTATGTTAGCCAATTTGACAATAAACTATATTAAAAAAAAAAAAAAACTCTATCCTGCAACTCCAATCTGAAGCAGGCTTCAGGCGGGTTCTGCCCCTAACGCGGGGCTCAAACTCACAAACCTCGAGATCATGACCTGAGCCTAAGTCAGATACTTAACCAACTGAGCCACCCAGGTGCTCCTAAAAACTTCACTTTTAGTACACTTATCATGATGAGCTCAGTAATATGTGTTACTGCTCAATCACTATATTGTATACCTCAAACTAATATCACACTGTATGTTAAATATACTGGAATTAAAATAATAAAAAAATTAAAAAATAAAAACTTCACTTTTACTCTCATTAAAAAAATTTTTCCAGGGGGTGCCTGGGTGGCTCAGTCGGTAAGCATCCGACTCTTGATTTCAGCTCAGGTCATGATCTCACAGTTTGTGAGTTCGAGCCCCACATTGGGCTCTGCGCACTGATCACAGAGCCTGCTTGGGATTCTGTCTCTCTCTTTCTCTGACCCTCCTCTGCTCTCTCTCTCTCAAGAAATAAACCAGGGCACCTGGGTGGCTCAGTTGGTTGAGCGTCCGACTTCGGCTCAGGTCATGATCTCGCGGTCTGTGAGTTCGAGCCCCACGTCGGGCTCTGTGCTAACAGCTCAGAGCCTGGAGCCTGTTTCAGATTCTGTGTCTCCTTCTCTCTCTGACCCTCCCCCATTCATGCTCTGTCTCTCTCTCAAAAATAAAAATAAAACATTAAAAAAAAACAATAAAAAAATTAAAAAAACATTTTTCTGAGGTGCCTTGGTGGCTCAGTAGGTTGAGTGTCAGCCTTTGGCTCAGGTCATGCGTGATTTCAGTTTGTGGGTTCAAGCCCCATGATGGGCTCTGCACAAACAACTCAGAGTGTGGAGCCTGCTTGTAATTTGGTGTCTCCCTCTCTCTCTGCCCTTCTACCACTTGAGCGCACATGCACTCTCTCACTCAAAAATAAACATAAAAAAAAAAAAAACTCTAAAAATTTTTTTGCCCCTCCTTGTCCTGACTATGTAGTTAAATATCTGCTCTGTTCCATCTTCCTCCAAATTTTCAGGGAAATATTATGAAAAATTTCACATACTCAGGGTGCTTGGGTGGTTCAGTCAGTTGAGCGACTGACTTCAGTTCAGGTCATGCATGATCTCATGGCTCGTGGGTTCGAGCCCCATATAGGGCTCTGTGCTAACAACTCACAGCCTGGAGCCTGCTTCTGATTCTGATTCTCCCTCTCTCTCTCTCTCTCTCTCTGCCCCTTCCCTGCTCATGCTCTCTCTCCTTCAAAAGTAAACATTTAAAAAAAATTAAAAAAAAAATTCACATACTCTATACACTCCACCTCAACACTACCTTTTTTTTTTTTTTTAAGTTTATTTGAGAGAGAGCGAGAGCGCGCAGGCTCAAACGGAGGAGGGGCAGAGAGAAGAGAAAAAGGGAATTCCAAGCAGGCTCCAGACTCAGCTCAGATCATGACACAGGGCTTGATCGATCTCACAATCCTGAGATCATGACCTGAGCTGAAATCAAGAGTCAGTCACCCAACTGACTGAGCCACCCAGCCAGGCACCCCAACACTACTGTCAATATTACTTAGACACACACATATTTTTACCGTATTATTTGAAAAATGCATAAAAACCAAAATACTTCACCCCTAACTATTTTAGCATTCATCTCCTAAGAGTAAAGACATCCTATATAACCACAGTATCTTTACCATACCAAGAAAATTAAATAATATTTAATTCTATAAAATCTATTATCTAGACCATCCTTAAATTTCCTCAATTGTGAATAATGTCCTTTATTACAACTGTTTTTTGTTTTTTCAAACCAAGACTTAATCTAGATTTATACTTTATATTTGGCTATGTTCTTTTTCAAACACAAAACACCTCTTACCCAAAGTTGTTGGTGGAGTATGTGCTTCATATAAACTAAGTAACAGACTGATGCTACACTAAATAAGGGATAAAAACTGAAGTTAATATTAATTATTTTAGTGTGGTACTCATTCCCTCATGCTTGAGTGCTTGAGCAGCTGCACCTTTTCTTTTCCTTTGCCTATCACAGAGTTACTAAGTCCTGTACAGATCTGAGACATGCGCCCCCTGCAACCTCATTCTTATTGCTACCATCCAACTCTTGCCCAGGTAACTACAACTATCTCATTATTAGTTTGTTGTTATATGCTATACATCAATGTCCCATTAATCTACCTTTAAAAAAGAAAGGTTCACATATATTCCCCTTTTTTATCAAGAAAGGTCTGAACTTCCCAACCTGAGATTTTAAGGCTCTGCGTACCTACATGCCTCACACCAAATCATCCTTCAGATGATCTCCAATTTGGCTCCTCTATTTCAATCATGATAATCCTCACTGCCATCAATAAACATGTCCATTTTCGCCTGTCCTTTTATTCATGCCTCCCTCCCTCCTAACCATCAACTTGAGAGTGTATCTAACAAGTTTCCACTTCTTCAAAGTTTTAACACTAGTTCTTCTTCATCATCATCATCGTTTACTATTTATTCTCTCACAAAATATTCTGTCATAGTCTGAAGGGGCTTCCAATCCAAGTTATTAAAGTTTAAGACACATTTATACATTGATAATTGAAATCGGCATTAAGAGTTTTGGGTTTAAATCTGTAGTCACATATAATGATCTTCCACTTACATAAAAACTGAATTTAACATTGTCTAAATAAGCTTGTAACAACTGCCATGTGCCTAGAAGTGAATTATTAGCATAGACTGAATCTGAAACAAACAGAAGTTAAAAAATACCTTTTGAAAATCAACAAATCTCGATTTATTTGTATCCAGCAAGAATCTCCTTCTGTTGGCACAAACTGGATTTCGGCAGATGTTCGGCTGTGTGTATTTGAACTGCTGTTCTACATCCTTGATCACTGTCTGACAATCCAAGCACAAAAATGTTCCACTCACAAGCTCTGGGTGAACTGGATGAGTCCGTACCACCTGCCCACTGATGCGAGTGAGCAAACCAATTCTGGATGAGGTAAGTTCTCGAATTCTGTTTAAAGACAGATGTACCATTAGTAAATATTGTAAATATTCATTTTCAACCTAAGAAATATTTCCATTTTAATGACAGGGTATTCAATGATAATTATGATAAAAACAAAAAACCAAAAAAAAAAAAAATACTAAATAAATAAATAAATAAATGGAAAGAAGGAATTCTTTGCAGATTCTTCTCCAAGAATGATTTAGTCAATGTGCCTATTCCTAAATTACACAATGCTTATGTATTCACAGCAAAATACACAAATATGAAAAAGTAAATAAAGGACACCAAAGAAATGAAATTACAGTTATAAAACAAGATGATCCCATTTTATATGCAAATATATTTTTTGCTTACCTACTATTTCTAAATAAGCTGTATTAGTCTCATAGTAATCATACAAAAGACCTCAGCAACTCAGTTCAGAAACACTTCCTTTACCTCACAAACTCATTTTATATTAAATAACTTGGCCACTTTACAAGTAATTTCAGCAGTTTAAGTTTTCAAAATATCACTTCAATTTCTTTCACTGTATTTATTCTTTAAATAATTCCTAAAGGGGGGCGCCTGGGTGGTTCAGTCGGTTAAACATCCGACTTCAGCTCAGGTCATGATCTTGTGGTCTGTGAGTTCAAGCCCCGCATCGGGCTCTGGGCTGATGGCTCAGAGCCTGGAGCCTGCTTCCGATTCTGTGTCTCCCTCTCTCTCTGCCCCTCCCCCGTTCATGCTCTGTCTCTCTCTGTCTCAAAAATAAATAAAAACATTAAAAAAAAAATTAAAAAAATAAATAAATAAATAAATAAATAACTGCTAAAGGGAAAAAATGTTTTTAAAGTTACGCCATTTAAGCTCTGACAAAATTTTTCAAAATTCATGAAATTCTCTAGACTTTCAGTTTTCTTATTTTCTCACTTGATTGATTTCCCCCCAAATGTCCCCTGCAAGATGTCCTGAAATATGACAATCCCCAGAAGGTGCTTTAACTTACTTTCCATTTCATCTCCCTAGAAAAATGATTTCTCCAAAACCAAACTTTATAGATAACTGAACCTAACTCTTTACATATAGAAGACTACCACCTCCCTACTTTTCTAACCATTAAGTGATGTGTATGTTTGGTGAATTCCTTTCCTTTCAAAGAAGAGTCTCTTACTTGTGTCTGGTAGGTAGGTCTTGGAATGCAACATAAAAATCCTTGGCAAGAGGAATCTCTTTTCGGTCTTTGACAAAGGTTTTCAAGGCCCGACATAGGTAAGGGTAAACTCTGAAAAGCAAACAAATAAAAATCACATGACATCTTCAAGAGACCTACCAAGGCCCCCTTTACCTTTCATGCTTGCAAACAGCTAAGACTAAGCAATTTCACCTGGTTACAACCAAGCCTTAAAATTTAACTATGCAGGACACTTCTCTCATCTACTCTAGGTCTATGAGTGTCTTCCAATCCTCTCCTAGCCCAACAAATAGATCTAAGACAACAGAAACACCAACGATAAAATCCTATACCCAAATACCTACTATCTTTATTTATTTTATTTTTTTGTTGTTGTTTTGTTTGTTTTATTTTAAATCCAGTAGAGTTTACATACAGTGTAATATTAGTTTCAGGTGTACAATAGTGATGCAACACTTCCATACAACACCTGGTGCTCATCACAAGTGCACTCCTTAATCCCCATCACCTATTTCACCCGTTGCCCCATCCACCTCCCCTCTGATAGCCATCAGTTTGTTCAGTATAGTTAAGAGTGTGTTTCTTGGTTTGTATCTCTCTCTTTTTTCTTTGGTACAATTACATATTTAAAAAAAAATAAAGACAGCAAGGGCCAGCAACTTAAGCAATAGAACAAACCAGACAAATTATTTCATATCCAATCCCAAAAGGTTCCTGAACTTAATTTCTTGTAGATTAAGAGATAAGGGAATTATAACAAATAAATTCAGCTTCATTATTCAATTGTGAAAACAGAGCTATAATATTTCATGCAATGTCTATTGACATGACTGACCCTAAAGAGGAAAATGATAAGGCATTATTATCACATTTCAACTGAATACATATTTATGTACACCAGCTTTTGTTTGTTTGTTTCATATATTAAAAAATTACAGTCCCTTAAGGAAGAAATGCCACAATAAATGAAAGACCTTTTAACCCACAGTAAGGAAACATAACAAAGCCATTATGAATGATGCAGCAGGTTTAGGAAAATGAAAGGTACTGTTAAATATGACAGGCTATCACAAGAGAAATAGTAATCAATGTAATCATAGCAATAAAATAATATTTGTATTTTGTTTCTTTCAAGGAGTTAAAATAACGGACATCTTTTCTAAGTTAACAATTTCAAATAATATGACAAAAATAATAAAAACAAAGATAAAAATCTCTAAATCTGAAGCATATTAAAATTATTTCAAGTCTGCTCTACATGCTTTTGTCTTTCTTAAAATTCTGAGATAATTGCATTTGTATTCTTTTTTCTTTCCTGTGCATGATTATGTTCTTTCTTTTTATAATCTAGTATTCTTTTTTTTCCCTTAACTTGCTTTATTTTTTATTTTCTTAAATTTACATCCAAATTAGCATATAGTGCAACAATGATTTCAGGAGTAGATTCCTTAGTGCCCCTTACCCATTTAGCTCATCCCCCACTCCCACAACCCCTCCAGTAACCCTCAGTTTGTTCTCCATATTTATGAGTATCTTCTGTTTTGTCCCCCTCCCTGTTTTTATATTATTTGTTTCCCTTCCCTTACGTTCATCTGTTTTGTCTCTTAACGTCCTTATATGAGTGAAGTCATAGGATTTCTGTGTTTCTCTGAATAATTTCACTTAGCATAATACCCTCTAGTATCCACGTAGAGGATCCACATGGATCCACGTTCCATCCGCGTAGTTGCAAATGGCAAGATTTCACTCTTTTTGATTGCTGACTAATACTCCATTGTATATATATAACACATCTTCTTTATCCATTCATCCATCAGTGGACATGTGGGCTCTTTCCATACTTTGGCTATTGTTGATAGTGCTGCTATAAACATGGGGGTGCATGTGTCCCTTCGAAACAACACACCTGTATCCCTTGGATAAATGCCTAGTAGAGCAATTGCTGGGTCGTAGGGTAGTTCTATTTTTAGTTTTTTGAGGAACCTCCATACTGTTTTCCAGAGTGGCTGCACCAGCTTGCATTCCCATCTACTATCTTTAAATAATCATTTGGCACCCACAGTACAGCCCACTCCTCTGTCCAAGATGACTATACCTAAACAATCTTGGTGGTTTACAATCTAGCAACACAGCCTCCCGTTTGGTGTCAAGGCCTAGTATATTTTTCTAGGTTTAATTCTTGATTGAAAAATGGACGAGAGGAGCAATATGTGTATGGACATGAGAGCAAACTGGCACTAACAATCCACTTGACTGGTTAGACTGAAGTGTGTATGTCCTCTTGAGGTAAGTTCCTAGTAGCTGTTGCAGCTTGGTTTGTTTCAATAGTGGGATCTGACGTCCTCTGAAAAATAAGCTTCTTCCTTTCTTTTTCTTTCCTCCCCTCCCCTCCCCTCCTCTCCTTTCCTTTCATGTTTATTTATTTTGAGAGAGAGAGAGCTGCACATATGCGCAAACAAGGGAGGGGCAAAGAGAATTCCAAGTAGGCTCCACACTGTCAGCACAGAGCCCAATGTGGGGCTCAATCTCGCAAATGGTGAGATAATGACCTGAGCCAAGATCAAGAATTGGATGCTTCTGGGAACCTGGGTGGCTCAGTTGGTTAAGGGGCTCACTTTGGCTCAGGTCATGATCTCATGGTTCATAAATTTGGGCCCCATGTCAGGTGCTCTGCTGTCAGCAGAGTCCACTTAAAATTCTGTCTTCCTCTCTCTGTCTGTCCCCTGCTCGTGCTCGCTCTCAAAAATAAACAAACATAAAATAAATAAAAAATTTTAAAAAAGCGTTGCATGTTTAACCAAATGAGCTATGCAGGCACCCCTGAAAAATGAGCTAATTTTAGGAGACAGAACTGCTGCATAGCCTATGTATGAGGTATGAGTAGAGGTGTTTCTACTACCAGCCCGGACTTTCTACCTCCCTCACAACTTTTTCTGCTGTGTATTCTCACAATAAACTCTGCTGCTTATCACCCCCAACCATTCTTGATGATTGGATATGACTAGAAACATTGAAACAGGTATTCCATCTCCCAGCCTACCATGTAAAGGAATGGGGCTGTCTATCCTTATTCCTGGGTCTTAATTTCCTTTCACAACTGTCCACAATGTTTATTTTAACCTGGTTTTATTTATATATATTCACATCTGTTTAATCTAAATGCTGACAAAGATTTATGTAAAAAGATGTTTCTTGCTTTATACAGCAATTAAAAATAGGGGCATCCGGGTGGCTCAGTCAGTTGGGCATCCGACTTTGGCTCAGGCCATCATCTCATGGTTTGTGAGTTCGAGCCCCGCATCGGGCTCTGTGCTGACAGCTCAGAGCCTGGAGCCTACTTCAAATTCTGTGTCTCCCTCTCTCTCTGCCCCTCCCCTACTCATGCTCTGTCTCTCCCTCTATCAAAAATAAATAAACATAAAAAAAAATTTTTTTTTTTTTTTTTAATGTTTTCAAGTGGCACCTAGGTGGCTCAGTAAGTTAAGCGTCCAACTTAAGCTCAGGTCATGATCTCACAGTTTGTGAGTTCAAGCCCCAATCTCTGTGCTGTCAGCACAGAGCCTGCTGCGGATCCTCTGTCCCCGCACTCTCCGCCTCTGCCCCTCCCCGTCTTGTGCTCTATCAAAAATAAACATTCAAAAAAATGTTTTCAAAAGATTTTATATGACATGGAAAAATGTTATACCGTTATGTGAAATGGCAGGAGACTGTGTCTACAATATGATGTCAATAGTTACATACACCTAGAAATACAACAAAATGTGCCAGAAGATCCTTAGGAAATTCCACATTTGCAGACCTGCTCATGATGGTTATCTATGGATGGTGGAATTACATATGTATTCCCTCTACTCATCTCTACTTTCTCTATTTCCTACAACATACACATTACTTTTATAATCAGAAGAAAATTAACCTTTAAGAACAACAATGTCATTTCTTTAAAGACACCCCTGATCAAGAACAGGATCCACACACTTTCTCAAAATACCTACTCCTAGGGCCAAGGGAAAGGATTAAATGAATGACAGACCAAGAGCACTGAATGCCTGACAAAAAGTAAGCGATCCTCTGAAAACTTAGGAAAACTACATAGAAAGCAAAGGTTTTCAACATTTGGACGTGTAAAATATTCAGCTCCACAAAGGCCTAAATTTGTTCAGAACAATACTAAAATGACCACTGGCTGTATCAAAGGGCCTCTCCTTCTGCCTCACAAATGAGTACTTCCAGTCCTAGAAGAGCTGGCTTCACAGGTTCCATGCCTATTTAAAGTAAAGAAGATTAATATAACATACCTATAGAACTCCTCTTGAATGGTGGTAGAAAGTTGTTGATTAAATTGCTCCAGGTCCACAAAACTCACAACCAATGTGTTTCTCTCAGGACGAATGAGCTCCTCTGCTAATTGCAAGTACTTAATTTCTCCATCACTGTTCTGGAACCTGTAGATACACACAAGTCCTATTAAATTGAAGAATTATGCAGTAAAAAGAAGAATCCAAATGCCTGATAAGTCGGTGTATCGGTTAAAATGACCATCAGCTTTAGGGTCAGACAGGCTCATTTCACTAAGTGCAAAGCATGGGCAAGTACTTATCCCACCTTTTTGGAAAAAAAAAAAAATTAAGACGTCATTTATCTCATAAGATTACTATGAAGTTTAAATGAGAGAAAGCCTGTAAATGCTTTGCACAGAGCCCAGAACACAGAAAAACTAGGTCTAAACTGCATTTCTTCATTTAATATTTTCTAATAAAAAATGCCAACTATCCTTTTATTATTGTTGTATATAGTTAAGATTGGAAAATATTAAATGAAGAAATGCAGTTTGAAATCCAAAGATTCGATTTCTGTAGAGAAAACTGACAGAATAGTTGTTGATTTAAGAACATGAATAAAAATAAATACAGAAATGAGGTGCTTCAATACCCAAGTCCTCAGAAAAACAGAAACATATACACACAAAATTAAGGATTACCACCACCATTTTTGCTTTTTGTCCTTTTAACATAAATGCAGATTCACTTGGAACCAAAAATCAATTCCTTCTTCAAATACAGCATACCTAGCTGTCCAATATTTACTGAACATCTATCTGCAAAGCATTACACCAGAGATACTTAAAGCTAAAAATGACAGTGTTGTTCCTGCCCTAGGACTGACATGATCATAGGATCATACCCTCCTATTAAAGAGGTAGCAAGAGAACCTAAATGTCCATGACAAATGAGTAAAGAAAATGTATACATATACAACGGAACAGTACTCAGTCTTAAAAAGTAAATTCTGCTATACGTGTCAACATTGATAAACCCTGAGGACATTACACAAAATGAAATACGCCAATCATAGAAAGATAAATACTGCATGATCCTACCTATATGAAATAACTAAATAGTCAAATTTATAGAATCAAAGTGGAATGAGGGTGGCTGGTGGGCTCAGTTGGTAGAGCATGTGACTCTTGATCTCAGGGCAGGGAGCTCAAGCCCCAGGTTGGTGCAGAGCTTACTTTAATTAATTAATTAAATAGTGGAATGATGGCTGCCAGAAGCTAGAGCAAGGGAGGAAAATGTGGAGTTACTAAGCAACAGTCAAGTGAGACTGAATAAGCTTTAAGAGATCTACTGTATAACATTGTGTTTACAGTCAATGATAATGTATTGCATAGTTAAAAATTTGTTAAGAGGGTAGATCTCATGTTAAGCGTTCCTGTAACAACAAAAGAAAAAAAGGAGATACAAAAAATGTGCTGTGGGATTATAAATAATTCTGCCCAACAAGAACATCCAGAAAGGCTTCAAGCATTTAAAAGATGACATTGGAGGGGCACCTGGGTGGCTCAGTTGGTTAAGCATCTGACTTTGGCTCAGGTCATGATCCCATGGTTTGTGGGTTTGAGCCCCACGTCAGGCCCTGTGCTGACAGCTCAGAGCCTGGAGCCTGCTTTGGATTCTGTGTCTCCCTTTCTCTCTGCCCCTCACCCACTCACACTTTGTCTCTCTTGATCTCTCATAAATAAATAAACGTTAAAAAAAAATTAAAAAAAAGAGGACATTGGAATTCAGCCTTGAAAGATGTTTAGAATTTGAAAGAAAACAAAGCAAACACAAACACCAAAAAAACTCCAGTAGTGGTTAGACTCACTATAGATGTTTTCAAGTGTCAATGTCAGAAAAGGTAGAGGAATACAGAGATGACAGGCTGGTTGTGGAAGATGAAACTGGGAAGAGGGGCTGTGAAGAATTTGAGACTTTACTCCATAAACAAGGGCAAATCAAAGTTGGAATTCTGAGGGGGAGTTAACACCCCCCCCCCCCAAACAGAGTGATTTATTTCTCTCATTCATCATTATCCCCAGCATCCAGCTGTATGGTAAACTGCAAGGCAGTTAAGGCAATCATATTCTTCATTAAAATGAAACATTAATTGAGGACTTTTGTAATGTGGTGTGGTGGCTAGGTGGGGTTAAGGATGGGATTTACATTCAAGACGGAAGTGGCTGACAGGTAAAGACACGGTAAGTTTCATTACCAGAGATAATGGAAAATGGCACCTTACCAGCATAAGGGAAGAAAGGATTGGTGCTGCCTGAAAGATTTACAGAGTTTCACAAAGGAGGTATGAGTCTTAAGCTGCGCTTTGAAAGATGAATAGCTGTCAGGCAGAGAATAACAATGCCAAAGACGGGGGATATAAATTATGGTTTCAAATGTATCAGAATTTCATGAGATGGCAGAATTATGCACAATAATAAAAGTGTGGAAACAACCCAAATGTCCATGGATGGATGAATGGACAAAAAGTGGTATATGCATACAGTGAAGTATTATTCAGCCTTAAAAAGAAATCCCGACACAATGCTGTACAGGTGGATGAACCTTGAAGACATTATGGTAAGTGAAATAAATTGGTCACAAAAGGCCAAATACTCCAAGTATAGCTCCAAGTACACGAGGTACACTAGAACAGTGAAAGTCATGGTTAAGTAGAATGGTGGCTGCCAGGTGCTGGGGTGGGGGGGGGGGTGGGGGGGAATGGGGACTTACTGTTTAGTGGCTGCAGAGTTTCAGTTCGGGAAGACCAGAGTTCAGTCGTTGGATGGTGGGGGCAGTTGCTTAACAAAGTGCATATACATACTTAATGACACCGAACTCTACACTTAAACAAGGTTAAATGGTAAGTTTTATGTATATTTTACAATTAAAAAAAATTTCACAAGACATTCCAAAGTCCATCCTCTTAGGGAAAGAAGTAATACATCTGCACGAAGTAACTGGCGGCAGAGGCGGAAACCCAGGCAGTGGGGGATTACGAGAGACCAGGAGCCTAGAAGGCAACTTAAAAAAAAAAAAAAAAAAGTGTGTGCGTGTCGGGGGGCTTGCGGTGGAAGGAAACGGAAGGATGGAGGGAAGGTGGGGAATACGCTCAGACACTTTGAAGCAGGTCAGGGCTCACTCACCCGAGCATCTGTCTGCCCTCAGGGTTCACTCGAGTGCCTTTATCTCCATGGGCTCCAAAGGCAGCCCGGGCCCTCGGCGCCCCCAACACCAGAGGCCTGGGTGCCCGGTCCCATCAGGACTCTGCAGGGGCTCCCACTCGGTCTTGCTACTACTTATGCTCCCCGAGCCTCCGTTTCCGCTCAGGTAACCAGGGGCGACGGGATCACCAGCCTTACAGGTTGTGAGGACGGAACGACGGGACCAAAGCGCTGCTCATACCCACGGCACTGGCAGTTTGAGGAAGGACTCAAGATGGGATTTTACCGCTCGCGGCGACCTGGCTAAGCCCCGAGTGGGGAATAGGACGCTCTGCAAGGCGCGCGGGCCCCCAGTTCCCCCCCAACATGCGCCGGCCCTAGGGCCCAGCCCGGCCCTGGGAGCCGCGAGTCGGCGGGCTCCCGGGCTCCGGAAGCGGACAGGGGCAGCTCGGGGAAGTTCCGCGAGGAAGGGGCGCCCGCGGACTTACTCCTCCAAGAAATCCAGGAACAGTTTCTGGCATTTCTCCGCCACCTCATCGCGGACTTCCAGGTGCTGGCTGCCGGCGCCCGGCTCCGCTGCCGCCGCGAGGTCCATGGCTGTTCAGTGCTAAGGGGCCGCCACCGCCACGCTCCACCACTACCAATCACTTCACCACAGACGCCACCACTTTGCGCGCGCCGCCGCCGCTACCGCCCGCCCCCTCGCCCACAGGGATTGCCGGAACCAATCGTGGCGCAGGAACTCGAGGATTTCGCGCCAAACCTGCCCAATGAGCGTGGCTTCTGCATTAGTCCAGCCCACGGAGCCGGGATTTCGCGCCAAATGCAAAGACCGGGAGGAAGCCAGTGGGTTCTGCCTTTGCGCCTGCGTAGTGTGGTCTTGTCGCTGGCAACTTGGTTTCTGCAACAGGTTTACGAGTGGGATCCGTGTCCCGGTGGCTTTTCACATGTTTTTCATATCATTTCACTGATATTAATTGAGCAGTAGACATAAAGCTCTATGGAGGAGAAAAATGAGTAAGATTCAGACCTGCTTGAGCCGTTGTAAGTGGAGGAAATATAACTGCAAGAGCCCAAAGAGATATAGACGTAGTACCAGGGACGGAGTTTGGCAGTTATTGTGGTTAATTCCCCTCTTAAACAGAACTGTTGGCTTGCGCCCTCTTGATTTTCTTTACTCCCTCTCAGGCCGTCTTTACCCCACTTCCTTCCACTTGCTTTTTTCCCATCTCTTTGGCTATTCTTGGTTAGCCGTGTATTGTTGGTGTCTCTTCTTTAGTGAGTTCCAGAAATGGTCTGGTCCCAGAGCCTTCATTTCTCCTGAAGCTCTTTTGGGCGACCCTCTTCACTCCTGTTGTTGTGGGATTGTTGAGCGAGCCCTGTCAAGAAGGAATTCTTGAGAGGTTTTACAGTGCAACTTAGCAATTTTAAGGACAGGACCTGTGGGTAGAAAGACCTGCACCTTTGCTGTATGAAAGCTGGTGGTTATATAGTGTTCAAGGGGGAGGAGGGGCCGTGCAGGGAGTATTAGATCATTACTGTTTTCTTCGAATTTCTACTTGTAAAACTACTTTCACAAGATTTCTCTCTTTCTATATTAAAAATGTAGCAACCAGCTAGATCCTTATCTGATAGATAAGGATCTGATAGATCCTTATCAGAACTATACAGGCTATATAGGTCAGCCTTCTAGACTAAAGGTGAGCATTTTTCTGCTTCTATCCCTCATCATCATAGCTTTTAGGTGCTGATGACTTCTACCTTGTGTATCACCAACTGGGACTCTTTGGCCTGTAAGAGATTAAGAGAAGCCTGGACCATTTCCTTTTTGAGGTTTCCACACATGAAAAATTTTTTTCTTAAAGCCAAACAGGGTGACAGAAGTTATAGTAATTACTTTAACACCAGCCCCCCCCCCCACAGATACACTCTTCACATACCAGATTTAACAAAACTGCTCATTGCTGATGTACTGCAGTGTATCTGAGACTGTATGTATTACCTCATTTGAAGGGGTTGGGAACCATTGTGGCCCTGTATCCCTCAGCTCTTCACAAGCTCCAGATTCTGGACATCACCACTTGGATGCATTTTAGGAGCCTCAGACTCACTGTGCTACGGGACAATCATAACCCTCATGCACTAAGAATGGATTCAGGAGATAACTAGAGCAGTTTGCCGACCCAACCGTGTCTCTTCCTCTCCAAAGTTCTCATCTTTCTTTACCATTTTTCCTTTCTGCCCTTCTCTTTCTCTTCTATCCTCAGCGTCAATTTCTCAGAGCTTTAGTCTCACGTACAGAAGGAAAAAGCAAGGAAAAAGAGTGCAGAGTTCCAGGCTAATTTGGAACGAGACTCGTTCAGAGAATTGGGATTTCCTCTTCTCAGCATTCCACAACTCACAGATCCTCCCTTCTTCCCTCAGACATGCACGTCTGACCCAGAATAGTAGCTCAGGTCTCCAAGTGAGGGTTGTGGGGACACCTTCCATAGCAGGAGGAGGGTGTGGGTTATGAAACATCTCTGTGCTATATCTCAGAGAGTTGTATGCCCGTGTGTGTGTGTGTGTGTGTGTGTGTGTGTGTGTGTGTTTAGGTCTGAGACTGCTATCCTTAGAAAGGCGTGCTTGCAAGGTTAGCCTTTGGCTGTCATTTGGGAACTTGACTGGTAAAAGTTTCCTACACTGATAAGACACTTTCCCTAAATGAAAAGGATGGCTCACTAGCCTAAAATGTTTGTGCAAACAATTTGGTTTGTGCTGAATTTATTCTAAGAACTGGAATCTTGATATGTGCTAGGTAGAGGGTGCCTGTGTGACCTGCTCCCAGTAAAAACTCCGAGATTCTTTAATGAGCTTCCCTGGTAGACAGTGTGACATGCATTGTCACAGTTTGATGCTGGGGCAGAATTAAATGCATTCTATATGACTCCATAGGAAGAGGATTCTGGGATGTTTGTGTTTGGTCTCCTTTGGACTGCTCCATGTGCATTTTCTCTTTGCTGATTTTATTTTCTATCCTTTTGCTGCAATAAATTGTAGCTGTGAGTATAATCATATGCTGAGTCCTGTGAGCATTCCTAGCAAATTATCAAAACTGAGGATGCTTTTGTGGACCCCCAGTACAACATACATATCTATTTTTACCTTCTTACTAAAGAGAATTTTAAACATAAACAAATGTAGACAGAATAGTATAATGGACTTCCATTATAAGCTGCAATATCCATCAACATGTGGCCATTCCTGCTCCAATCACACACCTCTCTGCTTTTCCTTCTTCATTATTACTATTATATATATATTTTTAAAATCTGTTTTAGAGTGGTCTTAGATTTACTAAAAATTGCAAAAGATAGTACTGGGTTCTTACATATTCAATGCCCATTTTTCCCTATTGGTAACATCTTACTTTAAAGAACCAACTTTTTAAATAACTTTTTAAAGAACCAACTTTGGCACAGTACTAGTAGCTAAACTACATACTTTTTATGGATTTTTCTAGTTTCCCCCTAATGTCCTTTTTCTTTTCTGGGATTCCATCCAGGATACCACATTACATGGAGTTATCATGTCTCCTTAGTCTCCTCTCGTCTGTGACAATTTCTTTAAAAAAAAATTTTTTTTTAAACATTTATTTATTTTTGAGACAGAGAATGAATGAGGGAGAGTCAGAGTGAGGGAGACACATAATCTGAAACAGGCTCTGGGCTCTGAGCTGTCAGCACAGAGCCCGACGCGGGGCTCGAACTCACGGGCCGCGAGATCATGACCTGAGCTGAAGTTGGACACTTAACTGACTGAGCGCCCCTTGTCTGTGACAATTTCTTAGACTTTCCTTGGTTTTGATGGCTTTGATAGTTTTGAGGTATACTGCTCAGATATTTTGCAAAACATTCCTTAGGTGGGATTTGTCTGATATGTTTGGCATGGTTAAACTGTGGTTATGGGTTTGGGAAGGAAGACCACAGAGGTAAAGTATGGTTCTCACCACTCTTTTATAATTTTACAAATCCTAGATATAATATCATTTCATATGTAGATATTTCAGAATGAATCTCTAAAAGATACAGGTTATTGGAATATTACTCAGTAATAAAAAAGAATGAGATCTTGCCATTTGTGACAACATGAATGGACCCAGAGGTTATTATGTGAAGTGAAATAAGTCAGGTAAAGACAAATACCAGATGCTTTTACTTACAAGTGGAATCCAAAAAACAAAACAAATGAACAAACCGAATCATAAATACAAAGAACTGATGATTGCCAGAGGGGAAGGAGGTGGGGGGGGGGAATGGGTGAAACAGGTGAAGGGGATCAAGAGGTACAAACTACCAGTTATAAATAAATCATTGAGATGAGAGTACAGCATAGGAAATATAGTCAATAAAATTGTAATAACAGATGGTGACAAATGGTGACTGTACTTATGGTGGTGAGCACTGAGTAATGTATACAATTGTTGAATCACTATGTTGTACACTTGAAACTAATATAACATTGGATGGCAACTATATTTCAATGATTTTTTTTTTAATTTTTTTTTTCAACGTTTATTTATTTTTGGGACAGAGAGAGACAGAGCATGAACGGGGGAGGGGCAGAGAGAGAGGGAGACACAGAATCGGAAACAGGCTCCAGGCTCTGAGCCATCAGCCCAGAGCCCGACGCGGGGCTCGAACTCACGGACCGCGAGATCGTGACCTGGCTGAAGTCCGACGCTTAACCGACTGCGCCACCCAGGCGCCCCTAATGGCAACTATATTTCAATTAAAAAGGGCTATTTTTCCTGAGACATATCTTTGGCTGGGAAGGAATCTTCCTTCAGACAGCTGTAGCAGAACAGATTAATGATGCTGATTCTTTTAAATCTAACTGTAATATTTTCCTGGTTTACCAATACTTTAATTTACTATGAATAAAACTAGCAGATTAAATTTTTATGTGATTTATTTTAGCCGATGTGCATTATTCAATAAGATATTTATCAAACATATGAAAATATCAAACATAAATTTTCTTTCAAACATAGTCAATCCCCATCTTATAAAATATGTAATATATCCAGGGGTGCCTGGGTGGCTCAGTCGGTTAAGCATCTGACTTCAGCTCAGGTCATGATCTCACAGTTCGTGGGTTCGAGCTCCGTGTTGGGCTCTGTGCTGACAAGCTTGGAGCCTGAAGTCTGCTTCAGATTCTGTATCTCCGTCTCTCTCTGCCCCTCCCCCACTTGTGCTCTATGTCTCTCTCTCTCTCAAGAATAAACATTAAAAAATTTTAAAAAATATATAATATATCCTACTTCTTACTAATAAAATAAAAAAATTTTATGCTAGCTACTGACCAATTAGGTTTCAGCAGTACTTGATGAAATGTCTTTTTAGTCATTTGCCTTTCTCTTTAGTTACTTCCATATGAGAAGTTTGAACATGATGTCTATCCAAAGTAGCAGTGTGAATGATGGCAGTTTTAGCTATTTTTATGTAATACTTATTTAATTTTTCCCCAAAGCTAAAAGTCAGAATTAGACACACACAAAGAGTTACTGAAAAAATATTTAAAACTGTCATCATACTTCTCATTTCATAATTTATTTAAACTATGCCTTACATTGTATTATTATAAATTAAAAGAATGAGAAACTGCATACAAGTTTATTGTTGTTTTTATAGCTTTTATAAAAATGGGTATGTTAGTGACATTATATCTATGTTATTTTAATATTGATTTGACTGCTTTTAATCATAAGTTTTATAAATTGTGTTCCATATTTTGTTTCCCAGTGGTTTTTAGACTATTTCTTGAAACAAGTACTAACATGTCTGAATTGAAAAATGAAGTTGTATTTTTTCTAACAAACAGTAAGTATGATTAAGCTGACTTACTATTTTTTTACTTTTTAATTTTTTTTAATATTTATTTTGAGAGAGAGACAGCGTGTGAGCAGGGGAGGGGCAAACACAGAGCAGGAGACACAGAATATGAAGCAGGCTCCAGGCTCTGAGCTGTCAGCACAGAGCCCAATACTGGGCTCAAACCCACAGACCATGAGATCATGACCTGAGCCAAAGTTTGACGGTTAACCGACTGAGCCACCCAGGCGCCCCATATTAAGCTGATGTAAAATGAGGATGGGCTTTGCTTAGTGGGTTAAATGGTGGACATTTCCCGGACTTTGAATGACCTAAATCTTCAGCTCCCAGATTTTGATGAAAACATATTTTTAAAAGATTATAAAATGAAAGCACTTCATTAAAAAATGAACACACATATATATGCCTAGCTTAAAGATACATACTGGACTATTTACAAAAGAAATTATATGATGTCAGAAATTTGTTCCTGAATAATTTGGCATCAGGAGAGATGGATGGTGGGCTTATAGGTCCAAGATAGGACTAGGTGATGGATACATGGGGGTGCATGGAGCTGAGCTGTCAAGTGTCTGAATAGCTGATTCAAGCAGCTAGCCCAAAATGAAAGTCTTAAATCCCTTACTGCTTTTAGCAAGTTACTAAAAATGGAAAAAGTAAAGACTTCTCTGTTGCACTTCCCCCATGGACTAATGAGTAGTGGAGGGTTAGGTGGATCAGTGCAGATGTGGGGGTCATCTCACTGTTGAGGGAGCCTTGAACAAAAGGCTACAGTGGTTTTATGGACACTGAGGTGGAGGGTAGAATGAAGGGGAAAGTACTGAGGTGGTGTGGGAAAAAAATGTCTTCAAGGTTTCACCTTCCTCTCTTCTATAAGGAGATCTCAGGAGACCTGAAGAAGACTTCTGCCCAAGGCTTCAGATAGAAAAACCTAAGAATGAAGTTTAGGAATGTAAATATGTGAAGAGTATGACCAGCCAAAGGGGTCTGAGTCCTTGACTGCATCTCTCTTCTGAGATTGTGATGCATTGGCTGTGTACCAGTCTGGTGTGGGGAAGGCACCTTTCCCCTATGAGGCCTTCCAGGTAAAGCCTTCATACTTACCTATGGCCAGGCCTGAAAGATCACAAATAGACTTTTAACCCGGAGCTGGACTCCTCAATCAGTAGACCCCATGGTAATTTGCCTACTGCTGTGCTATAAAGTGGGAATCTTAGTATGAGTTGTAGTATAGGATTCCATGTTGGTAGATCAAAATTTGTAAGCTGCTGGATATTGCTATAGATGAGGCTTTATGGAAAGGAAAAGGAAGGGGAGGGGAGGGGAGGGAAAGCGGGGCAGAGGGGAAGAGGAGGGGAGGGGAGAGAAGGAAAACCTATACCATAAGTATGTGTTGAGTCAAGTCAAGATGAATTGCTGACCTTTCTAGGGTAGAAGGGTCCAGTGTAATCAACGTGCTAAAAAGTGAATGGTTGGTTTCCTCAAGAGATGGTGCCATACTGGGGCTCAGCACTGATTTCTGTCACTGACAGATATGACATTTAGCAGTGAGAGTAATTAGATCAGCTTTGATGTGTGGAAACTCATACTGGGGCAACATACGCTATCTCTGTCACCTGACTACTCTTTCAAGAGCCTATTGTGCCAGTCTTGCAGTGGCTGATGACAGAAGCTGGCTTACATCAACTGGCCCAGTCACTCTGTATACCAATGCCTCTTCCATGGTGATTTTTCTCTGATGGGCATTAACTTATGACACTAAGGTCTTTACATTTTGTGCATATGCCTTTTCTATAAATCTCCTTATTCCCAATTTCCAATCTTCCTCTTTCCCAGCCTCCAACTAATCAGCATAGCCATTTCCTTTGCCTGTAAATGAATGCATAGCTTTACCTGGGACCACTTCTTTTTCTACACAAAACAGATAGCCAGAGGCACTGTCCACTGGGAGGATCTCAAATCCTTCAAGTCTACCCTTGAGTGGTAGTAGTGTACAACAGTAGTCACCTGTCAAGTCAGCCCAACCATTAACTAAGATGTTCCTTTTCTCCTCTGCCAACTGGTCTTAATCTTCTTTCCCCATCTACCCCATCAGATTATCCTGATTATCTGATTTACTTGCGCCTTTTTCTATTCATGTCCAGTCCCAGATGCCAATCACTATCTTATGACGGATTGCTTTTTTTTAATTTAACTTTATTTTTTATTTTTTAAAATTTACATCCAAATTAGTTAGTATATAGTGAAGCAATGATTTCAGTAGATTCCTTAATGCCCCTTACCCATTTAGCCCATCCCGCCTCCCACACCCCTCCAGTAACCCTCTGTTCTCCATATTTAAGAGTCTCTTCTGTTTTGTCCCCCTCCCTGTTTTTATATTATTTTTGTCTCCCTTCCCTATGTTCATCTGTTTTGTCTCTTAAAGTCCTCATATGAGTGAAGTCATATGATTTTTGTCTTTCTCTGACTAATTTCACTTAGCATAATACCCTCCAGTTCCATCCACGTAGTTGCAAATGACAAGATTTCATTCTTTTTGATTGCTGAGTAATACTCCATTGTGTATATATATATATATATATATATATATATATATATATACACACACACCACATTTTCTTTATCCATCCATCCATCGATGGACACTTGGGCTCTTTCGACACTTTGGCTATTGTTGATAGTGCTGCTATAAACATTGGGGTGCATGTGTCACTTTGAAACAGCACACCTGTATCCCTTGGATAAATGCCTAGTAGTGCAATTGCTGGGTCATAGGGTAGTTCTATTTTTAGTTTTTTGAGAAACCTCCATCCTGTTTTCCAGAGTGGCTGCACCAGCTTGCATTCCCACCAAAAATGCAAAAGAGATCCTCTTTCTCCATATCCTTGCCAACATCTGTTGTTGCCTGAGTTGTTAATGTTAGCCATTCTGACAGGTGTAAGGTGGTATCTCATTGTGGTTTTGATTTGTAGTTCCCTGATGATGAGTGATGTTGAGCATTTTTTCATGTGTTGGTTGGCTATCTGGATGTCTTCTTTGGAGAAGTGTCTATTCATGTCTTTTGCCCATTTCTTCACTGGATTATTTGTTTTTTGGGTGTTGAGTTTGTGATGGATTGCTTTTGACCCTTATAATTTGGTGGATCTGACAGAACCCAGCACATAATGGGAAGGTCTAGCCACATGTTACTTAATGTCCTATAGCCAGGTGCCCTATCTCCACCAGGGCCCTGTAGCAAGCCAGGGGCTATTTACTGAATGGTGTATAGTTTTTGCTGCAGATGGCATAGCATTGCTCCAGAAGCTACGGGGATTATGTTTGACTCTCCTATTGAGACCTCCTATAAAATCCTCAGGCAACTTTTCCCATCACTAATACTATTAGAACCATACATTCTGCTACTTGAACCACAGCCTGGACCTAGTGAAGAGACTCTCCTGTTGTAAGCACTACTCACACCTGACAGCATTCCATGTAGATGGGTCAGAAAAGTATTCTGTGAAGTAGTCTGTTAAGAGTTATTATTTAAAAAAAAAAGTTATTAGTTCTATGTATTTTGGACTTAGAAAGTAAAAATAAACTAGGATATTATTATTACTATTACTACTATTATTACAATTTTCGATGTCTTATAAAAAGTGGGGCAATTATAAAAAATGTTATGGAGGAAATCTCTCTTTAATCCACAGTCGTGAATGTAGCACAGTGCCTTCTGCAAGTACTGCTGTAGTAACTGTCAGGGCAAAAGGAAGGAATCCCAGTGAGCAGATCTTTTAGGATGCTCTTCAATGATAGGTTTCTTTAAAAACATTCAAGAGGGTCAGCTGGCTGGCTCAGTTTGTTGGGCGTCCAACTTTAGTTCAGGTCATGATCTTGCAGTTTGTGAATTCAAGCCCCGCATCGGGCTCTGTGCTGACAGCTCAGAGCCTGGAACCTGCTTCAGATTCTGTGTCTTTCTCTCTCTCTGCCCCTCCCCTGCTCATGCTGTTTCTCTCTCTCTCTCAAAAATAAATATTAAAAAGAAATTAAAAAATGAAAAAATTCAAGAAGTGCTTTTCTTTCCTATCACCTTAAAATAAAAATGAAAACAAAACACACAAAAAAACAGAACCTTTAGTATTTGAAATGACAGTCACATGCGCATTTTCAAAATCCATTTTGTATATATGTTTAACCTCACCATGTCTGCTTGCCTTGTTATGGCAAAAAAAACAACAACAGAATTTTGAAATTAGTATTTTAACCTTTTTCATTATTGTTATATTTGTGGTGGTGATCTGTGATCAGTGATCTTTGATGTTATTATAATTGTAATTGTTTTGTGGCACCACAAACCATGCCCATACGATGGTGAACTTAATTGACAAATGTGTGTGTTCTGACTGTTCCATCTACCAGCCATTCCCCCATCTCTCTACCTCTCCTTGGGCCTCCCTATTCCCTGAAACACAACAATATTGAAATTAGGCCAATTAATAACCCTACAATGGCATCCAAGTGTTCACGTGAAAGGAAGAGTCACACATCTCTCACTCTAAATCCAATGCTGGAATGATTAAGCTTAGTGAGGATGACATGTTAAAAGCTGAGATAGGCTGAAAGTTGGGCCTCTTGTGCCAAAGAGTTAGCCAAGTTGTAAATGTGAAGGAAAAGTTCTTGAAAGAAATTAAGAGTGCTACCCCAGTGAACAATAGCTAAACGACAAGAAAGCGAAACAGCCTTATTGCTGATATGCATAAAGTTCTAGTGGTCTGGATAGATCAAAGCAACCACAACACTTCCTTAACCAAAGCTTAAACCAGGGCAAGGCTCTAGCTCTCTTTAATACTTTCTCCCCCTAACATTTATTTATTTTTGAGAGCAGGGGGGAAGGGCAGAGCGGGGGCGGGGGGGGGGGGATAGAGGATCTGAAGCAGGCTCTGTGCTGACAGCAATGAGCCCAATATGGGGCTTGAACCCATGAACCATGAGATCATGACCTGAGCATGACCTGATGCTCAACCGACTGAGCCACCCAGGTGCCCACTCCTAGCTCTCTTCAATTCTGAGAGAGTTGAGGAAGCTGCAGAAGAGAAATTGGAAGCTAGAAGAGGTTGGCTCATGAGGTGTAAGAAAAGAAGCCATCTGTGTAACATAAAAGTGCAAGGTGAAGCAGTGAGTACTGATGTAGAAGCAGCAGCAACTTATGTAGGACATCAGCCTAAAGTAACTACTAACGTGGATTACACTAAACAGATTTTCAATGTAGACAAAATAGTCTTCTATTGAAAGAATATGCCACCCAGGACTTTCATAGCTAAAGAGAAGTCAATGCCTGGTTCCAAAGCTTCAGAGGACAGGCTGATGTTAGCAGCTAATGCAGCTGGTGATGTGAAGTTTAAGCCAGTGCTTACTTACCATTCTGAATATCCTAGGGCCCTTACGAATTATGCTCATGCTACTCTGTCTGTGGTCTATAAACAACAAAGCCTGGATGAAAACACTTCTATTTACAACATGGTTTATTGATTATTTTAAGCACACTGTTTGAGACCAACTTCTCAGATAAAAGATTCCTTTAAAATTATTACTGCTCAGTGACAATGCAGCTGGTCACCCAAGAGCTCTGATGGAGATGTGCAATGAGATGAATGTTTTCATGTCTGCTAACACAACATCCAGTCTATAAACCATGGATCAAGGAGTAATTTTGACTTTCAAGTCTTATTATTTAAGAAATACCTTTCAGGTATTGGCTGTGGCTCCAATGGATGATGATTCCTCTGATGGAGCTGGGCAAAGACAATTGAAAACCTGAAAAGGATTCACCATTCCAGATGCCATTAACAACGTTCATGATTCATGAGAAGTGGTCAAAATATCACAAACAGGACTTTGGAAGAAGTTGATTCCAACTCTAATGGATGACTTTGAGAGGTTCAAACTTCACTGGAGGAAATAGCAGGAGAACTAGAATTAGAAGTGGAGCCTGAAGGTGACTAAATTGCTGCTATTTTTTTTTTAATTTTTATTTCCAATGCATCAGAAAAAACACTGGTTAATGGTTCAGTTAGATCAACAAAGTTAATATGACTGAGGGGAAACTTATGTCATCAACTGCAGAATTGCTTCTATCTTAAGATAAAAATGTAATGGATGAGGAATTCCTTCTTATGGATGAACAAAGAACGTAGTTTCTTGAGATGGAATCTCCTCCTGATGAAGGTTGTTGAAATGACAACAAAGGACTTAGGATATTATATTAATTTAGTTGATAAAGCGGTGGCAGGGTTTAAGAGGATTAATTCTAATTTTGAAAGAAGTTCTACTGTGGGTAAAATATTATCAAACAGTGTTGCATGCTACAGAGAAATTGTTCATGAAGGAGTCAACTGATGCAGCAAGCTTCATTGTTGTCTTATTTTAGGAAGTTGCCACAGCCAACCCAACCTTTAGCAACCGCCACCCTGATCAGTCAGCAGGCATCAACATGGAGACAAGACCCTCTACCAGGCAAAAAGACTACAACTGGCTGAAACCTGGGATGATGGTTAGTTAGCACTTTTTACCAACAAAATACTTTTTTTTTTTTTATTAGACAACAGAAATGTATTTCCCCCCAAATCTGGAGTCTAGAAACCTGACATAGGGTGTCAGCGGGCTTAGTTTCTTCTCAGGCTTCTCTCTTTGGCTTGTAGATGGAGATTTCCTTGTCTTCACATGATCGTCCTTCTGTGCCCATATCCTTATCTCCTCTTCTTATAAGGGCACCAGTCATGCTGTGTAAGAGTCCATACTGATAACCTCATTTTAACTTCATTATCTCTTTAAACATACTATATCTAACTACAGTCACATTGTGAAGTACGGGGCAGGGATCACAAAGTCAACATATGAATTTCGCATACACAATTCAGTCCATGACAAAGGTCTTGGGTCATAATGCAAATTAAGGCCCAAGCTGGAGAGTATATATGTACATATGTATTTATGTACATATATATTATTTACTTGCAATTATTTTTTTTGAGACACAGTAAGTTTGAGATGCATTGAAATCTGTTCACCACTTTGTGCTAGCAGAGCCCAATCCTTCTTATGAGCCACCCCTTAGAGTAAATACAACACCTAGGATTAAAGGGGTCCTCACATGATCTATAGAGGAGGCAAGCTTTCTCAGAACTCTTCTGAGGACAATAATCCCATTCATGAGGGCTCCACACTCATGACCCATTGTAATTCAAATTACCTCCCAAAGACCTCACCTAATCCTATTGCATTAGAGGATAGGAATTCAATATACGAATTTTAGTGAACATAAACATTTATTTCATAATATCACTCACAAGGACTTGATCTACTGTATACTTTCTGTTGTTGAATGAGCCTGGAGCTTTTGCTGAAAGATTTCCCAATTCACAGCACTCCTAAGGCCTTTGTCCAGCCTGAACTCTGTGATGATAACTAAGGTCAGTGTGACTGATAAAAGATTTCCCACATTCACTGCACTCATAAGACTCTTTTCCTGTGTGAATTCTCTGGTGTTGAATGAATGTTGCCTTCCACTTAAAAGATTTCCCACATTCATGACACAAAGCTGTTCACCTGAGTGAAACTTTATGTGTACATTGAGGCTATTTTTCTCAGATAAATGGCCTTCCACATTCACTGCACTCATCAGGCCACCAAAGTGCTTTTAAATGAAGGGATGTACATTGGTATTTTAGACATAATGCTATTACATACTTCACAGACTACAGTATAGTGTAAACATAACTTTTATATGCACTGAAAAACCAAAATAATTCATTTGACTTGCTTTATTGAGATATTCACTTTATTGTGGTGGTCTGGAATGGATGCACAGTATCTCCAAGGTATGCCAGATGTTAATTTGAAAATTATTTCCGTAAAGATGTGACTAAATTAGAAAAATGGATAACTATTTTGAAGCTGAAATAATATATATATGTGTGTGTATCTATATCTATATCTATACCTATATCTATATATCTGTATACATACATATGTATGTATATAGAGATATTTTTTAAAGTTTATTTATTTGAGACAGAGAGAGAGAGAGAGAGAATCCCAAGCAGGCTCTGCACTGTCAGCACGGAGCCTGATGTGGGGCTCAAACTGAGGAACCGTGAAATCATGACCTGAGCTGAAACCAAGAGTCAGACTGAGCTACCCAGGCGTCCCCTACTTATTATTTTTTTAATGCTTATTTATTTTTGCCAGAGTACAAGCAGGGAAGGGGCAGAGAAAGGGGGACAGAGGATCTGAAGTGGGCTTTGTGCTGACAGGAGTCAGCCTGATGTGGGGTTCGAACTCATGAACCTCTAGATCATGACCTGAGCTGAAGTTGGACGCTCAATCAACTGAGCCACCCAGGTGTCTTCCCCCCTACTTAAAAAGCAGATAGGAAAAAGGCAAAGGGTTAAAAATGATGTTACCATTTATATCTTTTCAGACCTCCGTCAGTGCATGCACATATTTGGATATGTACATATAATTTTCCATACACAGTGTGAAATGGTATCTAGGTTAAGGTCCTGGTGGGAAACATACGGCACACTCAGGAGTGATATGCTCAAAGACAGCTTTGCGAAGTGGTCAAAAACAAAGGTTTGGGAAGTTTAAAGAAAACAGAAAGGGATGGTGATGCACCCTGGAACCAGCAACTATAGAAAGCTATTGCTGCCTCTGTGTCTGAAGGGGTAAAGAGAGACAGCACTAACTGGAACCTGAGAAGAAGCTGTGGCTATACACAGGGTGCTGTAACCTTCTGCTCAGTGCAAGCTGTGTCTTTCGGGGAGGAGAGCAGCCATGGCCAAAATGTGGCCCAGCAGAGAAGGAAAATAAATATCCTGGCCTTTCTCTTCTCCTTCCTTCTAATCTCCTATTGGTGCCTTCCAAAGACCAAATCCAATTAGAAGCCTTTGAGAAGGGTACCTGGTTGACACAGTCCATAGAAGCTGGACTCCCAGGGTACACAGCATGAGCAAAGAAGGGCAGTGAGTGGGATAAGGGGAAAATAGAGAATGCCCAGCTTACATAAAGAGACTGAAATAACAATGAATATATATATGTAGTCCTAGCTTGGCATGGCTCTGATACAGACAGCTTTCAGGTACCACTGTTCCATTAAATTACACCAGACTTCTAACAACTTGGTTCAAATTCCAGTTATTATGGTGTATTAACTGAGTAACTGCATAAACACTGCTAGCTCTCCAGTTCACAAATCACTCCGCAAATAACAGATGTTCATCATGTTCAGTGACCAATCATATCACTTATAGAGAGCAAAGTGTATAGTTGTGTTTCCTCCTTGTCTTCCTCTAATGAAGTAATGTGACATTTTACAAAGGCAGATAATTGAAAGAGGGAATTGGCCAACAAAGATGAAAGTAATGCAAAGAAAAAGAGAACTCCATAAGTGAAATCTGAATCGAATGTACATGGAGTTATAGGAAAAATAGCTGGCTGGGGGCACCTGGGTGGCTCAGTCGGTTGTGTCAGACTCTTGGTTTTGGCTCAGGTCATGATCTCATGGTTTGTGAGTTCAATTCCCGTGTCGGACTCTGCACTGATGGTGTGGAGCCTACTTGGGATTCTCTCTCTCCCCCTCTCTCTCTGCCCCTCCCCAACTGGCACTGTCTCTGTATCTCTCAAAAATAAATAAATAGACTTCAAAAAAATAGCTGGCCATGGTAACATTGCCCTATTTGAGAAACTCCAGATATGCAGCTAGAGGAACTTAGCAAAGATGAACTTACTGAGATAAACAAGGATTGTGATGGAAAGGATGAAGATGTCTCAGAGGAAGTGACCACAGCAAAACGTTTCACATTACAGCAATTCTTGCAGATATTTCATGACACTGAAAGTACAAAGGATAAAGTGCTGGAGGCTTATCTGAATGTAGGAAGGAGTGTGGTAATTCATCAAAGCATAGGAGAGTTGGTCACTCCATGCGGTAAGTTATATGACTAGAAGAAGACCAGCACTGTTCAAATTACTCTTGCTAAATATTTTTTACAGAAGAATGAAACACCTGAATTCTCAATGTTTTAATATTTTTAAATTATAAGGTACTAAATAACTGTTAGTTTTCTCATTTTTAAATGTTTGACGAATTTTAAAGGTCTTAAAACAATCCTATTTCCCTCCCTTTTTACATTGCTTTGCAATTTAGTTTGTATGATTTTTAGGGTCCTACACAACTGTTCAAAGCAAGGACTGCCTTGTTGTGTTTTCCAATGACTGATTAACATTCTATAACATGGATAAAAACATTATTTAATGGAAATTTGGGTTGTTTGCATTTTTTTCATGCTGTAATAAATATCCTTATGATGTCTTTTTTTTTTTTTTTTTGGTGTGCATCTGTATTGTTAGGAAAAATTCTAAGAATGACAGGTCAAAGGCCTATGCATATTCACATTTTGTTTAGGGTTAGGATGAAAAAAACATTTTTTTTAAGTAGGCTTTACGCCCAGGATGTGGAGCCCAACACAGGGTCTGAACTCATGACCCTGAGATCAAGACCTGAACTGAGATCAAGAGTCAGACACTCAAGGGACTGAGCCACCCAGGTGCTCCTCACAATCACATTTTGCTGCTAATCTGCCTTCCAGAAAAGCTGGCTGATTGCCAGTTTACACTTCACCAACAGTGCCTCAAAGTTTCCAATTCTCCATCCTGTTGCAAACAATAAGCATGTCTTATCATCACCAGTTTGGTATCTCATTGATGTTTCAATTTGATTGTCAGAGAAGTTGAAAACCTTGAAGAGATAAGGTTTTGTTTGTTTATTTATTTATTTTTAAAGAGCTAATATTTATTTATTTTTTATTTTTTGGAGAAAGAGAGAGAGCGTGCAAAGGGAGAAAGAGAGGGAGAGAGAGAGAATCTTAAGCAGGTTCCATGCTCAGCATGGAGACCTGTGCAGGGCTTGTTACCATGACCCTGGGATCATGACCTGAGCTGAAATCAAAAGTCAGACTGAGCCACCCAGGTGTCCTGAAGAGATAAGGTTTTAAAATGTTATTTGGAAAATCGTGGGAGTAATCCCTACGATTACTCATGTTGTAAGTAGAGCGTTTACTTGCTCTAGGGACATAATGATGTCTTGATCTATTAAAAACAGCGGCAGCCACCAGTCCATCTCTCTGAGCAGCATTTAAGAGTCTGGTGGCTTGTTTTAATTAAGCAAAGTAGGAACAAGCAAGGATTTGAAGAAAGAGTGTACAAAAAAGTGGTAAGACTTTGCAAACTGGTGGCCACCACTCTTAGCCAGATGGCTTGTTTTTAAAAGCCTCTGGGTCACACTTTGGTCTTTCAATTAAATATATACACACACGGTTAGATTTAGGAATTTAAAAATAAACCCCTGTGTAAAAACATCTTGTTCTGGGCTTATTATTAATAGTTTCATCCCTGAACTACCAAAATTAACCAATCAATTTATAAGTAGTATCAGACACAAACCATGTACTCAACATTTTGCTATGAATATGAGGCTACAAAAACTTTAAGATGTGGTCCCTGCCCTTAGAATATCTGTTCAGAGAATATATTTTATATGCCTAGAACTATAAATGAGCTTTTACCTGGATCTCTCTTTTAGTCCTCACAATCCTGCAAGGTAGGCATTAAATCTACACATGAGGAGAGCTGAGACTTGATTACACTCCTATATCAGGTCTGACTCCTCATTACTACACCAAATTGGTTTTTTTTAAAACGTTTATTTATTTTTGAAAGAGATAGCATAGGAACGGGGGAGGGGCACAGAGAGAGACAGCAAGATTCCCAAGCAGGCTATGCACTGTCTTTGCAGAGCCCAATGTGGTATTTTACACCATGAACTGTGAGATCATGACCTGAGCTGAAACCAAGAGTTGGATGCTTAATAAACTGGGCCATCCAGGCACCTCACTACACCAAATTGTTTAAACAATTCAGTTGAAGAGGCACCAGGGTGGCTCAGTTGGTTGAGTCTGACTCTAGATTTCAGCTCAGGTCATGATCTTGAGGTTTGTGAGATGTAGCCCTGCACTGGGCTCTGTGCTGACAGAGCAGAGACTGCTTGGGATCTTCTCTCTCCCTCTCTCTCTCTGTTAAATTAAAAAACTTAAAAAAAAATCCAGTTGAGGGGGCCTGGGTGGCTCAGTCGGTTAAGTGTTTGGCCTCAGCTCAGGTCATATTCGTGCGTTCAAACCCCTTGTTGGGCCCTGTGCTGACAGCTCAGAGTCTGGAGCCTGCTTCAGATTCTGTGTATCTCTCTCCTGCTTGCACTGTCTCTCTCGCTAAACATTAAAAAAATTAAGAAAAATCCAGCTGAAGAAATAATAGGAATGAAGAGTAACAAGAAATTTTAACTTATATTTTTAAAAGTTTATTTTTGAGAGAGAGAGAGAGAGAGAGAACACAAGTGGGGAAGGGGCAGATAGAGATGGGAGAGAGAGAGAATCCCAAGTAGGCTCCACACTGTCAGCACAGAGCCTGATGTGGGGTTCGAACTCACAAACCATGAGATCATGACATGAGTTGAAGTTGGATGCTTAACTGACTGAGCCACCCAGGCGTACCAAGAGTAACAAAAGTTTTAGACAAAAATTAAGGTGGAAACCCTGTGGTCTTAATAGTAAGGTGGTAGTTTTTTATGGGTTGAATAGCCTGGGGTATATTCAATTGGATAGATCAATTATTTGGAAGATCCTGAGCAGCTTTGGGAGCAGAACAGCCATTCTTGAAAGTGTGTAGGATCTTGGGAGACAGACGCAGGTGTTGGAAAGGAAGAGTTGAAGGAACTTTGCCAGGGTCCCATGAATAAAAAGAAAACACACTGCGGCTGAGCAAAGGGAAGGAATGACAGATGCAGCTCATCTGAAGGGTCAGACATCAAGGGGCAGGTGGTGTGGGTTCTGCTGTACTGATGAGGTAGAGGTAATGTATCACACAGCGGAACAAAGGGCTACTCCGGCTGGTGGAGTTAACCATAGTCCTTTGTGCAGGGTGTTGACATTGGACGAAGTGGCAAAACAAAAATGTTTGTTTTAAACAGGGTCCATCGGACTTTTGAGAAACTGAAGCCACCAGATAACAAATACAACTCAAATTCTAGAGAAGTCCTCAAATGCCAGCAGGGTGAATTAGAACAGAAATTAGGAGAATGTTGTATTTTCTCTACAATTAGTGCCAAAGCCACTATCACTAAGGTGTTTGTAACTGTGGCCTTAAAAAAACCAGGCTGGCCCATGGGAAAGAATATTTTAATGGTCTCAATACTTGTAGACACGTCAGTTAGATCTCAATAAATCTGGAAAAAATAAAAGAACTCCACCCTTTTAAAAAACCACCTTCCAGAGCTTGTAGGAGCTGTTTGCTGAAAAATATATTTTCATATGACCCATCTGTATAGTAATGTACTTCAAGGAAAAAAATTTAAGTCTTAAACATGTTTCAGCTTTAGTTAACAAAGTTTTATTTCATAAAGTGCTCTTAACTATAAATAAGTGAAAGAGAAAAAATAAATCTGAAATAGTTACTTATGCAATGCAAGAAATGGTCCATGGCAAAAGCTTCAGAACAAATTTGACTCTACCCCAGTGGAATCCTTTGTTGCTCCATGCAACTGCCAGAGAACTTCCTGTGGAACCTGCTACCCTCACAGCCCCTGCAAAAGCCAACTGGGCAACAACTCAGTGTGAAAACTACTGTGCTAAGAGATAGCATGTACTCATTGTTCATATGTTATTTTCTTCCTTCATATTATAATCATGTTCCTGAAGAGGGTCCACAGGGTTTACATGTGATAACTCTATGTGAACACATGTCAAGAACAAAACCAACAGAAAACCAGGCAAAAATGTTTTGTAGGACAGTATGATAAAGAATTTATTGAAAGCATAAATGATGGCCTAATTCCCACCAAATATATGAACAAAAATAGGCATAAATAAGGTAAGAACTAATTAAACATTTTAGAAATGAAAAATATAGTCACTGAAATAAAAAAATGCAATAAATGGGGTTAATTTTAGACTAGGCATATTTGAAGAGTAATTAAATCAATTAGAAGACAGCACTCATGGAGTTCATGGAGAAGAACTCATCCAGAACACAGAACAAAGATGAAAAACATGAGAATAGAGACCCAACAGAGTAGTTAGTGGCCCAAATTTAGCCAACTGGAGTTTTAAGAAAAAAAGGGAGACAATAGTAAAGCAGTATTTGAAGAGACACTTGCTGAGAATTTTTCATAACTGAAAATAGATGTGGGTCTTAGACAAAAAGCACATTCATTCCTGAGCAAGATAACTATTGAATAGATCAAAATTGGTAGCAGTTCAAAGATAAAGACACAACTTAAAAGCTGCCAAGGAAAGAAGCCAGGTTATCTGCAAAGGAAAACAACCGTACTGATAGTAAACTGTTCATAGACAATAAGAGAATTTAATGGTGTAATATTTCAAAGTGCTAAGGGAAAAATAACTGCCAACCTAGAATTTTATACTGAGCCAAATTATCATTCAAGAGGACAAGATACTTTGAGTTTATAATCAACAGGCTCTAACTTAAAGACATAAGAAAAGAGGTACTTTAGTAAGAAGAAAAGTGAACCCTGATGAAATGTACAGATATAAAAAAAGGCACAAAACTTGATAAAAATAAAGGTCAGTATATTAACTATGGTCTATAAAAAATAAAACTGAAACTTAGCAAACTAGGGGGAAAAAAACCTTAAAGAAAGTAGAAGGAAGGAAAATGATATAAAAGCAGAAATTAATGAACAAAAAACCAAAAGCACAGACAGGATCCATAGGACCAAAGCTAAAGACATTAGGTGAAGAGATTTAAAAAACAGATGTCTAAAAAAAAAAAAAGTACAACAAGATTAAAACATTTTAAAACTGTAAGAGAATTCTATGAGCCTTATCCTATTAAACATAAAACTTTCTATCTCAAACAAACTTTCCAAAAATGAGAGGCTGATATGGCATAGATATACAAACTGGAAAAGAAAAATATAAAAAAACAATGGCTATAAACAGAAACATAAAATCCTTAAACATGAAATTAGTAACTATAAATAGACTATAAACGTTAAGAATATATATTATAGTCTCTGAGCAATCACTAAAAAACAATACAAAGAAGTTCAATTAAAATATCAATAGGAAAATGAAATGCTAAAAAATATTTAAAGTCATTAAAAAAAGTCAAGAAAGGAAAAACAAAAAACAGGAGACAAAGTAGGAAACATTAAATGGTAGATACAAATCTAACCATATAAATAACTACATTAAATCTTTTGGGAAAAATTTTCCAATTAAAATGTGGAGATTGTCAGAATGTATAAACAAGATCCAACTATATGCTGTCTATAAGAAATCCAGTAAACACAAACATAGGTGGGCTGAAAGTAAATGACGGAAAAAGATATGTGCTAACAATAAGCACAAGATGGAAATGGCTATATTAAGTTAGATAAAACAGATTTTAAGTGAGAGCATTACTAGAGTTGTAAAAAGGCATTTCATCAGATTACAAGTCCAATTCATCAGAAAGATGTAAAAATCGTTAACAGTATATATGGCTAATAACATAAAGAATGTGTCAAAATACCCGAATCAAAATTTTACAGAAAAGGAGAAAAATTCCAAAGTCGTCTGTCAAATTTCTTTTTTTTTTTTACAATATTTTTTTAATGCTTATTTTTGAGAGAGAGACATAGGGCATGAGAGAGCACGAGCAGGGGAGGGGCAGAGAGAGGGAGACAGAGGATCCGAAACAGGCTCTGTGCTGACAGCAGAGTCTGACACAGGGCTCAACTCATGAGTTGTGAGATCATGACCTGAGCTGAAGTCAGACACTCAACTGACTGAGCCACCCAGGAGCCCCTCATTTGTCAAATTTCAGTGATTGATGGACCTAGACAAAAAACACAGTAAAAGATAGAGTTCCTTTTTTTTTTTTTGTAATTTTTAAAAAATGTATTCTTTATTGTTCAGAGAATGAGAGGACACAGCACGAGTGGAGAGGGGCAAAGAGAGGGAGACACAAAATTCGAAGTAGGCTCCAGGTTCTGAGCTGTTAGCACAAAGCCCAACACAGGGCTTGAAACCACAAACTGAGATCATGACCTGGGCCAAAGTCAGACATCTAACTGACTGAGCCACCCAGGCACCCCAAAATGGATTAGTTCTGAACAACACTATCAACACTATTTCTATCAGTACACTCAACAGGGACAGAATATACATTCTTTCCAGAAGCACACGGTTAGATTTACAAAGAGATGTGAAGAATTAGTACACGGAACACCAAACAGTACAAAACATTGCAAGGTGAAACTGAAGAAGACCTAAAAGTCATTCATAACAGAAACTCTTAACAAATGGAATCTCATTAACCTGACAAATGGCATCTATTCAAAAACCTATAGAAAACATCACACTTAATCCTGAGACTTCAGAAGTATTTAAGTTAAATAGAAACCAAAAAAAAAAAAAAAAGCATGGTCCCATCACTGCTTTCATTCAACATTCTACTTAAGGGCTCAACTAATGCAATAAGGAAATATGATGTAAGAATTAGGCAGGAAGAGATGAAACTCCTTATCTGCCAGACACTATTCTACCTGCTAGGCACTGTTCTAAGGGTTTTTCACTTTTTAATCCCCACAATAGTCCATGAGATAAGATTATGCAAATGAGGAAAGTTGAGGATAAGCAAGTTACCCAAGTTTATACAGCTAATGAACAACAAAATCAGGATTTGAATCCAGGCAGTAGAGCCACAGAATCTATACCATTTACTACTGTGTTATCCTCCTATCTATCTACTTTGAAAATTAAGTCAATACAAACTATAGAACTAAGAGTTCAGGTATGTTGCTGCAAAAAAAAAAAAAAAAAGTAACATAAAAAACTGGTAAGTGTTCTTATGCCTTCATAACAAAAAAAAATTTTTTTTAATGTTTATTTTTGAGAGAGAGTGAGAGTGCTAGCAGGGGAGGGGCAAAGAGAGAGGGAGACACAGAATCTGAAGCAGTCTCCAGGTTATGAGCTGAAAGCACACAGCCCGATGAGGGGGCTCAAATGCATGAATGGTGAGATTATGACCTGAGACAAAGTCAGACGCTTAACTGACTGAGCCACCCAAGTGCCCCAGTAACTATTAAAAAATGTAATAGGAAGAAGATCCCATTCCCAATAGAAAAAAATAGTAAGATACTCTAGCATAAACTAAAAATTAAAAAAAAAAAAAACATTTCAAAAGATGGTAAAGAGTACCAACATATTTTACAGTTAAAGAAAAAAAATACCAAAAAATTAAAGGATAGACTAAAGAGAAGAAAATTCCAAGTCTTTCCAAATTATTCTACAGACTTAAGGTAATTCCAATCAAAATCTCAGAATATACATACCAAATAAATCTGCAAAACGATACTAGACAATGTTAATGAGAACTATTTAGCTAAAATATGAAACCATGAAAATTAAAAAAACACTGAATTCATGTAATAGTTCTAGCAGGATAGGATCAGAGTGGGTACACAGGACACCTTAACTGTCTCCACGTCTTTTCCCCTGAAAAAGGAAATAAAGTATTTGAAAGCAAATATGACAATGTTAAGATTTGATAAAGCTGGGTGGCAAGTACAGGGGGTGTCCTTTTTATCATATCTAATCTGGTTGGCATATTTGGAATACTTCATAATAAATAAAAAAGATCATATCATTTTAGGACTTTACAGACTGTTTACTTTGAAAGAAGCTATAATTCTATGAATTTGAGAACAGCTTTAGGCCATTATTAGTTTAGGGCCTGGGAATTAATATACAAAAAGATGGTTAGTAGTCCATTTGTTCTTGGTGTGGCTTAAATTTCTTGAATACTTTCGGAGTGCCAACTGTACTCAAGATAGTCTAGTAGAATATGAAGGAAAGACATAAAAATTGAGTCTGTACTTTCACAGAGGCTTATAATCTAGGTGGTGAAATAAATGAACTTTCAACAGTAACAGGCAGATGTTTATGTTCCAGGAGTAATGTCCTAACTTTCTGACCTCCCTCTTTTTCTGTATTGGTTTTTCTCTTCCTGTAGGAAAATATTTGTTTTGTTCCTGCCCATTAATGTGGTTCACTGTAGAATTAACATCAACATATTTAATAGAGAGAAAGTGTTCTAATTGTAATTCTTACACAAAAATTTATTTTTGGTAGGAAAAATTAGAGTGCATTAATTTAGTGACATTCACTAAATATTAGTACCAGTTAAAAATGAAATAGAGGGGTGTCTGGGTGGCTCAGTCAGTTAAGCATCTGACTCTTGAAGTGGGCACCAAGCTGTGCGTCAGGCTCTGTGCTGATGGCGTGGAGACTGCTTGAGATTCTCTCTCTTCCTCTGCTCCTCCCCTGTTCATGCTCTCTCTCTCACAAATAAATAAACTTAAAAAAAAAAAAAGGAAAATTCAGCAATACTTTTTAATCTATATGAAATAGGCTATTAAGCAACCCAAGCTTTCAGCTTTAAGAATGCTATCCTCCTATAATCCATCTGAACTTGTATCTTGATATGAATACATGTTGCGAATATATCAGCATTCATTTGTTTTTTAGGTATTTACATAAATCAGTTGTGTACTTTTTCTTTTCCCAAATTACAAATGCCAAGAACCAGTTACAAAATCAGACTGCCATGAAATCACACAAAGACAAATGTGACGAGTTTTAAAATTTTATTGAAATTCAATTTAGAATTTAACAATTTAAGACAGCATTATTTTGAATATTTTCTAACCAGTATTTTCACCTGCTTTACATGATTTCTGGGAACAACTTTAAAGAACTGATACTTTCTGCTTAATTTTCCATAATATGTCAATTATACATTCATTAAAATCTCAGTTCCCTGAAACTGTTATTTCAATGTCAGAATTTAAAAAAATAAGCCCAAATATTGAAAATTTAAGACATTAATATAGCCACTGTAAAATAGAAAAGAAAAAAAAAACCTTACACAATCTGAACTGTTTAAAATTGTTAACATTTATTGTAGTAATGCAATATGAATTTTTTAACATAACCATATGAATTTTTCATTAAAATGTTCAACCATTTCCTACTGAAGCATGTCCAAAGTTATAAAAATCTTCTCTTTTAAAGTAACCTATATTGAATTAATCCAAAGTAACTGTGGCACTTCAGATAAAACATATACTCCATTGTAGTAGCTTAAGGAATAGCTTGATCAATAGCAGGTTACTGGAAAGAATAAAAACAGCACAGCTTTCTTTAAGGAGTGAGTCGTTTGGGATCACGGGGGAACATTGAGGTCTGGCGAACATTGTGCAATCCCAAAAAAAGCATAGTGACTCGTTCCAATCCTAGGGAAGAAAGTAATCATTAATTCCTTTTCTGAAAACCTTTCAGGGTCTTACTTATTGAAACTACCAACATAGTATCGTCGATTAACAAAATACTTCTATTATTTTGAGTTTATTTAAAATGAACTGTTTTGGGTCTGATACAGAAATAGAAATGATGCTGTATGTGGGAAGGACTAAATGAGATATCCTTAAGTTGTATGGATTCTGTGAACTACAAAAATCTTGTAAATATACAAAACTTACGATTTAAGCAAACACAAAAAAGTCATTTTATAAGCCTGTATGTTTTCAAATGGGACCAGAATCTTAATTATGTAGTCTAGACCATCAGTATAAGACGAGAGCCATAAACTTCTTCAGGGAAGTTTATTAATGGAAGCACCAGAAATTTACTGTAATTCAATAGATGTGTAATGTAGTGGTTCCTAGTATAAGACTCTAGGATACATTATTGTAAATGTTCTGAGTGCAGAAGAGACTGATTTGATATGTGACTTAAATACTGTATCACTGTCAGAATTAAGACCAAGTACCACCTAAGAAACCGAAAAGAATTAGCAAATGAAACTCTGTGTGTGTAATTTATTTCACCAAAGTTGTAGAAGACATTATAGAAAAAATGCAAAGAATATTTTTATACAGCAATAACTTTTAATTTTAAAGGAATGTATTTAACTTCTTTTTTTTTCTTTAAGTTTTTATTTAAGTAATCTCCACACCCAATGTGGGGCTCAAACTCATGACCCCAAGGTCTAGAGTCGCAGGCTCTTCCAACTGAGCCACCCAGGTGCCCCAGGAATGTATTTAACTTCTAAAACAGAAATATAAATAAGAGAATTTCCATTTTTAAAATGTTTACTTATTTTTGAAAGAGGAAGAGAGCACATGAGTGAGTGGGAGGAGGGCAAAGAGGAGAGAATCCCAAGGAGGCTCTATGCTGCCAGTGCAGAGCCTGATGAGATCATGACTTGAGCTGAAATCAAAGAGTCAGACACTTAACCAACTGAGCCCCAGGCGCCCCTGAGAATTAACATTTTTATTGCTATTCCTTACCAAAAAATCTGCAGCTGTAAATTCGAACTTTGTATTAATCTAATACCAATCTAAAAACCCGACTATATCCCATCTTCCCTTTAATCATCAATTACCAAAAAATGAGTGGTATTTGATAACAATTCAAATGTCCACAAGTTTGATTAAAATTTACATTGTCAATCAGTCACAAAAATATGTGAATTAAACAAAATGCACATTACTGCATACTCTGAGAGGAAATAGTTGTGCATTTCCCATTTGAACTTAAATTCTAGGGGCGCCTGGGTGGCTCAGTTGGTTAAGCATCTGACTTGAGCTCAGGTCAAGATCTCATGGTTTTGTGAGTCTGAGCCCCATGTTGGGCTCTGTGCTGACAGCTCAGAGACTGGAGCCTGCTTCAAATTCTGTGTCTCCCTCTTTCCCTGCCCCTACCCTGCTCACACTCTCTCTCTCAAAGATAAATACACATTAAAACAAACGAACAAAAACAACTAAATTCTGTATCCAGTGGAGCACTGTTTGTAATAACAAAAGGCTGGTATCAACCTACATGTCTATCAAATTTTGATGTACCCTTTCAATGGATTGATTCTATGTAGTGTTAAAAAAAAATACTGAAAATGTCTAAGTACTGATAAGGAACAAATGAGAAAATACAGTAAGTGACAAATGCAAGGTACTGGATGATTTATATTGTATGCTACAATTTGTATAAAAATGTATTTTTAAAAGTGTCTACTTTTGCATATGCAAAGATTATCTTTGCAAAGGTAAAAATAAAACTAGCAACAATAGTTTCTTACAGGGAGATGAATACATACTCTTCTATACCCTTTTAATTTGAAAAATTTTACAGCACTATATTATTCATTCACCAACCCTCCCACCCAAACAAACATCAAACAAAAATTTCAAGGAAACTATACATTCAGAATTCTTTTAAGAGTCTCTGATAGGGACATGGGGTGCCTGGGTGGCTCAGTTGGTTGAGATCTGACTCTTGATTTCAGCTCATGATCTCACAATACATGAGCCAGAGCCCTGGGTCGGTCTCTGTGCTGACAGTGTGGATCCTGCTTGGGATTCTCTCTCTCTCTCAAAATAAATAAATATTTTAAGAAAAGTCCTGATAGGGACACCTAAAAATTGAGCTAAATTTTTACTTATTCATTTACTTTTAAAAGGTTTATTTTTTATAAATTTATTTTTTTTAAGTTTATTTATTCATTTTGAGAGAGAGAGAGAGACAGAGAGCATGTGTTCTCATGGGAAGGAGGGGCAGAGAGAGAGGGAGACAGAATCCCAAGCAGGCTCTGGCACTGTCAGCACAAAGCTTGATGTGGGGCTGGAACTCAAGAACCGTGAGATCATGATCTGAGCCGAAGAGTCGGACATTTAACTGACTGAGCCACCCAAGTGCCCAGATTTCTTTATTTTTTAAAAGTAATTTCTACACCCAACGTTGGGCTTGAATTCACAACCCTGAAATCAAGAGTTGCATGCTTCTGTGACCAAGCCAGCCAGGTGCCCCTTACCCTTTGTAAATCAGAGTGGTCTCTTACATTTACTCTAGAAGTGGTCCTAAAAGCCAATGAACCATTACATTACAACAAAATATTTAGCAATAATCCAAGCTAACTCGAGGGAGAGCTTCAATTTGGGCTACTGTGAATGAACTCATGGATGCAGAAAACAGGATACTCAATTTAAAAGACATTTTGCTTCTCAACTCTTCAGAGAAAAAAATGGCTAGAAATTTATTACAATATTTTACACACAAATTAGCTGTTCATTTTGTTCTTTGGAAGTCACATTTTCATTTAGTCATAACTCGCAAAATTTGTTATAATTCAAATTTGTACCATACTTAGCACTTATGGACCTATTTGTAAACAATAACAATATATAAAATTTACTTTTTGAAGTCTCATGTTGAAGAAATTTAGTTAGAAATGAATGAACACTTTGCCAAATGAAATCTGGATTGGAACTATATTCTCATAATATTAAAATAATATTACCAATGCCTCCACCAGCATGAGGAGGGGCTCCAAAGCGGAAGGAATCAATGTATGCCTTAATTTTCTCCAAATCTAGGAAAAAAAACAAACAAACAAACTCAAAAGCCCAACATAATTTATCATTTTATTTAGTAACTCAAAAAAAAGTACTAAGCAATAATTATTGTTCAGTAAAGATTAAAACAAATAACTATGTTTCTGAGAAGTCTTTAAAAGGTTTAAAATGTGCTTTTTTCACAATATACATTACTCTCCCAAATATATTTAAGTTGTTTACCAATTCCATGATGTAAGGCTCTCTCTGTTAGCAGCTGAGGATCATGTATTCTCTGAGCTCCTGACAGTATTTCTTCTCCCCTCATGAACATATCGTAAGAGTTGGACTGCTTCTGCAGGGCAAAGCAAACACACAAGAAAACACCACTCTTCTAGTGGCTATCATTCTATTTCCATTACTCATATGAGAGAAAAAAAAAATCTCTGTTGTTCAAAGAGCAAGGCCATTTCCCCCTACAATTAATGATGCAATCTGCTCCAATGAACACAATTTGTTTCTCCAAAACAAGATTAAACTAGTGAGAGCTGAATAATAACTTCTTCCTTCCCTCTATCAGATTTTATAGTCCCCTCCTCTAACACGTTCCAATAACAAATCAGAGCACCATATCTAACTGGTAAGAAGTAGTGCCGATTCTCATTTCACTTTATCATCTGAAATGTTTTTAAGTATGATATAATTTTGAGACATTTTTGGAACTTCAAATTATCAACAGGTGTAGTCTTTTTAATTTAGATTTTTAAAAATTTTAACAAAAGTAAATTGAACACCATAGCTTAACCTATTCTCTTATCATGTTTTAACTTACTTTCCCTGTCTTCCAGTAAACCAATGGTTCTCAAAATATGATTCCTGGATCAGGAGCCTCAGTATTACCCAGAACTTGTTAGAAATACAAATTATTAAGCTCCTTCAAGACTAACTAATCAGAAAGTCTGGCGATGGGGCCCAGTCATCTGTGTTTTAAAAAGCCCCCCAAGTGATTCTGATGCACACTGAAGTTTGGGAAGCACTGTAATGGAAAAACAGTAAAAGGTCAAAAGACAATACAAATTAAATGAACTCCCAGGACAAAATGTTGTTTTTTTAGTTCAAAGTCAATGATAATAATATGCACTATAGTCTGCAAATCTAATGATACTATTTATTATTTATATGGCATTTCTTCCTCATAAATCTTCAAAAAATGAACCATGAAAATGATTTTTAATGTAGGCTTTGGGACTAATTTTCTGGAATATTCAAATTTCATAATATCATTCTGACCTGAATTGGCAGAAACTAGTAGTAATATATATAGTGGCCCATCAAAATTGCAAATTACTGATGAAAACCATTATTCCCATTGTACAATTTAACAAAGTCACAATAAAGCTTCCCCCCCCCCCCCATTATTTAAAATAAAATTACTTACGGGATTTCTTGGGTCAGGCATGGTATAGAAAGGTCTGACAGCCAATGGATATTTATCAAGAATATAAAAATCTGTATCATACTATAAAAAAATGATTAAAATAAATTAAAAAAAATTTTAACCAAAGTAAAAAGAAGGCTAACATTTTGGTAATTGTCTTTTTAAAAATAAGTTTTGTCTTCAAAATTACTATAATTACACTGTATATACAATAAATATTCTTCTTTCAAGGAACATCTGTATCCTATGGTATTTTGCCATCATGTTATAAATTCCTCTAATAATTAATTTTTGGAAGCTTTTGTTATTCAATAATAGTTCAAATATTGTTTTCTTTCTTTCTTTTTTTTTGGATATGTAATCTCTTTGTAATTTCTTCCCCATTAAAAATTATGCTGCAATAAAGTGATTTTCATTCCTTTCCTTTGTTAATCTAATTTCAGATACAATTTAACTTTTGTTAAATTATTCTAAATCTCTTTGGGTTTTACAAAAACTATATTAAATCTATAAATTATACTAGGAAAAACTGGCATCTTTTACAATATTCATCTTTAAAAAACGTCGATTATTTTCCCAGTAATTTAAAATTTTGTACAGATATCTAAAAGAAATCTGGTAGTTTTCTTCAAATGAAAACTATAATTGAAATAAATCAGTAACATTAACATGAAGTTATGACATTTTTGTTAGAAAGAATAATTATTATATGATCCAGATTTAATGAAAAACAATCACATTTCAACGGTTTTGATGCTAACCACTTTGCTACAACTCAAGCACAGAGGGAAAGTCAATAGAGCTGACAAACCGGAACCAGCTCTGCTGAAACAGCACTTTAAAGGTGTAAACTCAATACTGCAGTTTCAGAAAGAAGTGAGCGCCCCAGTCAGTCTTGAGTACAACCAGCAGGAGGAGCTCAAGGTCTGTCTTCATTCACATACAATTCTTTGTATTTCTTGGAAGATCACACTAAATTCAGCTTTTATCTTCTTTCGAGTTTTAAAAAATGAGATAGGAAAGCAGCAGAGGCAGAAAAGAAAACTCATTCCCCTTCAAGTCCCATTAATCAGTGAGGGTACTCAGAAAAGATTGTTTCTAAATAATTTCAAATCATCTTGAGGTCCTTTCTGACTAATCTGACAGTCTGATACAGATACTACTTTTAGGGATACCTCAGTACAACTTAGTACAAAAATCAAATAATGAGCTAATCAAACTTACTCAGCAAAGCTTGTCTGAATATTTTTTATTTCTCCAAGAATTAAAAAAAATCTATCAGCCTCCTTGGTTTTTTAATTTATTCTGGAATCTTAACATTCTGGAAGACTGTCCCCCCTGCAACTGTTCTTTAGTACCAGATTTAGAAAAAGAAATCCAGCATGTAGTCCTACCTTTTCCTTCACCAAACGACCCAACAATTTTTCATTTGGTGTACTGAAGAAAAAAACAAAACCAAAAAAACTCCATGAAATTAGATATTTGAAGATCAAATAGCAACTTTAAATAGTTTTAAGTTAATAAGGCGCCTCTTCTATTTGAGGTTCTCAAAGGATAAAAAATGTGGACAAAATACATAATTGTCTATCCTGCTCTTTTTTAAAAAGGCAATTACAGTGACTTAACATTTAGTAGGTGCTATTCAAAAATATTTAAATAAAATGATAAACAGATTTAGTAATTCACAGATTCAGAAATAACATGGATGAATAATTTCCCACAATTATACATAATAATAGTTCACTATAGCAACATAGGCTACATTCTTGCCCTTAAGTAGTTCTACTTTAAAATGATCTCTTTTTTGTTACTCTTTAAGTTTATTTGTTTTGAGAGAGAGAAGGGGCAGGGAGAGAGCAGGGAAGGGGCAGAGAGAGGAGAGAGCGAATCCCAAGCAGGCTACATGCTCAGTGCAGAGTGACGTGGGGCTCAATTTCACAACCGTGAGATCATGACCTAAGCTGAAATCAAGGTCAGATGCTTAACTGAATGAGCTGCCCAGGTGCCCCTAAGTTACTCTTTATCAAAGGTTTATAAAACAAAAATCAGTATTTCCAAGTCTTTAAAATTTAATAGTGTTATATAAACCTATTAAATTTCTATACCTAAGAGGCTGTTACTTTAGCTTCTATCCTATGTAAGAACAATTGCCAAAATAATCAAGAAAATATTGCTCAGCTTAAAATAATTACAGAATTTATAGTTTGCTTTAAAATGCAATCTAGCAACGAAGGAGATGCTTAAAACCATAAGTGCATATTACTGTTAAAGAAACAAAAATAAAGAGTTTTGAGCAAAATACGCTTAAAAAAAGCCCTAAAAAAGACAACAACCACCCCTTGCACTCCTACGTCCATACAAATTATTGTGAGGGGTTAAATATTTTAACTTAAGAACTTTTGAACAAAATAGAAGTACCGTAGATAGTAACTGCTTTATTAAACCACATAATTTGCTTCAAAATTATAAGATATATGATGTGAATTTAGATAGCATAATACCATATACCAAATAAAGAACAGATATTTTTATAAGTTTGGAGATCGTAATTTTATGCCCGAATCCTGTGTGGTGATGGATTTAGACTGCTGTCTACCCTCTCTAACACAATGACTTAGAAAGAGAACTAACATATTAGATGACAAAATCATAGGCAGTAGTCACTATCTTTAAAGTGTTACAAATACGGGGTAGGTGGGGACAAAAAAATGGTCTTTATAAACAAAACTATCGAAGCTCAGGCAAACCACATCAAACAACATTTTATTTCAGATCACACATTAAACAAACCAGGATCATGCTCTATACCACAGTTAATAAAACTGAGGTTTATTACCTGGGTGAAAAAAAGATCATCATTCATTAATATACTCATTCTTTCATATCTTAAATCTAATTTACTAAAAAATTTTAAAAAAATCACAAAGTCAAACCTCAGATCTTCTTCATCTCCCATTTCGATTCCAGCTTCCCTAAGCATAGCCAATGCTTCACAATACTCCAGTCTTAAAGTTGGCTCCAAAAATTTGAATGGCTCACATGGGAATTGTTTATTCACTGTATGAATTTCAGTTTGAAACCTATTTGTACAATGATGCAGAGTTAATAAAAAAATATATGAAGTGTTTTCTCCACAAGAGGTCACTGTGGCAACACATAAAAATTTTACTGATACTGATGAAATAAGGAGCATATAGTTCTATTCTTCTACACACTTGATATATATATTTTTTAAAACAAAGAAACATTTTTAACATTTCACAGGAGTCATTATATGTGCAACAATGAGGAAAGGGCAATCTGAGTAGGTTCAGTGTGGTAGCAGTAGCAGCTCCATGGTCAGCCAAGTGCCTTCTTCAGGTGAACCACTCAGCCCCACAGACGCTTCTAGCTGTCTGGGGAGCCCATTCCCTAATGGCCGGCTGATGTAGACCCAAGAGTCTACTGCACATACTCTTAGTTCTATGTGTTCTACTGATAACAAATTTTTAAATTCAGAGGTAACTCAAAAGAAAATGCTTTTAGAGTAATGTTGTTTTGTGTAACATCAGCCTCAATACAAAAATTGCCTTGGGGACTTTCAGGCTCTTCTGTAGTAGTGGCAACAGCTAAGAAAAAAACACCTGGTAGGTGTTAAGTACCTATGTCATACAAAATCATTCTTTGAATCAGTGTATGCACCAGGAAACAGTGTAATCAACAAATTCTTTACGTTAAAGACAAAATTTAAATACTCAAAATATTTAACACCTTTCTCAGTCTCATCTTGTTTTGCCACCCCAGTGGTATTAAAGGATTAAAAACCATAACTTACGCCAGTTAACACTGTTAGTAATATAAAATACCCACTTTATGAGGCATGAAAAGGAGCTTTTTAATCCTTTAACACTTGTTATCATCAAGGCAGACCAAATTAATGAATACTTATCTTCCCCCATCCCCATTATACTGTAAGTTTGTAAGTGCCAATTTCCCATTTTAATAACCACTACAGTATAGGTCTAGCCTTTAAACAACAGGCACAAGACAAATATTTACTGCAATTAATTGTGGAAGATCCTATTTTAGTAAGATTTAAAAAGCATACCTTTGCTATTTATGGATGAAATGATAGCTGGGATTTGCTTCAAAATAATAGGGGGTGGGAGAAATGGGTAAACAAAATTGGCCATGGGTTAACAATACTTGAAACTGGGTGATGAGTACATGGGGTTCATTAGGCCAATCTTTCTATTTTGTATGTGTCTTGAAATTTTATGTAATTAATAGGATTGAAAAGTATGTTTATATTCCATGAAAGCAGTAGAAATTAAAACATTATCATCTCCTGATTAGTCTTAAAGACTTTCATGGGAGCAATAAAGCTTAGCCATTGATTTATTCAAATCTTTTTTTTTTTTTAATGTTTTATTTATTTTTGAGAGAGAAAGAGAGTACAAGCTGGGGAGAGGCAGAGAGACAGGGAGACACAGAATCCAAGGTGGGCTCGGAGCTGTCAGCACAGAGCCCGATGTGGGGTTCGAACTTGTGAACTGCGATCATGACCTGAGCCAAAGTCGGACGCTTAACTGACTGAAGCCACCTGTGCACCCGATTTATTCAAATCGTGATGTAACAAGAAGGGTTAAGAAGATCCCAATAATTGATCTTTAATTTTTTAAAAAATTTTTTATTTTTGAGAGAGAGAGAGAGCACAAGTGGAGAAGGAGCAGAGAGAGGTGGAAACACAGAATCTGAAGTAGGCTCCAAGCTCTGAGCTGTCAGGACAGAGCCTGATGTGGGGCTTGAACTCATGAACTGTGAGATCATGACCTGAGCCGAAGTCCGATGCTTAACCAACTGAGCTACCCAGGTGCCCCCCCAAAATTGATTTTTAAATTGCCTTTCTTTGCCTTGGATATTAATCCCCATTCGTTTCTATTAATGGTAATACAAAAATATAACTACCAATATTTTAAAATACATTTGTATATTATTCTTCTATGAGAAATAAGTACTAAGGATAAACATGAGAGGGACATGACACAAGCTAGGTAATCCAACTTAAAACTGACACAGAAACTTAAAATTACTAAATGACTTAAAGAATATAAAAAGTCTTTTCTTTCTAGGTTGCTACCTTAAGTCTGCTTGAAAAAGTCTAGTGATGATGGTGTCTGAGTCTCTAATTTGTAAACAAAGATTTGATTAAACCCAAGGGCCCAATTCATGCTTGATCTGTTATTACAAAAACCAAAGTGGAAATTTTATATTCTAGTATTAAAGAGAGAAGATATCAAAACCCAAAATAAACAGACGTCAGAAACTTTCTTGAGTTATAAATGTGAAAAGAAAACGAGAAAAGCTCTGTTCCTTCACTGTAGTTTCAAATGGTATTTTATTTTATAAGGAAACATTAGTTGTCCCATAGATTATCTGAATGAAAATTGCTTTAAATAAACTGTACCGAAATGTTTCAGACAACTAAGGTTAAAAAAAAAAGGCTGTCTACAATTACGTAGTCATCAAAGTAACAATGCAATGCAGAGAACACCTGGAAAATATTGGTGCTTATGCTACAAGATTTTTGTAAGATCAATGATTAATTTAGACTTGCAATGGAGTAAATAAGATTCACAGTACTTTCTGAATCCCTTTTAAGTATCAATGAAGCATATCCAAATACATCAACAATTAACAGTTAAATCAGTACTCTTCAAATAAAAACTTCAAATACAGTCCTTTGTCAGTTATCAAAGCATTAGATAAGTCTACTCTAGCCTAACATTTAAGTACTGTTTCAAATATGGAGAAAGGAAAAAAAAGACTCTTGATCTTACTAAACTTATTTTCCATTTTCTTTTCCTATTTTCTTTGTGTTAAACATCATCACAAGTAAACAACTTTCAATGACCTTTAAGGGAGAAACTATTTGCCACTTTAGAGGGTATACCTAATGTGAACATTTTACATAATTCAATTTTTTGAACACCCTGAACATGTTTATTAACTTTCTATAAGATTCTTATCAGCACATTATTATTATTACCACTACCAGTTTGATAATAAACTGTTATAAAGGTAATATAGGCTGCATTTCTTTCAGACATTCAGGATGTAACATAAAGGGAAAAATATAGTTAGGTTGGTTCACAATCTGGTAAACTTCCCCACCAAAATGAGGTTAACTAGCTGAAGTCCAAGCTGACTTGGATCTAGAAGTACTAGTTTGAAGTATACATTTTTTCACTAATTAACTACTGATCATCTAAGTGGCAAGTACTCTCCTCCGTATATATTTATGTTTATATATATAGCTTTACACTTTCAATTCATAAATTGCTTTATTTTGAAGAACTCAAACTGATTAGACATTAAGTCCACATAGGGATATAAAATATGTTTTTACCTTTCTTGGAGTCCTTTGAATATTTGTACTAAGGTGTCAGCAATTTCTTCCACAACTTCATGGTAATGGTAATTAAAAGCCATTTCAATGTCCAAACCAACAAATTCAGTTAGATGTCTGTGGGTATTTGAGTCTTCAGCTCTGAATACTGTAACATTAATAAAAGAAACAAACAGTAAATGGCAATTTTGGAAGTTTGGAAATTTGGGGACTTAAACATAAAATTTTATTTACTAGTACTCAAATGGTATTATTTTCATTATCATTATAGGGTTTTGGAAAGACTTTTGATAAGCCATCTGTTTCAGCATTCTCTTGGACAGCAAGTTCATTATCAACTCTTAAAATCATGTAGTAAAAGCTGTAACAAATGTAAATTAATAAATGAGGCTCAGGAGAATCCCGAGGGAGTGCAAGATCCTGAAGAGCCTTTTCAGTAATTAAAAATAGGTCCAACAGTGAGTTCTTCTTAATTTTATTAAAACTTGACTCAAGCTAAATGAAATTTGTAAAAATGAAATAACATTATATATATTCTAGCCATTACCTCAGTCCAGCTCTTATTGTCCACACTGTACTGTCCTCCTTTCCCAGTCTTCCTGACTCTAGCTCTGCTCCATCTTTTCTACAAGATTAATATTCCTATAACACATCCTTGCTCAGTAATTAACTAATTAACTACTGATCATCAATGGTTCCCAAATGGTGACTGAATGACAAAAAATCTAAAACCTTTATGTTTTTATAATTTAATCTTACCCTATATTTTCCATTTCTTCTTAACACTAACTAGTCTTATTTTTTATTTTCTCCCATGCTCTTTACTCATTCTGCTTCTGCTAACTAGAAAATGTAGTCTGTCCTTAAAGCCCACTTCAGTTTGCATTCTCTTTTCTGGTAACTCTAGCAAATTCCATCTTCTCCCTCATTTTACACTATCTATACTACATAATTAACACCAATCTGCTGATTGTACACAGCACAATCTGATTATTCACTGTGAAAATCAGTTGATTATTCCCTGAGACTGCAATATGTATGCATGTCTTATTCTGTCTGGGGAGCAGGGACAATGTTTATTCCCTTGTCACTCAAAACATGGTCTGCAAATCAGCAGCATCAGCAGTACCTGGGAGCTTGTGAGAACTGCAGAATCTCAAGCCTCCCTCTAGACCTAACGGTCAGAATCTGTATTTTAACAAGATCTTCAAGTGATTCATGTGCACATTAACATTTGAGAAGTGCTGGTTGATTTTTTTTTTATGTACATGTTATCTAGCACAAGGCTATGTATGCAGCATACATTAAAAAAATTAGTTAATAAATCCAGAAAATTAACACAATTAATGCTCTTGCCAGTTTCTAACAGCAGGTATTTAATTTTTATTTAGCTACCAAAAAACTTATATATATAAAATAACTTGGTAAGTTTTATAGAATGAAGCAAAGCTGGTTTTTGCTTATAACCCACTTTATTAAATAATCTGCCACATGATTATGTGTCCATGCTTAACTTTAAGCCAATATTTCTTAAAAACCATGTCAACATAACCAAGTAAATATCAGATATTTCTTGTTAATAAATTCTAATGGACTTTATAGCACATTCTCAATGCTAAGAACAGTACAAACAATAATACTAAAATAGAACAGCTCTGAAATAAAATTGGTAGCAGAGTATACAGAGGTACATTTGTAAGCTTACAACAGTAGTAAGGGGCTATCAAGGACAACAAATTACATTTTTCGAAAGATTGCAACTACTTGTTCTTTAGTGTTCATGGAGAGTTGAGAGTCCAAACAGGAGCTAATTACACCTAAATAATAATAAATAATATACTCAGGTATATTTCAGGGGGCATATATTATCAAAGCATGCATTTTCAAAATGAGATCTTCCCTAGGCAAACATTTTCTTCAGCAAACTTCTGTAGGGATAACAAATGGTTATGCATCTATTCACATAAGCGATGTTCAACTACTTAAAGAACTATTGAGCATACAATTTTGGGGGGGGGAATTTCTACCTAAGCACATTGCCTTTCTTCCCTAAAAGTCTAGTGGCTCCCCCCTCCAAAAAAAAATTGTTTTAAAGTTTATTTCTTTCGAGAGAGAACAAGATAGAGAGAGTGAGTGTGAGAGAGCTCACCAGTAAGCATGGGGGAGAGACATGAGACAAGAGACAGAGACAAAGAATCCCCAGCAAGTTCTGGCTGGCTGTGAAGCCCAACCTGGGGACTCAAACTCAGGAACTATGAGATCATGACCTGAGCCATAATCAAGAGTCAGATGCTTAACCCACTAAGTCACCCAGATGCCCCAAGTTTTTAAAGTCTAGTGTTTACACAGCCAACATATAAAAGGATTTAAGCTTTCAAAATGTCTGTACCTAAAGGCACCTGAGTGGCTTAGTCAGTTGAGTGTCCAACTTCGGCTCAGGTCATGAGCTGATGGTTTGTGGGTTTGAGCCCTGCATCGGGCTCACGGCCATCTGTGCAAAGCCTGCTTCAGATATTCTTTCCCCCTCCCTCCCCATCCCCCGCTTGCATGCTCTCTCAAAAATAAAATAAACATTAAAAAACAACAATAAAATATCTGTATGTAAAATGTGTTCCTAAAACCATAACTACAGTACAATTAATAAATTTTGAGAAAACCATAACCACCAACACCTTACCCGGTCCAATACAGAAAACCTTCTCAAAATCAGCACAAATACACATTTGCTTGTACAGCTGTGGGGACTGGGCCAGGTATGCATTATTTTTAAAATAGGACACAGTAAATACATTGGCTCCTCCTTCACTGGCAGCTGAAATGTAAACATTTTTGTTATTATAAATAACTGTGAACTTATCAATGCAAAGTTCTAGTAAAAACAGTTTACATACTTTTGGTTTAAGTACTTCACTTAAAAAAAAAAAAACTGGAAAATCAAAAATTGCAGAGAAACCATAGTCTATGTAAGTCTTATACCTGATTCTAAACAGTTCATATTTAGATCACATTTACTTCTTTGGCTATCCCTTCATTTTACTTTTTCGGATATATACACTCCCTTTCTGCATCAATTTCAAATCTATTAAAGCTACTGTAGAAGGCCAAAATATTTTTTAAAAAAGGAGAAGATGGGGCGCCTGGGTGGCTCAGTCGGTTAAGCGTCCGACTTCGGCTCAGGTCATGATCTCACGGCCCGTGAGTTCGAGCCCCGCGTCGGGCTCTGGGCTGATGGCTCGGAGCCTGGAGCCTGCTTCAGATTCTGTGTCTCCCTCTCTCTCTGACCCTCCCCCGTTCATGCTCTGTCTCTCTCTGTCTCAAAAATAAATAAACATTAAAAAAAAAAAAAAAAAAAGGAGAAGATATTCTTAATCATTGTATTCTATCAAGAATACAATGTTCGGGGCGCCTGGGTGGCGCAGTCGGTTAAGCGTCCGACTTCAGCCAGGTCACGATCTCGCGGTCCGTGAGTTCGAGCCCCGCGTCAGGCTCTGGGCTGATGGCTCAGAGCCTGGAGCCTGTTTCCGATTCTGTGTCTCCCTCTCTCTCTGCCCCTCCCCCGTTCATGCTCTGTCTCTCTCTGTCCCAAAAATAAATAAACGTTGAAAAAAAAAAATTTAAAAAAAAAAAAATAATAAAAAAAAAATAAAAAAAAAAAAAAAAAAAAAAAAAAAAAAAAAAAAAAAAAAAGAATACAATGTTCAATTCTTGATTTATAACTAAATGCCATTTGTAATACACTTTTTAGTGTTATTTAAGCAACTTAAAAAGAGTTAAATGATTAAAATAAAGTTCTCATATAAGAATGAGAATTAATGAGATTTTCTAACTTGTAGTATTTAGTAGTATTACAATGCAGTTTATACAAAACAAAATTGCAATACCAATTTAGAAAGAAACCTACATAATGAAAGTAGTTTCTAGTGCAACGTATGTAACAACAATCTTGTTTCATGTGCTACTGCCTAATTTTATAATTACTACCACATAATGACTTCTGAAAGGAGATGTTGTATTATCGGTGTCAGTGATATGTGACTGCTGCTATATAGCAGTCTTCAAAATAAAAAGTCTCATGGCAATAAACCTTAAGGGATAGTCGGGATTCTCAAATTAAAAAAATTAATATTGGGGCGCCTGGGTGGCGCAGTCGGTTAAGCGTCCGACTTCAGCCAGGTTACGATCTCGCGGTCTGTGAGTTCGAGCCCCGCGTCAGGCTCTGGGCTGATGGCTCGGAGCCTGGAGCCTGTTTCCGATTCTGTGTCTCCCTCTCTCTCTGCCCCTCCCCCGTTCATGCTCTGTCTCTCTCTGTCCCAAAAAAATAAATAAACGTTGAAAAAAAAAAAAATTTAAAAAAAAAAAATTAATATTAAACAGCTTGGGGAGAGCAAATTTATTTTTAAAAATTAAGAGAAATCTCTTAAAGCATACCTGAGATAATTTTAGGAGTTTGGATCTCCACAAAACCCTTGTTAATTAAAGTTTCTCGGAAAAGCTGGCAGATACCAGACTGGAGACGGAAGACTGCCTGACTAGTTGATGTCTAAAAGACAATAATAAAATCTAATGAAATCAATTCCACACATTAACTGAGATGGAGTTATTTTCTAATCAGGCCACCTGCCTGGAAAGTTCACAGAGGAAACACTTCATTGTATGAGAGAAAAGTCAGGTCAGATGACAATTAGTATAAGGATATATTTTTCATATTACAGGAGAATGGCAATTTTGCCTTTTAAAATCTCCAATGTCTCCAACTCGACTTTGCTGAGAGTCTATAAGAGATTAGAGAGTAGTTTAGACATAAACTAAGACGCTCAAAAGATTTCAAGTACACAATACTTTCCAAAATGTGAAGTCAAAGTAGGGGTTAAAAATGTGAATGCTTACAAGGGCCAGACAAATAACATAAATGGAATAAATGAATGACACTTCCTGAGTGGTACAGGGCATAGTAGAGGACATAATGCCCTGTCTGGAGTGCTAGGTAATGTTGCCATGCCACAGTATTGCCAGATTTACTTCCCACTTTTTAAGAAAAGCCATCTACATTTAATGTGCAAATCCCTACTTTACAACAGTAGCAGTGAATTTAAATGAAAAAAAAAAAAAAAAAGATACCCAAGAAAAATACCACTGGGGCCAAATTCTATAGGCACAACCAAAAACTTGTGGGAATACATAGCATGGACAAATAGAGTATGATGTCTAACTACTGTGGCCAAAATTATGAAAAACCTGAGGTTTCTAGGCAGTATCAAGGACTTTTGATTATTGTTACAGCCTCTTCTATAGAGACTACAGATGAAAATAAAAAAGGAAGTGGGACAAAAAAGCAAATACTCAGGGGAAACTTTAAGAATGTACAATAAAGGTAGACCCATATGATTGCAGAAAAGTTGGAAAGAACTCTTAAGGTGACAAAGAATTTAAGCTTTAGGTAGAATATTTAAGGAGGAAGATGTGGTCAAAACATACAGAATGATGACACTGGTTTTACTACAATAATGAAACCATTGAACTCTTTCACTTGCAACCAAACCAGAAAGGGAAACAGAAGACCTATGAGATTACTAAATAAACCACAAGGGCCAACTACTTCTTTTATTAATTCTGTGCTCAGATCAAATTCAAAGGATTGAGGCATTAATTACTAATCTCTACCTGGTCATTCTAAAATGTGCATATAATTTCTTGCACAATTTTGTAGTGATATTAATGGTTATGTTCTTACTTACTAACTTGTCAAAAACAGGTATCACTTGGTAGCAAACCCATTTATTGGCTTCATGTTCCTTTGTCATTTTAAAATAATGCAAGTCAATATCCCATGAATTACTGCTCCACGGTCCTTGTGCCTGCAATTCTTTTTAGGGGAAGGGTCAGTCAGTCAGTAAGGTACATTGCTTTCTGTATTGTCATATGTATAGGCAATGAGTTCAATAAACTTGAGACATGTATGGTATCCCTGCCCACCTTGATTTTGGCACAATCATGTCACTTAATAAATAAATGAGGCATACCCTGAGATCAATAACTCTGTTGTCTAATCTTGTATCCTGGTTAACAGTAGCTCTTCCTTCCTAAAAAAAGATGAAAAAACAGATTTTACTAATTTTTTTAATAACACAAAAACACTTTAAGAAGCCATGCTTACTTTTAAGTGAGAATAGGTGTGCTTATGTGTGTTAATATTATACCCCCAAATCAGAATTCTGAGAAACAAGAAGCAGGGCCAGAGAGAAGCTATTGTTAAAAGAGACATGGAAAGAAGAGAAATATGAATGAACAGAGGTCAATGCTTTCTTTACATCTCGCATCGCCTCAAAGCCTTGCCTCATTACTGGGACATGAGAAGAACTAACCACCTGTGCCTTTATTGATTCCTGGATATTACCTGCTAGTTAAAGACTGAAGGAACAGATAAAAGCTGATGGAGTAGTGGGTCTCAAAGTACGTTCTGGGCACCACTAAATGTCCCAAAGACACTTTCAGGAGTCCATGAAATCAAACCTATTTTTCACAATGACACATTTTCACTCTGTACTGAGTTTTTCCAAAGTTTCATGATGTGTGCTTTCACAACAGAATAAATGCAGAGGCGGGTAAGAGAATTTAATTGTTGCCTATTAAGTCAGACATTATAAAGACGTGTAGACACGTAAGACAATGTCACTCTTGCCACAAAATTATTTTTTGTTTTTGAAAATATTTTTCAAAAAAGTTATTTTTGTCATTCATATAAGATTATTATACATAAATACATGATATTACTGTTATTTTTAAAAAATTAATACTGAAAAATTTCCTGTTTTAACTTCTAATACTGCAAAATATTGACAGATATACCTACGAATATAAAAGTTTGTGGGGGCAATTATTTTTAGGAGTGTAAAGGGATCTTGAGATTAAGAAGTTTGAGAATTGTTGATGTAAAAGTAAATTTAGATAAAAAATGAAGCTCAAATCAAATCACAGATACCTTCACACAAAAGTAGGACATCAAGTTTTCAATGTTTTGTAAACTAAACATACAGAGGAAGCACAGTATTTCAAAAATATAGTTTTAACCTCTTCTCCTTCCACCTCAGGCCGAACAGCATCATCCAGCTGCAAGGGCAGGCGGGGTTCAGCCAAACTGATCACATAAATCTGAAAGTGAGAGATTACCAAAAATATCATGAAGCACACAAAACCTGTTATCTTTGCTTTAAAAAAATCTGCAGTTGACTTAAATATGAAGGTATGTTTGCATACATCTTAACTGAAACTACTTGCTAAAAATCAAACAAAGATGTACATGTTTTTTCACCTATAAAATGGGAATAATATTTCTTGTTAACATCCCTATGTTGTTGGAACAATGAGATAACACATATATTAACACTTTGTAGACACTAATATGCCTACCAATATGACAAATAAGTACTAACTGGAGTCAAGGGGCCTCAACTTAAGGCTTTGCTTTGTCACATAAAAGCTGTTGTTAGGCAAATCATTTAACCTCAGAGCTTCAATATCCTACTCTGTAAAATAAGGTCTGCAATGAGAATCAAATGGAGTAATGAATATGAAAACATTCTGCTCTTTTGTGGGAGCCATTAAACAAATGTGTTATTATCACTGTTAATAGCATTTGGCATTTCTACCACTAGGACCAAAGTCAACCCAACCCTGCTGTACATCTCCTCCCTTTTCTCATTCTTTTCCCAAATATCCCTTCCTTACTTTATATCTCATTTCTTGCTGCTCTTCTGGATTGGAAGCCACCACAGAAGGTATTCTTTTATGGTGTTAAAATTCCTTTTTATTTGTTAAATTCATTCACATTAATTGTACATTTTAGCACTAAAAAGCAGTTAGGTCATAAAGAATGAGCTAGGGTTTTTTTTGGCTACTCTTAAAAACATGTTACCCTATTAAGTTACTCCCAATTAAGCCTGGAAAACCTGTTAAAGCACAAAAGGGAAAGAGACCTTATTTAGTTAATTCAGGGAAGGAAATCATATTCTTCCAGTCAGTAGATCGCATTTAGCACTCAGCTCAGACTCTTCAAGAAAAAGTGTCAGAAGGATACTCCAGTCCTCTTTATAGTAAAATAGATTTGTCACCACCTCTATACTCAAGTTATAGTGTTTGCCTTTGATGAGTTAACAGAAACGTGATTTCCCATGCAAAGCTGGAGAAGGGACAGCTACTCCTTCTACTTTTATAACTAGTAGAAATTCACTTCATCAGGTTGTGAGTACTCTGATCCCCATAACTTCACAGTGCTGGAAGAAAGTATGTACTCACTAACTGCTGGCTGAATAAATAAATAAATGATAGGAAAGAATCAGTGCTTCTTATAAGATCCTTTTTAGGATATGATACTTTATACTTTGTGAGATACTTTATAATTATTTCCATTAAAACAAAATTTGTAAGCTTTTTAGGCTTTATATTTCTCATTAACATTTATTAAGTATTGAATGCTAAATATTAGAGTATTTTAGTTTTTTAAGTTTATATTTTGAGAGAGTGAGTGCATGCATACACACAAGTAGGAGAGGGACAGAGAGAGGGAGAGAGAGAATCCCAAGCAGGCTGTGTGCTGTCAGCACAGAGCCTGATGCAGGGTTCAATCCCACAAATCCCATGATCCCTCAGATCATGACCTGAGCTGAAATCAAGAGTCAGAAGCTTAACCAGCTGAGCCACCCAGGAACCCCAGGTAACTAGAATATTTTGGAAGTACATTTACTTGCTGTATTCACTAAAAATTTTTAATTAAAATATTGAAAAAGAAGTGTTACTTGGAAGATAGGAGGTTGTTTTACTTGGTCAGCATACCCTTAGGTTGGTTTGCTTTTACTAGGTTACCTACTTCTTGGTGGGCTTAGTATGAAATGAAGCTTACACAAAGAGAACATAGTAATCTGACAAGTCAGTAATAAATATAAGATTTTTTAAGTCTTGAAGTGTTCCCATGACGACTCCAGTTAAATACAACCTAGTACTCCCAAATTAGTGTGCATGTATGAGTCTTTCTGCATCTGTCAGTCTCCCTGACTGCTCTCTTACACATGCTCACACACATACAAATACACATACAGGGGTGAGGATGGGAAGGATCTACTCCTTAAGAAAAATTTAATGATGCATATTGTAGATACAAACTAGGCCTGGACCTGAGAACTGCAGGTTCAAAACTGCAAGGTTATTTCAAAAGCACTAAATATTTTTGAGTTCACTTACAGTATTTTATAAGTCAATGGTAATGAACACTTCTAGTTTTTTTGTCCAAGAACAAAATGAATGTGGGGTAAATCTTGTATGAAAGAAGTTATTGCTAGAATGTAAAACCAACACAGTTTTGCCTCTTTTGATTTCTCTATACTGTATATTATCAGAAATATGATGACAATAAGGAAATATAATCATTAAGAGCGTAATTAATCAACCATTAGAAGTTATTATCAGAAGAATGTTCACAGTAAAGTAAATGCATAATAGCTTTTCAGACATGTTTTATATATTTTATATTTTTTAATATTTTTCCCCATGTGACTGTGGCAGATTGCAAAAATGGCTCCAATAATTCCTCAGGCTCCTGATTACATACCTTTTTTCAAAGACCTTGCCTTTCTTCCCATCAAGAGGTGGCATCTACTTCTCCGTCCCTTAAATCTAAGTTTTTTCATGTGACTTGCTTTGACCAATGACATATTTAGCAAATGTGATACAAGGAGAGGCTTGAAAAGTGCTTACACACTAGGGCTTTCCTCTCTTGCTGCTGGGAACCCTTCTGGCACCATGCCAAGAAGACTGGGCTAGTCTGCTGGATGAAAAAAGGCCACAGGAAGAGATGTCCCAGAAATATCAGTAGGCCCCGTTGTTGTCATGCAGAGCAGATGAGCCATCTCAGATCGATGACCCTAACTGCCAGACGTACAGAATCATGAGCAAATAAATACTTTTAAGTCCCTAAATACCGGGATGTGGTTTGTCATATAATAAAAGCTAACTGATTCAGTAATCAATTTATAAAACTCAGTATTTTACACATCAACTCTAATTAAGAACATATATATTTGACATGATTGTAAGAACCATTTAAATCTATTTCTGTACACAATTTTGTATTTTGAAAAAAGTTACCTTTTGAACATGTAACTCTACATCTTGCTGTGTACAGCTTCCAATTTTTTGATTCACTTTTCTCACAACACCTTCTATGTCTACGATACTCTCTTTGTTGATGCTGTCAAAAGAAAAAATTTTCAACTTTAATCATCTCATCAGAGGTGTCAGAATTCATTTGGTGTTTCAACAGTAAAGCTGAATATATTAAACTCTTCTTTAATACAGTAAGCCACTTGAGATAAAGTCAGTCTATTTAACCTACTTACAATAAGTTATTATGTAGCACACCTTGTGACATTCCTTGAAGAGATGATTTTCTAGATGCCATAATTTAGTTACCATTCGTAAAATACTCTGAACATAAATGGCAACAGGACTAGCACTGAACTGTGAAAAGTAGAAAAAAGTCTTTCAATTATTCATTAAAGAACATTTCCCTTCCTATAGTTGAAATTTACAAACATCAGCATTTCCTATAAGGAGAGGCATGGGCTTCAATTAATGCAATTATTTGTATGTAATAGAATTAAATAATAAAAGAAGGTAAACTGAAAGTATTTCAAGGTAATAAAAAGAAGTTAGGTTGCAGCAATTAAGCCCTCATTGCCTATAGTTTCTGAGTACACACTGTCATTGGAATTATGGCAGACAGCCTATAGGATTGTGCAATCCCATTTAAGGATGTCTATATGAAGCTCAATATACATTAAATGGGTCTCCTATGCAGTTTAATTTTATAACAAACTTGAATTCTGAACATAAGACACTCAAATTCTGAAATATAAAATAGATGAGGTAGATTATTGAACTCACCAATTGATTATTTTTTGATCTCTAGTACATAACAAAGGGAGAAAGGGTATAATCCCAAATGGTGGTTCCTGTACAAAATGTACCAGTTTTACTTTTGTGTATATTATTGTGCTGACAGAATGTATCATAATACATTTGTGGAAAAGGATTAAGATTTAACTTTCAGTTCTTGGAGAGTGATGTGGAGAACAACATCGTGGCTCAACTGGCCAAAACTATCAATGTAAAACTACCAATTAAAACTCTTGGCGGGGGGGGGGGGGGGGGTAACTGGAGCTGCTGAAGTAAGGTGAAAAGAGAAGGAAGGAAGAAAAATGCAAGATAACTGGGAGAGAGTGGAGTTCCTGACACAGCTGGCATAATACAAAGGGCAAACATGTATCAGGAAAATCTGTTCTGGACTCAACTGTTTATCTGCTATGTCATAAGCCCCAGTTACCTTTTATATTAACCTTTCATGGCTCAAGTTCCAACCTAGAATCCTGCAGAACAAATGACAAGAATCTAAACAAAACAAAAGAAAAAAAAAAAAGAGAGAGAAAGAAAAAAAAAAAAAAGACAAGATTTAACTTTCACAGGAAAACTCTATTTATTCTGACAAGGAATTGGGTCCTTAGTAGTTGTAGTGCCATTTGACAAGATTCCAGAAATCCAACAATCCTTATTTTACCCACGAGAACACCACAATCCGTTTCAATGAACGTTTGCTCAGGGTTGGAAAGGATCAAAATGAGGATAATAGGAGCAAAGTGGTGAAGAAAGGAAGAAAAATTTTCCTTTTTTCACTTTACCATACTGCTTAGAATCCTATTGTGTCTGATACCAACTTTAAAAAAACAAACCAACAGCATAGATATTTATTGCACTCTCTTAAGTCTCCTGCACTAGAACTAGTACCTAATTACTAGCTAAAATCTTGTGCATTGAAGAAACTCAGAATTTATTGTGGCATACTGTTAAAGGGTTTTCTAACACTGGCAATCTAGGGTCACTGAATCTTCCTTCAGTGTGATTTCCACCTACCAGTCACTTCTGTTTGCATGAGTAAACTTGATACAGCCTTCGTGAGAATTCTGTTGCTTATCCTACACGTCTCCATGAGGAAGGCTTTTCATTACTGATCACACTGTGCTTCATTGAGTAACCTGTCCGGCCCCAACTAGAGCTCCACTCTGCCACATTCCTGTTATGATCCTGGCCCTTTTGGGTCATCCCCTTGACTCCTTAGTCAGAAAATCTTCTTCAAGCTTACTCAAGTTAAACTACTCTCAAGATTGAGCACTAAGCTAATATCCTTTCAGAAAAAAAGCTGGGGTGTGATCAGACACTCTGCCCTACCTAACGGTCCAATTAAAGAAAACAAAATGTTCTTTCTCCCTCAAAAGTACCAGATGGCTTCTTCTATCCAGGACCTGAGACTTGTAACTAAGTCTAAGTCTACCTTTAGTACTTTATTTAATTCAGCAATATTATATGATAAAATACGTGAAGAGCTAGAGAAAAAAATAACCACCATTTTAAGCATCATTTCTAGTACCAAACAACTCACAAAAAGGACTTCTGAAAACCTAACTTAATTCTTAAACTAGGGCCAAAGATAAACTTCTATCACAAATTAGTCTACTGAACCAATCAGAAAGAAGGTAGAATTAACCAGATACAGAGGATGCTTATAATTTTTTTTTGCCTTTCCAATCTCAGTATTATCTTATTATACCTAGCAGCTATACGCTGTTAACAGATACTCTTTAAATACTCTTTATTATTACTCTTTTGATACTAGTAACACCATTCCATGATTTTTTAAAACCTTGGATAATTTAGCCCTACTACAGCTACATCCATATCTATATCCATCTAACCTTATTTATTTGTAGACACGAATGAATTCAGTGTAAAATACATTAAAACAAAACAAAGAGTCAAATTTGTAGAAAACAATCAGACCAGAACTTTCTAGTCAGCATTAATAAAGGGTTATAGAGGGTTTTACGTGTATGTATGTGTATAACTAGAGTCAATGGAAGAGGGATAGGAATCTTTGAATAAGCTACTGCTAGTAGAAGGATGATATTCTACTTTTAGAAAAAGTCTAATTTATATGATTTTAACTGATATTGTATGTTAAGATGGCTTAATACTTTAGAGTATATACAGTATAGTTTGCTGTCATATAGAGACCCTATTAAGGTTTCAGCTTTACATTCTGAAACTAATATACCACTGTATCTTATTTTGAAAGAGGAGTATGTCTAACAGACAACTAAAAGCCTTGGGTTTTTAGAGGATATGGCAGGAAAAAAATCCATGGTGGAAAGCAGAGGAACTCCTGGGAACTATTTGATTGTAGAAGAAATGGATGAAGTAAATTAAACACATCTTTCGAAGAGCTAAGTCAGCTATTTTTATTATTATCACCACCTCCCAACACACATTACTACTGTGCTGTGTTCTGTACCTCTTCCATTTTCTAACCACCCTTCTGACCCTGCTTATAAATAGTCACTCTACAAATAAGTTAAATTAGTTATAGCCTTGATATTAAAAATACCCTAATAAGGCTATCCTGTTCATGTTATCCACTAGAAACTGCCAACAATCAATTTAATAGTTTACTTCTTTTTAAAAAAAAAATTTTTTTTAATGTTTTATTTTTTATATTTGAGAGAGAGACAGAGAGCGAGTAGGGGAGGGGCAGAGAGACAGAGACAGAATCTGAAGCAGGCTCCAGGCTGTCCGCACAGAGCCCAACGCGGGGCTCAAACTCACAAACCGTGAGATCATGACCTGAGCTGAAGTCGGATGCTCAACCGACTGAGCCACCCAGGCACCCCTAATAGTTTACTTCTAACTTAAATTGTTTTTAGAAAATAAAATTTTAAAGAGCATCATTCTTTATATCAAGTGTTTTATAAAAATATTTTGATTGGCTATCAAGTTTTTATTTATTTATTTTTTTTAAACTTTTTTTTTTTAACGTTTATTTATTTTTGAGACAGAGCATGAATGGGAGAGGGTCAGAGAGAGAGGGAGACACAGAATCTGAAACAGGCTCCAGGCTCTGAGCGGTCAGCACAGAGCCCGACGCGGGGTTCGAACTTATGGACCGCGAGATCATGACCTGAGCCGAAGTCGGACGCTTAACCGACTGAGCCACCCAGGCGCCCCTCAAGTTTTTTTTTAAACACATGATACAATGTATGAATAACTCAATTATAAAACATGCAACTTCGGAGAAAAACAAACCGTACTCAGGTATCTGAAGGAATAAAATCCCATCTTTCTACCACGACTGCCATATAGTTTACTACTTAGGGCCTCACCAATAACCGCAGGGGCACTTTTATTATCTGTAGTTGTTATCAATCTTGAGTTGTTATCAATTTTCATAACTATATTATCTAAAAAGCAACAAACTAAAATAGATGCTCATAGTAATGGCCCTGTCATTAAAAAAAACTCAAAACTGGGGGTGCCTGGGTAGCTCAGTCAGTTAAGCGTCCAACTCTTGATTTCAGCTCAAGTGATGATCCCACAGTTCATGAGATTGAGCCCCATGTCGGGCTCTGTGCTGACAGATTCTCTCTCCCTGGGGTTCTCTCTCCCTCTCTCTCTGCCCCTCCCCCCCCAAACCTTAAAAAGGAAGAATGTGTAAAAAGGACTTCAAAGATTCTGTTAAAAAATTGTTAGAACAGTTTCAGTACTTGAAGGAGGTAAGCTTCATAGTCTAAAATAATGTACTAATGAGTAATGCCTTAGTCTTCAATGTTGCCAAAACATTTTTAAAGTTCTTAGCTTATCTCTGTAGTGCACTGAATTCTTACTCTCAAGTCTTTGCTCCCCTATGGTAAGTATTCATCCACACCTTTGCCATGGCTTCAAAGTATACAGAAAGTACTTCTTTGTCTTGTGGCTTTGGGTTTGGCCATATGAGTTGGTTTATATGTCAGTAGATATGATGCCGGTAAAGGTTTGAAATGCACTTGTGTGGCTGAACTTGCCCTTTAGCATTCCTGCTTTTCTCCATAAGATCATCCCTAAAGATCATTCCTAAAAGGAAACTGAGAAACACAAGGAGCAGACCAGGACACAAACCACAGCTTCAAAACAAGCCTAGATGAGCTGAGCTTTAGCTCAAATATAAGAGCAAGAAATCAAGGTTTATTGTTGTATGCTGCCAAGTTTTTAAAAAAGTTTTTTTTTTAATGTTTATTTTGAGAGACAGGGAGAGAGTGAGAGCATGCAAGTGGGGGAGGGGCCGGAGGGGGTGCAGAGGATCCAAAGACGGCTCTGCGCTGACAGCAGAGAGCCCCAAGCAGGGCTTGAACTTGTGAACCACGAGATCATGACCTGAGTCAGAGTTGGACACTCAACTGACTGAGCCACCCAGGTGCCCCTAAAAAAATTTTTACTGTTGGTAAAGTATACAGTACATAAAACTTACCATTGTAACCACTGTTAGGTGTTTAATTCAGTGGCACCACCACCACTATCCATTTCTAGAATTTTTTATTATCATATAACTCTGTACTCATTTAAATAATTAACTCCCCATTTACTCCACCCCTCCCCCCAAGCATAGCTACTGGTAACCTCTATTCTACTTTCTGTCTGTATGCACTTAACTACTCTAGGTACCTCAGGTATGTGGAACCATGATATCTGTCCTTTTGCGTCTGACTTATTCCACCCAGCACAGTGTTTTCAAGGTTCATCTATGTTATAGCTTGTATCAGAACTTCATTCTTTTTTAAGGCTGAATAAAATTTCATTATATGTACATAAAACATTTTATTCATACATTCCTGTGCTGATGGGACATTTAGGTTGTTTTCCATTTGGGTTATTGTGAATAATGCTGTTATGAATAATAGCATACAAGTATCTGTTTGAGGCCTTGCTTTCAATTCTTTTGGGTATCTGTCTAGAAGTGGAATTGCTGGATCATATGATAATTTCATGTTTAACTTTTTGAGGAACCACCATAGTTTCCACAGCAGCAGTGCCATTTTACACTTCCACCAGCAATGTATGAGGGTTCCAATTTCTCTACATCCTCACCAACACTCATTATTTTTCTTTTTCTTTTCTTTTCTTTTTTTTTTTTTTGATAACAGTCTTCTCAATGGGTATGAAGTGATATCATTGTGGTTTTGGTTTGCATTTCCCTGATGACTAGTGATACTGGGCATCTTTTCATGTGCTTATTGGCCATATGTATATCTTCTTTAGAGAAATGTCTATTCAAGTCCTTTGTCCATTTTGGAACTGAGCTGTTGTTATAAGTTACTGGAGTTTTTATATATTCTGGATATTAATTCTTTATTAGATATATGATTTACAAATATTTTTTCCCATTTTGTGGGTTATCTTTTCACTCTCTTGATAGTGCCCTTGGATGCACAGAATGTTTTAATTCTGATGATGTCCAATTAATCTAGCTTTTTTGTTACCTCTGCTTTTGGTGTTATACCTAAGAAATCACTGCTAAATCCAATGTCATACAGATTTTTGGCCTATGTTTTCTTCTAAGAGTTTTCTAGTTTCAGCTCTTGTATTTAGGCAGTTGGTCCATTTTGAATTATTTTTATTTCTGGTGTACAGTATATATCCAGTTTGGCATATGGATATCCAGTTTTCTCAGCACCATTTATTGAAAAGATGGTCTCTTTCCCATTAAGAAGTCTTGGTATACTTGATGAAAATCAATGGGCCATATATACCACCGTTGATTTATGGGGTCTCTCTTCTATACCATTGGGTTATGTGTCTAGCCTTATGTTAGTACTACATACGTTTGATTACTATAGTTTTGTAATAAGTTTCAAAATCAGGAAATGTAAGTCCTCCAAATTTGTTCCTTTTCAAAACTGTTTTGGCTATTCAGGGCCCTCTGAGATTCCACATGAATTTTAAGATGAATTTTTCTATTTCTGCAAACAATGTCATTGGGATTTTGACAGAGATTGCACAGAATCTGTAGATGGTTTTGGGTAGTGATATCATGCTACAAAGTTTAAGGTGGTTTGTTACATAGGAGTTTTTTTTCCAACAGCTGACTAATAATACAATCTGAAGTTTAAAAACTTATAAAATTAAAAAATATGCTTGAGGGGCACTTGGGTGGCTCAGCGAGTTAAGCGTCCGACTTTGGCCCAGGTCACAATCTCACAGTTTGTGAGTTCAAGCCCCGCGTCAGGCTCTGTGCTGACAGCTTGGAGCCTGGAGCCTCATAGAATTCAGATTCTGTGTCTCCCTCTCTCTCTGCCCCTCCCCAGCTCATGCTTACAGTCTGTCTCTGTCAAAAATAAATAAACTTAAAAAAAAAAAATGCTTGAGTTCAAAGCTCTCATCTGATCCTAAAAAAGGGCTCTGAAGTAAGTGAAAGTTTATTTGTATTTATCACATACACACTGCAAATCTCCACTGTGTAGTATGCATTGTAAAGGGATTTAAGGGGCACCTAGATAGTTTGGTTGATTGAATATCTGACTCTTGATTTTGGCTCAGGTCATGATCTCGTGGTTTGTTGAGATCAAGCCCTGTGTTGGGCTCCTCACTGGTGGCATGGAGCCTGCTTGGGATTCTCTCTCTCCTTCTCTCTCTGCCCCTCCCCTACTTGTGCTCTCATTCTCTCAAAATAAATAAATAAACTTAAAAAAAAAGAAATTTAAAGGAAGATATACAAAATTTGACTATGAAATATTAGGGTTGATTTAATATCAAACACAGCAGAATTTATCCATTCAAGTGAATATTAAAAAAATTTGTTTTTAAATGTTAATTTTTGAGAGAGAGACAGAGTGCAAGTGGGGGAGGGACAGACAGAGAGGGAGACACAGAATTTGAAGCAGGCTCCAGGCTCTGAGCTGTCAGCACAGAGCCGGACGCAGGGCTCAAATCCACAAACCGTGAGACCATGACCTGAGCCAAAGTCGGACGCTTAACTGACTGAGCCACCCAAGTGCTCCCATTCAAGTGAATACTGAATTCTTCTTCAAAGTGACTGTTCAGGGAAAGGTTGTAGGGACTATAAACACATCTTAAAAACAGCACTGCCTACAACAATCTTAAAACAACTTATCTGGAATTACTTCTTGGTTTTGTCACATAAGTTGTTTTTTTTTGCGGGGGGCAATCTCATTTATACCTATTGTTTACTACCTGTCAGAAATGCCAAAGATCATGATAGAACTCTGGATGGGGGAAATAAGGAGACAAAATAATAATAATAATAATAAGTAAATAAAAGAGAGTGGCATTAGAGATGCAAGGAATAACATGTTTCAAAAAGGAGAGAGTAATAGATCAACTATGGGGTTAATACAGATAGAGATTAACCTTACATACAGGATTAATACAGACAGATATAATTAATATATCAACTATTGGTTAAGTGCTGTCTCCAAACATTTTTGGTAATTTGATGTCCTCTATCAATAAAAAAAATCTAAGGGTACATACCCCAATATGTATATATTTTATCTATCTTAAAATTATATACATGTAATCCTAAATGTAGGTTATTATACTTATACAAACGTAAATTCAGGGTAAGCCTCATAATTAGCTACAGTGAATGCAGATCCATACTTTACACAGTCTTCCCAATAATTCCCAATTTTGGAGCACGGACGTCTTGCCCAATATGATTAGATTATCATTAAAAAAAAAACAAACTGCAGAATGCAGCTGATACAAGGATCTCACTCTAAGAGTACATGTGTTAGTGTTAACATTTTCTCATTTGTGCTTATGTTTAAATTTTATCCTCAATCTGTGGTCTCCTTGGTTGAATGTTTTTTAAGCCACCTGTCCTTTTTCTGGGAGTCAGTCTATCATTTTAATACATATAAATAAATAAATATAATGCCCCCAAACCAAAATGAAGCACAATAAACTGCAATTGGTTACAATACGCCAAAGTGAACCAGAGTTAGGGTACCAGTGTTAGCTCCTTTTTGTTATTGGAATCCTGCAGTCTTGCTTCAGGGACCTCACATACTATATGCGACATGTGACCTTCTGAGATGCCATCCAAGTGACAGGCCCAGGGTTTATCTATAAATGAACTATTAGAAAAACTCAAACTCTTTCTTACTTTTCAGATAATAGAAGGAAGGAAGGGAAATAAATAGCAGCTTAATTATTTTCTTTCTCTCAATGGATAATCTTGAGCAAATCATACTGTGAAGACCACTGAGATAAGAGAACAAGAATCATAAACATTGAGAAAGGCTGTTGGGTAGGTGATTTACTGTCCATCAGTGAAAGTTTCATTTCTGTATAGTCCACAGGTGAAAAAGTATTTAACAGCACATGACTTTAGTTAAACAGATCACCATTGTGCATTTCAACCATAGAGAAATAGATCTGGGAAAGAAGTACTTTGTGTACCTCTTGTTGCTGGGTCCCAGTGTGAGGTGCTGACTCCAGCAAGTTGTCTTGGAAGAACAAAGAAGAATCACCTCCAATTCACACTCACCAACTGCCCCTCACCAGTGAAGGATGGGAAATGGCAGGGTTTGCTCTTATGTTTTAAAGTTATTTTTGAAACGCTTTTTTATACATTGCTTCAAAAACTTTTTTATTATAAAAGAATATACTTATTTATTGTTACAAATTCTAATGTTAAATAATCATTAAAATTAAGTTTAACTTTCCCATCATATACCCAACCTCTTCTTCTTATAATCATGGTTTACTACTTGGTCTATACACCTCCAAATTTTTTCTCCTTTGCAAAAAATATGCAATGCTTCATAAATTTTGTGTTGTCCTTCTATGGTAGTTTTGTTCACTTTCCTCTGTATTTTTTTTTAATGCTGAAGAAGTAAGAGTTTCATTTTTACAGCTCAAACAAAACTGATTTATATATATATAAACACCTAAAGTATTATTATTCCCACATCACTGACCAATTTCCTTTTATGTTCCAGTTCCTGTGTGAAGTGCTTTACACATATACCACTTCACTTAAACTTCCCAAAGGCCTACAAGATAGCCATTACCACCGTTTTATAGTTGAGAAAACTTATTAGACTCTGTAAGAGGTCAAGTAAGTAGCCTAAGATCACACAACAGTAAGATCATGTACTGATTACTGCGCTAGAGTATTCTGTTCTGTTACAGACTCAACGAATTACACCAAATTCTAAATACTCCGAATACATCATCAGCTCACTCTGAAATAATACATTCTCATTTGTAGAAGCTCACGAGCTGCCAGATTCCTTTATAGTTTATGTGAAGTCAACTGGAAATAACAGGCCCTTCACAAATAGTTTTCATATTGCCCAAGAATTGTACTATCCACTTGTAACACTGAAGCATCTTAATGTCCTGCTATTATTGCCAGCCTCAATAGAGGTTCATCAGAATCTTTGTATAAAACAATATGATGTTATTACTTAAAATTATATTTAACTTAGAAATTAATCCTATAAACTGAGAATTTTTGATTTTAGACCTACTTTAATTTTAAAGCACTTCATTAAAGCTTTCAAAACAAATGTTGAACTAGACAAAAACAAATGTAAAAGTTCTGTTTCTCCTTCAATAGATAAATATCTCAATCCAACAAAGAAGTATAAACCATCTATGTGCAGTTTTTCTTTTTTTTTTTTTTTAATTTTTTTTTCAACGTTTTTATTTATTTTTGGGACAGAGACAGAGCATGAACGGGGGAGGGGCAGAGAGAGAGGGAGACACAGAATCGGAAGCAGGCTCCAGGCTCCGAGCCATCAGCCCAGAGCCTGATGCGGGGCTCGAACTCACGGACCGCGAGATCGTGACCTGGCTGAAGTCGGACGCTTAACTGACTGTGCCACCCAGGCGCCCCTATATGCAGTTTTTCAAAGAGTTGCAATCAGGGGCGCCTGGGTGGCTCAGTTGGTTAAGCATCCAACTCTTGGTTTCGGCTCAGGTCATAATCTCATGGTTGTGAAACTGAGCCCCATGTTGGACTCTGTTCTGGGTGTGGAGCCTGCTTAAGATTCTCTATCTCTCCCTCTTCCTCTGCCCCTACCCCACATATGCTCTCTCTCTCTCTCTCTCCAAAAATAAACAAACATAGAGTTGCAATCTACAGCAGTGTAATGACCTAGCTTACCTCCACCAACTTATCTATATGATACTCAAGGAGTACTCACATGCCCACCTCTCTCTGGGCCTCAACTATACATGATATATTCACAAACTTTCACCACAGCACCTATAGCATGTCTCTGTATGCAGTTGTTAATCTATTTTTGCCATCTCCCCAAATTAAGTTCCTTATGTGATAATGTGCCATTGTATACCCAAGCCCAGTAGGGTGCCTGGACCAGAGGAGGTACTAAATAAGTTTTCTAAACCAGTGAGATTTCCTCTCAACATTATTTGATATTTTACAGTTACAAAAGCTAATGTAACAAACTGAAATTTCAACTTACCAACTAAATAAAATACCTATTTTTAGATGAAAGATCTAGAAATGAAAGAAAATGCACAAACTTGTATGCAGTGAGGTGACTCACAGAATGAAAAACACACTTGTGACTCACCAGCTACGAATAAATCACTTAACCACAATGACTAATATGAAGAAAAAGAAAATAAAACACCTATATGTACAACTAGCAGTCTGAAAAAGCCTTTTTTTTCAGAATCCAAATATCTCTAGGCTGGGTGGGAAGAGGGGTTTTATATAAGCACAAATACCAAAATTCAATTTTTAACTTTAACCCTGCCATTCAAAATAACCATAGCCCTTTACAGTAGTTACTATAACTTCAGCTTGAAACTTTAAACACTGTTTTACATTCACTGTAGTACTTAATAGCAGTCAATACAAAAAGGCCTCTAGGGCAACCTTTACAAACATTTTGTCTTTACAAAACTCAACCATAACTAACACAAGACTACTCTGTTCATTACTTTAAGATGGTACTAAATAAAATATAATCTTTTAAGAAAAAAAGGGATGACTTCTTGCTTCAACTTAAACACCAGCTACTAATACTAAGGTTAGAAGAGTAATGTCAACCTAAGATGGAGATCCACAAACACAGGCCTGGATAGGTATCCCATCTTCCTGCTCCAGACAAATTCATTTAAGGAACACAAACCATTTTGGATACACAATTAAGAACCTCTTCTTAAAGATCTCTAGGGAATAAGATGTGCCAACCTTCCTATGTAGCTCATTTAGTTGCTTCATTTTTATATGCATTCAACCATGAGAAAATTGATCCTTCCAACAAATTGATTAAAATAATGTGCTGAGGAGTCCTGTGGCACTTAAATCCAATTAGTGAGTCAACTTTTCAGATTAGTATATTGATGAGTTGGATATTCCTAAGAAAAGATAAGTGGGGAAAGCAACTGACCTCATATTAAGTGCCAATGTTGCTCTTAAGGAATATATTCAAAAGCTAAAAACTGCTAGTGGTATAATCTAGTTAGTAAGGGAAAGATAAGCACTTCAGATTTAATATCTAAAGTAAATGCTAAGATAGTTACCTACTTAAGATATTAAAAGTGACCTCATATTTTGCCTTTTAAATGACTGGGAAACCCCAGCTGGAACTATCTGATTTGATATTTTTAATAGTGGACTCCTTGCTTTTTTCCACCTGGTATATGGCCAGAGGGAATAGAGTTAAATGTAGGGCCTCATGGAATTAACATATAAATACCATTATTTCTGCCACTTTGTTGTGTAGGAGTTCACATGTTTTAAATGTCCAGTCTCTCAGGGTAGCACACTATTCAAAATGGAAACACCTTGAGAATAAATAAACAGTCCTTAGGCACTCCTCTAGTACTAAAGATAATTGCAAGCATTTCACATATAAGATCTGATCTAAGACAGTATGAAAATTAACCAAGGATTAGAAATGGCTTTTATCTTATGGCCGTATTTCTAAGCATGCTATTTTCCAAACCAAAGATTCTAGCAGAATGGGTGGTTGGCTGACTCACTAAGCTGCTACCTTTCTAAAGTGAATGCATTAGTAAAGTAAGGATTTTTGCTTTATTTACGTAAGAGTCCACCAGAATTTATTTGTTGCTGTCCATGTGCTGTTTTTAAGCATAATACAAGGCTGACAATATATTAAGCAATGGAACTCCTAGTGTTCTCCAAGTTTTTCTTTTTTCATTATACTTAGAAACCAAGGGATAAAGAGGAATAAGATACTGAAGAGTTCAACAAAACAAGGAAAATAGGCAGCCTACAAACTTCTATTTTCATTATAAAGTAGAATACATTCCACTAGGCCCAGTTGAGGAATAAAAATCAACTGTTGTGCCACAAATACACAATCTACTCCTTAACCTTTGTGTTAGATTATGGGATCAGCAATCTATGGGGGGCAGGTCAAAAGAAACAAAGAGAAGGGGGAACAGTGGATAAGGATGCAGTGAGGGCAGTTCTGGGAATGGAAATGGCTCGCATGAGATCAGAAGAGGACAGAAGAAGTAGGAGATAACAGGGAGACTGGTAAAAAGATCAGAAGTCTTGATGAGGTCCAACAGAAGATTAAGAGACATGGGACAGGTAAAAAGCTGAAAATTATGGTTAGAGAGAATGGCCACTGGAGTTTAAAATTAAGTTCTAAGGGGCAAAATCCAAGCAGCAGCCACAGAAGTGAGCTTTTGAAATAAAGCAATGATAAACTAGTGGAAGAAAAGGAATTTTAAGGCCAACGTATTCCAAACGGACACCTAAAAACATTTAGAATGAGTTGACTTAAAATGGGAGGGACAGGATACCGTCAGCCAGAAAAACAAAATGGATTTGAGTAAAACAACCTTCAGTCTTTGGACTCTTCATGAACTCAAAAGGCTGGAACTTCTCTCCAATTTACTCAACAAAGACAAACTTAGGTGATACTGCCAGCTGCCTATCCAAACCCACTCTCCTTTTCTTCATGGCAAACAGAGCGCCACCCCCGTTCAGTATCTACTCTATCTGGCAAAGTGCTCTCAGAGAAGGTGAGCACATCACAGCTCCAGAGAGTGGGTCGTGTTTAGTCCCAGCCCATCCTGGGAATTTAGTCCAGATTGATGGTGTCATTTCCACATAGTGTTTCAAACTGGAAACTCTGAAGTAATTTTCCACTTCTTTCTTTTCCTCACCCCACACATCAGCAGCCATTAAACAGATAAGACCCATGTTTTTACCCACTCACTGGGCAAACATAGTTATCTCAAACTTTAAAGAGTACCATCATGTTAGCTGTAATACTTGCTTTGAAATGTGAATTAATCCCAACACAACTGATATATTAGGTATCAATTTGAGCATAATGAGAAGTCTGTGCTTGCCTACGTCAGATTTCATGAGTGAAAACACAAGGTCAGTATGGACAACTGTACTCAGGTGAACTCAAAACACATACACCTCAAACATCTATGTTATAAGCCACATTTGGTGGTATAATGTGCCTTCAGGTTTCAGACAGCCTTCCTTCTACCACTTCAAAATGATTTATAAGCTGCAACTCTCTGACACCCATTTCCACACAGAACAGTATATTTTTTGTAAGACAAAGTGCTGATAACAAGTCAGAGAAATCAAATACTATATGACTTCTCTTCTATGCAAAATATAAAAACCAAAACAAATGAACAAACAGTAAATCAGACCTATAAATACAGAGAACACACTGATGGCTGCCAGAGGGGAGAGGGTGGAGGGATGGGTAAAATAAGTGAAGGAGAATGGGAGGTACAGGCTTCCAGTTACAGAATGAATAAGTCACAAGGATGAAAGAGCACAGAGAACAAAGTCAATGGTATTGTGACAGCATTGCATGGTGACAGACAATAGCTACACTGTGGTGAGCATAGCATAGAGGTGTCCAATTTCTATGCTGCATACCTGAAACTAATGCAACATCTGTGTGTCCACTATACTTCAATTAAAAAATACAATGTGAGACTTATTATAGTATTATTTATGTACTTCTCAACTATTTGACATGTATCAAGCTATTCTACCTACATTTAAAAAAAATTAGGTTCTTTTTTTTATGTCACTGATGAAGTTTTTGACCTTTGTGCTATTAACCCATTTTCCGCAAAACCTTGAGGTTTTTATTGCATAATTTTGCAAAGCATGGTGATTTTTAGGAAAGTATCTGTTATATTAGCAGAACAGCAGAACTGAATATTAGCACTATCTTTATAAAAAGTTAACCCTGAAGGACAACCACATGCAAATGTCCCAATATCTCCTACCCACTGACAACAGAGCAATTTTACAAGAGGATTTTTGTTCGTACAACTGTGTAATAAAGAGCCCAGTGTGTCAAGGAACAGCATCAGTTATCCAGCCAAACTTTTCCATTTCTTTCCTGTGTTCAGAATCTCAGTAAAGGATAAATTCTTATTTTAAATTCAGAATTTATCAGGGCGCCTGGGTGGCTCAGTCGGTTGAGCGACCGACTTCGGCTCAGGTCATGATCTCACAGTTTGTGAGTTTGAGCCCCGCGTTGGGCTCTGTGCAGACAACACAGAGCCTGGAGCCTGCTTCTGGTTCTGTGTCTCCCTCTCTCTCTGCCCCTCCCCCACTCATGCTCTGTCTCTGTCTCAGAAATAAATAAACATAAAAAAAAATTAAAAAAAAAATAAATTCAGAATTTACAGTTTTATTTTCCACATCAGTTGCATTCACCACACAGTTGCTTTGTTGAGTGACTGTTTTACTTCTCACAGTGAGAGTAAGATGCTAAGAATGTGTAAGATGCACTGTGTGGCAGTGCTGACGATAAAAAAGACAAACGATTAAGCAAAAGTAGATGCAGTTATTAAATATGCCTAGTGGATTTTAGATTTCATGTTTATAATTATAGCTATCAAATATTTTCATATTGAAATTATTCAAGAAAAATAATTCTTTGCAAACATTAAACTCTTTAGTTTCTAACTACCACCCTCCCCTGCACTGTTTTTATAGCATGCTTTTTAACAATGGGAAGGCAGCTACTGCTTTATGGCAGAAGAGACAAGTTCATTAGTATTAATGATGACTAGAAAAAAATTTAATTGCTCCTTTGGAGCTATTTTTAGCATTAACTTATGACTCAACATAAAAATACTTTTTTATTACTCAGTTATACTTTTAAAACCAAAATTATTATTTTTCACCAGTTTTGGTTTTCAATAACTCAGGGGCAGTATCTAAAAGTCACTGTCACCCTCAAGAAACAAAATAGTTATCTATTCTTTTATTTTTTATTAAAAAATTTTTTTTAAGTTTACGTGAGAGAGAAAGAGAGGGTGGGGGAGGGGCAAAGAGGGAGAAAGAATACCAAGCAGGCTCTGCACTGTCAGCGCAGATTCCGATGTGGGGCTTGAACTCCCCAATTGTGAGATCATGACCTGAGCCAAATGCTTAACCAAATGAGCCACCTAGGGACCCTAACAGGTATCCACTCCTTGAGAATATACCAGAATAAACTGCATACTCTAGAAAAGACTGTTAAGGGGCACCTGGGTGGCTCAGTCAGTTAAGCATCCGACTTCAGCTCAGGTCATGATCTCACAGTTTGTGAGTTCGAGCCCCACATCAGGCTCTGCACTGACAGCACAGAGTCGGCTTGGGATTCTTTCTCTCCCACTGTCTCTCTGCTCCTCTCCCACACACACTCTCTCTCTCAAAATAAATAAGCTTAAAAAAAAAAATAGAGAAGATACTGTTGAGGAAAAAGCAATACTTTGAAACACAAAGCATTTCCCAGTCATCAACACATTTCAGTGACATTAAGGTTGTATTCTAAGTGTATTAAGGTTGTATTCTAAGTGAGCTATTCTAAGCTTTAGACTGGTATCATTAGGTTATCTCCGAGAAGCATGAAGACATAGGAGGAGCGTGAGCCCTAGAGTCAAGAGACCTTAGCCAAAACACCTGGTACTTTAAATTTCAATTTCCTCAACTGTAAAAATGAACAGACATAAAGAAAAAGTGTCTATACCTCATAGTGCTGCTGTGAGGATCAAGAGACAAAGTGCAAGTATGGCATTTCGCAGCTCAGAAGATAGTAATAGTTAATTATTACTGCTGCTATTGTTATATTATAAGGAATACTATTAATATTACTGTTATTTCCCTGTACATCAGACTCTGATGTATTGCATCCCAATGAGAATAAAAATTCACAATTGCCACCAAAAAGCTTGGCAAGATAAAGAAAGGACAGTCACTATACTGAATTTTAATTACAGATTGTTTCTTAAATATTAAAAATAATATTTCACGTGCAATGAAAGTCTAGGAGTGTGTATTAGGGTCGGGGGGGGGGCGTGGCGACTTCCTTCCATGGCCTTTCATCTAAGAAATATACGCTACCAGTTAACAGAGGTAACTGAAGAGTATACTTCTCATCATTACTCATACAATCTATTCAATATATCCAAGATAATGATGGAATGTTAACAGCATAACCTTTGTATGAACAGTGGTTTTTACCTTTTATTTCACATTATTTTAGGGACCACATATTTAACACCCTCAAAGTGCTTTTACTAGGGCGCCTGGTTGGCTTAGTAGGCTAAGCATCCAACTCTTGATTTCGGCTCAGGTCATGATCTCGTGGTTCTTGAGTTCCAGCCCTGCATGGGGCTCTGCTGCTGACAGCAGGGAGGCTGCTTGGGGTTCTCTCTCTTTCTCCTTCTCTCTGCTCCTCCTCTGCTTGTGCTCTCTCTCAAAATAAATAAACTTGAAAAAAAAAGTGCTTTTACCAAACCAGCCTGTCATATTAAAGGCTTAAAATATGTTAAGAATTCCTATATCTTAATATATGCTGATTGTTACTTAATAGTAATAGGGATAAACCTGGGAGTTGGTGAGCGCTAGGTGATGATCACAATTATAATTTTAGATAGTTATCAGCTCATCTTTCAAAACTATTCCCATCTTATTCCTATTACTCCCTTCTCCTCTCCCCCCAAAATCAATAATGGTGAAAAAACCCACTATTTTAAACTTTTCTTTTTGCATATTTACATATTCTTATATCAACAAACCTAAAAATCTGAATATGAAAGGCTTATAGCAAAACTGGCAACAAATTTGTTAGCTTTCTGGTTGTCAGAAATAATTTGTTGAATCTTACTAATACATTACTCAATGAGAAGTGTGCCCCACAAGATCTACATAACTACCCATATTCAAATTAATAATTTCTAAATCTTGGGAAAGGTGTAATAAGATTAGTTAAAAAAAAAAGGACATATAAAGTAGCTACACACTAGTTCTTTAAGTAATGCACCAACATAAAGTGCATCAATGATGTAAATTAAATATACAATTCGTTGAGGCAAAGAATTCAAAATTCCCAAACATGAGAAACCATATATTTACTAGTTAACTCAAAATAGCACCCGCAAAGCATAAATTATCTAGGTAGTTTTAAAAATAACGAACTACCTTTTGATAATAAAAATCTGTATTCCGATTCTGGGGTAGGTACAACTTGGTTTATATGTCGAGTAACTTCAATTTTAATGAATTAGTACTATCACTCAGTCTCAGACTTTTATATTTCCCAGGCAAGTGGAAATAAAGATGTTTATTAAAGAAGGGTCTGAGCTGTAAAGAATGGAGTAAGACTAGCACACAGAAAACAATTTATGAAATCATGTGGCTAGTTAGTGGGGAGCCAAGTTTCTGCACTCTCTGGCTCTCTATTACACCCAGCTGCCCATAGGTGCTTTGTAAAAGTTAATGGTTTAAATTATTTACTTTGTGAACACATTTGTCTTCACCAAAACCCCAAGAATAAGTTCAAAATATACATGGTAAAAAATTAAGCCACTACTCAACATGGCACAGACCAATGGTTCTCAAACTACTACGTGGGCTCTCTTTCATGGTATAAACAATGTCAGGGACTCACTTTAATCGCTTTTATCATACTTAAAAAACTTCAAATATAAAAGTAGTATGAATGCTATATGCTTATAGCCCTTAACTATTTTAAGTTTAGTTTAAATTCCAGGTAGTTAACATACAGTGTAATATTAGTTTCAGGTGTACAATATAGTAATTCAACACTTCCCTACATCATTCAGTGCTCATCACAAGTACACTCCTTAATCCCCATCATCTACTTAACACACCCCCCACCCACATCCCCTTGGGTAACTATCAGTTTTCTATAGTTAAGAGTCTGTTTCTTGTGGGGCACCTGGCTGGCTTAGTCGGTACAGGAACTCTTGATCTCAGGGTTGTGAGTTCAAGCTCCCTGTTGGGCACTGGGCCTACTTTAAAAAAAAAAAAAAAAAAAAAAGTCTGTTTCTTGGTTTGCTCCCCCTTCTCCTTTGCTTATTTATTTTGTTTCTTAAATTCCACATATGAGTGAAATTGTATGGTATCTGTCTTTCTCTGACTTATTTCCCTCTAGTTCCATCCATGTCATTGCAAATGGTGAGATTTCATTCTTTTTTAATGGCTGAGTAATATTCCATTGTCTGTATAATATGTGTGTGTGTGTGTGTGTGTGTGTATACACACACATACAATACACACACACGCATACCACATCTTCTCTATCCACTCATTAATTGATGGACAATTGGGCTGCTTCCATATCTTGGCTATTGTAGATAATGCTGCTATAAACATCAGAGTACATATATCCTTTGAATTAGTATTTTGTATTCTTTGGGTAAATACCTACTAATGTGATTGCCGAATCCTAGGGTAGTTCTATTTTTAACTTTCTGATGAACCTCCACACTGTTTTCCACTGTGTATAGACCTTAACTTTATTTTTATTTATTTGCGGGAGGGGGGGTACCAAATTACAGTCTTTGAAAGAATGGTACAAATGAAAAATGTTAAGTAGATGTTAAGAAAGATATACAACTTATAGGTAATCGCAACATGGATGTACTGCCTCAGTGACCAGGGAAGTCACCTTTGCAGCTATGAGATACAGCCCTTAACTTTAAATAAAAATGAACTTTAAAACAAAATGAAACAAATACTAAAAATAACAAAATTCAGATAACAATATTAAAGTCTGCTAAAACTAAATTACTGACATTTGGTTTACTGTGTAGAGCTATAGTCTCAGATCCAGTTCTATATTTAATCTGTTTCTATACTTTTACTTTATTATCAGTAATGTAAAAAATGTCTGCTCACCATTACATAAAATGGTAAGTTTGAGGTTGGTTCTGGACAATTAGACCCCATAATTAACCAAAAATCTGCAAACAGGAATCCAAGAATGACAATTTAAATAAAGTATCAGTTGATAATTTTATGAAACTATCTTATTCATGTGAAAGTTAATAATGCAGCATTGTTAATTGAAATCTGAATCAAACAGGTATCTAGTATGGTAATTACCAGAACTGGAAATAGAAACATTTCCTTGCAATGGGAACTATTATACTGTTAGTGATCCGCTGTTCCTATATAGACAAAAATAGGATTCCATAAATCTGCTTGAATGGCATAGGCTTTTTTTTTTAATTTTAAGAAAGTTTTTAAATTTATTTTTGAGAGACAGAGCATGAGCAGGGGGAGGGGCAGAGAGAGAGAGAGACACATAAAATCCGAAGCAGACTTCAGGCTCTGAGCTATCAGCACAGAGCCTGATGTGGGTCTCGAACTCACGAACCATGAGATCATGACCTGAGCGGAAATTGGACGCTTAACCAACTGAGTCACCCAGGCACCCCAAGTCCACAACAGAAAGTTCAGGATGCCTCTTAACTATCAAGTACCACCTACTAATCCAACTTGTTCTCAGCATATGTAGCTATTCAAAACTACAGTGAAATCATCATTAGTAAAGAACACGGATATCATCTGGCTTCAGCTGGCATGAACACAACTGTAAATATGACAGTAAATGCTACATGAAAAGTTCTGAATTCACACAGCAGTTCTGCTATAAGTTAGCCTTTAAAATGATATGGAAAAATAACCTTATATAACTTTAAGATAATCATCAAAATTTAAAAAACTGAAGTTAAAAAAAATAAAAAAACTTCCAGCCTTCTAAGAGCATGTCTATGGACCTTAAAGAAAAGAAAAACCAATCAATGAGGACCATGAAGGACATGGGCTTAAGCTAAGTGACAAAGACAGAGGATTTAATGAATAAAAGCAAAACTTTAAAATATGAGAAAGAGAGGCCATCGCAGATACAGAGAATCTGCCCAATATGAAGAGTGTATATGGGGAAGTAGTGGGAAGTAACATTGTAGTGAGGAATCAACAGGCAGAATTAACATATGGTTGGAAACAGGAAGCCATTTAATATTTTAGATAAAAATACCACTGGAAAATAAACCTCTGGCAAGTATAGATTTCAGGAAAGAGCAAAAAGAATTTGTATGTCTCAATAAAAACTAGTTTAGGGGCACCTGGATGGCTCAGTCCGTTAAGCGCCCAACTTCAGCTCAGGTCATGATCTCGTGGTTCACGAGTTCGAGCTTGCGTTGGGCTCTGTGCTGACAGCTCAGAGCCTGGAGGCTGCTTTGGATTCTGTCTCCCTCTCTCTCTGCCCCTCCCCAGCTCGTACTCTGTCTCTTCTCTCTCTTAAAAAAAAAATGAAACATTAAAAAAATTTTTTAATAAAAAAACTAATTTAATAAATTATTGGACTCTTGTTCCAACCCAACTAACATGTGGCAGAAATTACAAAGAACAACACTAAAAAGATGCCAAAAAAAAAAAAAAGGCCAAATGCCTTGGAAAATTCATTCAGAGAGACAAAAAGAAGACTTTCCTCTCAAAACAATTTTATTTTTTGAAGTTTAGTTATTTATTTTGAGAGAGAGACAAAAACAGGGGAGGGGCAGAGAGAGAGAGAGAGAGAGAGAGAGAGAATCCCAAGGAAGCTCTGCACTGTCAGCACAGAGCCCAACGTGGGGCTCGAACTCACAAAATGTGAGATCGTGACCTGAGCTGAAACCAAGAATCAGACGCTTAACCAACTAAGTCACTCAGGTGCTCCATCCTCCCAAAAAAATTTTAGTAAAATTTTGGACAGAAAGTCCTCGGGACCTTAAGGTTTTTGGAGTATGGTATAACAATAATATGTGAGTATAATTAGACCAGAGCAAGTTATAAAAATTATCTTATGTTAATGTCAAATAGAGTAATTTCTTTTTATTGTTATTTAATAAAAATCACACTATAGATTCTTGTTTTACAGAAGTGCCAGCTCACCAAAGATCTCAAAGATAAGTGCATGAGAGCTACCTTAATCTTTGCTTTCACAATGGAGCCAATGAATACTTATTTCACTTATTTGTATTTTTAAAAAAAGTTTATTTACTTATTTTTTTTAAAGTCTATTGCCAATTCTTTTTTTTTTTTAATTTTTTTTTTTTTAACATTTATTTATTTTTGAGACAGAGAGAGACAGAGCATGAACGGGGGAGGGTCAGAGAGAGGGAGCCACAGAATCTGAAATAGGCTCCAGGCTCTGAGCTGTCAGCACAGAGTCCAACGTGGGGCTCGAACTCACAGACCGCGAGATCATGACCTGAGCTGAAGTCGGACGCTTAACCGACCGAGCCACCCAGGTGCCCCTATTTACTTATTTTGAGAGAGACAGAGAGAGCACGAATGGGGGACGGGCAGAAAGAGAGAGAGAAAGAGAGAATCCCAAGCAGGCTCCACATTGTCAGTGCAGAGCCCGACAAGGAGCTCAAACTCATGAGCTGTGAGATCATGACCTGAGACAAAGTTGGACACTTAACCAACTGAGCCACCCAGGTGCCCCTACATACTCATTTTATTTTTTTTGAATACTCATTTTAAATGAAATAGTTTGTATAAGCCTAGCAAGTACACATAATTTTTAGGAAAAGGATTCTGAAGGATGAAGAACAAAACCAACACATCTTTTTCCTAAAAAAGTTCTGAAAGTTCTTTAGAATTCATATTACAACTTCACTTGATTTATTATTCATGTAAAGAGCAGGTAATTTTCAAAGTAAAATTTTTCTGTTTGTGATTTTCTTCTTTAAAAATTAGCACTTTTGATTGAAGATCATACTGGCTGTCTGTCAGAAATGACACGTGACTTAGAGGTGCCCAGGATGGCTCAGTCGGTTGAATATCCGACTTCGAATCAGGTCATGATCTCATGGTCTGTGGGTTTGAGCCCAGTGTCGGGTTCTGTGCTGACAGCTTGAAGCCTGAAACTTGCTTCGGATTCTGGGTCTCCCTCTCTCTCTGCCCCTCCCTGACTCACGTTCTGTCTCTCTTGCTCTCAAAAATAAACATTAAAAAAAATTAGAAATGACATGCTGTCTTAGACTTCTATTACTAAGAAAGATCAGAATTTCTGTACTGAGAAGTACAATCTATAGTCACATAAAAAAAGCTGACTGACCTAGCAGGGACATGAAATCATGTTCCTAAAAAAAATGATCGATCAACCACACAAATTAAAAACTTATCATTTTTACATGGATGGACCTAGAGGAGTATTATGCTAAGTGAAAAAAGTCAGGTAAAGACAAATACCATGATTGTACTTCTATGTGGAATCTAAAAAAAAAAACCCAAATGAACAAATAAATGAACAAAAGAAGCAGAAAAAGACCCATAGACACAGAGAACAAATTGGTAGCTGTCAGAGTGGGTGGAGAGATGGGAGGATGGGTAAGAAATGGTGAAGGGCAGAAGGAGATACAGGCTTCCAGTTATGGAATGAGTAAGGGACGGAGATGAAAGCCACAGTGTAAGGAATATAGTCAATGATACTGTCAGCATAGCGTTCTGTATAGAGATGTTGAGTCACCATGTTGTACACCTGAAACTAATGTAACATTGTGTGTCAACTATACTTCAATAAAAAAAAAAAACTCATCATTTTTTACCACACAGAGTCTTAGTCATGAGAATTTTCCTCTTTCACGAGGTAGCAAAAGTTATTAACACATTTACTCTTAATTACTCAGGCTAGACACCTTAACATAAGAGTAGTGCCAAAAGCTAAATAATTATAACCAAAGTACCACATGTTAAGCCTATTGTATAAAATTGGCTCCATTTACTTGCCTATAACCAGCCAAAGGCTTTATAATTTGCAATAGCTCTATTATGAAATCATTTTTTCCCACACATTACTAATTATATAAAGCCTATTTTTTAGGGGGCAGGAAAGTAAAAATAGATACCGTGCTTTGCTTAGAAAAACAAAAATCCAAGTCACAACTGAACTGTTAAGCTGAATTACATCTAGATCTTGACTGAGTTCCACTTTAGGATTATGAAATCCAGACTACGTTATCTAAATTCTTGCCTTGTCTAAAAAAAAGATCATCCTTACACTATATCATTTAAATGAAAGTCTTTCTTTAATTTATATGAGGACATAGTAGCTCTGCTAGCTATTAGGCTTTGGTTGACCTCTGATATGGTTAACTGCTGTTCATCAAGTCCCAGAAGTTTGAAAAGATCCAAAATAATAAGAAATAACTATTCATGGACTATTTGAACGTGTTTATTTCTAAAGACATCAAATGAATCCATTGTCCTTTTGTCATTATAACGTCTCTTAGTGAATACTAAGGGTAAATGGGATTTTCAAAAGATTTTCAGACTAGAATATTTTCTTCAGGAATGTAACACTAAGGTTATTAATGCAATTTAGTGGAAACACATATTCTATATAAAACTGTCAGCTCCATTTATTAGTTTTCAGAAACCAATTTAATATGTAAAAGACAAAAGCCATAAAGGTTATCTGTTGATTTTAAGTTGACTTTTTCCCAGTATTTTCCAGTGTATTAAATATAATTTAGCATATATGTCTACGGTTTGCAGGGTCTCTATTCAGAGAAGATTCTCTGTGTAAAATTCATTTCTAGGGACTAAGCTTACTTATGTCCCACTTCATAGGATACAGTCTGACCTTAAAAAGCTAGCTGAATATGTACCCCACAAGCATACACTCTTATAGTCTATGAGATGAAATCAGCAAACCTAATCACCAAAAGATACAGATAGAAGAGATGGAAGTCTCTAGGGAGCAGGACTGGGAGACAGGGTGAGGTGGGGCTACTGTACCAGTACTATAAATACTACTGAGTTCCTCAGTGAATTGATGTAATTAACAGCACTGGAGTTTTTAAAGCAGACTGCAGATATTGCTGATATAATAAAATTAAATTTGGTAAATAAATCGCTAAACCGACACCAGTTACTGAACATCCAGTACATGTAAAACACTATGCCAGAAGTCAGGGAGGGCCCAAGCATAAATTAGGATGTTAAATTATATTGTTTTTTAGTTTCTTTCTAGTTCTAAAATTATGGATAATTCTATCTATATTCACTCATCTTTGAAAGTTTACATCTAAAGAACAGAGATTAAAAAAATCAATAGAAAAATATAACATTTGTGCCTATACTCTGTCACTGAAAATACTGCCCATTTTCCAAGTCTTCTTTAATCATTATCATGCAAATAAAATTCTGATTGATCAAAACATACAAACAAAACGAGCCACATTACCAGCTACTATTACTTTAGAACTATAGCATGTACAACCCCTACACTATCTCTATATCCTGCTTCTTGCAAACTGAACAAAACAATGCATTTCTACAGGAACTCTGAGCCAGACAGCAAGAGCTGGGGGGTTGGGAGTTGGCGGGGTGTGGGTTGATTTTACTTTTTTTTTTTTTTAACCGTTTTGGTGTCAAAATTAAAAGTTGTAACATGTTATGACATTTGAATTACTTCCTTTGGGGGAATCATTTGCAAAACTACATTCTTTTATTTTATATGCTTTTATTTTTCAGTTAGGAAACTTGTTGCTTAATATGCAAATCTCAAACTGGGGGAGGGAGGGAGGAAAAGAAGCTCAACAAACACAACAAAATAAAGTTGCTTTGCTATGTTGAGGCTGCCAGGCTTTTTGTTACTCCACTTGAAAGTAAATGTGACTTGTCTGTAGAGAGTGCTGCTTCAGCAGTTCCAAATGAATTTCAAGCCTGTGCTCCATATTTTCTCTTTTGTAAGTTTAATGTATTCAGCAATACTGAACTGACAATTTAAATAACTACATTTTTAAACAAACGAAGCATTGATGTTAATGTATGAAAATGGTCCAAACCCCTGGGAGTCTTGGTTCCCACCATTGTTTATTCTGACAACAGGATATAATTGCTTACTTACTTGGCAGCAAATTTAACCATCTGCTTGCTTGCATGGTCTCCCACCGCCACGAGCGCCTGGACGTTAAACTGCTGCTGACGTAGGACTAAGAAACATTGCTTCCCTGAATAAGAGAGAAAGAACACAAGTGTATTAAGGACATGCTACTTCAGGTTTTACAAAGAAGAAAAATGTTTTACTTTAAAATTGAGCCAAAATTTACAACACACATTAGACACAAACACACATACCCGGCTTCCACAGCCAAAATACTCATACTGTTGACAAGCTTTAAAAAAACCCAAGTTCCCACTAGAGTAACAAAAATGCTTTAACATGTTTGTTATAAGAATGTAGGCAAATCACCAATTTCAAAAAAATTGTATAATTAGAAAATTACTTTATCATGGCACTGATTAAACAAATTTGAAGTAACTTCAGATCACTCAACATTCATTCAATGAGTGTATTCTACAGGCAAAGGCACTCTGCTAACCTCTATAGGATCTTCAACGATGCAGCCACAGAAGTGCTAATCAAGTGCTTAGTAAAGAGAACACAAGCACTCTGTGGGGGTGGTCCATTTTACTTCCTACCAAGCATTTAGGATGACAGGCTAGTTTCTTCCATGTTCTATTTTCCTTTATTACCTTCCTTATCCTTCATCCTTTATAAATATTTCCACATTTTCTTCACAGCAAGTAACTTACTTTGTCGATAAAAGATCATTCTCTTTATGCTCTATAACCAGTTTTATTTTCACCTATTCTGGGCTTGTGATCCCCCCTCCTTTCATAAGAAAGAGCCTTTCCTTATTCTTAACTTTTTGAAAAACATTACTCATAATAGATTCAATGACTATTTATCCTGGTGACATCTCTTTCCTCCAAAGCAGATTCTTTGATCAAGTTTTGGGAAATTACTTCCTCATAGAACAAGTCTTTTCAAGATCACTTTTCTCATCAGGTTGTTTTATAAAAACATGAGAAGAATTCAGTTTTTAAACTAAGAATGATCCTTGCAAAAAAAAAAAAAAAAAAAAGAAAGAAAAGCAGGCTTATAGTTATTACTTTCAACATTCAACATACTGTATTTTGAAATGCATATCAGATAACAATCATGAGTCTAAAACAAAACAAAACAGAACTAGACAGGTTGCAAACAAAGTGCAAACATAGACATAATCTATGGACTTCCGAGTAATATATGACTGACATGTTTTACCACTAAATAGACCCTCATTCTCCCTTTCTTTTGGAGTATGATCCAGTCATAAAGTAAAACTTTAAGAAGAAAGTTACACATACTAAACACATTCAAGAGGATTTTAAGATGCTGAATGGATAAAGATTGTTACCATAGAGAAATCTGCAGATGGACCAAAATGACATTATCCAGGAACTATTGGAACAGAATGTCTGAAATTCTGAACAGAGTATAGTGTGAAATGGAAGGGAATGTGATTTAATACGTTTTTTAGCTGCTCTCATGGTGCAGACAGGCAGCACAGTCCTAGCTGCACTACAAAGCCAAGCTGCAATGAACTCCAATGCTACACAAAGGACCTTGAGAGAGAATAGAGCTCTACAGGACTTACAAAGAGTTAGCACATGAAAATGTCTCAGGGTCAGCACTAGGGGGTAACACTTAGTGTAAGGGCTGGTAAAGTGTAAAAGCTTGGAAATCAAAAGACCTAGGATGGTATCCTATCACTTCCTGTGAAGGGGCCTGTGGGAAAATTATTAAACTACTTTATGCCTGTTTTTCATCTGCAAAATGGAGAAAATAATATATTACTCACAGGGTTTTCTCAAGTATTCTCCTGTAATATTGAGGATTACATAAGTAATATGTTTAGAGTTGTGACACAACCAATTAATGTTAAGTATGAATAAATGTAATTAATGTTAGTTATTATTACAGCACCACTGCCACTGGCTCCTTATTTGAGGATTGATTACCATTTCCTATTTTGAATCTGGATTATAATGTGTAACAACCATGCCAGGTACTGGGAACACAAAATAATTACTTGACAGACAATCATGATAGACTATCATGTAAAGAAAGTTACAAAACCATATAAAGTATAATCCCAATTTTGTTTGTCTAAGAAGTATATTAAAATCAACTGTGTAGGGAAGAAAACATCAAAATATGAAATTGATTGAATACAGAAAAAACACCAGAATGGGGCTACTAACAGATGTGAAATTGTAAGAAATTATGCTGTTCTTTATATTTTTTTTTCTGAACTTTCTACAATAAGCATGTACTACTTTTCCAATGAGAAAAAATACTTTTTAAGAGAATAATACAATCAGAGAGGTAGGTAAAAAGAAAGGTAAAGGATGAAAGGAAATCTTTAATACAAATACTTCGTAGAACCTGGGAGTTTTAGCAGGCTAAGTATAGAAGCAAATGCACTCCCTGAGATTTGACATGATTGCTAGGGAAAACAAATCAAGAAATGAATGATTATGAGTGGAGTGAAGATTGTTCACTGTCTTCTTTTAATGTTTAATGTGTTTATTGTATGTATTTCTAAAAATTAAACTTCTTATTTAAAAAGGAAACAGATAGAAAGGGGACGTGAAGTAGTAAGACCCACACCATGAACATATTATACAAACCTACAAGTAAAAATGTACCAGCACAAAAACAGCCAGATCAATGAAGCAGAACAAACCCAAAATATACCGTATTAGAGAAATTTTAATTCCAGATGGAATTGAGGAAATAAAAATAAATGAATAAACACGGAGTAAAAACTGAAATTGAATATCAAACTGTACAAAGGGGGAGGGGAAACTTTTCTAAGTTTAAAAATTACAGAATATCTATACACAAAAATTGAAACACTGGGAAAAATTATTTGCTGACTTATAGCCTATATGAATTAACATCATTACTAAAGATCATAAAGATTTATGAGTAAAGGACATTGAAATTCCAACAAGAAAATGGGCAATAAACTAGAACAAATCATTTGAAAGAAAAAGAGAAAAACCTTGGTAAACGTGAGGGAAAAATGAAATGAAGGTAATGCAAGTGGAAGCAAACAATGACAACACATAATTTACCTCTCAAAGTAGGAGAGATTTAAAAATATGTAATATCTAATGCTTCGGAGAATTAAATGAAAACCTTTCCTTCATAATTTGCTCATGGCAAGGTAAACTTGCACATGCTTTTGGAGAACCATCTGGCAGTGGGCATTAAAAGGCTTAAAAACATCTCTTTGCTTCAAGAAATGTATTTCTTAGAATATATGATAAGAAAATTGGGTATGTAAAGGCTTGTAGTGACAAAGATGTTCATAGCAGTATTATTTCTATAAAAGCACTGAAACTCTATTATCACTCACTTCATATTTATGCAGTCTTTACTAGTGGAATGATCTACATGCAACTCTAATGCTATCTATGGTTTCCAGGTTTTCAGTTTTCTAAGCACCTTCAAATACTAGAACCTTGATTATCCACTCAAAAAAAATTATTAAGACTCAAAAAATACTGGCTATCTGGTAAGTAGACCTGTCTGCTCAGACTACTTCCACCAAGTACTTTTGAGAACAAGTTCTCGCCAGTGAGTAAACAAAATTGTTCCTTCTTTAGCTCTGATTGGTGACATACTACATGGCATGCTTTGCTCCACGTTTTGCAAGGCACTATCTTATAGACACTGGTGAGTGACAACAGGAGCAGCATGTGAATTGACATCCCTTTTATGTAATTTAAAAAAACAAAGAATACACCTATGCTTATAAATGCATTTTTTCCCTGGAAGGATATACAAGAAATAACAGTGGACATTTCTGGGGGAAGAGATTGTAATGAGATGGAGAAGCTAGAATTGTGAATTCTAATTTTTCTTTTACATCTTTCTGTACTTTTGGAATTTTAATTTTTACTATACCCATATATTACTTTTTATTCTAAGAAGCAAGTATGTGACTTTTCACTTCAGCAAAAAGTTCTAAGTTAGCATTGGAACTTTATAGGACAGGTTAATCAACTGCTAAATATTATTCATCTTTCTTCTTGGAACCCTTCAACCAAGAAACAGTTTATAGAAAGGAAAATAAAGACTATGTTCAAAATAGCTGAATGAATGCACTACTTATAGATACCTTAAATTTAGCTCCGAACAGTTAAGAATTTGTGTTGCAATTTGATTAAGTTTTTAGAAGAGGCAGTTTATTTCTTAAGTTTACACAAATGTAAAGTTTGATATCCTTTATAGCACCAGTTGCATTTTTTAGTTCTAAGCTGAACAATAAACATGGTCACAGTCAGGACAAAAAGGCTTACTCTCATCTCTATTACAGTGATGGCTCAGTAATAGAGTGTGCTTTTTTTTTTTAAGTTAAAAAAAATTTTTTTTTTTTTAAATTTTTTTTTCAACGTTTATTTATTTTTTTTTGGACAGAGAGAGACAGAGCATGAACGGGGGAGGAGCAGAGAGAGAGGGAGACACAGAATCGGAAACAGGCTCCAGGCTCTGAGCCATCAGCCCAGAGCCTGACGCGGGGCTCGAACTCACGGACCGCGAGATCGTGACCTGGCTGAAGTCGGACACTTAACCGACTGCGCCACCCAGGCGCCCCAAGTTAAAAAATTTTTTAAATGTTTTATTTTTGAGAGAGACAGACTGACAGAGGGTGAGTGGGGGGAGGGGTACAGAGACAGAGTTCAAAGCAGGCTCTAAGCTCCATGCTATCAGCACACAGGCCGACGCAGGACTTGAACTCACTAACTGTGAGATCATGACGTGAGCTGAAGTCAGATGTTTAACCGACTGAGCCACCCAATAAAATGTGCTACTGTGGAAGAACTAGGTGTAAAGCAATCTTTTGTTTTCATCTCTTCCTACTGTCTTTTAGCTTGCCAAGCTCCTGAACTCATTATTTATTTATTTATTTTTTTTTCAACGTTTTATTTTATTTTTGGGACAGAGAGAGACAGAGCATGAACAGGGGAGGGGCAGAGAGAGAGGGAGACACAGAATCGGAAACAGGCTCCAGGCTCTGAGCCATCAGCCCAGAGCCCGACGCGGGGCTCGAACTCAGGACCGCGAGATCGTGACCTGGCTGAAGTCGGACGCTTAACCGACTGCGCCACCCAGGCGCCCCTGAACTCATTATTTAGATAATTAACTAATACCCAACAGTAATTATTTTCCTTCATCATTTATGTTGATCTGTTACTGAATAAAACAGCAAAAACCTAAATGTTTTAAAGTACTTTCCATTTGCTATTTCCTCTGAAATATTCTTGTATGAAGAGAAGCTGAGGTTCTAAACTACATAATTACCAAAATAAACTAGCTATTTTGGAAGTATAAGCAAGTTTTTAGGAAGAAAAGTATTGAAAGAGAATTATTTTGTGCTAAATGACTTAAATGTAGTATATTTAAAATTTGAAAGGAGCCACAGATACTTCAGTTACTCTTTCAAGATGTAGGCTTAAGCTCATAAGCTTTCACAATCAAAAGAAACAAATTTTTATCATATCATTAAGAGTTAAAAATTTCTCCTTGCTCCTATATAAACCACTTGATTTTAGGGATGTGATACATAAACCTACTATAAGAAATCTGATTTAACTTTTTAAAATGTATGAAACACTATCCTTAAATTTAAGGATATTTGCTGTTAACCGTTTTTGTTTTGTTGTTTTTTTGCATAACAGGATTCTAATTGTCATACTTCTGACACTATGATTTTGACACTTCCATTTCCTTATTTGTGGTTTTACAGAGCTTTGCTCTACTTGAAACTGCCAGCATGCGTTGTTTCTTCAAGTCCAGTTTTAATGTGTTACTACTCCTGGAGTTACAGCACTTGAATGCTTCCAAGTAAAAATCATATTTACTGACAATTTTTCCTATAAAAGGAAGAAGGGAGTAGAGGCAATCAGGGTTTTGCAAATTGAAAACATAAGATTTTGTTTCTTTAGATAATCTACTTTGGCAGAAATGAAAAACATTGAAAATCACTACTGGCAACAATATAGAGAAAGTGGTACTGTCACACACTCGTGGGGAGTATAACTGAGCACAGCTTTTTTGGGTGTAATCTGGTATAAGAAAATTTAAGTATGCATAAATATACCCTTCAACCCAGCAATTTCACTTCTAGATACCTATAATGGATAAATACTGCCTTATGTAGATCTGTAACTAGTATCAAGGGAAGATCTTCAAGAAACACTGTTAACTGAAAACAAAAATGTTGCAAAATAACATGTAAAATATGTCTTCTGTGTAAAATAAGACAAGTTAAAAGTCACACATAAAAAAACAAATAAAAACCTGTATATATGTATGTGTACATATGTGCATTAAAAAAGATTTTTAGAAAGACAATGAACAATAAGAATTAATAGAAAAGGCTGGCAGAGGATAGCATATAGAGAACACAAAAGGGATTATTATTGCTGTATTCTCTGAAAAATTCATGTGAAAATATGTATGTATTATTTAGGTAATTTCTAATTTAAACACAGACACACACACACACACACCCATATATATATACATATACTTAAAAACAAAATAATAGGGTTTTCTAATAACAAATTATGAAAACTAGATTAATGTAAAATTCCAAGGGAAAAAAAAACCCACGAAAATTAACCTAGTACTATACTGAAAGAATACTACCCACACCTTTGCCAAATTCCATTTATTCCAAGAATCCAAAAATGGTTCAACATTAAGAAATCCACTACTGTAAATCATTACAATTACAAAGAACTGATTCTTGTTAATTGTGGCAGTTATGTTCTATAAAGTCACCAGGAACAATGAATTTGCAAATATTGAACCACCACTGCTCCTAGGGGAAATATAAGGTTAGGTTCCCGTGAGACTCTGGTCACAATATTTTCATCAGCCCATCAATACATAACCTTGTGTGTGTTTCGGTTTAAAGACACACTACTTAATATACACTGTTGATTCATTAATATTGAACTCAACGGCCAACAGCACTATAACTCATGCTTGAATGAAGCTTCTCTAACACTTATATTTTCTCAGTAAGGCACAAGCCTTCTTGCACTTAGGAACATTGGAAAACACTTTAGCACTATGCTTGGTGGCCACTGTAAATAGCCATATCACCAACAAAAAGCACAAAACTGTGAAGAACATGGCCTTAAATAGATTGTGAAGAGAGCTGATACAAGAAGGCAGAGCTTCACTGTTTGACCTCAGCTGGGAACATGTGCGTTGGATGACTCAAGTTTTTTGCCTCTCTGCACATGAGTATGTCTGACATGTCTGTGAATGACAGTGAAAGTGCTGCAGGTATTGATTTTGGGGGTTACAAATACATTTTAGCAAGCAGAATTTGCAAATACACAATCCATGAATAAAGAGGATCAGCTGCATTTTAATTTTTTATTATATGGAAAATTTCAAACAAATACAAAAGCAGAGAGAATATTATATGAACCTCTACATAAATACACTCAACACAATTATATTTTGAGGGAAAAAAAAGATCAAAAAAGGCCTAATAAAATTTAATATGTATTCCTGGTAACAGAAAATTTGGACTAGAAGAAAATTTCTTTTACTTTAGTCTTTAAACTTTGGCATTGTTTTCTAATGACATTTTATGTAGAACACCCAAAGGCATGAAATAACTCATCAGGAGTTAAATCTCTGCTGTCTGAAAAATTCTTCATTGAGGAAATCCCCGTAGTACCGGAGAATCTACTAATCATTACAAAGAGAAACAAGAAATGAGATAAACATTTGAAAGAGAAGGACAAAAGATCATAATTTGTAAATGATACCAATGTCTACCTACAATCTCCATATACTTCAATAATTAACAACTCAGGGCCATTCTTGTTTTAGCTTTATTCCAATCCACATATCCCTTGACTCTTGTACAGTATACTGTGAAGCAAACTATTTTGCTGTTATTTCATCTGTACAAAGTTCTTAAGTACATTATTCCTAAGAGATAAGATCTTTTTAAAAATAATATTACCATAGTACTATTATTCCAACTAAAAAAAGTTATTTAACGTCAAACATCCAGCCAATGTTCAAATTTCCAAGTCTCAAGTATCCTCCATTTTCATTTACTCATTCATTCATTCACCTTTGGATCCAAATAAGTGACTGGTTGAGAGATAAAAAAAATTTTTTTTAAACATTTATTTAAACATTTATTTTTTAGAGACGGAAAGAGACAGAGCATGAGCGGGGAGAGTAGAGAGAGAGAGGGAGACACAGAATCCGAAGCAGGGTCTAGGCTCTGAGCTATCAACAGAGATCTCACGAACTGTGAGATCATGACCTGAGCCAAAGTCGGATGCCTACTCAACTGAGCCACTCAGGTACTCCAAGAGATAAAATTCTTAAGTCTATTTTAATCATATGTTTCTCCTTGGGGCGCCTGGGTGGCTCACTCGGTTGGGCATACGACTTCGGCCTAGGTCATGATCTCATGGTTTGTGGGTTCGAGCCCTGTGTCGGGCTCTGTGCTGACAGCATGGAGCCTGGAGCCTGCTTACGATTCTGTGTCTCCTTCTCTCTTTGTCCCTCCCCCAGCTCATGCTTGCACCCTGTCTCTGTCAAAAATAAATAAACTTAAAAAAAAAATCGTATGTTTCTCCCTCCCTTTTCTATTTATTTGTTGAAGAGATCACATCATTTTTGCCTAGTAGTTTCCTATAAATCTAGATTTTGCTGACTGCATCCTCATTGTCACTTAACATAGTCATTTGTCCTATGTTTTTCCTATAAATTGGTAGTTAGCTCTAAAGGCTACATTGAGATTCAGGTACAATGTTTTGGGCAAGACAGTAGCATTGGGTGGTGTTGGGTTCTTTCATGAAGAGACATAAAATATTTCTGATTGTCTCTCTATTGTATCATTAGCAATCACTGGTGATGAATGCCTGGATAATCTACTAGGGACAAAATGATGAAGCTCTAACACGCTTTTTTTTCATTTTATTCACTGCAATACTTCTCCAGCATCTTTCCTCCATCTACCATTTGGTTAGCCAGGGATATAGAATTCATACAGAAACGATACTTTAATCAGTTTTCAAAATAATGAGTTTGTTTCACCAGTGACCAACTAGGTTTTATTTGCCTGCCTTAGCGTTATTATAAATTTATGGATTTAAAAATATATGCTGTGTTTCAATTCATTACATTTATCCTTATTGATACACATATTGTTCCATTTGGGGGATGGGTGCGAAGGGAAGTATTCTTGGTTCAGACCTACATGTAGTATGCATTCTTTTAATTTGCTAAATAACTATGTTTAAGAGACACAGTGGCCAGTTGGACAGAACAAAGGCTCCCAGTCTAACGCGAAAAAGACAACTAAATGAAGGAATACAAAACAATGTGATTATCTTTTGGTAGAATAAATGGCCGGAACTTTCAGAAAGGCAAATCAACATTTAAAAAAAAATTAAAACTCCACCAATATTCCTCTCAAAGTCTAATGGTATTCAACTGTTTGGGGGGAGTATACTGGAAGAACAAACTTTTAGTAGTAGTGATACTGAGAGTGAGATATAAATCTAAAATGTCAGAATTTTAAAAATAATGGGCCCACATTAATTCTATAATAAACACTGAAAAGCACTGTAAGAAATGATGTAACACAGCATGTATTAAATATTATAGAAGTAATCAGCTCCGCCAGGGAGACTAAGTGTCTTAGAAAACTACCACATTCTGTTCATATTCTACCAATTACTATGAGAACTTGGGTGAGTAGCTTTCTCATTTGAAGCCTCAGTGTTCTCATTTATAAGGTAGAATACCAAAGCCTGTTCTGCCTACTTCAAAAATTTGTAGGGATGATCAAATGTGAAAAAGTGTATGAAAAGTATAAAATTATAAACTAATGTTAAGTGTCATTAATACTTTTATACAATTCTGAACACTAGGCTAGGACAATTTTTTATAAGAAACAGGCCTGTCTAAACTACCTTAATCTTTCTTTGTTATTATTGCTAAATTCTTAGTACCATCCAATAGAACTTCCTACAATGATAAAAATATTCTGTATTTGTGCTGTATTTTGGGAGCCGCTAGCCATTGTGGCTATTAAGCACTCATAATACAGCTAGTGACTTGAACTATTAAATTTTAATTTGGTTACATGTAGCCAGTGGCCACTGTATTGGATAACCTGATCTTAGCCTTATTTCTCTATCACCTATCTTGCCATCTAAATATTAAAATATAAGAATATTAACAAATGAAAAGCTTCTCAACCACACTCTTCACTTAAAACTAAACTTTTAGGGTGCCTGGGTGGCTCAGTAGGTTAAGCATCCGACTTCAGCTCAGGTCATGATCTTGGGGTTCATGAGCTTGAGCCCTGCGTTAGGCTCTGTGCTGACAGCTCAGAGCCCAGAGCCTGCTTTGGATTCTGTGTCTCCCTGTCTCTCTGCTCCCTGCCTGCTCACACTCTCTCTCTCTCTTTCTCAAAAATAAAAAAAATAAAAAAAATAAAAAAAAATCAAACTTTTGAGAGATGCTAGAAAAGTACCTTAAAGTCTTAGATTTAATCTGAATTTTTAAGGTCAAAAATTTTTTTTTTAATTTTTTTTTTTTAACGTTTATTTATTTTTGAGACGGAGAGACAGCATGAACGGGGGAGGGTCAGAGAGAGAGGGAGACACAGAATCTGAAACAGGCTCTAGGCTCTGAGCTGTCAGCACAGAGCCTGACGCAGGGCTCGAACTCACGGACTGCGAGATCATGACCTGAGCCGAAGTCGTATGCTTAACCGACTGAGCCACCCAGGTGCCCCAGGTCAAATTTTTTTTAAGGATGTCTTATAAGAACCTAAAACTAATTAACCATGGACTAATATTTCACAGTGATTTAAGAAAGAAAATAGATGTTTTGAAAGATTTACTTTGGTCTGTGAGGAATTTGCAAAACAAAAAACTTAGAATCCTTACCAAAAGGACCATAATCATTAAATCAATCTTACCTTTAGCTCTACTTGTATGAACCCTTGCACGCACCCAAACAACTTCATCAGCTCTGTGTACTGTCAAGTCGTTAACCCGAACCAAAACTCGATCTGCAGCAGATAAGTGAAACAATTTTGTAATTCAGAATTTACAAAGTCATAATTATTTTGGTTTGGCAGCTAGCATAAGTACTTGGTATTATCTTAAAAAATTTCCAATCTCTGATAACATCTTTTCTATCACTGTCCATATGCAATTTGCTTCAAGTTTTATGAACTGTACTAAGTACATCTCTAAAATCTATCCAATTCTCATTCATCTTCATTGCCACCATCTCAAACCAAAGTACCATTTCTTTTGTCTAAACTATAGCAACAGCCTTAAACTGGTATTCCCCTGATCCCCTAACTCAGTCTACACTGGAGTCAAAGAGATAGTTTCAAAACGCAAATCTCTTGAATACTTCAATGGTTAAAAAAATACAGCTTGTCTTTACCTGCCTTTGCCTAGGTGGACATGATATTTTCCTTTGCCTGCCATGGTATACAAGTCAACTATGCACAGGGGAGGACTTTCTGCCAGGCCTGGATAGTCATAGTACCAGGACACGGAGAATGATCCAGGGAGGGCATGTAACTCAAAATAAATAAAGTCCTTCTGTGGGACTTACTATAGACAACATGGGAATGAAGCTCTCTTTCCTGAGGTTGCTGAGCTGAGATAGTGTAGGCCTGGGCTGCAGCCACCATCTTTCCCAGTACCTGAGATGTATGGACAAGAGAATGCGGCCAGTAACCTAAAGGAAGCAGAGCCAAAAAAGTGTAGACAGAAAGCCCTGCAGATGCTGCTTGAGCCTCTAGATCCAATCATGCTGTATGCTATCTCATACTTTGTTTCCTATAGTTATGTGAGCCAATAAATTCACTTTTAGGCTGTGAGTCCTCCAATGCTAAAAACAAAACACTACACCCATCCAGAGTCTCCCAAACAGGAAAAATGTGACAAAACAACTATTATGTCAAGATAGTGATATAAGGCAATCATGATCCAGAAATCATTTTATTCTAAATATGCAGTAATTTGAATATTAAAGAAAAATTTAAGTATTAATTAAAAACACAGTAATAGACATGACATAACAACAGAGTAATATAAGATCTCTATTCCCAAGAGTTTTATTGCCTAAGTGTAACCAAATTTGTCAATATCACATGCAGCAAAACCTAGTTACTACATTACTAAAAATACCTTTGGGAGGATATTATAATGAAATCAAATTATAAATCTATTTTACCTACTTTGCTAAATGTATTTATAACTTGTCTCTTGAAGCAAAGATGCAGCTTAGAGATAATTCAATTGACAGGAGTATACCATGGTTCTCATTGCCAGAAACAACGAGAAAGAATGACGAATTTTTTTTTTTAATTTTTTTTTTTTTTAATTTATTTTTGGGACAGAGAGAGACAGAGCATGAACGGGGGAGGGGCAGAGAGAGAGGGAGACACAGAGTCGGAAACAGGCTCCAGGCTCCGAGCCATCAGCCCGGAGCCTGACGCGGGGCTCGAACTCACGGACCGCGAGATCGCGAGATCGTGACCTGGCTGAAGTCGGACGCTTAACCGACTGCGCCACCCAGGCGCCCCAAGAATGACGAATTTTTAAGCCATGAGGTAGCACAAGAAAATTTCTGCAAAACATTGCTGACAGACCTTATGAATTAAGCCAACTTCCAAAACTGCTGTGTAAACTCAGGCAAAATAAAGTGTGAAAGAGAAAAGACAAAGCAGCATAAAATTTTAAAAGACAATTCTGAAAATGCCAAGACTGACAAAACAAAATGAATTACTAACTAGGCAGTCAAAACTCAAAACCAAATGAAACAGAGTAACATAAATCTAAAAGAATAAAGTTCTAAATAAACAGCATGATTAGGGTAATTCTAATAGTACTTTTGAAAACAAAGAGCAACATCCCTTGTTTCGTGTGGCATTCCAACTAAGTAGCATAGGGCTTCCCAACCTTCAACATATCCACACATCCTTGAAGGACATGCCACACTCTCACCAGTAAGACTGGTTGAGACAATGATCAGGGGCAGGAGGGTTTCAGTTTGAAAATCTACTGCCTCTTCCACACTTCTAAGTCACTAGCATTAGAATGAAGGAATTTGGAGAAATGGAAACAGATCAGAAGGAAACTTGGTGTTGAACTAGGTATTAGGATTTTAGCAGAGATAAAACCAAAGGCAGTATTCTCCTGTTATAGTAATGTAACCAGGTGACATATAGTTTATTTTTCCCTCCTGTGAGAAGAAATTTTAAGTGGAAGACAGCAGTCCGAATTTGCCAGCCAAATGGGAACAGTAATTACGGCAACAGGTGACTGGGGCTCATGTTAAGAGATTGAAACACCAGTGAGATTCGTTGTTACAGCTCAAGGAAGTCCAGTTTAGGAAGATACCTGAGCTGAAAAAAAGTCTCAAATCACCTCTCCTGCTTGTCCGGGCATGAGAATGTCATCTCCTATACTATATTGCTTACATCTCATTTTATACTAAATTCTTTTATTCTATTGTTTCTTTTTTTTTTTTTTTTTCTTTCGGAAATGGTTTATTTTTAGCAAACTATTTAGGTCTTTTAATGCATACTTTGTCAACAAAGTTGGGAAGTAAAGTGATTTTATGATGGTACAATTAATCAAATCCAAAATAACATTAAAACTGATCTGGAGATTTATTATTTCCAAAAATTAAATTTAAAGGCAGGCTTCTAAATCAGAAGTACTTAAAAAATAATTTGAGGGTGTCTACCAAAAGAAAAGAGATTGTTAAATAGTTAAGAGTAAGATAAATCTGCCGAAATTACATGCATACAAATATACAAAAATGCAAACAAAGGAAGGCAAATGCTTATAAATAGAAAACCTACAGGTCTGAGAGAAACAGAATGTGACAAGTCAATTTCAAAGAAATATAATAATGCAAGGGGGAAAAGGAGGTGGTTTCATGAAACATGTAAAAAAGTTGTATTTAATGAAGGCAGTTAATATTACCCATTCTTGTTTTATCTCGTAAGCCAGAACTTAATCTCAGTTAAATCTTTTACCTTATCGTTTTAACATAATTTACCATTTAAAGTATACTCCTTTAACATATTTTCTTCCCTTCCTAGATTCGTAGCCTCAAATTGACAATGTTTCTGCAGGGTTATGGTGTCTGGTCGGGTTATTTATTCACTTAACCTTTTCAGAGTTATGCCTTCAGAGTTATTATGCCAAACTTACTTAAAACTTTATGAAGTGCTTTCCTGGAATTAGAAAGAAAAAAAAAAAAGCTTATTATCATATAGCTACTAACCTGGTTTTTCTTGTGACTGTATCATTGAAGATACTCCGTATCTTTCTTTAGCATAATCCTACAAAGAAATGTTTTTGGATTATGACTTTTTATTTAAACGTTAATAGCATAGTATACACATAAATACAAATAACAGAATATAAAAATGAATTCATTTTAACTTTCAGAACCATTTTATTAATTAGAGAGTCAGTAGTTTTAAAGTGTGGAAATCTATCATTTACCTATATATAGAAAGTTTCTGGTTAATTTTTGAAGATCACCACTCCTGGATGGATATACCATACGCAACAGCTTTCTCAGATAAAATTTACATACATGTATAACACATCTTAACTACCTTCTTCAAAAAGAAGATTAAATGACTTCAAAGCAGGGATATAAATTTCCTCTGTGAAGGGAGTAGGATGAAGTACAGTTTTATTAACTTCCTATTACAGGAAGAGATGTTCAAAGAGAACCAACATTTTGGAGTAACCTTTCTGAGCACCAGATGTCCTCAGTTTTTAAAAATGGGAAATGTTGGACATAAGCTACTACAACTTTGTAAAATAGCAAAAAAATTCACCAGCTTCCTGTTTCTACAAACTACCCTCAGGGGCGCCTGGGTGGCTCAGTTGGTTAAGCGTCCGACTTCGGCTCAGGTCATGATCTCACGGTCCGTGAGTTCGAGCCCCATGTCGGGCTCTGTGCTGACCGCTGAGAGCCTGGAGCCTGTTTCGGATTCTTTGTCTCCCTCTCTCTCTGCCCCTCCCCTGTTCATGCTCTGTCTCTCTCTGTCTCAAAAATAAATAAACGCTTAAAAAAAAAAAAAATTTAAAAACTACCCTCAGTACACAGGGTTGTAAGCAGTTGGAAATGGCCAATATCTAATTTCTAGTTACACATAAAGTTAGCAACAGGAAACAGGTGATATAGGGTACAGACTATTAACAACAAACTATACTTACAGAATAGACAAGTGGTCTTTTATTTTAATCTCCCTTTACTTCTAAAATGGTACCTTAAGATCCTTCTAGCTATAAAATGACATAATAGCACCACAATGCCTACCTTATATCTAGACCTATGCAATCTGCAAGGGAGCACAGTTTATATAATTAATCAGATCAAAAATAAGCAAAAATAATTTCCCTAGGTTTTACAAGGTAATTTAAAACATATATGAAACAATTAGTTTCTGTCAGTCTATAGCTACTTGGTGGAATCCTCTCCGGTAGATCTGATGGATATTGCAGTTTGTGTTTATACCAAAATAAACCAGACATGTTAAGGTGCATACTGAACAAGTTTTTTTTTTTTAAATAAAAAAAAAAAATACACCTAAAGACAAAGATAACCCAGCCCTAATAGAGAAATACAGTCACACAAGATAGCATGAGGCCAGCATTTGTAGATTACATGGTGTGAGTAAAGGGTCATTTATCAGTACTGTTCATATTTAGGCAACTTTTATTCCATCTAATGTTGTTAAGATGACCTATTCCTTACGTAGCTTATCACAAGTTCATAATTACTCAAGAGAAAAATTAGGAGCTGGGTAGGGATTAAGGCCCAGTTATCCTACAATGCACATAAGTTGTAGGATGTCTTCAAAATTTCATTTTTGAAAAGCACTGAAGGACCACTAGGTATTAGAACTACCCACATGATTTTGAATCACTTCATCTCAAACGCTTGCTCTGCAAACTTCCCTACCTACCTCACTGGGTCACTAGAAGGGAGAAAATAAATAAAAATGGCAAGCGTTCTTTAAAGCTGTCACACGGTAAATGGTCATTAAACACATCGACAGATCGCTTTACTAAGTACTGTCATTACCTGTAAAAACATTAGGAACATGAGAGCTGAGAAGAGAAATCGACTACAAGTGGACATTACAATTTTACAAGACGAGGTGTAGGGGCAGATTACGTGAAGGACGTGCCTAACCCAGGCACGTGTGACCCCAGCCGCTCCTACTTCCGGGACAGTTGTTGCTCCACGTCCACCCCACCCTGGGACACGCTTCTGTTACAATAGGCCTCCAAGCGCCCCTGTGAAAAATGAGATCCGAAGTAGGTCTAGCCACGATGCTCGCGCAAGGGCCCTGGAAGCCCAGAGAGCGCTATGGGCGCCCGGACACCAGGCCTGCGGCCCGCAAGCAAAGTGCGGACAGGGAGCTGGAAGCAGGGCCCCGCTCACCCTACTCCCTCCCTCAGCGCGATGTGGCCCAGGGGTCTGTCGTCCCAGTCCCGGGGAAGGAGAACACCCACTTCCGCCGCGTCCATGATCTCCCGCGGCTTCTCCTGACTCCTGCGGCTTGCGCTGGCGCTGGGCATCGGGACAATTGGACGGGGCAGCGGTCACCACCCTCCCTCGCAGGCTTCCGTAGGGCAGGCCAAAAGGGCTTCTCCCTCCCATACAGTCTCCGCCCTCGCGACACTCAAGCCACAGCAACGCACTCGGACTCCCCGTGGTGGGTCGGCTCCGGAAAGATCGCGAGAACTGAGATTCCTTAGCGCTGTAAGGCGAGCGACCCGCGCCGCCGCCCTCCTCTTGCCCCACCCCTACGGGTGTTTACCTGGAGTTTGAGGGAGTCCCTGGGAATTCGTTGTAGTCTCGCGGGACTTTCTCTGTTCAGCTACGAGCGCCGGGGCTCCGGAAGGTGTGCTGCGGAGCTCGGTCTTTGTTCACTGTTGTCCAAACTGCAGCTTGTGCTAGGTTCTCTTTTTCAGCCTTATTTACCCCTCCCGGCTTTAGCTGCAGACTATTCACTAAAAAACCCACCCAAGCACAGGCCTCGGCTTTTCCTCCCCCGGACTGTCCCGTCTTCACACTCCTCAGAGGCTTTGTGGCCGCCTGGGGTTACGGGAGACCTCTTCGCAAACTCCTCTCTATGTACTGGGGACACAGGAGTGCTGGGTTAAAAGCAGTTGGCTTGCTAAGGTAGGATTGGGTACCAGTACCCAAGTGATAAGTAAAGTGTAAACACAATGGTAGAAATCCCACACAATTGCATCGGTTACCCGGACCCATAGCGTCATTACAGGATGTGCATAGTGTTGGTTGTTCAAGGGACAAATCACCTTAGGCTTAAAAAAAAAAAAAAAAAGTGATCAATGATCCTTTTATCGCAATTCAAAGTAATTTGGGGGGGGGGATAGATTAAATATTGTCTCCCCTGCTAGACAGCTTTGCACTCTGTCAAATTTTAACTATTTTAGTAGTGCCTTAGCCTGGCACCAAGGGCACAGTTAATACTCGTTAAAGAATGCAGTAGACCCCAATGCAAATGAAAATGCCCTGGAGGCTACCTCATTCAGGTCCTGGACTATAGTAGTGAGAAGACAGACATGATCCCTGCCCTTGTGAAGCTTACCTTCTAATTGTAGGTGTGAAGTAGAGAGGTGCTATGGAAGTTTCTTTGAGGGCATTCATCTCAGGGTTCCCTGAGGAAGTGATGCTTAACTAAAATCTAAAGTAAGTGTAGGGGTCAGCCAGGTGAAGAGGGGCTTGAAAAAATGGAATATTCAAAGACAAGTGGGTAGGGAGAGAAAGATCATGGCTCAAGTTTGGAGACAGTGCATATGAGATGCTTTTGAGACATCCGAGGGGAGATGTCCAGGTAACCACTGGCCTGTGGGGCCTGGAGCATAGAAGAGAGGTTTAGGCTACAGATAAAGGTGGGTTAGACCCTAGTGGGTAGGTGGTAATTGAAGTCTTGGACTAGGAAAGAGAATGTGATGAGAGTGTTAACATTGATTATCAACTGCTGCATAGACCTCAAGTAAGATGATGACTAAAACATATGTTGGATTTAGCAACACAGAGGCCATTGATATTCTTAGTAAACATTGTTTATGGTAAAGTGATGGGATCAGAATGAGTGAGTGACAGTGAAGAAATGAAAGTACTGTAAAAGTGATTATAACAAATCTTTATATGGTGCTTACTGTGTGCCAAGCACTGTTGTCAGTGTTTTACATATACTTACTTAATTCTTAATTTTTTTAAATTTGAGGTATAGATGAAACTATTATATTAATTTGAAGTGTACAATATAGTGATTCAATCTACATACATTTTGAAATGCTCACCACATTAACTGTACTTACCATCTATCACCATATAATTTTATTACTCTCTCTCTCTCTCTCTCTATATATATATATATTTACGTTTATTTATTTATTTTGAGAGGGAGAGAGAGAGACCACAAGAGTGCGGGCAGAGAGGCAGAGGGAGAGAGAGAATTCTAAGCAGGCTCTGCAGCGTAGAGCCTGATGCAGGGCTCTTTCCCATGAACTGTGAGATCATTACCTGAAGGGAAATCAAGAGTCCCACGCTCAACCAACTGAGCCTCCCAGGTGCCCCACAATATTATTGATTATATTTGTTATGCTGTACTTTATATCCCCATGACTTAGTTTATAACTGAAATTTGTATCTTTTAATCAATCCTCTTTACCTATTTCACTCATTCCCTCATCCCCTTCCCTCTGGCAACCACTACTTTGTTTTCTGTATTTATGACTCCTTTGTTTTGTTGCTTTCTTTTTTTAGATTTTATATGTAAGTAAAATCATATTTTGTATTTGTCTTCCTCTATCTTTACTTATTTCATTTAGTATAATGCCTTCTAGGTCCATGTATGTCCTAGATGGCAAAATTTTATTCTTTTTTATGCCTGAGTAATATTCTATCGCATGTATACCACATCTTTATCCACTCATCTATCGATGGATACTTAGGTTGCTTCCATGTCTTGGCTGTGGTAAATAATGCTGCAATGAACATAGAGGTACATATATATTTTTAAATTAGGGTTTTCATTTTCTTTGTGTCAATATCTAAAAGTGGATTTACTGGATCATAGAGTAGTTCTATTTTTTATTTTTTGAGGAACCTCCATACTGTCTTCCATAGTGCTTGCACCAGCTTACATTCCCTTTTTTCCAGTGCATGGGGGTTCCCTTTTTTCTACATCCTTGATAACACTTGTTATTTCTTGTCTTTTCAATACTAGCCATTATGACAGGTGTTAAGATGATGCCTGTCTGTAGTTTTGATTTGCATTTCCCTGATGTTTAGTGATGTTGAACATCTTTTCATATGTCTGTTGGTCACTTGTATGTCTTTGGGAAAATGTCTGTTCAGGTCCTCTGCCGTTTTAATCAGATTTTTGGGGGGTGTTGGGTTATATAATTTTTTTATTTTGGACATTAACCCATTATCAAATATGTCATTTGCAAATATCTTCTCCTATTCAGTAGGCTACCTTTATTTTGTTGATGCTTTCCTTTGCTGTTTTAACACTTTTTATTTTGGTGTAGTCCCAATAGTTTATTTTTGCTTTTGTTTCCCTTGTCTGAGGAGAAATATCTAGAAAATGTTAAGGCTGATGTCAAAGAGATTACTGCCTATGTTTTCTTTCTTTTTAAAAAAATGTTTATTTTTGAGGTGGGGGAGGGACAGAGATAAAGGGAGACAGAATCCCAGGCAGGCTCTATGCTGTCAGTGCAGATCCTGATGTGGGGCTCAAATTCATGAACTGTGAGATCATGACCTGAACTGAAATCAAGAGTTGGACACTTAACCAATTGAGCCACCCAGGCACCCCACCTATGGTTTTGTTTTTTTTTTTAGGATTTCTGTGGTTTCAGTTCCCACATGTAGGTCTTTGATCCATTTTGAGTTTATTTTTGCCTATGGTATAAGACAGCAGTCTAGTTCTATTCTTTTTCCTGTAGCTTTCCAGTTTTCCCAGCACCATTTATTAAAGAGATTGTCTTTTCCCCATTGAATATTGTTGCCTCCTTTGTTGTAGATTAATTGACCATATAAGTGTGGGTTTATTTCTGGGATCTCTGTTATGTTCCATTGATATATGCATCTGTTTTTGTGCCAGTGCCATACTCTTTCATTACTATAGCTTTGTATTACAGTTTGAAATCTAGGAATGTGAAACCTCCAGCTTTGTTTTTCTCAGATTGCTTCAGCTATTTGGCATCTTTTGTGGTACTATACAAATTTTAGGATTATTCATTCTAGTTCTGTGCAAAGTGCTATTGGTATATTGATAGGGATTGCACTGAATCTGTAGGTTGCTTTGGATAGTATGGATATTTTAACAATATCACTTATTCCAGTCTGTGAGCAGCTTTCTATTTATTTGTGTTATCTCCAATTTGTTTTATCTTATAGTTTTCAAAGTACAGGTCTTTCACCTACTTGGTAAAATTTATTCCTAGGTATTTTATTTTTTTGATATAATTATAAATGGGATTTTTTCTTAATTTCTCTTTCTGCTAGTTTGTTATTGCTGTATAGAAGCACAATATGTTTCTGTATGTTAATTTTGTATCCTGCAACTTTACTGAGTCCATTTATCAGTTCTAATAGTTCTTTGGTGGAATCTTTAGGGTTTTCTATATATAGTATGGCATCTGCAGAATGAAAGTTTTACTTCTTTCTTACCAAATTGGATGCCTTCTATTTCTTTTTGTTGTGGGATTGCTGTGGCTGATTGCTTTTTGTTGTGTGATTGAATAAAAGTGGTGACCGTGGGCATCCTTTTCTTGTTTCTTTTTTTTTTTTAATGTTTATTTTGAGAGAGAGAGAGAGTGTGTGTGTGTGAGTGGGAGAGGGGCAGAGAGAGAGAGAGAGGGAGGGAGAGAATCCCAAGCAGGATCCACACTGTCAGCACAGAGCCCGCCACAGGGCTCTATCTCACAAACCATGAGATCATGACCTGAGTCGAAATCAAGAATCGGACACTTAACTGACTGAGCCACTCAGGTGCCCAATCTTGTTTCCGATCTTGGAAGAAAGTATTTAGTTTTTCACCATTGAGTATGATGTTAGCTGTGAGTTTGTCATAAACGACCTTTATTATGTTGAGGTATATTCCCTCTATGCTCAACTTGTTAAAAAGTTTTATCATGAATAGATGTTCAATTTTTGTCAAATGCTTTTTCTGTAACTACTGAGATGATCATATGATTTTTATCCTTAATTTTTTTTGATGTGGTGTATCACATTGATTGGTGGATGTTGAACCATCCTTGTGTCCTTAGAGAAAATCCTACTTGATTATAGTATATAGTCTTCTAATTAAAGACTATATTGTATTATTGAATTAGGTTTGCCAATATTGAAGATTTTTGCATCTATGTTCATCAGGGATTTTGCCTGTAATTTTCTTGTTTTGTGGTGTCTATGTTTGGTTTTGGTGTCAAGTAATGCTGACCTCATAGAATGAATTTGGAAGTATTCTTTCCTCTTCTGTTTTTTGGAATAGTTTGAGAATAGGTATTAACTTTTAAAATATTTGGTAGAATTCACTTGTTAAGCCATCTAGTTCCAGACTTCTCTTTGTTAGGAGTTTTTGTATTGATTCAATTTCATTACTAGTGATCAGTCTGTTCAGATTTATTTCTTTATAATTCAGTCTTGGAAGATTGTGTGTTTCTAGGAATTTATTTCTTTTCAGTTGTCCAATTTGTTGGCATAATTTTCTAGTAGTCTCTTATAATTGTATTTCTGTGGTGTTGTAACTTATTTTTCATCTGATTTCTTTGATTTCTTTGAATTCTCCCTTTTCTTTTTTTTTTTTTTTTTTTTTATTTATTTTTGGGACAGAGAGAGACAGAGCATGAACGGGGGAGGGGCAGAGAGAGAGGGAGACACAGAACCAGAAGCAGGCTCCAGGCTCCGAGCCATCAGCCCAGAGCCCGACGCGGGGCTCGAACCCACGGACCGCGAGATCGTGACCTGGCTGAAGTCGGACGCCTAACCGACTGCGCCACCCAGGCGCCCCTCTCCCTTTTATTTCTTGAGAGTCTGGCTAAAGGTTTATCAATTTTGTTTATCTTTTCAAAGAACAGCTCTTAGTTTCATTCATCTTTTCTATTGTTTTGTTTGTTTTATTTGTTTGCACTCTCATCTTTATTATTTCCTTTCTTTTTTTTTTTTTAAATTTTTTTTTTCAACGTTTATTTATTTTTGGGACAGAGAGAGACAGAGCATGAATGGGCGAGGGGCAGAGAGAGAGGGAGACACAGAATCAGAAACAGGCTCCAGGCTCTGAGCCATCAGCCCAGAGCCCGACGCGGGGCTCGAACTCACGGACCGCGAGATCGTGACCTGGCTGAAGTCGGACGCTTAACCGACTGCGCCACCCAGGCGCCCCTATTTCCTTTCTTTTACTAACTTTGGGCTTGGCTTATTCTTACCTTTCTAGTTCCTTTAGTTGTAAGGTTAGATTGTTTATTTGAGATTTTTCTTGGTTCTTGAGGTGGGCCTGAATTGATATAAACTTCCTTCTTCGAATTGCTTTTGCTGTATCCCAGAGATTTTGGACTATGTTGTTTCTATTTTCATTTGTCTCAAAGTATTTTTTAATTTTCTCTTTAATTTCTTTATCGACCCATGGTGGTTTAGTAGTATGGTGTTTATTCTCCATGTTTGTGTATTCTCCATGTTTGTGGGGTTTTTTTTTTCCTAGCTTTTTTCTTGTAACTTATTCCTATCTAATTTCATACCTTTCATACCTTTCCATGGTTGGAAAGGATGTTTGATATGATTTCAGTCTTCTTAAATTGACTGAGACTTATTTAGTGGCCTAACATGTGACCTATCCTGGAGATTGTTACATGTGCATTTGAAAAGAATGTGGGAGCACCTGCGTGGCTCAGTCAGTTAAGTGTCTGACTTTAGTTCAGGTCATGATCTTGCGGTCCATAACTTTGAGCCCTGCGTGGGGCTCTGTGCTGACAGCTCAGAGCCTGGAGCCTGCTTCAGATTCTGTGTCTCCCTCTCTCTGAATCTCTCTCCCTCTTAAATATAAATAATCATTAAAAAAATGTTTAAGAAAAGAATATGTCTTGGGGTACCTGGGTGGCTCAGTCAGTTATGTGTCTGACTTTGGGTCAGGTCATGATCTCATAGTCCGTGGGTTCAAGCCCCATGTCGGACTCTGTGCTGACAGCTCAGAGCCTGGAGCCTGCTTTGGATTCTGTGTCTCACTCTTTCTGCCCCTACCCTCCTCGTGCTCTGTCTCTCTCTGTCTCAAATAATGAATAAACACTAAAAAAAAAAAAAATTTTTTTTAAAGAAAAGAATGTGTCTTTTGCTGCTTTGGGATGAAATGTTCCATATATATCTGTTAAGTCCATCTGGTCTAATGTGTCCTTTAAAGCCAATATTTCCATGTCGATTTTCTGTTTGGATGATGTATCCATTAATATAAGTGGGGTATTAAAGGTTCCTACTATTATACACAAAAATAAATTAAAAATGTATGAAAGACCTCAGTGTGAGACAGAAAACCATCAGAATCATAGAGGAGAACAGCAACCTCTTTGACCTTGGCCATAGCAACTTCTTACTAGACATGTCTTGGGGGCAAGGGAAACAAAAGCAAAAATGAACTATTAGGACTTCATCAAGGTAAAAAGCTTCTGCATAGGGAAGGAAACAATCAACAAAACTAAAAGGCAACCAATGGAATCAGAGAAGATATTTGCAAATGCCATATCAGATAAAGGGATAGTATCCAAAATTAATGAAGAATTTATCAAACTCAACACCCAAAAGCAAATAATGCATTTAAGAAATGGGCAGAAGACATGAATAGACATTTTTCCAAAGAAAACATCCAGATAGCTAACAGACACATGAAAAGATGCTCAACATCACTCATCATCAAGGAAATACAAATCAAAACCACGATGAGATACCACCTCACACCTGTCAGAATGGCTAAAATTAATAACACAGTAAACAACAGCTGTTGGCAAGGATGCGGAGAAAGGGGAGCCCTCTGGCACTATTGGTGAGAATGCAAACTGGTGCAGCTACTCTGGAAAATAGTATGGAGGTTCCTCAAAAAGTTAAAAATCAAACTACCCTACAATTCAACATCACATTATGAGGTATTTACCCAAAGGATAAAAAAATACAGAATCAGAGGGGTATGTGCACCCTGATGTTTATAGCAGAATTATCAACAATAGCCAAACTATGGAACTATGGAAAGAGCCCAAATGTCCATTGACTGATGAATGGATAAGGCAGATGTGGCATGCATATATATACATATATACATATAGTATTCTATTGTGTATTCCAATATGCATTTTATTTTATTTTATTATTTTTTTAGCATTTATTTTTGAGAGAGCATGAGTGAGGGAGGGACAGAGAGGAGACACAGAATCCCAAGCAGGCTCCAGGCTCTGAGCTGTGGGGCTTGAACCCATGAACCTTGAGATCATGACCTGAGCCAAAGTTGGATGCTTAACTGACTGAGCCACACAAGTGCCCCCCAATATACATTTTATATACATATATGTACATATATTTTATGTACATTTTAATGTAATACATTATGCTAAGTGAAAAAAGTCAGAGAAAGACAAATACCATGTGATTTCACTTATATGTGGAATTTAAGAAAACAGATGAACATATGGGAACAGGGAAAAAGAGAGATAGGGAAACAAAACATAAGAGACTCTTTACAGTAGAGAACAAACTGAGGGTTGATGGAGGGAAGTGGGTGGGGAATGGGCTAAAAGGGTGTTGGGTATTAAGGAGGGCACATGTGATGAGCACTGGGTGTTATATGTAAGTGATTAATCTCTTAATCCTGAAAACAACACCATATGTTAACTAACTAGAATTTAAATAAAAATTTGAATAAAAAATACATTAGAATAGAAAAGAAAAACAAAAGTCTACTATTACTGTATTGCTGTCAATTTCTTCCTTTAAGTGTCAATATTACTTTATATTTAGATGCCTTTTGTTGGGTGCATAAATATTCACAAATGTTGGATTGATCCTTTTATTATGTGATACACTTGTTTCTTGTTATAGTCTTGTTTTAAAGTCTATTTTGTCTGGGGATGCCTGGGTGGCTCAGTTGGTTGACTGCCTGACTATTGATTTTGGCTCAGGTCATGATCCCAGGGTCATGGGATTGAGCCCAGCATCAGGCTCCACACTATGCATAGAGCCTGCTTAAGATTCTCTCTTTCTTTCTCTCCCTCCCTCTGCTCTTCTCTCTCACTCACATGTGTGCTCTCTCTCTCTTAAAAAAAAAAAAAGTTTAAGGTATATTTTACGTGATTTAAGTATTGCTATCCCAGTTTTTTCTTCACTAATGTTTATATGGAATATCTATTTCCATTTCTTCACTTTTGGTCTGTGACTTGAGGCCTAAAGTAGGTCTCTTATAAGCAGCATATAGATGGGTCTTGTTCTTTATTTATTTAGTCACCCTTGTCTTTTGATTGGACTATTTAGTCCCTTTTAGTCCAATTAAAGTTATTGTTAGGTGTATACTTAAAGCCATTTTGTCAAATGTCTAGTTGTTTTTGTAGTTCTTCTCTGTTCCTTTCTTCTTCTCTTGCTCTCTTCCCTGGTCATTTAATGAATTTCTTTAGTGTTGTGCTTGGAGTACTTTTTCTTTATTTTTTGTGTATCTGTTATAGATTTTTGATTTGTGGTTACCATGTGGTTCACATATATCACCCTACATATATTGGAGTCTATTTTAAGTTGATTGTTGCTTAAGTTCAAACACATTCTTTTTTTAATTTTTTTTTTAACATTTATTTATTTTTGAGACAGAGACAGAGCATGAACAGGGAGGGGCAGAGAGAGAGGGAGACACAGAATCAGAAGCAGGCTCCAGGCTCTGAGCCATCAGCCCAGAGGCTGACGCAGGGCTCGAACTCACGGACCATGAGATCGTGACCTGAGCTGAAGTCGGACACTTAACTGACTGAGCCACCCAGGTGCCCCAAGTTCAAACACATTCTAAAAGCACTACAATTTTACTCCCTCCTTCCATGTTTATGTTTTTGATGTCATATTTTACATCATTTCATTTTGTGTATCCTTTAGCTAATTATTTTAGATGTAGTTGGTTTTTACTACTTTTGTCTTTTAAGCTTCATAATAGCTGTATGAATGATTGCTCTATTATCTTTACTATATGTTTGTAAATTTACCAATGAAATTTTTCTCTCATAATTTTTTTACTTCTAGTTTATGATTTTTTTCTTTTCCACTTAAATAAGTCCCTTTAACATTTCTTGTAAGGCCAGTCTAGTGGTGATGAACTCTTTTGGAAATTCTTTGTCTCTCCTTCAATTCTGAATAATAACTTTGTCAGGTAGAGTATTCTTGGTTGTTGGTTTTTTTCCTTTCAGCATTTAGAATATATCATGCCACTCCCTTCTGGCCTGCAAAGTTTCTGCTGAAAAATTAGCTGATAGCTTTATGGATTTTTTCCTATATGTAACTAGTTGCTTCTCTTTTGCTGCTTTTAAAATTCTATCTTTATCTTTAATTTAAAACAATTTATTTAGGGGCGCCTGGGTGGCTCGGTCGGTTAAGCGTCCGACTTCGGCTCAGGTCATGATCTCGCCGTCCGTGAGTTCAAGCCCCGCGTTGGGCTCTGTGCTGACAGCTCAGAGCCTGGAGCCTGTTTCGGATTCTGTGTCTCCCTCTCTCTCCGACCCTCCCCCGTTCATGCTGTCTCTCCCTGTCTCAAAAATAAATAAACGTTTAAAAAAAATAAATAAAATAAAACAATTTATTTATTTTGGGAGAGAGAGCACACATGGGGCAGAGAAGTCTCTGCACTGTGAGGGGGGAGCCTCCCCTGGGGCTCGAGCTCATGAACCATGGGATGATCTGAGCCTAAATCAAGAGCTGGATACTTAACCAACTGAGCCACGCAGGTGCCCCTCTAATTTTTAACATTTTAGTTATTATGTGCCTTGATGTGGCCTCTTTGAGTTCATCTTGTCTGGGAATTTGCGTGCTTCCTGGATCTTGTTGTTTTCTCCCTCAGTTTAAGCAAGTTTTCAGCTTTTATTTCTTCAAGTAAGTTTTCTTTCTCTTTCTCTCTCTTCTCTTTATGGGACCCCTATAATATGAATGCTAGTATGCTTGATATTTTCCCCAGAGTTCCCTTAACTGACCCTCATTTTTAAAATTCTTTTTTTCTGTTCAGCATGAGTGATTTTCACTACCTCATCTTCTAGATTGCTGATCAGTTCTTCTCCATCTTCTCATCTGCTGTTGATTCCCTCTAATGTATTTTTCATTTCATTGTTGTAGTTTTTAGATCTGATTGGTTCTTTTTTATATTTTGTATATCTTTGTTGAAGTTCTTGTTGAATTCATCTACTCTTCTCCCAACTTTGTTGAGCATCCTTATGATCATTACTTTGACCTTTATATCAGGTAGATTGCTTATTTCTGTTTCATTTAGTTCTTTTTTTGAAGTGTTTTTTTTTCTGAGTAATTTTTATTCTGAGTAATTTCTATATCCCATGTGGGGCCCAAACTCATAACCTCAGGATCAAGAGTTATGTGCTCTTCCGACTAAGCCAGCCAGGTACCCCTCATTTAGTTCTTGTTCTTTCATTTAGCACTGTCTCCTCATTTTGTCTGACTCTGTGTTTGTTTCTATGTGATAGGATGTTCAGTTATGTCCTTGTCTTGTAGGTAGTAGCCTTATATAGATGGTGTCTTACAGGGCTCAGAAGCACAATTTTCCCTGGTCACCAGAACCTTGCACTCCACAGCCCTGTGTGCGCTGTGTGTACTGTGACTGGGCTATGACTGTTGTAGATGTGCTGGTGGGTGGGGGTGGCCTTCCTCCTTTCCCCTGGGCAGAAGTCATTTTGGAGGAGCACTGGTCCTGGCCAAGGCTGCCTGTTGGGTGTGGCAGGGTGGTAGCCACTTTGGGGAGGTGGTGCCTGCCGGAGCATGTGGATTGGGTGGGGCAGGTCTGCAGGGCAACATTGGTAAGTTGAGTGGTGCGGCAAAGTAGATGGAGAGTGTCAGAATTGATTGGCACCTGCCACTGTTGGGCCAGCTAAGGTAAAGGAGGGGAAGAGAAGTGGTGCCCACCAGCACTTCTCTTCCTGGACAAAGTTCTTACAGATCCCTGCCTCTCTATACATGCCAGAAAAGTAATCAATAAATCACACATACCCCAGGTGCTTTACAAACTGCTGCATCTGTTCTGGATCTCAGAGCAAATGAGATTGTGTGTGGGACCTTCATGTCTTGTTTTTTTCTTGCCCTCCAGTTTTTCCAAAGTTAAGCCCCACTGATTTTCAAAGCCAGGTGTTGTGGAGGCTCATCTTCCTAGTCCAGATCCCTGTGGCAGGGGTTGCCCAGTGTGGGGCTTGAACCCCTTGCTCCTCAGAGAGGACCTCTGTGCCTGTGATACTGCTTTTGCTGTGGGTCACACCACAGCAAAAGTGCCTGACAAGACTGCATCTCTCTCTCTCCTGCCCTTCTGGATGTGGCTTACTCTTTATATTTTTAGATGTGGAAGAGCTGTTATTCTAGTCTTCAGGTCATTTTCAGAAAGTTGCTGTATATTTAGTTGCATCCTTAGTGTGTCCATGGAAGGTGGTAAGCTCAGTACTTCCTACTCTGCCATTTTCCCCTTGCCTCTGTAACCCACTAAATTGTTACACCGATATTTTCAGAGAGACAATATTACAACCTTTTTTACATATGGGGATATTGAGGCAAAGAGATGTGAAGTGACTTGACCATGATTGTAGAGCCATTAGTTAAATGATGTATTTCAATTCAGGTAGTGTGGTGCCAGACTCCATGTTCTTTTTTTTTTTTTAATTTTTAAGTTTTTATTTATTTATTTTCAGAGGAAGAGAGACAGAATGCACAGAGGAGGGGCAGAGAGTGAGGGAGAGAGAGAGAGAATTCAAAGCAGGGTCCTCCTTGTGCTGAGCACAGAGCCTGCTTGGGATTCTCTCTCTCTCTCCCTCTGTGCGTCTCCACTGCCCATGCACTCTTGCTCTCTCTCTCTCTCTCTCTCTCAAAAAAAAAAAAGGCCCTTTAGATTACTTTGATGCATACTCAAGTTTAAGAAAAGCTGGCGTGGTTATTAGGGATGTAGGAACTTGACTAGCTTGGGTTCATATCCCAACTGTACCACTTACCAGCTGTGTGATATGGGGTTCTTTTAAAAGCCTTTTTATGGGGCGCCTGGGTGGCGCAGTCGGTTAAGCGTCCGACTTCAGCCAGGTCACGATCTCGCGGTCTGTGAGTTCGAGCCCCGCGTCAGGCTCTGGGCTGATGGCTCAGAGCCTGGAGCCTGTTTCCGATTCTGTGTCTCCTTCTCTCTCGGCCCCTCCCCCGTTCATGCTCTGTCTCTCTCTGTCCCAAAAATAAATAAACGTTGAAAAAAAAAAATTAAAAAAAAAAAAAGCCTTTTTATGTTCCAATCTCCTCTTCTGTAAAATGAGGATAATCCTAGTCCTTATCTGTAGTTTTCTCTGGTGATAAATGAGTCCATCCGTATGGAATTTAGAACTGCTCGGTGCATAGTTAACACTCAACAAAAGTGAGCTATGACTGTTATAGATAACATGTAAATGTTGAATCTGAATCTCATTTTATTTTATTTATTTATTTTTTTCAACGTTTATTTATTTTTGGGACAGAGAGAGACAGAGCATGAACGGGGGAGGGGCAGAGAGAGAGGGAGACACAGAATCGGAAACAGGCTCCAGGCTCTGAGCCATCAGCCCAGAGCCTGACACGGGGCTCGAACTCATGGACCACGAGATCGTGACCTGGATGAAGTCGGACGCTTAACTGACTGCACCACCCAGGCGCCCCTCTGAATCTCATTTTAAATGATTGGGTTTAGAAAAAGAGATAGTAGCCAAGTGTATTAGAATTATTTGTAGAGTGAAGACCTGGGGACTCTCTTGCATAAGGTTGAATACTCCAATCCCTATTTTGGCTGCTTAAAACCCTTTTCCCCCCTTACTTCCTGGTTTATGATTGTGATGTGGAAAATGTAGAAGGTGCCAAGTTCTTTGGAGTTTATGCAAATAATACATAGTGCACATTGTTATGTGGCTCTTCATTTTCTATGAAGGCTCCACTGTCATCAATTTTATATCCTGTTCCCACGAGAACTTCACCTTTTTCTTCCCTGCATCCCTTTCTTGATTGATTGTCTAGTTTCTCATTTAGACAACTTATCCTCTTTCCCCACTGGCCCATTCAGAACCACCTTCTATTAAAAAAAAAAAAAAAAAAAGAAAGTTTTCCATTGAGGCATCTGTATACTCATTTCCCTTGTTTTTCACATGCCTTCTATCTGAGGCGATTCCAATTGTTTTACAGTGTGCAGCTGCTACTAGATACTAATGACATTTTCACTGGGTGAGTTGCATTTCCCAGCCTTGTTTCTGTATATTTGATTGTCTTCAGTATTTTATGTGAGTTGTAAACACACTGGGTAGAAACAACTCAATAAATGACAAACAGTAAAATGAATAATAAAAAGTTATAGTCTCATAAAAGGAGAATGAGTGGGGCCCCTCTCCCAAATAGAAGTAAGCCAGGGATATCAGTATGTTCAGAAAACTACCGGCTAGTTGCTACTTTGCTTTAAAAATATTCTTTTAGTCACAAACTTGTTTTCCCCTGCAGTGCACAGTTAATTTTCCCTTCTGCTTAGCTTCTTAATCACTCCAGGAAACACAGCCATTTATTTATCATCCACATCCCAAGTCTTGGTGTCATTTCTTATTACTTATTTCTCTTCTCTCCAACATTGAAAAATCTACCAAAGTTTTTCTGCTATTGCCTTTGTAACATTATCCATCTGTAACTTATCTCAAAGACCAGACTTTATACAATTGTGGGGAACTGGAGAGTCAGGGTAAATAATAATTCATTTAGTTAGATTGTCTCTAGTCTTACTTTGTAATTCCATACATGACTATAGCCATATCCAAAAATTCTATGAAGACTTGTAGACCTACATCCCCCAATAAATTGAAATGGAAAACACAAAGTGTAAAGTATATCACACTTTTAAAATAACTGTATATGAGCCAGGAGATGTATATGAGCCACAAGACTCTGTGGGCCTCTTCTTTGACTTTTCCTATTTATTGTTCAGATGCTCTTCGTTATCTTCTGCTTTGCTCACTTTAACATAATACCTTTCAGTTTTTCATGATGAGTTCACCATTGTCACTATTTGGGGAGTATGTGGTTTTACCGTCTACCATTTCTTTAAGAAAAAGCTTTTACTTTTAGAAATGCTCTTTACTGAAAATTATTTTCTCCAACATAATGTCCTTTGTCTATTCTCATTTATGCTTCTGAATATGACTTTGAGCCAAAGGAACTGTTTTCCGTATTGTGAAGAATAACCCTATGTAAATCATATATAAACAAGTTATGCTGAATCAAAACATTTAATTCCATTTATTTCTTCATTTTAGTAACTTTAGTGATCCAAACTCAGATTGGTCTTCCTCATTGAGTCACTCAATACAAACACTGTTAAGAAAATCTAATTTCTTACCATTCTCTGAGCTGTGGTAGATCATGTTTCTAAAGATGGCTACAACAATATCTCCCATCCCATATGTTCTTTTGCAGTGTGCTCCCTCATCAAGAATAGAGTTTATTGTCATTCCCTTTGAATCTAGACTGGTCAATGACCTATTTTGATCAATAGGATGGATCAGAAATGATGCTGTCTAAAATCCAAGGCTGGGCCTTAAGAAATCTGTACCTTCTGCCTTAATGTCTTGGAATGTTCTTTCTTAGAACCAGCTGCCATAGTGGGAGGGAGTCCTAGAAGCCATGTGAACAGATCTCATCAAGGAAAATCAAAGACCTTGGCCAACAACTCCAGCTGAACTTCCAGCTGGGATGTGAATCAGGCCATTTTGGTTGTTCCAGCCAACTCAGGACCCTAGCCAACACTCTATAAACTAGAACTGCCTGATTAACCCATAGAAACATGGAATATAATAAATTGCTTCTGTTTTAAGCCACTACATTTTGAGGTGGTTTGTAATGCAACAGTACCTTACTGGACCACTGGGACTCCACTGATCTTCTTTTTGAGGCCTTGTGCCAAGTTTACCAGCTTACGTCACCACCCTCAGACTTCTGCAAGGAAATATAACTTATTTTCTGGGTCTTCACCATCTCCTTTTAGCTTTGTGGACAAAATAGCCCATGCTTCAGTGAAATGGCCAAATGATAATACTAATGAACACTTTTTGAATGCTTATGATGTGCCAGGCACTGTTTTAGCTATAGTATCTTTATTAATATATCTAATCTTTGGAACAATTTTTTGAGCTCTTATCTCCATTTTACAGATAAGAAAACCAAGGCACAGAGAGGTGAAGTAACTTATCCTGTACAAAGTCCAACAGCAAGTGGAGTCACCATCAGAACTCAAGTATCAGGTTCCAGAGCCACATGCTTAGCCACTGTGATGTACTGCCTCCCATAAAAAAATGTCTCATGTTCATCAGGTTAATCCTAAAGTGCCTGAAGTAAGTGGAGTTTCTTTGACTTATGTTACCTGATCCTCTTACATTGGTTAAGAAAGTCCTTTACTCTCCCTCTCTCTCTGCTCTCCCCCACTCATGCTCTCTCTCTCTCTCAAAAAAAAAATAATAATAATAATAAAATAAAATAAAATAAAAATAAATAAACAAACAAACAAACATACATTAAAAAAAAAAGTCCTTTAAGGTTTTGATTGCTTCATTTATGTGTACTATATTCTAGGCTGTGTCCTGTGCTGCCACTTATATTTAGAAAAGCTTAACGTTAGAAAAGTGTAAACCCTTGACTGTTTTTGTGTTCACAGTTCAGGGCAGGATTGAGTGCCTGCATGGTTTCCCCAAGTTCCTCATCCCCACTGGGCCTCCTCCACAGAGGGCAGCAGAGTGACAAGCAGGCAGCAACCTGGAGGAGAGAGCAGAGAAGCAGTGCTGCTCTGGGCCAGAGCTCTTTACTCATTCTCCAGACCACAAGAGCCAGGCTGGAGTGCTGCACAGAGCCTCTCGGCACCTGTCAGACTGAAGGAAGGAATGACCGCTGCTTCTAATAACAGGGGCCAGAGACAGCCAAAGCCATGCTAGTTAGACTTAACAGTGGAGGGAGGCCTCTGTGCTTGTTAGGCAGTTGCGGCCCTAAGACAGGCTCCCAGGGCCACTTTCCAACTGGACTGCTGCCTTCCAGTCTCTCCTAGGCAGCCGTTTCAATGCAAAGGTGTGTGATTTTGCTTCAAGTAGTCTTGAAGCCCTTTTGCCTCCTATTCTTCCTGGTAACTGCCTCAGGAACTCTGAGGGAAGTAAAAAAAGCTAATTCCAGTATTCAATAGGTCTGCATTGTCATGCTGTATTCAGAGCAGGGGCTTTGGAGACAGACAGTTTTGGGGTCAGAGCCCCATTTTTGCTGCTGAATCACTATGTAATTTTGGGAAAATTGCTTTCTTCTTTCAGCCTCAATGACCTTAACTGTAGAACAGGTTAGTGATATTTACCTTGTGTGGCTTGTGGCTGTTGTGAATAAGTCCTATGGGCAGAGCTCTTGGCCCCATACAAACCAAGCAACCATCAGGGTACCTATGAGTACATAAACAGTATATATTGTACATGTGTATAACCACGGGATACCATTTAGCCTTAGAGTGTAAGCTGGTGTTCAGACTCTACTATATAATGGTTGCTCAGGAAAAAGGCAACTGCCACAATCTATTTTAGAAAAGTACGATCTTTTAGGCCCTTCCCTTTTACTTTCATCCCCTAGATGCTTTGGAAATGTGTAGTATAAAACTGACTTCTCTAATTTTAAAAGGTATCTAAGTCTTGATTGCATGTTAAAACAATTTTTTTAAACATTTATTTATTTTTGAAAGAGGCAGAGCATGTGTACGGGAGGGGTAGAGAGAGGGAGATACAGAATCCGAAGCAGGTTCCAGGCTGTGAGCTGTCAGCACAGAGCCTGATGTGGGGCTCAAACCACAAACCATGAGATCATGATCTGAGCAGAAGTTGCATGCTTAACCGACTGAGCCCCCCAGGTGCCCCTTGATTGCATGTTCTTAATCTGAGGTTTACTGGTCTCCAGGAGTCCATGACCTCCTTGAAATGGTATGCAATATTTTGTGTGTCTACATATATGTGCATTTTGGGGGGGGGGAGAGATGATTTATAATTACCAACAGGCTCTCAAAATGGTCCATGTTTGGACAAAAGACTGAAAACTCTAATATAGAAAGAGCCTTTTAAATCTTCTACTGAAAGTAACTTGGAGGCCTTCCCTGACTTAAGACAAAGCAGGCATAACTTTGGAAAACACTGGAAATGGATCCTGTCTTTCAGACAAGGCCCAGTCTCTTTTCCCCAGTGTGTCTTTAACAGAGTAGGAGGCTGGCTGTTCCCACTGGCACAGGTAATGCCATAAAGACAGGACTCTGTGGATGAAGAGGTGTTGCCTTCTCTAATTACACCTCACAAAGACCAGAGCCTAACTTCAGCTGTACCTTCTGTCTCTGGGAAGTCATTTATGGAGCAAACCTATAATTAGGATTTGCTGCTTGAAATATAATTCTCAGGATGACGAATATCTAAATTATGTCCCCAGACACATACCTGAGGCAGAGCCCTCAGGGCTGATGGCCATAAGGGGTGCATGTGGTATTCATTCAGTGGAGATTAATAAATGAGGATGATATCACTCAGAATCTCTGAAGGGGCAGGTGTCCAAGAAGCCCTTTTGGCTTCTGCAGTGGGGCCTAACAGCCTGTGCACTGGGCTCCATAATTTATGCCTCTGGCACAGAATTTGCACAAAGCAGGAATAGCCACATCAGCATTTTGGGATTTAAGGCCAGCTTCTCTCTTCCACAGACCCTTTCTCCCAAATTGTAAGGATGATTCGGCTAATTAATTCTACTTTATTTCTAAAGAAAATGATTGTTGGTATACCAAATAAATGAAAATACAGTTTTGGAGGAGGAGTTTTAAAATAATTTAAAAGTTCAATGGATGATGACTAAGTTTGCAGTTGTTATTCTTATATTTCTTTAATGGACAGATAATCTGTGAATTATGGAGTATACAATATAAGGTATATGGACTATATTAGGGAAATATTTTGATCCATATAAATACATTGAGATAAATGGTGGGTGCACCTGTTCCTAGCCTGTCTCAGGAATATACGAAACTCTGGCACAGGATGAACGTCTGTTGGTGTCATTGTGACAATAAGAAAACAAAGCTGGCACTGGGGTCAGGAAGTCTTTGGTGGGCGGGGAGCCACCGTCTGCAGCCAGAGCCCAGCCGGCTGTGTGTTCTGATGTCCATCAACCAGGAAAGGGAATCTAAGGTTTCCAAATGATTTTACCCCTTCACAAAGCTGCTGTAAAATAAAATACAAATCCTTCCTGAATGTTCCTAGCTTTCCTTCCTTTAGGAAGTTTTCGGTCAATGGGAAACAAAGTCTTATTCAAAGGATTAAAGCCATAGTCATTCTATTGTTTACAGCTTCAATAATGTGGCTTTCCTTCCACAGACAAAATTTCCAATTCACAGATCATCTAAAAAACAGGAAATTTGGGGGAAACACGTGCTTATGATAACAAACAAGGGATCTAGCATGAGGTATAGAAGTTTATGCAAGGTTTTTTAAGGTTTTAAGGTTTTTTTTTTTTTTTTTTTACTACAGTGTTTCTGGATGCATTCTAGGAAGATTTTTCCTTAAAGGAGAAAGCCATATGGTCTATAACATAAAACTACTCCATTCCCGCTTCCACCCCCAGAGAGAGGAGGGGCAGGGAAGAGGGGAGGCAGATTCTGGCTGTATTTCCTTTCTTTGTTTCTCTTTCTTTCTTTCTTTTTTCTTTCTTTCTTTCTTTCTTAAAGTTTATTTATTTTGAGAGGGAAAGAGTGCTCGAGGGGGAGGGGCAGAGAGAGGGGGAGGGCCAGAGAGAGGAATTCAGAGAGACAGAGAGAGAGGGAGAGAGAGAGAGAGAGACAGAGAGGGAAAGAATCCCAAGCAGGCTCCACACTGTCAGCGAGGGTTGGAGGGATTCCAACTTACTAACCGCGAGATCATGACCTGAGCCGAAGTCAAGAGTCAGACACTTAACTGACTGAACCACCCAGGTGCCCTGGCTGTATTTTCAAGTTTGTGCTCCAGGCAGTGCTGCAGAGCCAAAGACTTCTCCCTGGTCTGCCTGCCAGTTGTTAGTCCTCCATTTCTCTTCTTTTTCCAGCCAAGCCCCAGGCCTTTACCTGGGGAATGGAGGGAGAAGGGCCAACAACTTTTGTTAGCGGGGCTGGAGTGAATATATAAGAGAGGGAGGGGCAGGAAGCTTTGAGCTCTGGCTGTGGGCACTAGCCACAGGGAGCCATAGGAGGTTAAAGAGGTTGTGGAAACAGTCACTACTTTTTTTTTTTTTAAGTTTATTTCCTTTTTTTTTTTTAAGTTTATTTATTTTGAGAGTGAAAGAGAGAGAGCAGGACAGGGGCAGAAGGAGAGAGAGAATCTTAAATCTTAATCTCTCAGTGCAGAGCCCAATGCAGGGCTGGAACCCATGAACTTTGAGATGGGCTGCTTAACCGACTGAGCCATCCAGGCGCTCCAACAGTCACTACTTTTGCAAGCAGAGGGAAAGCAGAGATGGTGGGACCAGGAGGAAGCAGCAGCACTAAACCGTGAGAACAGACTCACTCTGGAAATCTAGTCCAGCTGCTTCTAAATAAACTACCAAGAGAATTCTTTTTTTTTAATTCAGATTCTTTATTTTGGTGACAATGTTTTAGTCTCTGTATCTGTATCCTAGAAGGAGGACCATAGTTCCTCCTGAATAATAATTTTTAGTGTCTGGAATTCCCCAACATCATGATTTTTCCCTAGTTCCCCATCTTCCACCATTCTCTTTAGCTTTTATCCACCCTTCAGGGAAGATGGCACTTTTCCCTGATTGAGGGATGACAGAACCTATTTTCTTCTATGCTTTTGCTACTCAAGGTGTGCTCTGATTCCCAGCAGCATCTAGCTTAGTAGAAATTCAGACTGCCTGTCCCTTTCCTATGACCACCGAGTCAGAGTCTGCATTTAAGGGGATTCCTGGTGATTTGCATACACATTAAAATTAAGGAAGGGCTGGTCTATACCCTACTACAGACCTGACTCATAATTTACAACCACCAACGCCTACAGGATCCTATATTCACTGACCCTGACCACTAGTCCAGTCTGATCTCACACCACTCTATGCTCATTTGCTAATCCCAGCCTCCAAGCTTTTGCATTCCCTGTTCCCTCTGCCTGGAGTGCTCTTATCCCCTCAGTACAGCTAACTCCTTTATTTCATTACTTCATATAGAGACCACTCTGTATGAAGAACCACCCACAACCCAGCCACTGTCTATCCCATTGCTCTGTTTCATACTTTTTTTTTTTTAATTTTTTTTTTCAACGTTTATTTATTTTTGGGACAGAGAGAGACAGAGCATGAACGGGGGAGGGGCAGAGAGAGAGGGAGACACAGAATCGGAAACAGGCTCCAGGCTCTGAGCCATCAGCCCAGAGCCCGACGCGGGGCTCGAACTCCCGGACCGCGAGATCGTGACCTGGCTGAAGTCGGACGCTTAACCGACTGCGCCACCCAGGCGCCCCTGTTTCATACTTTTTAATGGCACTTGTTATCTGGAATCATTTTATTAATTCCTTTTTGGGTATGTTTTGTGGAGAGTTTTATTTTCAGTGCCCAAGGCACTGGCACATTGAGGTGCTTAGAAAATATTTATTGGATCAGGAATGAGATTTTGGGGATCATGAACAGTGAAGAGCTGTGCCCAGAGAATTATATGGTAAGATCAGGAATCCTCTGAACCAACTCAACAGCTATCAGTCAGTTGGCCTAAGATCAATACTTTTGAGTCCCAGAAAGAAAGTTCACAAAGCCTAGTCTTCACACCAGTAGCATTCCCACAGGGAAATTCCTACAGGGAACTTGGTAGAAAGGCAAATTCTTGGGCCCCACCCCAGACATACTCACAAACTGATTCATAAACTTAAAGATTACCTTAAATTGTTAAGTCCAGCAACCTGTGTCTTAACAAGGCCTTTAGATGTTTCTGATGCATTGCCCTAGACAATATCAACATCTTACCTGTGTGGAGAACCCATAGTGTTCAGAGCCCTTTCACATACATCACTATGCTTCTAGACTTTAAAAAAAAGCCCTGGGAAGTAGGCAAGGCAGGTGTCATTCCCATTTCACAGATGAGGAAACTGAGCCCTAAGAAATGATTCCATTTGCTTATGGTCATATAGTTTTATCAGAGTCACCTGGGATACCTAGGCCTATTTCAGACCTACGGGAATGAGAATCAGTGAAGGTAGGGCTCTGAAATCTGGATTTAAAAAAGAAATAAGCTTTCTAGGAGACTATGAAGCTCCTAAAAGTTTGAGAACTAATTATGCTAGAGAATAGACAAATGAGAATTAGAACTCATAGCCCCTTGTTGCTGATATACTTCTCTTACAGGGTCTTGAGAAGAATAAGCACAAATGATACTGAACTTTACTGAAAAGAGTTAAACCAAAGTCCCAATAATTCCATAACTTTTATTAGACTCTGACTCTATTTATTACTCTTCTGGATTATGAGATAAAGCCCATGCTGTCAGCTCAGAGCTTGCTTGGGATTCTCTCCCTCTCTCTCCCTCTCTCTCTCTCTCTCTCTCTCTCTCCTCCGCCCCCCCCCGAAATAAATAAATAAACAAGCATTTTTTTAAAAAGATACTTTACCTGTTTGGTGTACTCCTGTAGTCCTTTACCAACTGTTGTACTTAATTTCCTTTGCTTACATCTTCTAGTTAAGAAGAAAATTTTAGAAAAATAAAGTCTTTAAAGCTAAAAGCTACAGTTGTTAAAGCAATCATTACAACCTCAGACATCATTTATTTACCTGGCTAGCCTGGAAAAGATTAACTTTTAAAAGGACTTCTCCAAACTGTCAGATAACTCCCAAGTCTCTCCTGCTCAACCAACTCCCACAAACTCGAGACTCATAAATTCAACTGTATGTGGAACAGTTCTCTTCTGAATGTCCTGCAGATATCTTAAGTATATCCAAAACCAAATTCATTACTAAGCCACCCATTCTTCCTCCTGGATACACTCTATAAGCTAATAACTATACCATTCACTGCATCATACTGGCTAGAAATCTAGGCATTGTCTCTGGATTCCTTCCTTCCTCACTCTGCATAGCCAATCACTCCTTTCATTTTACTCCTTAGATTTCTCTCTAGTCCCTGTCTTCCTCTTCATCTCTACCACAGCTCTACCTCAGACCTTCATCATCTCTGCTTAGGCCCCTTTGATTAAGCTTCTGCCTGACTTCATTTCCCACCGTTCCTTTCTTCAGTGCTGCTGAACTGCTTTCACTACTCAGTGAGGTTTTGTGCTTAGGTGCCTTTGCAAGTGCTACTGCTGCTCCACTGATTTTTCTTTCCCCATTTCTTGTGTATGGCAAGCATGTTTTTCATGGTACTTCTCAATGTTCTCTTCTATATGAAGTCTTCCCTGTGAACTCTTGTAGAGTGGACCATTCCCTACTTTGTGCTCCCAATCGAACATCTAGTCTGCCTTCATTATAGTACCTCACTCACTAGGTTGCATGACTGCTTATACTTTTTTCTCCCTCAACAGAGCATTAGCTCCTTGAAGGAAGGGAACATGTCTTATTAATGTTTGAATCCCCATCTCCTAGCACAGAACAGGGTCCATCAGATATACTCAAAAATGCGTTCAGTGAAGACCTGGCTAGATTTCTGAATTCTAGAGATGGTTGAGGATAAGAGGAACTGAAATGTATTGACAACTATTATGTGTGAAGAGCTTAACACCCATTATGTATCTAATTTTTACCAATACTAGTTTGAAGTAAATATTATCTTAATAATATACGTGTTGAAACTTACACTCAAAGTAATTAAATCACTTGCTTGAAGTCTCAGTTTGTAAGTGATAGTGCTTGGAGTTGAATTCAGGCTTTTCTAGTTCCAAACTCCATGCCCCTCCAGCCATCTCATGTCACCTCTAGTCGTGCCTTAACATAAGCCATAGGTTTTAAAATGACTTCATGCTCTGTTTGCAAAATGTTAAAACATATTATCTCAAAGAATAGTGGTGGGGAACCTGGGTGGCTCGGTTGGTTAAGTGTCCAACTCTTGATTTCAGCTCAAGTCATGATCTCATGGTTTGTGAGATTGAGCCCTGCGGTAGGCTCCATGCTTTGAGCATGTAGCCTGCTTGGGGTTCTTGCTCCCCTTCTTTGCCCCTCCCCAGAGATGCATTCTCTCTCTCTCTCTCTCTCTCTCTCTCTTTCTCTGTGTGTGTGTCTGTCTCTCTCAAAATAAATAAATAAAAGTTAAAAAAAAAAAAAAAGAGAGTAGTGGTGGGGCACCTGGGTGGCTCAGCTGATTGAGTGTCCGACTTCAGCTCAGGTCATGATCTCATGGTTTGTGGGTTCAAGCCCCACATTGGGCTCACTGCTGTTCATGTGGAGCCGGCTTCGGATCCTCTGTCCCCTCCCCTCTCTGCCCCTCCCCTGCTCTCTCTCTCTCTCTCAAAAAAAAAAAAAAAAAAAAAGAGTGGTGGTGATATTATGTGTAATAGGTAGTCTCCAAAGATGATCCCTAATGAGCCCTGCCCCCTGATATTCATGCCCTTTTATAGTTCTCCTCCCATGTATCTAGGCTTATTCTGTGTAGGCAGTAGAATCAAACAGAAGTTGGGGCATAAGAATCCTTGCAATGTGCACTGAAATGCTTGTTTCAGGGAAAGGCAGCTGCCATGTAACAGATCTGACTCCCTGGAACCACCATGTTGTAAGAAGTCCATCTTGTCCACATAGAAAGAGACCTTTGACCAGTCCCAACTTTGCCAGCCCACCTCAGGTACCAGACATGTGAATAAAGAGGCCCTCTTAGAGGTTCAGCCCCAGCCACCATCTGATTACACCTGCATGAGGAGCCAAATATTATTCTCTCTCACAGAATCATGACAAATAATAATACATTGTTCTCTGAAGCCACTCAGTCTTGTGGCAGTTTGTTAGGCAGCAATAGGAAAATAAAACATCATGGCTTTTTTTTTTTTAAGAAAATGAACCTAATATTTATAAACACAGCTTATTAAGCTTATTTTTGTTTCCTTTTATATAAGTACAGTCTGCAATATAAGTAGATTTCTAGCTCAGTCCTTAACAAGGTTTATGACCTTGAGCAAGTCTCTTTATAAAACTGTCACTGAGCTTCTCTTGCCTCAGTTCTAAAATGAAGGGCTTTACTAGTTAATCACTAAAGTCCATTCTAGTTCCACAGTTGTATCGTTCTCTTCAAACTATCAGAGAAAAACTGAATCCTTGTCTGACAAGTTTTAACTTGCAGTAAAATTTTACAGGCACAAGAGTTTTCAGCAAAGCAACCAATGCCAGAGAAGTGCTGACTCAGCACAATGCTGTCTGTTAGCAGGAGAAAAACCCACTCAGGAGCAACTGTAAATCTGATCCTTTCAGCTCCTTCTCCCTGAAGCAAAATTCAAAGAGATGATTATCTGTAACAAAACACTTGAAAGAGGATTTTCAACTTCTTCTTAAAAATCTGTCACTGAAGTCTGTGGGTGACTTCAGATCTTTTGGTGGACTATTCAGCACTGCATGGTTGAATCAGTCTCCGGAAGATCCCTACACACAAATGCTAAGTTTAGGGCAAGTGGACTGAGTGATTCCTAGAGGAAATAAACTCTCGCCTGAGAACAACAGCTGAAGTAAAATCCCATAAGCCAGGAAAACAGTCACACAATCACAGTAACAGGTGGTCAGTTTCAAAACAAATTTCAAGGTCTGACTTGTGTGGCACCTGCTCTAGAACCACAGACAGCAGTGTAACTCTGTCTGGGTTTGAGTTAGGTCATCCCTGCCACACTAAAGGAAGATTAACTACCTTTATTAGCTGAGCTAAGGCATGGTAGGTTAGGTGACCGTCTCTGTAGTAACCCTTGGGTTCCCTGTCAGAAAGGACGAGGGAATGAGAGAATTTGGGAATCAGAAGGGAACGTGGCGATTGGCTAGTTTGATGCCCTTGGTAGCTGAGCGAAGTGAAGCCCAGACAGGTACAGATTTGCTCAAGGTCACATGACCTATGGAAGCAGACCCCTCCACCCCCAATTTTATTAGGAAAAATTTCAAATACACAGCAAAGAATATTCGCAGGGAACACCATTACCTAGATTCTACTGTTACCATTTCATTAAACTTGTTTATCACATATCTATCTATCTAACCATCCTTTGATCCTTCTACCTTATTTTTTGGATGCATTTCAAAGTGAATTGCAGACATCTATACTCTTTCCCTTAAAGCAGCATTATGTTTTATCATTATTTGTCTAATTGTTTGATACTTCAGTTTTCTTTATGTTATGAAACCAGCCAAAATTAGAAAAAAAAATCACTGGACACAACGTAAGTTAGCATTAGCTAGCTTGAAACACAACCCAACATCCTAACTCCAGGGCCCTTCAGGATTCTTCCTAAGAGCAAATTCTAGAGGAGACAGAAATACTGATCAGTATACAACACCGCATATGCTGCTGCTCCTACCTAGAATCCTGCTTTTGCCTGTTCCCCCAGGAATGACCTCACATGTCTGCAAGTAACGGAGGCTACTGTTATAAATGTAGTCCTGTTTTAGGAGGAAACAGTTATTTAAAAAAATCTGAAATGCCACCTCATTCCCAATGCCTTTCCTGAACCCTGAGTTTTGAGCTTTCTCATTTGAACCCTCACACACCTCCCTTGCCACTTTTCCTGCTTCATTCAACCCTTTTACAATTTAGTATGTCTTTGTTTATGTATCACTGGTACTGGTACTGCTACTGCTATTACTATGGTTAATTCCTCTGTGTGAGGGACCATACCTTAAGACATATTTCTGTATCTCCTGAAGCTCCTTACATAGAGTCAATGTTGAATATTAACTGACTTCAAACTTCAAATCAGGGGTGCCTAAGTGGCTTAGTCAGTTAATTACCTGACTCTTGATTTTGGCTCAGGTCATGATCTCAAGGTTTATGAGATCAAGCCCTGGTGGGGCTCTGCACTAATGGCACAGAGCCTGCTTGGGATTCTCTCTCTCCCTCTCTCTCTCTTCCCCTCCTGTGCTCATTCACTCTCTCTCAAAATAAGTAAAAAAACTTTTAAAAATTAAAAAAAATTCAAACCAATGTTTGGGCAGTTTTGTGAAAATTAGATCTTAAGGACCTGAGGGATTTGTTTAAGTGCAGATTTTTGGACCTCCTACTCTCAGAAATGCTGACTCAGTAGGTTTGAGGTGGGGTCCAGGAAGCTGCATGCAGCTTTAGCAAGTACCCCTGGTGATTTCAATGCAGGTAGCACAGAAATTATTCTTGGAGAAATCTGCTCACAGGTACGAATTACCACTGGCTTTATCCATTTTTAAACCAACAGGCCCAATCTACCCGTTCCTTTGCTGGATCCGGGGATAAAGGTGTGGCTGCCACCGTGGGATGTGACAGTCACGGCATCATCCCTCACCACATCATGTGCTGTCAGTCACCACTTCTGCTGTTGCCACCAGCCCCCGAGTTTCCCTTTGTCACTTCCCCCTTGCCACCACCAACTGCCACTACCTCTCTTGCCCCTCACCCTCCAAGGCTGAGTCAGATCCACTGCGGAGCACTTGAGGAAACACATTTTGGAAGACAGGATGAGGGTGTTCACATTCTACATTCACAGCCTCATGTCAGGGAGAAAAGGAACACCTATTTCTGACCATGGCTTCTTCAGAAGTTCTGCAAACCTGGTTAGAAAGTTGGGCCCGTGGTTTGGAGTTCCTGCTGCCTTTGATTTTACAATGAGTGGAAACCGAAATTGAGTAACAGACCTCTTGCCCAAGCATTAAGGGCCACCACAAAGCATAGAGCAATCAATGGGACAGGAGCTCATAAGATGCAGTCACTCCCTCCTCCAAGCCCAGTGTTTCTGTGCAGGGAATGCCAATTGCACTTATCTCCAGTGTCTGGTATTAACAGTACTTTTTATATATGCTGAAATTTACTTTTCAGGTGCCCAAAGGATAGTAGTAAGAAAAACTATGGACCAGAGAGTTGTTTCATGAAGCATAAACTGAAATATGTTTTGAGTTGAATATACTTGAAATCATTTTCTTTAAGACATTCACAGCATTGTCTTTTTTAGTTCAACGTATTTCTTTATTGTGGTAGTTCCCAAACTTCAACAGGCATCAGATTCATCTGAAGGGCTGGATCTCACTCACAGACTTTCTGATTCTCTAGGTTTGGGAGGAGCCAAGAATTTGCATTTCTAACAACTTGCTAGATGATGCCAATTCTGCTGATCTGGAGATCATGCTTTGGGAAGCACTGCTCTAAGAGAAAGTAAAATGGTGCTACTTAGGCTGTTCGCTGATCTGCCTGCCTTGTCTTCTTATATCACAATGGCTCATAGCAGTGATTCTTAGCCCTAGCTGCCCATTAGAATTATCTGTGAAGCCTTTTAAACATAAAGTCTGGGTAGCATGCTCAGACCCTACCTTAGACCCAAATAAATCTGTAGCTCTGGGATTGGGCCTGACAATTTTTGAAAAAGATCCCCGGATAATTCAAATGGGCATCCATGATTGAGAACCACAGGCATATAGCAAATTCTGACCTTGTTCTGTGTTAACATATGATTCTTATTTGACAAATATTTATTGACCACTCAATACATGTGGTAAAAAATGACAAAGTATCTAAGAAATGGTCCCTGACCTCAAGCAGAGATAGATCACATACCCAAACATTTAAACAAAAAGCTGGTGTGTGGTGAGTGCCAATTAGAAGAATAAACCATTACTGAAAACCGAAGGCTAGATGATCCAAGGTAAATCAATGCTGTACTAGAGCCTCACATTGTTTGCGATAAGTTATGTATACCTTTGCCACACAGGAAACATATTCCTTTGGTGGGGGAAATTGCTCATTTATTGGTTCATTGAGGATGCTCCAACTGATTCACCATGGTAGGTGTGATTGAACCATGGAATTGATAGAACATTAAATCAATAGCTAGTCAGCTGGCAACTATTCCTCTGCTAAGTATGCTATTAAGGTTCCATTTCACAAACCCTGTGCTCAACAGAAGTGAAGATTTTCAGTGGAGAAATAAAACAAGAATTATGTTTAGAAACCACTTCAATCTGGAATTTTAAGTAAACATTTCTTAAATGTATAGAAAAAATACTTGAATTTATTTGTGAATTAAAAGCTAAGGATCTTAAAAACTGTGCACTTATTTACATCCACTGGAATACAAAATAATTTAATGATTCAGTGATAGCTGGCCCATGAAGGGAGAGTTTATAGAAATGAGAAAATATCCTCTTCGGATATTACTTATGTATTAATGGCATTATTTAATTCATTGTGCTCTTTAATTCAGTTACTTTTTTTGAAATCTTCTTTTCATGTGGGGGACTTTTCCCAAGAATAAGAGATCCCAAGGACAACAAAAAGATAATTGTTTTCAAGAAAAGGAAATAAATACTTTTTAAACTGTTACATTTATTTCCATTAAAAAACACTGGAGGCAGCATTTTAGGCATTGTGGGAGATAACATGAATATGACAAAATAACTGGCTCTCAAGGAAACTTATAACCTAGTAGAAGGGAAAGATAAGTACCTATTTGAAGCAAAATATGATACATGCCTTCAGAGAAGAATAAATTTTAATGAGGCTTCAAAGAGCTGGAAGAAAAGGAGGTCAGGGTTCAAAGAGCCTAAGATAAGGCGTAGAACTGGGCTGCTGGTGCAATGCATTACTGCACGGCCAATTTTCAAAGGCCAGCTGTTCCCAGTCAAACGAAGACAGAAGATGAGGGTGGATGCAATCAATGGGAAAATCAGGCCACCCTCCCTTATTTTCCTGGCAATGTAGTTTCAAGATCAATAGTTTTACAATCTCATTTCAGGAAGCAGATGAAAATGAATCTGATGCATTTTCTTTAGTTCACTTCTTACTAACAAAATCCAATTTAAAGGATTTTATATGTTGGCTATATGGCCACTAATATTTAATAAAAATGTCTAACCTTATTAGTGTAATCAAAGAAATGAAAATTAGAATAGGAATACAATGGCTGTTTTTGGCTGATCAAATTGACAATGATTTTATTTATTTTTTATTATTTTTTAACGTTTATTTATTTTGAAAGGGAGAGAGAGTGCTTGTGTGCAGAAGGGGCAGAGAGAGAGGGAGAGAGAATCCCAAAGGGCTCTGCACTGATAGCAGGGAGCCTGATGTGGGGATCAAACTCACAAACCACGAGATCATGACCTGAGTTGAAATCAAGAGTCAGATGCTTAACCAACTGAGCCACCAGGTGCCCCTCAAATTGACATAGATTTTAGATGACTACCAAATGTTGGGGCCTCCTCCTCCTGCCTGTAGAGTGCTCTTGGTTCTGCCTTGTTTGCCACAGCTGGAGGACAACCCATATTCTACAGTTATCAATTCTAGGAATATATTCTAAGGAAATAGTATATATATGTGCAAATACTCATGTATGAAAATATTCCTCAGTGCTTTGTTGATTATTGGGAAAAATCAGTAAAGCAATAGGCCCAACAATAGGTTAATGAATATAAAATGTATTAGGCTAGGAAAGGAACAGTAGTGGTGCACTCACCTGGAAACCTAGAAACCGTGGTCTATAAAAAAAATTTTCCTGACTGTTTTAGGTAAGTCAGTCCCTTCTACCCAAGATCAATCCCCTTCTCTTCATTATCCCCTCTTCAGATATTCTGTATTCCTCCAAATAAGACCAGGTGCTTTATGTGCCCTGAATTGGTCCTCTACATTTTTTCTGCCTCCTTGCCATTGCTCATGCCTTTCTCTGTGTCTGAATGCCTTTCTTTAATCTCTGAGGTCTCACATCTTCAAGACCCAGTTTTGTAAGCCCCCTACGTGATGCGATAATGATATTCCCCTACATCAGCTAGACAGAAGGGTTTATTCTCTTCTTGTACCATCAGAGCAATTTGGTTATCTTCTATGGCCCTTTTCACCCTCTGTACTATATTAGAATGATCTGAATATATATACTTTATTTTCTCTATTAGATTTTGAACTAACTAAAGATAAGGGCCAATCTTGCTCAGATTTATATCCCCTCATAGTTATAAAGCATGTTGGGTATGGTTGTTGAATGAGGGAATGAGTGAGTAAATGCTACAAAAATGCACTTGAAGCCAAATTCTAATGTTCTCCATAGACATAGGATGAACTTGACTAGTGCTGAAGATGCTCTTTGGTGCCTCCATTTTGTATGGTACGGGGCCTGAAACCTTCCATCTGAGCCATGGTGATGAGAACAGTGAAGACCAGGACTGAGGAGGAGTGGTCTGAGGGGGGAGGCCAGGATGATGAACCAAAACTACAATTGTCCCCCATCCTTACCTCCTCCCCTACCCAATTATTGGAAGAGCAATAGGTTAGAATTTTAACAAGGAGGGAAAACTGATAAAGACTTTTGCAAAGGAAAGTAAGCACTTCTGATCAGTTATCAGTTCTTTGACCATCCCAATAACATATGTGTTTTAATCAGTAGGTCTTAAAAACAGAACATTTGTCAACAAAATGAAGAGAAGAGATTAGCAGATAATTGAGGGGCAAAATACAAATGAAGTGTTTTCAATGGGGAAGAAGGGACTTTGAAAGACTTTTAATGATGCACATTGATTTATACATTCCCAGATTCAATAGGCAGCATAAATGCCATTCATGTTGATGGTGCAAATGCCTTGATGCTATCAGTAAGGAAGTTAATAAGCTGAGCAGCTGAACTACTATTCAAAATAGTGAAGCTTAAGTCTTGCTAAGGCATTTTCTATCCCCACCTGGTATAACCTACATGTCCTATTATACTTAGCAATACACCTGCTGGCTTTTGTGGGCCTTCAGGAAATGCCTTTACTTCCTGAAGAATGCAACAAACTACAACACAAACACCACCATGGCCAGCTGACACTAGACTGTAAACTGTAGTTACCTCTCTAAAAGGGTTAGGTGCTTGGGTGATTAGTATTTGTAGATTGTGCAATGGCCAAGTTCACAAAGGAAGTTCTTACATTAAAAAAAAAAAAATATATATATATATGCTAATCCACATAGTATGGATTCTATATATGTCTTATGAATCCATGTATATGTGTATGTATGCATTTATAATTTTGGTGAGGGGCGTTACTTGTTTTCTCATAAAGCTCCCTAGCGTGACAAAATTAAACCTCACTGGAATGGATTATTTTTGTCAGTAAACAAAAACAAAAACTGCTTTTCACCAGACAAAGCTTCGGTCCCTCTGTCAAGCAACAGTGATTTACCGAGCTAACATGTGAGCAAATGGGAAATACTATATTTCCAGACTTGGGTAATGAATAACCTCTGAGGGCTTGAACTTTTCTCCGTTCCCACAGACTGCATCCACAGAGCGGTGCTCTTGCCCTGAAAGGAAGGATTTACTCCGGTTTGGAAGGAAGTGGAATAAATAGAACTGGAAGTGGCAAGGTCACCTTTAATATCATATGAACTGCCTCTTAACAAGCTTCACAATTGCTTTGTTTCTTCCTCCCTGGGTTCTATAAACAGGCAAAGTCAAAGCAAACTCCTAGAGCACACAGTGCGTGGAGGAAGCTCCCAGAGTGGTGAGGAAGGGGAGGCTGCAGGCTCCATGGGGCCCATCCCGCACGCCAGGGTTACAATTGTGTTATGGTGTGGTGGCCAGAAGGGAAAACTGCTTGTTTTTAAAGGAAGGAGTTATATTGTCCTAAATTCCTGTGTATAAAATATAGGACAAACAAGTTAGAGTGGGCATATTGGAGTATGTGGAATATATGGCATATTTATTTGCCTTTCACTGGTCTTTTCCCTATTAACTTTAATTATCACATGGTGAGTGCATAAATACAAAAATGTTATTTTTAAAACGCTCTTCTCTAGGACCCTGTTCAGTTGGTATTCCAAACACCATGCAAGCTCTTTACTGGCATTCTGCTTCATAGAGTTTTCTTCTTTTCCAAGGTCCTTCAGCTACATGCAGTTGGGCTTCCCTCTATCTCTCTGTAGTTTTTCATTTCTTTTTAATGTCTCCTTACCGAGGAGAGGAAAGAATATCTAGTATGGAAAAGGCACTAACCATGTTGGGATGCCAGAGGGTTGGGCAACAGACAGGACTGGAATTTTGGTGTCCTGACTCTTAGTAATTCTTAGGTAGTCCAATGTATAAGTCATCTTGGAAGACAATGTGAATGAGTAGTACTGTCATTATCAAAGCAAAACAATAATTCAGATTGGGCTTTGAGTCTAAGGTAACTTGGCATGGCTTAAATACAGATTGTCAACGAAAGCATGAACCAAACAAAACTGAGTTGGTACTTTGTAAATTGTTACTTACTCCCTGTATGGATTCCCCACATTTGGCGAAGGTGTGTAGGAAAATCTCCCTTATATTTCGAAAGTGCAGTAAAGCTATGGAGTGGTGTAACTTCAAAAAAGTGTGATTAAAAGAATATAAGAAAGATACAATAAGAGTCTCTAAGGGGTAGAAAGAGGGCAGTCTCTGTCTAATCTGAATTTTGGCCATTTCTTTACACTTTCAAGATAATATGAGTTCTTGGCATTACAGATAACGGGTCAGAGCTGAGCTGTTGTGGAAACTGCTAGATGGAGCTAGAGCTGTTATGTGGCCAAATATTTTGATCTGTGGATAACATGCAATATTGAGAGATTCTGATCTCTGTTAAGTGTCCTAAATTGTCTACAGAGCAGAGCAAACATTGAGGCATCAGCCTAGACATTCTAACAAATGTGCTCTACTAAAATGCTATGCTCAAATGGACTTGACCAGGCTAATCAACCTCTAAAGTGCATCCTGCATTATAATAGCTATAAGACAATCCCCGCTCCCAGCGCCACCCCCCCACCCCCCCACCCCCCACCGCGTGCTTGTAAGAGGGGTGGGGTGGGGAAAGGGCCTCTTCCTTTGTCCTCTGACCACCTAGAACAGCATGGCTAATTGCTTTGTCTATCATTAAGAATCTTCAGTATATAGTGAGGTTGGATGTGTGCACATACATACATGCATGCTCACATTTACCTCATATCTTCACGTTTTTCACCTTTTCTAAAATATAGCAGCAATGAATCCAGACTGAAACTTGCCACACCTTTCAACCCAACAACTCTTTTCCCTGAGGACAGTAGGGCATCATCCAAATGTAGCAGCTGGGGAGTTGTGCTGTTATTTCTTTTCAGATGACAAAATAGCAACACGCTTTAATGATGATGAAACCCAGTTCTATTTTTTCTTTTCCCTTGTAGTTCTTTTCGTAGCAGGAATCTGACACCGTTTACTCTTTGGGCAGTAAGTCCCCCAAGTCTGAACTATGTGATTGCATGAGCCCTGCACCTTATTCATTAAGACTGCCCCCTTTGAAACGGAATTGATGAGTTTTCAGTGACCATTCGTAGCATTTGAGATCCATAGGCATCAGGGCTTGATGCATGGCCCTCATCTCCGTGAGCTTCTGTGCAATGATTCTCATCTGTCTTGGTTAGAAAGTGAATTAATCTTGACCTTGGCCTCTGGGGTGTGGTTCTCTGTCCTCTCACACATCTTCAACTCACTTTTTTATCAGAGGCACTTCTTGTTTCAGGCCCAGGCTCCCCCCATTTCAATTTCAGCCTTTTGTCTTTAAACTACATTGCTTTGATTTTAACCAAAATCTCTATTTCTGGTATTGTATATTATATTTCTAGAAAGTTCTCATTCTTTATAACTTAATTATGTGGATCATTAAAGCTTTGAAGGATACTAAAGGGCAGAAAGAGATTGACAAAATACAAGTTATTATTAGGAATTACAAATCACTTAGCATTTCAACATCACTCGTCGGATGTGGGCATTTTGTTGAAAGAGACCTTGTTTTGAACAATGACAGTGCAGAAGACCTTTGGAAGAAAGAGACTTCTAACCAGATTTCTATTGTTACAGCATGCATAGGAAATTATCACTTATATTTTGTTTCAATAAGATAATAGATTTAGAAATACTACCAGCAGAAAACTTGATGTATTAGTGCTGTACCACCCCAGTCCAACGACTCAACTGTACTTATTTCCATCCATACTTTCTGTGGATGTAAATGATATTTGTATTTCACAATGGAAGTAAAATTGCTAGATATTCTTGTTTATGCCTTCAGTGGGCTGAAGAGTTGAAACATGGTGAAGCTCTGTTGGTTAGGAAGGTAATGAAAACTTAAGGTAGTTTTTGGATTCTTCTTTTTTTAATTTAATAGATTTTATTTACTTTTTTTAATAATTTTTTATTTTTATTGAAGTATAGTTGATACAGGATTATTCTTATTAGCAAGCATTAGTTAAAAGTTAAATATAGGAAGACATCACACAAGTATTAAAAGTATTTAAACCATACCATCTGCATAAGGTTAATAATGAAACAATGTATGGTTACATTTATATTTTTACCAAATTTCATGGAGTTTTCATATTCAATTTTTGTGCCTCAGGCAGTGGCACATTGAAAGTAATGCTTGTCTGAAATGAGGAGCAGAACAATAATATTTCAGGTACACAGACAGTAGACATGGTTGGAAAATCACAGTTAAATTGTTAGTTATTCATGTCAAGTTTAAAGCTCTCAGGATCTGCTGATAGGCCATGCAGAGAAAATGAAAGGGACAGAATGGTCTCTAATAAGAACATTTACTACCATTGTGTCCCCAGCCCATTCCCACTCAGTGTGCTCTAACTTAATTGGCTCCTTTCATCCAGGCCACTTCAGGGAGGGTGCTAAGTAGTAAGTGCACCCACCAGTATCTGGCCTTCACTCTGGCCATCAGTTCCATTTCATACCGCTACAGATGGAAATGCGACACATTTATTTATTTATTTATTTATTTATTTATTTATTTATTTAAAATGTTTATTGTTTTGAGGGAGAAACAGAGCGTGAGTGGGGGAGGAGCAGAGAGACAGGGAGACACAGAATCCGAAGCAGGCTCCAGGTTCTAAACTGTCAGCACAGAGCCGGATGTGGGGCTCAAACTTGTGAACCACGAGATCACGATCTGAGCGGAAGTCGGACGGTTAACCGACTAAGCCGCCCAGGTGCCCGTATTTATTTATTTTTTAAAATATTTTTTAATGTTTATTATTGAGAGACAGAGAGAGCATGAGTGGGGGAGGGACAGGGAGAGAGGGAGACACAAAATCTGAAGTAGTCCAGGCTCTGAGCTGTCAGCACTGAGCTGATGCAGGGCTGGACCTCATGAACCTCGAGATCATGACCTGAGCCGAATTCGAATGGTTAACCGATGGAGCCACCCAGGAGCCCCTAGATATGCTCTATTTTGAAAACAATGGGATCATGGAGATTGTTAATATTGAGTTGGAAGTCAATGGTTGTGTTCTCCAAGGAGAATGACCAAATTCTGTGACAACACATCCATAGAGAGGAATGAATGGAGATAGATATAATGGCACATAGAAAAATACTCTCACCACATACCGTTGGTTTTGTACTATTCAGGTAAACAGGAGGGGGAGTAACAAGACACATTTTGGTGGTGGGAAAAGCATACAAATAGGGAGAAATAGAGAAAGGAAAGAATTTTGGAGGGACTGGTATGAAAGAAGGGAAGAGGGAATGCAACCAAACCCCACGGAGTAAGTGGAATTGCTATTAGAAAAGATTTTCTTTTGAATAAAAAAAACCTCAGGTACCTTCTAAGTATAAAAGTAATAAGAAAAGACAAACAAAAGAAAACATGGAAAGGTATAGTTATCCGAAAGCGGAAGGAAGAAGTAGAAAAAGGCAAACTGTACCAAGACTATACCAGGTAACTTTTAATGTAGTAGAAGTTTTCTTAATTTTACTTTTTATGACTTATCCCTTAGAGAAAGGTCCCTGCTTTATTGAGTCAGTGACAAAGGAGATAATTAATACATAGCTGCCTCACAGGAGACTTGAATCAAATGGCATTTTCCCTTTTAGAACTTAACTGATCTAATCAACTTATTTAAAAATTGCGCCAAAGTGCAAAATTTCCCCTAAGTCTCAAATTCTGTTAAACTACTTCGAGGAACTGAGAGTTATATTTTTATGTAATCTGTACATCAGAGTAATTTGTGAAGCCCTGGGAGGGAAATGTGAGTTGTGATGGTATGTCAGCTTGAAACACATGAAGAGGAACCTGAGGTCACACTCAAAACCTATTGGGAATTAAAGGAAGTGATTCCACTTGAAAGACCCTAATGCACGTCAAGACTGGAGAAAATAGGTCCCTCCCCAGAGTGCAGAGAAAGGGAGAATTAAGACAGAGAGGTGAGCAAGAGGGAAAACAGTTAAATGTATTGTCCCTGAGTGAGTGAATGACTATCCTGTTTTGCTGTAAGTTCTGAATTTGGATGTCATTGGTCTCCCATTCACACTTCCTTTAAATTCATTACACCACTGAAGCCACGGCTTGATTCCTTCATCAAGTTCACAGTGTAGGTTAATATGTGTTTTTATTGGACTGGGATTTCTGCTGCTACCAAGGTAGAAAGGAGCAAGCTGAGGGAAGATGAGCCTGACTTGGCTGAGTCCAACTCCTCAGGAACACTAGGCTGCACCCTGCACTCGCCACACAGACCTTCCCAGGGAATCCTTCACCAGGCAGCAAAGGAAACCAGAAAAGCACAAAAGAGCTTGTCTGAAGAGCATAGGCTGGGTTTGGAACTAACTGGCCTTCCTCTGCTTCCTTAAATTCTGTATATTACTCTCTGATCACTTCTCATGGCTTAATAAAAGACAGGTTTCCAAATGGCTTATTAAGAATGTGGCCATAGGGGGCGCCTGGGTGGCGCAGTCGGTTAAGCGTCCGACTTCAGCCAGGTCACGATCTCGCGGTCCGTGAGTTCGAGCCCCGCGTCGGGCTCTGGGCTGATGGCTCAGAGCCTGGAGCCTGTTTCCGATTCTGTGTCTCCCTCTCTCTCTGCCCCTCCCCCGTTCATGCTCTGTCTCTCTCTGTCCCCAAAATAAAAATAAACGTTGAAAAAAAAATTAAAAAAAAAAAAGAATGTGGCCATAGTGTGCCTGGGTGACTCGGTTGAGCATCCAACTCCTGATTTCAGCTCAGGTCATGATCTCATGGTTTGTGAGATCAAGCCTCATGTCAGGCTCTGTGCTGACAGTGCAGAGCCTGCTTGGGATCCTCTCTCTCTCTCTCTTCCCCTTCCTCTGCTTGCACTTCTTCTCTCTCTCTCTCTAAACAAACAAACAAACAAACAAACATTGAAAAAAAAAAGGAATCTGGCTAAGGGGTACCTGGGTGGCTCAGTCGGTTGAGTGTCCAATTCTTGGTTTCAGCTCAGGTCATGATCTCATGGTTGCTGGGTTCAAGCCCCACTTGGGATTCCCTGTCTTTGCCCTCTCCCCTAGCTCTCTCTCTCTCTTTCTCAAAAATAAATAAATATATTTTTTTAAAGGATGTGACCAGGGGCACCTGGGTGGCTCAGTTGGTTGAGTGTCTGACTTCAGCTCAGGTCATGATCTCTGGTTTGTGAGTTTGAGCCCTGTGTCAGGCTCTTTGCTGAAGGCTCGGCCTGGAGCCTGGAGCCTGCTTCGGATTCTGTGTCTCCCTGTCTCTCTGCCCCTCCTCTGCGCTCTCTCTCTCTCTCTCAAAAATAAACAAACATTTAAAAAATTTAAATTAAATTAAATTAAATTAAAGAACGTGACTAAGAGCGAGACTGCCTGTGTTCACTTACAGGTGCACCTTGAATTAGATGTATGAATTTGGGCAAGTTACTTAACCTCTCTGAGCCTCAGTTTTCACATCTGCAGAATGGAGATAATTGTAACATCTACCTCCTAGATGGATTTTGTTGATTGATTCCTAGATTGATTTGTTGGGATCAATGTGTTAATATGTGTAACATGCTTGGAACACTGAAAGAAATATTAGCCATTAATGTTATTATAAATCTGTCTTTTCCACTGGAATATCAGGTTCTAGCAGTCAGGGAAATTTTGAAGTTTATTTATTTATTTTTGAGAGAGACAGACAGACAGACAGACAAACAGATAGACAGACTCAGGCTCTCTAACAGCGTGGAGCCTGACAAGGGGCTAGATCTCATGAACCCTGAGGTCATGACCTGAGCTGAAATCAGGAGTCAGATGTTTAACCAACCGAGCCACTCAAGCACTCCCATTCAGGGAAAATTTGTATGTCTAACCCTTAGCATAATAGAATATTCAGTATGTATTGAATGTTACAAGGTAGTATAAGTAGGTTTGGTTTTAGGGAGATGATCCACATTCACTCTTCATTTACTTAGTCACTCAACAAATGTTTCTTGAACCTCCTAGTAAGTGCCAGGGATTCTGCTAAATATTGGGTGAACCAAAGGAAGAAGATCTCTGCCCTTGGAATTTAGTGGTAGAAATTATAAAGGAATAAACATAAAAATAAATTTATAATTATAATTTGTCTTAAGCGCTTTGAAGGGAAAGACTAGAGACCTATGAAAGAGAAGAACCTTTGTTGTCCTCAAGTCTGTGATCAGCAATACCATGGGGAAAAGATACTAGAAGATGGAAGAGAATTTGTATATGTGCTCCCCATATTATGTTAAGAAATATGGGTGCTCAAGGTAGAAACATCTCAATAACTGATTTTTTGCTGGTTTTTCTTATGCTTTGACTTAATCAACATATAATGCTCACTGATGTCCATGGCTGGTTAGCTCATTTGATTAGCTAATGAGGTCAAGGTCAGAGGCCAGCATGGGTCAGTGAGCTTTTCTCTTTTCTGCGGCCAGATTGCACTCTTAACCTCAGTCATCTTTCAAAAGTGTGCGTTTGGTCACAGGAAGGCTGTGTCAAGAGAATGTGGATGGGGAGCCCCCAAATTACCCTCATTGATAGTTGCTCTCCACTGGCATTTTCTAATACTTATGATAGTATGCTATAATTTATTATTCTCTGTCACTAGTTAGGGTCTAGTTCTATTTTTTTTTTTTTGACAGAGTTAGCCAATAATTTCTACAGCCAATAATTTCCCCCCCACCCAGGAAAGAAAACTGCCTTTCAAAATATTCAAACCACTTGTAAACATTATGTCTACTGGATGGAAGCTATAGACTAGAGCAGTGCTTCTCCAACAGTAATGTGCATAAAAACACCTGAGTGCATAAAATGTAGATTCTGGCTCAGTAGGTCTGAGTGGGATTCATGATTCTGCACTTCTTCCTTACTCCCAGGTCATGCTGTTGCCGCTGATCCATGGAACATACTCTAAAGAACATGGGACTAAGCATACAGTAATGAATCAAAGCTAAGTCTAGATTTTAGAAATACAGCAAATACAAAGCATGGTGAGTTTGACCACTGGTGCAACTTGCTGAAACTGTTTACTGTGTAAGGCACTTCACTGTTTATAGACAAGCTCTCTCCAAATGTTTTCTTTTAACTTTTTTTAAAGTGTTCTATTTTTCTCGGGAGGGTAAGTCTAAGAAAGAATTCAATATACTTTAATTTTAGACAATGTATTTATTATATACAGTATACATGAAGCTCAAAGGGCTGGAGCTAGAGCTAATTCCATGTTATGCAACATAAAATGCCTTTGAAACACACAAAGCCTTTTGTTTTATGGTGGAGATTTTAGTTTCATCTTCAACTTACTTCACTGTATGTGACAAGTATAGTAAAAATCTTTTGTGTCTTCTGTATTTATTTTTGGTAATAAAAGGAGACAGCTCCTTTTTCCCACTGCCCAGAAGAGGCCTATTCCCCTGCTGACATGTCTGTGTAGCTCCTATTGATACTAAGATGATCGTGAGCATGAAGTTGCCAAAGAAACTGCTTCTCTGAGGAAATTTCCATGAGTGTGAAATCATGGGAATCAAAACTGATGGGAAAGTCCCTTTGAACTTGTGAAAATTGCCAGCATTCTTATAGGAAAAGAGTCTAGAAATGCCATGATTATCTCCTTTACTATTTTAGTGAGATGCATTTCTATTGTCTTTGGAGAAAATGGTCAAGTTCTGCTCAGTACAAAATGCTTTATTTATTTTGCCTCAAATTCTTTAGGTGGATATATATTTGTGAAATTTGGATTTTCGTACTTTAGATTATTTGGTCTAAGTATTGGTCTATCTCAGCATTTTCCAGGCAAAGACACCTAAATGCAGAGGATCTAAATGATCTTTAAGGTGTCACATCCAAGCTAGAGGCAGAACCCAAGTCTCCTGGTCCTTGCTATTGTACCTGTATGCTGTGGGTGCCTCCAGACAGTCAGAAGTGCAGAAATTTCAAAACACATTGATTTGAGGAAGAGTTTAAGAGTTACACATATCTTGGTTCTCAATTTATTTAAGCAGTCAGTCTATCAATGAATAATCGATTAGCCTCTATGATGTGTCCAGCACTGTTTTACATAATGTAAAATAATTTAATATTTATTTATTGGTTCAGATTTTCTGGCAGTAAACTACTTTGGGGTGAGTTAGGCACTTTGGGTTGCTGAGTTAACTCCTGGAGCCCACTTGAGAGCTATTTATTGTAACCAACTTCTGCAAATTTGAAACCTCCATCACTTTTTACTCCTTTGTCTCATATCCCCCCCGTAAATCAGTGGCTGAGGTTCTTTCCCAAGTGTGTCTTACATCACTTTTTCCTTTCTTCATCTGCTTGTCTTGAAGGCCCTGTTACACAACTGACATCTCTAGCCTGTGGTTGAAGCTTGGGGCCCCTTCTTCCAGAGATCCCCCATACTCCTGACATCCCTATTCTCTTTTTCTTCATAATATATGTATCCTGTATTTGCATCCCTGAATTTGCCAGTTAACTGAAGCTGGTTTACTACCATCACCTCAATTTCCTTTCTACAGTCTTTGGCCTAGACCCTTCCAAACTTTCTCCTAGTCAATGTCCTTGATTGCAGCATTTTCTTTCTCCTGTTTGTCCTGCTCATACAGCTACTAAATCCATGTTTCTAAAGTGTAGTCATCAAGATAGTATGCATGACCTATCTTGCCTGTAACCATCCCTGAAACACTGCAGGCAATTAATAAGTGTCTTCTTCTTTTCCTGCCTGTCTTATATATACAAAAGCTGGAAGAAGTCCCTAATGATTCTTTGTTTCCACTTATGTAAAGTGGGGATAATAATAGTACCAATATTTTCATATAGTTGTTGTGAAAGTTTAGCTATTACTATTACTGAGAAAAATTCCAAGCTATGAATAATTTTATCTTATTCTCATCTGTCATTTGGTATCATTTGATATATGCTAGCTTCACTCTATTAAAAACCAAGTAATAAATACCTTGAGGAAAAGACAGTGCTTTGCATTTTGGAAGTCTCTAAGCTCTCCACTCTGCTGCCTAGCACAGAGCTGTGAGCCCAGTGGGTGTCAGCAGTAGTGCTCTGCTGGTTCACACCCATGCAGGGTACCCATGCAGGGTGCATGCTCATTGCTAGGCAGTCTGTTCTGATGGCTCAGTGCTTGTGCCACATCAGTTGACAAATATTTGCACATCATCCCCTGCTTGATTGATTTGAGGTAATTGGAGTTTGACATTAGCCAACTGAAAAAGTTAAAATAGATTCAAGGCATACAGGCTTTTGCTCTCTCCCTTCCACCCCCGTAATATGAGTTCTGTAATAAACATAAGTTATTACTGTATATTTGGATCCCCCTCATGGCCTCCTGTTATGGGGAGGGAGAGCCGGAATAATGTGAGAAACACAAAGAGTGGCAGGAGGCTGCACGTGCAAGTTACACCCGCATTCAGACCTGGGCATAACCAGTGTGCTGACTTGTGGGACAAGTGCCTGTGCCTCTGCCCCTGGCCTGCTGATGGCGCTGTGGGTGGAGCCCATACTTGGGAACCCTGCTGAACAACAGGCATTTCACACTGATAACAATATAAAAAAAAAGCCAGGTAGCTTACTGTTACCTTAACGCACTTCTCCCTGAGCAAGTAAGAATTTTTGTCAAAGAGCTGATGTAGCTAGCGCTCTTTGTCCAGGTTATACTGTAGCAGGAAAAACACTCATATCTTGGTTTGTTTTTCCTTTGGAGAGAGACCCCTTCCAGCTTTCACATGCAATTGCTCTTAAGTGTGACTTAACATTTCTCTTCCCAATTCACCACCGAATTTCCCCGAATCCGAACGCACTGCTGAACAGTGAGTCAGGGTATAAAGGGTGGTGAATTGAATGTAACTCTCTTCAGACTGGAGGAAGGGGGAGCGCTGGGAAATCCCAAGGACTCTGCGCTGACTTCAGTCTCTGAAGTTTGGGGAGTTCGGCAGACACCATAGAAAAGCTCCCTTCATCGCTTAAATTGTTTGAGTTCCATGGCAACAGCAGCCTTAGAAACTTGAGAGAGAGAGGGATGGGGGAGCGGGGGATGATTGAGAAAGAGATAAGAAAAGATGACCGAATAGGCCTGGGATTTTATATTCGGCGCTTAACTTGAGAGAGAAGGAAGCGATTGGGGAGGAATGCCCAAGACCGCCGCCTGAGTGATCTCATACCAGCCAAAAGGCAAACGACGGCCTGGCCGGCAGCTGAAAGGAACAAAGGCGGTAGGTGGGTGGATGAGGCAGGGGGATGGAGGGGGGGGGGGCACAACTCGCCCACGCTTGCGAAGCGCTTCAGCTAGCGTGTGACAGGCCCGGAGTTCTGGCACCGAGAGGGGAGCAACCCAGCCCACAAAGGCTCTGGCCCAGAGAATGGCCTGGCGCGTAATTCAGTGCAGGACCCGTGACCACACTGGAGTTGTAGCCTTTTGTGTGAGCCACAACAATGGAGGGGAAGAAATCAGGCCACAGGCTCGCGGCGCAGACGGGCTGGTGCGGATGTGTCTCGGCTCTGGCGGCAACGTGTGCTGCCTTTCAGGCCGTTGCCCGGCAACCGGACGCCGCCCGCCTATGCCTGCGGAGCCCATTGAAAGGCACTGCAGCCTGGTGAAAGGGAGAGCCGCGCGGTTCACAGGCCAGGCTGGGAGAGGAGGAAACAAAGGACAGGGAGCTGGGGCAGGGATCGCATGGGACCGGGGGAAGGCCTCCCTCCGTACAAGGGGGAGCACTGGAAGTCCCTTCTTCTGAAGGCCTGAATTGGTGCTCTGCTTTGGCCTAGCGTGTGGACTGCTTGAACAAATATAGCTCTTCCTCCATCTTCAAGTTCACAGCTTTCCTGGCCCAGATGTATTAAATTGTTTGGCTATTGTGTAAAACACATAGACAACAAAAACAAACCCTGTTCAAGTGGCCAGCAGAAAGTCATTTGTTAGGCAGGAATATTTTCCAAAGTAGAACCATGCACCTGGTGGGTGAATTGATGTTCACCATATGAAAGTGCTTGCTAAATGCAATTTGGTATCCCGGATTGCATCGTGAAACATTAGTGGAAAAACTAGTAATATAAAGTGTGTAGTTAATAGTAATATTACAATGCTAATTTCTTGGCTTAGACAAGTAGTCTGCAAACTTTTTCTGTAAAAGACCAGAAAGTAAAGACTTCAAGCTTTGTGGCTCTATGGTCTTTGCTGCAGCTACTCAACTGTGCTGTAATACTGGCCAAGCCTCGACAGACAATATGTAAAGGAATGGGCTGTGTTCCAATAAAATTTTATTTATGGACACTGAATGTTTAATTTCATATTCTTTACACATGTCATGAAATATTCTTCTTTAGATTTTTTCAACTATTTAAAAATGTAAAAACTCAGGAGCCTGGGTGGTTCAGTCAGTTGAGCATCACACTTTGGCTCAGATCATGATCTCCCAGTTAGTGAGTTCCAACCCCACAACCGGCTTGCTGCTGTCAGCGCAGAGCCCACTTCAGATCTTCTCTGTCCCTCTCTCTGTGCCCCTCCCCTGCTTGCGCTGTCTCAAAAATAAATAAAAAATTTTTTTAAAAATCACACGAAAACTCTTATTTGCTTGCAGGCCCTACAAAAACAGGCAACAGGCAGGATTTGGCCAGTAAGCTGGTGCCATTTGTCATCCTCTGGTTTGGACAAATGGAACAAGGCTATGTAAGATGTTAACATTAGGAGAAATTGATGAAGGGAGTATGAGAGCTCTCTGTGCTTTCTTTGCAACTTATCTGTAAATCTAAGATTATTCCAAAATAAAATGTCTATTAAAAATATTTAAATGGAAAGCTTTTTGGATAGAATGTTTGGAAAGGGGTTTGTGGTGAGGAGAGGGGTAAATTAGAGTTTGTAGTGTGTGTGTGTGTGCGCGTGTGTGTGCATGCACATGCGTGCGCTAGAGACATAAAGGAATGATTTTCCTTAGTATTTATTGACATATGTTACTGAGACCTCCCAAAATGTAACTCCTTGTTACATCACTATATGGGTAATCAAGCCATTAACATCAAACAGCCTGAAAACAAAATAACATTCCAATAATAGAGAACTCTTTGACCCTGAGGGTTGGATGAAGAATATTTTCAGCTCCCACTGAACCAGGATGATGGACACCAGAACAAGGAATAAAATCCATTTTGCTCTAATAGGAAACTAGAAAATTCTCAGCAAGTTCATTTTTAACCACACACCCACATATGTGCACATACACTCCTTTTTTTTTTTCCCAATCTGGTTAACATCTATACCAAATAAAGCACATACAAGACTTTTCCTTACAAACCAGGATCTGTATCCCTTTCCTGATATTATTAGTTGTACAAATACAGACTCTTCTCCATATTTGCCTGAAAATGGTATGATATTATGAGACCCTCTTTTTGCCTTCTTTCAGATTGAATTCTGTAACATCCTATCTCAGGCTGAACCCTACTGATTAAGAATGGTGAGGAAGTACAGGAGGGCATTTAACAGAAAGCACACCTTCTTTCTGACTGCAATTCTAGAAGGGTGTGGGATGTAGTATAAAGACGATATAAAAGTCCACAAGTAGTAGACTATTGTAACGCCAGGCATGGTGGGCAGAGGGAAGCTTGGTAATGAGAGTTGATACTGGGCCTGGTGGGCAGAGGGAAGCTCAGTAATTAAGTTGATACTGGGAGTGAGGGAGAGACTTGCATAATGTTTCTTGGTAAAATGTGAAGCACCTGGAAATTTGGTGTCAGGGATTTTCTATCGCTCCTGTCCTCTGGTCTCACACTCTCAATTGCTCCACACTAAGACTATTTGATGTTTGTTTTTTCAACCAGAGATATTTCAGGACAACTTTTTTCAAACGTGAACTTTCCCTATGCTATGGATTGGTCCTGGATTGGGGTGGGAGGTATAAAGATGAATTAGAGATGGCTTCTAGCCTTGAGTGTCAAGGGGTTCTGGGTGCAGATAAGGCCAAGTTTTCCAGTATTGTTGGTGGAGACCAGCATCAGAATCCCTAGGGAGGGTTTTACTTACAAATGCAATCTCCTGAGCCTGTTCCACACTCTGACTTTAATTCTCTGTACAAAGCAATGGGAATCTATATTTTTAGCAAATTCTTCAAGTGACTATTTGACATCCCTAAACATTTGACATCCACTGAAAATGTGAATAGATGTGAAAATGCCTTAAGTATGCTGCTGCTGCTATGAACTGGCTATTACAGAAGCATAGAAAAGGGGTGAGGGTGAAGTCAAAAGGGAAGTTCCCAAAAATGACATCTGAGCCTAATCTTAAAGAGAAGACAAGAGCAGGGATGAGGGTGACGGATAGCACGATAAAGGGAATGAATGCAGGAAGTGAAATCCTGAAGTGGGAGAAAACCACACCTTCTTATGTAGCTGGAGTATAAGCAGCAAAGAGGAATGAATGTCTAATGGTGGACTTTTGATAGACAGTGGAAAATTCATTTTGAGCAAGGGATCCTCCTTTATGTCACTCTGCCTAATTATAAGTTCAAGTCCACTCCCCAAATATGAGCATATAGTTTTTGGTAAAGGCTTGGATTTTTTCCTCATAGTATATTCTCTGTAATACAGGTACCTAGAGTGCTCATGTGCTCAGTGTCAAAGGGTGATAGCAGATAAGGGCGTATTAGGTCATTTATGCTACTCTGCTTCCAGACTTGAACATTCCTGGAAATAGAGCTATCTTCCTTTTGATTAGAGTTGGGCTGTCAGCTCTGTGACGTGTAACTGAGGGAGGATGTGTGTTATCCTTTGGTGCTGTTAAAAGAAGTCAGGCAATGCTTCTCTTTGTGGGGGGGTGATTATGAGGGAGTTATGGGAAAAGAATGTGGTCTCCCCTGGCTCCCCAACCTTCATTTCTAGTTTGGTCTGTCATTGCATCCTCATCAGTATTTCTATCCTCTTCCATTGTTTCTTTTCCTGGACTTTAGCAGGTGGCCTTGGCATTGCAAGACTTTGATTCCTCTGAAAATGAGATGATTGGGTAGTCAGCCTTATCTTCTTTCCCACGGTTTTATGTTTCCTTCCAGGTTGATCTGGTTTCTTTGACTGTCCTATTTTAAGAATGAGGCATTTTGCTTGGTCAAGTGCGTGAATTAATGTAGCCAGGGCAGCTAATCTAGACAGAAAAATACACAACACACAAACCTCCCAACAGCTGCAGAGACCATTATCTATGCTGTTTTTCTTCACCAGCTAGAGAACCTCAATTCATCAAAATAGTTGAAGGCACTTGAAAAGTTAGCACTGACCATTTGGCTCCTGGAAGAGAGAAGCACATTTGTTTTGTGCTAAAAGTAACCCTTTGTGTCTTGTGGTAAGAGGCCATAGATTTAGGTGAAAGCGAACGGTGACCAGTTATACTAAGTTAGAGAAGAGGGTATTGAGGTGGAGGGGGTGGTGGAAATTAAGGAGCAAAGAAAAAATACATTTCTATCTCATCCTTACACAGCCACATCTGCACCCAGTTGCACAGAGCACTTGTGAAAAAACAAACAAAACTCTAGTTCAGAGAATCTGAACCTAGGTACTATTGACATTTTGGGCAAGACAAAGTTTTGCTTTAGAGGGCTTTTCTAGGCCTTGTAGGATGTTTAGCAGCATCTTTGGCCTCTACGCACCAGATGCCGGTAGCAACACCCCCCTTCATCCCCCCCAGTGGTGACCATCACAAATGTTTCCAGACATTGCTGAATATCCCCTGGGAGGTAAAACCAGCCCCTGTTGAGAATCACTGCTCTAGTAGAATCACTTACCATTTTAATAAATCAAGCAGTATCCAAAGTGTTTATGGTTGTGATGGAAAGGCAGGATGCTCCAGTGGCTGCATATTTGTGGTTGGCAGCTTTCATGGGCAGATCAGGCTTAAGTGGACATGGAGCATAGCTTCACCTCAAGAATGTGACAGTCACAGCTGTGAGTTGCAGGACGGTTGAAAGAAGTAAATCCTTTTGGATAGGGTATCCTGTGAGCATAATATGTGATATTCATCGGTTTTCAAAAGTAGCTTTAAAGTTTTTTTTCTTCTGAGGCTTTATGCCATTGCTTGTGTCTTCAAGCATATAATTTCAATTCTTCACAGTTCATGGGAGTTGCAGGAGAAACATTTTTTTTCTCCCTTCATGTAGCCTGTGGGTCTCCTTGACAATATACTAGTATCCATAAAAAAGAGAAATTCACCTGAATTTCTAACTTGTGGTATTTGATTTCACCCAGAGTCGGAGAATGTTCCATACCCCAGATCCCATTAATCTTATGGTAAAAATTAAGCTATAGACTGGTACATCCTTCAGTAGGAAATTCCCATGGTTCCAGGCCCCTAGGGTGGGTCCCTGAGCTGATTCTAGAGGAAGTCCATGCTGCCTTCTCCAAACTGTGTTAAGCCTTTCCTTTGCTCTTATCAGGCTTGCCCTGCCTTTTAATACAATAAGACCTAAACAATGAAAAAGTAGTGCTGAGATTTAGACCAAAAAATCACAAAGGAAGGAAATTTTGAATTACTGCTTTCACTCAGGCTCTCATTCAACAAGTTCCAGTGTTATCAAAAGATCAGGGAATCATATTATACATCCCACAGCATATAATTATCTGCAAATATACTATTATAGGATTAGAATCTTAAAATATCTCAATCCTTGAACTGTTAGGTAAAAATTCCAGAGTACTAGCCAGGATGTCTTGGAGAACCTGGATATAAATTATGGGTACCATCGTAATTCAACTTAACAGAATGTGGTTAAGATTAGTAGTTACCGTATCTTTGGTCTTTAATCAAATTTAATTTGGTCTAGATCTTAATGCCATGCCTAGATATCCTGACCTCCCATATTTATATTGTCATCACAGTAGGATATGCACTGACATATTGACATTAATATGCAGGGATCAAATTGCTTTCATCTTTCCAATACTGACATTAGTTATGTCTCTTTTAAAGTAGCAGTTTAAGTCTGTGGGTTTTTTGTTGTAAGTAGGCCGAAAGTGAGTGATTGTAGTTTCACTTTATTCTCGTGGGTGTAACTGAGCACTGTTGGGTTTACCTTGGCATGTGAGATAGTCATAATAACATTAAACTTTAAAATCTCTAGGACAAAATCTAGGATTTGAGTTTCCCTAACTCTTTGCGGAGCTGTTACTTAGCTGGAAAATTACATTTCAATCGAACATTCTATAATTCTCTGAGGTATTGCAGTAAATGAGTGTGAAAATGCCAAGCACATCCCATCCTGGCACTTCTTATTAAGCATATAACATTCTTGAGTGAAAATAACATCACAGAGTAATTTGGTTATTAAGGCAATAACAGCATATCTTGTCCTGGTGATAAAGTTACCTTTTATTAACAGTTTCTTCCTCATTTTAATAGCTACATTAAGAAAGATGCATACTTTTCTTTCACCACTATGTCTAAGGCTGGGTGACAAAGATAACTATCCATAGGACTAGTAAATCTAAAGATTTCACATAAATGATTAATAAATTAAAGACTTTATAAGTCAGACCTAGAAGGATATATTAGTTTGTTTTTTTTTAACATTTTATTTTTAAGTAATCTCTACACCCAACGTGGGGCTTGAACTTATAACCCCAAGATCAAGAGTCGCATGCTCTACTGACTGAGCCAGCCAGGTGCCCCTAAAGGAATATATTACAGGTGGGTTGGTAGATGGTATGGTTACAGGTGATTTGTTAAAGAATTTTTTTACTTGTGCTTATCTGTGTTATCAAAATTTCTGCAATTCACATGTATTATTGTGTATTTCAAAAGCTTTATTTTGAGATGGTTAATGGATCTTTCTAGCTATTTTACCACAGAAATTCACATTATATTAAACCACAGAAATTCAGTAAATTTTTTTTCATCCCATGAAGATATTTTGATTGCTTAAAATGCATAAAGGCAATATTTTCACTCCTACAGCTTGCTTAACAAAGAAAGAAGTAAGTCATTCTTAGCTTTTGGTTTAGGATATTCCTAGGGAGATGTGAGTATATTATGTATTCATTTAAGCATCTCAGGTGGATCAAACTGAAACAAATGAAAGAGTTCATTATGAATTCAATTGACTTGCTTTTTAAGGATAAGTGGTGTTTGGAATGTATTCAGATACATTCTTGGTAAATGTTTTTAATTTGGTTAAATATGATTTGAGGAGATCATAGCTACACAAGAGCAGCCTTGTAATATAAAGGTATGAGGAAATAAGCACAGCTACCTGCCACTCAATTTGCTCCAAACTTTCATGTTCTTTCTATGCATCTATTATTACGCAGTGGAAAAAAGAAAGAGAAAAAAAAACATTAAGTAGGAGGCAAAAATGCATATCAATAGCCAATTAGTCAAGAATGTATGTTGAGTACATATTCCATGCAAGTCATTTGACTGGGTGCTGTGGGGAACTCAAAGCCTTAGCAATTTTCTACCATTATAGAACTTGACACATAATAGGTGCTTAACAAATATTTGAGTGAACACATGAGGTCATGAAAGATGAGTTGTGATAATGAATAAATAAATGTAGAAATTCAGAGAAAGGAACCTTGACTATGGTCTGGGTAGTTTTTACCAAGAAGATGGAACTTGAGTTTGGCCTTGAAATATGGGTACTTCTTTTTTTTTTTTTTTTTTAACGTTTATTTATTTTTGAGACAGAGAGAGAGCATGAACAGAGGAGGGGCAGAGAGAGAGGGAGACAGAATCTGAAACAGGCTCCAGGCTTTGAGCGGTCAGCTCGACGCGGGGCTCGAACTCACAGACCGTGAGATCATGACCTGAGCCAAAGTCGGACGCTTAACCGACCAAGCCACCCAGGCGCCCCGAAATATGGGTACTTCTTAATGGAGAAGGCAGGGATAGATGGATTCACAAAGATCAGATCTTTCCTGAGTTGGAGGGAAGGTTGTACTTAGGAAGAGAAAGAGAAAGTGGTCAGGCAGAAGAACTGTTCAGATATAGAGATAAACCCAGACCTGCTCATTCCACCTGTGTGTGGAATTGTCTTGAGGGGACTCTTGGGTCCATTTTCATGGAGTTCATTGAGATCTCTGGCATTCTGTTTAGTTTCCAGTTCTTGTCTAACTTCTCACCTTCTCACTGATATTACTCACTTATGCCCCAGCAAGGCTGACAGTTTAGGATACCTGACGCCTACTTTGCTATTCTTACGGGTATGAGTTTAGACCATTGCTGCTCAGAGCTTAAGGAGAACTGACTGAAGAAACTAATCTAAAGGGAAGGTTGTTTGAAGAATTCCTGTAGCTAGTGGTTTTCATGGGAAAAATACATAGTGACGATAAGATATATATTTATATGTGTCATGAGGTCATATATATATCATACTGTGCTTTATATATATGTGCACACACAAAAAACATGTTTTATTTATTATGTTAAATTATATGTATTTCATATAATAATAATATGTGTGTATTCACAATGAAAGAATACTCTAGGGGTGCCTGGGTGGCTCAGTCGGTTAAGCATCAGACTCTTGATTTCAGCTCAGGTCATGGTCTCATGGTTGGTGGGTTTGAGCCCCACATTGGGCCCCGTGCTGGCAGCATGGAGCCTGCTTGGGATTCTCTCTCTGCCGCTCCCCAACTTGTGCATGTGGACTCTCTCTCTCAAAAATAAATGAATAAACATTAGAAAAAATAAAAAAATAAATAAAGAATAATTCTGTATCTTGCAGCTTGGATGGTATATATTCTAGTCTGTTCTAGATATATTCTATTTTATTCTATTCTGTTTTGTATTTCATTTCTTAAAATGCTCATCATGCCTCACTGAATTCATTTCACACCCCGTAATGAGTCTACCCATAGACTGAAAGACTTGACTCTAGTCAAAGTTTCTCAAACATCAGTGTGCATCAGAATTACTTGGGAAACTTTTAAAGAAGAAACCTAAGTTTCTGAAGCCCTTTACTTAAAGATTTGGATTCATTACATTTTAGGGGAGTTCTAGGAATCCACATTTAAAAATCAAGTATCCTAGTTTGTATTGATGATTTATAGATCACATCTTGAGGAACATGACATCTAGATATTAAAAAAAAAAAATCCATTCCAAATTAAGCCAGGCCAGCTAAAACTAGATCCTGTTGCTCTGGAGCCCCTCATTTCTAGTATGCTCACTGATTTTCACTCCCCCTCACCCTTGGTATTATACCAACTGCCTACATTACAGGATGTATTTACTCTAAGAATATTATTGAGGACAGTTATTGTTCACCAAAGAGCACAATATTCTGTGTGCAGACCTTAGAAATTTCTGTCTGTTCTTGGTATCAGAAACTATTGGGCTTATCCTGAGAAGTTAGTTTGTGTTTATCTTATTTACACAATGATTTCAAGTGTCAGATTGTGTACTTCTCACAACATGCATTTTGTATAACAACCTTACTCTTGGTTTTATCTTATTTTCTAACCATAATTATTCCTTTGTTCTAATTTAGTGACCAACTTATTTTAAAATTTATGTTATCTTGTGAGAAGTTTTGTAAACTCCCTGAAATTTTATTTTGGAAGAAGGGAGATATATAAGTAAAGGATAAAAATGATAGGGAAAAATATTTAGGACTCATCTAATAGATGTGGCCATTATCAAGCCTTCCACTCATTGTTGTCTGTCTTTTCCCCTGAGCTACATAGCCATTCCTTTCTGCCTTAAGTCCACAGCTGAACAACTTTAATCCTTAACTATTCTATTTAGTCTTTTTGTCTCTAGTTTGCCCTGAATTTATCCATCCTGTATAATTCCATCAGACCAATCCTCTTAAAACTGTTTTTCATTGTGTCCTCCTCCTACTTAAAGACCTTTAATGGTTCTCTTGGTCTTGCAGAGGGGGTTCTCTTCAGTCTGATCTCTTTTGACTTCTGTGCCTACTTGACATATCCTTGTACTTCCTGCAGGTCTACCATAGTACTAAGCTTAAAGGGTAGTGTTTCCTACATGTTGGTGGAAGGTGATGTAATCTGCTCAAATCCTACTGCCCTTTTTATATTTAGTTTCTGAAGAAGAAAAAGTAACAGTATTAAAAGTTAGATATTTAAAAAATGTTTATTTGTTATGAGAGCGAGACAGAGAGTGTGAGCAGAGGAGGGACATACACAGAATCTGAAACAGGCTCCAGGCTCAGAGCCCGACGCTGGGCTCAAACCCATGAGCTATGAGATAATGACCTGAGCTGAAACCAAGAGTCAGATGCTCAACTGACTGAGCCACCTAGGTGCCCCCAAAGTTAGATATGTTTAATATCAAGACTCAAAGAGGCAGATACAGTCTCTGTCTTCAGTTAACTCACAAATTTTGTTGGGGAAAAAGAATCCATACACTGAAAATAAAAAATAATGATGCCGAGTGCACTCTGCTAAGGTCCATATGAAAGGTTCTGACAATATATTAAATCCATGTTCAGAGTGAAAAGTATTTAAAGTCCTAGACAGAGTCTCCAATGCTCTAATTGTACCTCTCAATGGACACTTGTATCAAAGGTGCCAAGAAAGAAAAGCCAACTTATGGAAGAGAGAAATGAAGAAGCTTGTTCATTGGAGAAAAGCTATTTGTCTTATCTGTAAAACTAGAAATGTTTAGAAGCATTACTTTACTTAATATCTTCACCTAACCTACTATTTATAAAATTATAAATTATATTGATCTTCCTCTCTTCCTTCTCAGTACAGTAGAATAGGCTTGTATGTATGTAATGCAATCAGTGTAAGGTTTGATTGCCTTGATGATATCTAGCAAGTTAAATATTGCATAAACCACCCGTTGGTTGAGAATCACATAACTAAAGAGGTCATCAACAAATCTCTAGGGAAAGTCTGCAAGCGTACTTAAATCTGCCATGAAAACAAATAAAGGTCCACATTCCTAGAATCTAAAATATAGTAACACAAAGTGAACCTCATGATATTCAGATTGTGTCTAAGAGAATGAGTAATATTTGCTCATTTGCTTTTTTTAGAGTCCTAGAAGGCCACAGTTGTTTTAAGCAACTGCAAAATAACCAAACAGAAATTTGGAACAAAATTAAGATTTGGTTGGAGCATTCTAAATTTTCATTAAATAGTATGTTTAAGTCCCAGATGCTCTATGAAGCACTCATAAATAATGTGATTTCTGTCTTTAAGAGCAGACATTTGCAAGGAGCTTCTCAGTTAAAGTATAGATATAAAATACTTTCTTGTAGAAATATAGTGTGATGTCTTTTGTATAAGAAGATAATGTTTCTGACCTACTGTCATTTATTTTGAGGGTTTTTTTTCTGTCCATATTCTCTCACTTTGCTACCTTCACAACCAAGCACATATTTACTGAAAGAACAATTCATGGAATGAAACAAAATGATATGAGCTGCATGAAGTTAGTTTATCACTCCTGCTTTTAGAATTTCAGTGGTCTGTGATAGCTAACTGAGCTAACCAGCAAAAGACACTTAGATTGGAAAGGGCCTTAATCTGGTTCAGGGCAAAAGAAATATTCATTATATAAATAAACTTTTTTCTGAATTTTTGCATTTTACACATTAAAATTTTTTAAAATGTTTGTATGTTATTTTTGAGAGAGAGGGAGACAGAGCGTGAGTGGGGTAGGGGCAGAGAGAGAGAGGGAGACACAGAATGTGAAGCAAGCTCCAGGCTCTGAGCTGTCAGCACAGAGCAGGGCTCGAACCCACGAACTGTGAGATCATGACCTGAGCCAAAGTCAGATGCTTAACTGATTGAGCCACGCAGGTGCCTCACATTATATACATTTTAAAAATAGCTTTCTTTTTTTTTAATAATTTTTTTTTTAATTTTTTTTTCAACGTTTATTTATTTTTGGGACAGAGAGAGACAGAGCATGAATGGGGGAGGGGCAGAGAGAGAGGGAGACACAGAATCGGGCCATCAGCCCAGAGCCTGACGCGGGGCTCGAACTCACGGACCACGAGATCGTGACCTGGCTGAAGTCGGACGCTTAACCGACTGCGCCACCCAGCCACCCCTTTTTAATAATTTTTTTAATGTTTATTTATTTTTGAGAGAGAGAGACAGAGTGTGAATGGGGGAGGGGCAGAGAGAGAGAGGGAGACACAGAATGTGAAGCACGCTCCAGGCTCTGAGCTGTCAGCACAGGGCCTGACGCGGGGCTCAAACTCACAAACTGTGAGATCATGACCTGAACCGAAGTCAGACACTCAACTGACTGAGCCACCCAGGTGCCCCTAAAAATAGCTTTCTTGAGGTGTAATTGGTATACAGTAAATTGCCCATATATAAGTATACAATTTAATAAATTTTGACATATGTGTACACCCATGTAACCACTGCCACAAATCAAGATAACGAACATATTCTGTATTCATTACTCCCCAAAGTTTCCTGATGTGATTGCCTCTCCCCAACCTATTCCTTCCAATACCCCCAGGCAACTACTCTTTTGCTTTCTGTCACTATAGATTAATTTGCATTTTCTGGAATGTTGTATAAAGTAACCATACAATATGTGGTCTTGTCTGGCTTCTTTTACCCAGAGGTTATTTTGAGATTCTCCCAGATTGTAGCATTCATCAACAGTTCATTCCTCTTTATTGCTGAGGAATATTCCATTGCATGAATATACTGCAATTGTTGATCCATACACCTGTTGAAGGATATTTGACTCATTTCCAGCTTTGGACAATTACAACTAAAGCTGCTATGAATATTCATGTATCAGTCTTTATATAAATATATTCTTTCATTTCTCTTGGGTAAATATGTAGGAGTAGAATGGCTGGATTATGGGGTAGGTCTATGTCTAATTTTTTAAGAAAAAAACTATTTTCGGGGCGCCTGGGTGGCGCAGTCGGTTAAGCGTCCGACTTCAGCCAGGTCACGATCTCGCGGTCCGTGAGTTCGAGCCCCGCGTCGGGCTCTGGGCTGATGGCTCAGAGCCTGGAGCCTGTTTCAGATTCTGTGTCTCCCTCTCTCTCTGCCCCTCCCCCGTTCATGCTCTGTCTCTCTCTGTCCCAAAAATAAATAAACGTTGAAAAAAAAAATTAAAAAAAAAAAGAAAAAAACTATTTTCAAAGATAGTTGTATTATTTTACATTCCCATCAGCATTGTATGTTCCAGTTCTGCACATCACAAACATGTGGCATGATTAGTCTTTTCAGAAATTTCTTGTTTAGTCTGCAAATATTTAGGATTTTTCAGGATTTTAGGATTTCTTGTTTAATTTCATTGTGGTCTGAGAACATACTTTATATGTTTTCTATTTAAAAATTTTTGTTAAGGTGTGTTTTATGGCCCATAATATGGTCTATCTTGGTGAATATTACATATAAATTGAGAAGAATGTATATTCTGCTATTGTTGGTTGTAATATTCTGTAAATGTTAATTAGATCCAGTCAATGATGGTATTGTTTAATCCAACTGTATTCTTACAGATTTTTCTGCTTGTTGGATCTATCAGTTACTAAAAGATGGATGCTGAAGTCTATAGCTATAATATTTGTCTATTTCTTCTTGCAGTTCTACCAGTTTTTGCCTTATGTATAAGATGCTTTGTTGTTAGGTGTATCCATGTTAAGGATTATTATATCTTTTTGGAGAATTGACCCATTTATCATTATTCCTGAAAATTCCTGAAAATCTTCCTTGTTCTGAAGTCGACTTTGTCTGAAATTAACATAGCTACTCCATGTTTCTTGTGGATATACCATTAGCATGGCATATACCTATATATATATATATATATATATATATATATATATATATATATATTTATTTATTTTTAGCATGGTATCTTTTTCCATCCCATCCCATCCCATGATATATCCTTTTCTATCCATGCACTATACATTTAAAACTAATCTAAGTTTACTTTCAGATAACACTATAACACTTCATGGGTAATTGGTAACGAACTTTTTTCAGTGTTTTTATGTTTGGAAAAAAATTTATTTTGCCTTTGTTTAGAATGATATTTTCTTTGGGTATAGAATGCTAGGTTGACAGTTTTTCTCTCAGTGCATTAAAGATGTTGCTCCACAGTCTTCTCACTTACACTGTTTCTTAATGAAAAATTGGCTGTCATCATTATCTTTGTTCCTCTGTCTGTAATGTGCCTTCTTTGGTCTGATTTTTTTTTTTTTAAGGATTTGTCTCTTCCTCACTGGATTCGAGCAATTTGATTATCATGTGTTTTGGTATAGTTCTCTTCTTTCTTGTGCTTGAAGTTTGTTGTGTCTTGGATCTGTGGTTTTATAGTTTTTCATCAAATTCGGGAAAATGTTGTCTATAAGTTCTTCAAATATTTTGTCTATCCCTGTAAACCATTTCAAGGACTCCAATTACTTTTATATTATGCTCCTTGAAGTTGTCCCAGAGCTCACTGGTTTTCTTTCCCTTTTTTTTCTTTTAAGATTCTTTCTCACTTTGCATTTTATTTTGTATACTTTCTATTGCTGTCTTTAAGTTGACTATTTTTTTTTTTAAAGAGAGAGAGAGAGAGAGAGCAAGAATTGGGGGAGAAGGGCAGAGAGAGAGAGAGAGAGAGAGAGAGAGAGAGAGAATCCTAAGCAGGCTCCATGCTTAGCACAGAGCCAGACATGGGGCTTAATCCCACAATCTGAGATCATGACCTGAGCCAAAATCAGGAGTTGGTCACTCAACTGACTGAGTCCTCCAGGCACCCCAAGTTGACTAATCTTTTCTTCTTTAAATTTTTTTTAATGTTTATTTATTTTTGAGAGAAAGAGCATGAGTGGGGAGGGGCAGAGAGAGAGGGAGACATAGAATCCCAAGCAGGCTCCAGGCTCTGAGCTGTCCCCGACGTGGGCCTCAAACTCACGGACAGCACAATCATGACCCAAGCTGAAGTTGGCTGCTTAACTAACTGAGCCACCCAGGTGCCCTAGCTAATCTTTTCTTCTGCTATGTCTCCTCAGCTGTTAATACCATCCATTATATTTTCATTTTAAAACATTGTAGTTTTCATCTCCAGAAGTTTTATTTTTTTAACGTATATCTCATGACTCTACTTAACTTTTTGCAATATCGAATATTTGTTTTAATATCATTGTCTGCTAATTCTAACATCTGTTTTTCAATTGACTGATTTTTTTCCCCTTCTCATTATGGGTTGTATTTTCCTGCTTCTTTATATGTGTGGTAATTTTTGACTGGATGCCAGACATTGTGAATTTTACCTTGTTGGGTGGGAATAATGTGAATCATGAGGTTTTCCAATCTGGCTGGTGGTAACAGACCCTCTTCTCTACCCTATGTAAATACTAGACATTGTTCCCTCTTATCCTTTCAGGTAGCTCTTTCTCCTGGCTGGAGCTTTGGGGAGCTTCCCACATGTGTATTGTTATTAGTACTCAGCTGAATTCTCAATGGGGACCTGCTGCACATCTCTCGAATTCTCTCTCTGTGCAATTCTTTCCTTTTCTGTATTCCTTATTATGCAATCTAGCTATCTTTATCTCCCTAGAGTTTCAGCTCCATCTCCTTAACTCAGTAGGGATTGGAGACTCACTAGACTCAGCCTGGGGTCAGCCCCTGTGCTACAGCATGAAAATTCTCTCAGAGTGATAAGTTGGTATAATCATAGGGCTCACCTCAGCACTATTGACATTTTGAACCAGTAATTCTTTGCCATAGTGGGCCGGAGTACATTGCAGAATGTTTATCACCAGAAGTGTATGAAAGTTCCAATTTTTCTACATCTTTGTCAATACGTGTTTTATCTATTTATTATTATTATTATAGTTATCCTAGTGTGTATGAAGTGATACCTCATGGTCATTTAAAAAATATTTTTTTTAATGTTTATTTGTTTTTGAGACAGACAGTGTGTGAGCAGGGGAGGGGAAGAGAGAGAGGGAGACACAGAATCTGAAGCAGTCTCCAGGCTCTGAGCTGTCAGCACAGAGCTGGTGATAGGGCCGAACCCACAAACCATGAGATCATGACCCGGGCTGAAAACAGATGTTTAGCCATTTTAAGGTTGTTTTATTTTTTTTTAATGTTTATTTATTTTTGAGAGTGAGAGAGAGAGAGAGAGAGAGAGAGAGAGTGAGTGAGCATGAGTGGGGGGGAAGCAAAGAGAGGGGGAGACACAGAATTCAAAGCAGGCTCCAGGCTCTGAGCTGTCAGCACAGAGCCTGATTGGGGGCTAGAACTCACAAACCACAAGATCATGACCTGAGCCACCAGCTGCCCTGTACCTCATGGTCATTTTGATTTGCATTTCCCTAATGACAGATTATGTTGAACATTTTTTTTAATGTGCTTATTATCATTTGTAAGTACCTCTGGCCTCTACCCACTAATAGTGCCACTAGTTATAACAACCAAAAACATCTCCAGACATTGCCAAAAATCCCTTGGGAGCCAACATTGCTTCTGGTTGAGAACCACTTATTTAGGGATTTGAACACAGACCCCTCAACCTGTTATTTAAGTCTCCAAGATATATTCCCATCTAACCTCTCCCAGCCTCATCATCCACCATTTTACTTATTCCACTCTCTAGTCCAACAACTATGTGCTGTTCCCCTATCAGGCCTTGAATATCAGTGCCCCTTTGACCTCTCTTGTGCTGTTCTGTTTGCCTGAAATCCTTCTCTATCTCTCTGTCTTCCAAAATTCTCCCTGCTTTAAAAGACTTACTACAAACACCTAACTTTTCCATAAACCCCTTTCTGATTTTCTAATCTGATAAGATTTTCTTCTACTAGTGGGTGTTTCTCACTCCATTAGTAATTGTAAGCATCTCGATGCATCTTTCCCTTATGTTCTGCACACTTAAGGCCCTGCCCTAAACTGTACATAGCAAGTAATCCATATGTATTTATTGAATTGTTAGTTTGTGTTTTTACATATTTAAGGTTCTTTTAAAAATATATATGTCTGTTACAACTCAATAATAAAAAGGTAATGCAATAATAAATGTGCAAAGGATCTAAGTAGAGATTTCTTGAAATAGGAGATACAAATGGTCAGTAAGCACATGAAAAAATGTTCAACATAATTAGTCATTAAAGAAATGCATATCAAAATGACCATGAGATACCACTTCATACTCACTAGGATGGCTATAATCAAAAAGACAGATAAAACATGTATTGACAAAGATGTAGAGAAGTTGGAACCTTTATGCACTTCTGGTGGGAATGTAAAATGGCATAGTTATTTTGGTGATTAATCTGGTAGTTTCTCAAATGGTTTAAACACACAGTTACCATATAATCTAGTAATTCCACTTCTAGCTATAGACAGATCCAAGAGAAATTGAACATAGGTCCTCACAAGAACTTGTATTCAGGTGTTTGTAGCAGCATTATTCATAATACCCCAAAGTGAAAACAACCCAAATGCCACCAACTGATGAGTGGAAATATAAAATGTGGTATATCCATACAATGGATTGTTATCATTCAATTAAAAGAAATGAAGTACTAATACCTACTGCAATGTGAATGATCCTTAAAAACATATAAAAGAAGCTGGTCACAAAAGGCCACGTATCATGTGATTACATTTATAGGCGTGCATGACCCTGAATATGCTTATAAAGCAATTGAATTTTACGCTTTAAAGGAGTGAATTGTACGGTGTGTGAATTAGATCTCAACGAAAAATTTAAAAAGGCATATCTGTAATTAATGTTCAAAAGAGAGATATGTTACATGTGAAATATCAATATATATATAAACTATCTTGATAAAAAACAGTCCTTTTCTATGAGAAAACAATTGGACAGCAAAGCCAGTTTTCTTGGCGAGAAGAGAATTGCTCACGCTTTCACAAATCTGCCTGTGGACTAAACAGATGAATTCTGCTAGGATGGATGCCACTTTTTTTTTTTTTTTTTGGTAAGACATCATCCTTTTTGGTACATTGTTATTAAGTTTTAGCTTGTTATCACTTCTCACAGATTTGATAAAGTCCCACCTGAGCACGTTTACTGTATTTTATATTGTATTATTAGAATATGCACCCAAGGCTTGTCTTTGGCCTTTGCAAAAGGCAAGAGTAGCCATTACTTTCTATATTCATAATATGACCACCCTGAGTTAAATAAGATGGGCTTTACTAGCATAAGGAGCAAGTACTTAAAGCAGAATAATTAAGAAGCAGGTTTGAAGATCAGATCTGATATATTCCCCTCTTATCAGATCTGATACATTCCCCTCTGCTTTCTGGACAGACTCTGCTTGTACTCCTTCAGGTACCCAGTTGTATGTTAGATGTTCTTCGTGCAAACTGTTGTAGATTTATGTCTTGAGTTTCACTGGTGCAAGCACTCAGAGAAAAAGGAACACATTTTCAGAGGACTCCAAACCAACTTTCAAAATAATTTTGTTAGATGCTGAGAAAGCTGTATAAGCCCAAAGAATGGTAGATTGATTGGGCATTTAAAATATTATAAATCTATACTTTTGATATTATTATGAACTGGGTTAGTACAAAAAACTAGGCACTTAACGTATTTTCTTCTTTTGTTGTGATAGGTAGAATGAAAACATTAATTATTTTAACTCTTCTTACTAGGAATATTTTAGGTTATTACTTGGGATATTTTTCAGATACAAAAATAAATAATATGTTATACACATTCATTGTTAAGACGGGCATTTTAAAGGCCCCTTGTTAATAAACTACTGAAATAAAAATTATGTTAATTTTAAGGTGTTTCAGGAAAAAAAATGTTCCTTGCTGGAAATCCATCCTGTGTGTGTGTGTTTCAGTGCAGGCTGTAGAATTAATTGTACCCCTCTGATGGTTAATTAGTTTTGGATAATCTGTTTTACTCGAAGAGCCAAAAATGTAATGAAAAGAGCTTTTTGGGGGCTCCTGGGTGGCTTAGTCAGTTGAGCGTCCAACTTCGACTCAGGTCATGATCTCAGGTTTGTGAATTCAAGCCCTGCATCGGGCTCTGTGCTGACGGCTCGGAGCCTGGAGCCTGCTTTGGATTCTGTGTCTCCCTTTCTCTCTGCTCCTCCCCTGCTCATGCTCTGTCTCTCTCTCTCCTTCAAAAATAAATAAAAACATTAAAAAAAAAGAGCTTTTTGAATTTTGTTTTTTAACCAGCTTTATCTTAGTGTGTAAGTAGTAAAAGCAAATCAAAGGGCTGCTTGGCTGGGAACCTCTTGGTAAAGTAATCAGCTTTGATGTTTGTCTTTTGATAATCCACATAATTTTGGGTAGAGGAAAGGCCAGATATTCAAGATTTGCCTCCATTGACCAGGATCTGACAAGCTTGCAAATTCTAACTTTAAATGGCAGCACCTGGAGTTCTGGGCTTCATGAGCAGGCAAATAATAAGTAATAGGAAAAACATACACTACTCAGTGGAAACCATGAAAACTAGAAAAGGCACAAAGACCAAAACCTTTGAGAATAGGACATATTTGAATTTTGAATCGGAAAAGAGTTTCGAGGTTTTGATTTTAATTTGGATTATGGAGAAAAGTGGGGCCCGAAGAGGTTAAATGAAATATCCATGATCAATAGAAAGTTAATGCTAGAACCAGAACTGAAACCCAACACCTTGGCATGTTTTTACTCCTATACCAATCATTTATACTCTTGGTCATTCACTCATTTCACAAGTATTTATTAAGTGTATACGATGTTCCAAGTTCTGTGGTGGACACTGGGCTTTTAATAGTGAATACATAAAATGATTCCCACCCTCGTGGATCTTACATTTGGTAATAGAGATTGATATTAATCTGTCCTGTGTACACACATAACCGTGAACTCTGGAGACAGGGTGCTATAAGGACACATCATAGGGAAGCCTGGCTAGTGAGGGCAGTCAGAGATGGGGCCCCACCTATTCATAAATCCACACCCAATTTTTCTTGTCCCTCAAGTCTACTGTCCTATTTTGACTTCCAGACCTGATTGTGTCTATGTTCACATCTCTCCGCCTGAAATGAAGTCTCTTTACTTTTTTACATGGCAAATATCCACTTGTCTTTCTGGGCCTTTAAATGTCATTTCCATAGAGAAGCCTTCCTTGACCCCACCGATTAGGTTATGTGTGGCCATGATACAATCTCCTAGCACTATATACTTTTTCATAGTAACACTTCTCACTATTAATTGTGCAATTGTTTATTTAAGATCTGGCCTCCTCACTAGACTGGAAGCTCCTCGAAGGCAGAGACCATGACTGTCCTGCTCTGTCCTGTGAACAGTCCTGCCACATAGTAGATTACTCAACAAATATTGACCAAACAATTGGTTAAGTGAATGATCCTGTCTCTGAGCTGTCATTAATAATGTTGACCATCTTTCTCCTTGAAGCCTCTAAAGTCGATGAAGCTAGAAGCAACTTGATTTATGTAAGGGACACCTTCCCTGTTGCCCTTTTTTCTTGCTCTTTCTTCTATCTTGAATTTTTGTAGTTTTTTTTTTTTTTTTCAACGTTTATTTATTTTTGGAATTTTTTTTTTTTTCAACGTTTATTTATTTTTGGGACAGAGAGAGACAGAGCATGAACGGGGGAGGGGCAGAGAGAGAGGGAGACACAGAATCAGAAACAGGCTCCAGGCTCCGAGCCATCAGCCCAGAGCCTGACGCGGGGCTCGAACTCACGGACCGCGAGATCGTGACCTGGCTGATGTCGGACGCTTAACCGACTGTGCCACCCAGGCGCCCCAAATTTTTGTAGTTTTTGACATAAAACAATCCTCTCCCTAGACCTTACTTTCCTCTTTTTACTCTTTGGGGAAATTAGCCAAAATTAATGCAGGGATCTAATTAGTTTTGGTTTCAAATGGAAAGCTCCTTATTTGGGGTTTGTCTGTTCACATGCTTCTCGTATAGCTGGCATAAATGCTCTGCAATAAAGAAATCTACTCTGATGGTCTTGTGAATTCTCTTTCAAAATATACATTTCCTTGACATGTCTGGGCAGGGGCATGTTCTGATAAGAAAATTCTGTTAGTGTATACTGGCCCACCAGTGTATATAGGTCCTGAAGTGGCCTGACTTCCTGGTAGAGATAGAGACACAGAGGAAGAATAACTCAGAACAAAAATAAATTTAAAAAAGGAGAAATATCAAGAATTACAGAAGTCTGTAGGGAAAGCCCATGGAAAAAGCAATGTGCTGATATAGAAAGCAACAAAAGATACTAAAAAAAGAATAAATAAATTTTTATAGACTATTCAGACTTTCCATGTTGGCTATGCTTATTTAAGGAGAACATGTTCATGTATCTTGTTTATCCTTCAACTCAGTCCTGTGCATTAATGAACATGTGTTGAATACCTACTCCATGTAAATCTAGCAGGACTATGGAAATGAAGAAGGTCATGATTTCCTTCAGAAAAACAACCATCTAGTAGGAGCTGTAGATAGATTTATGAATATAATGCCAGGTATAAACAGTGTCCACCAAATAAGAGGCATAAACAAAATGTAATAGGAGCCCAGAAGAATGCACGGCAATTGGACCAAGTGGAATCAATGCTGTTTTTTATGGAGGTTTTAGCATTTAATCAGGGTAAAAAAAATGGGCTTCAGCAGTCATATGTGGTACAGCAGAAGGAGTGGTGGCAGGGAGAATGGGGACAAGAAGGGAAGATATTCCAGGCTGAGGGGATAGCTTGACTGAAACCATGGAGTTACAGTACATTTGAAAAACTGTTGAGTTGACCCTAAAGTATATGGTATGAGGCTGGAGAGGTTTGGTAGGGCATAAGAACAGAAAAATATTTGAGGCCAAATTGTAGAAGGTCTTCAGTTCTGTGCTAAGGAGGTTGGATTGGATTCAAGCAGGCTAGGGCTTTACAAAGTTCATGAAACTCAAAGTGCTTAATCATCTTCCAAACCCAGAAACTCTATGGACATCTATTTTAATTTATTTTCAGTTTATAATTTTTAGATTCATTTCATGGAATAGTTTGGTTAGATGTTTATGTTTTTTTATTTCTGTGTTCCTGGCACTTTGCATGCAGCCTTGCTCATATAGGCATTTGATAAATTTGTTGAGTGTTGTTCACTCCCCCTTGGGCCTTGTTTATACACAAATTAGAAACTTCTGTCACAACTTATCAACTCAGTTCCATACAAGTGACCAATCTGGACCATTCAGGCTAAACGAAACTTTCCCACTGGTTTCCCCCTGTATTCTAACCTGTCTGTACAATCAAGCCAAGATTTCTAATTTGTCTTGCTTTTGTGCACATAGCCAACTTAAGCTCCTTTTTGATTTTGCTTTGGATTGCCAACATTCTATTTGGTAAGAAGACAGCCAACTTAGATAATTGGAGACAAAAAAGAAAAAAAGTGTTTTTCCATGATGAGCAGTCAGTCCTTCAGTTCCTCTTAATTTTCCTGATAATTGCTTTACCCCAGCACTCCAAACTGCCTAGCTTAGTTTCTACATTTCAGGGTCTGATGCACAATTCCTTGGAATCAGTTGACATGTTAACTCTGAACCTTCAAAGAAGAAAAGCTTTCACTCCTGCACAGTCACATATGCCTGAACGGCTTGCCTCTTTACATACCGAACAGGCTTGGTTGCCTTTGCAGAAAATTAAATAACTCATCCTTTTTATACCAGTGCCAAACATCAAAAGGGCCAACTACCTACTGAGTAGTGTTCAAAGACCAGCTTAAAAAAATCAAGACAGGAATGAAAGCCAAGGTTTTCTGCAAAGCAAATGCTTGCCAGAAACCTCTGGTAGTCATGGAGTAAAATCCCATTTTCATAGTTTCACTTTGTGCTTTTAGATACATTGGGCTGGTGTTCCCCTCCCACCCTTGCCTGTCTTATTCCCAGGGGTAAGTTGGGTATTTTTTCCCTTTTTGGAATGGAATTAATTTAGACCTGTTTGATGAAATGTGCAGTAAAAATGTATTATAAATGTTGATATCAGGGAAAGGAGATGATACGCCTGTGGGAAGAATGGTAGGACCCATAGTATGGCTGAGTCCATGGAATGCTTTCTATTGGGGCAGGATTGTACCACAGGAGCCTGTTGGATTAGTCTAGTTTATGTCACCCATTAAAACCTCTGTCTTGCATGAAACCGCCTCTGTTTCCTATTGGTTCTGGGCTAAGTTGGGAGGTGGTTTGGACCTCACTCCTCCATGGCTTTGCTTTCTGTCTCCCTCTCTTGCTAATGTGCCAAGTCTTTGTCATCAACACCTGTCTGTGCCTCATCAACACCTGTCTGTGCCTGTCAAAGACAATAGCCTCTTGCCCTTGCCCTGTTCTTTCTTCCTTCCTTCCTCTCTCCCTCCATCCATTCTTCCTTCCCTCCCACTCTCCTTCCTCCCTCCCTTCTTCCCTCCTCCTCCCTCCCTCCCTCTTTCTCTCTCTGTCTCTCTCTCTCTCTCTCTTCCTTCCTTCCTTCCTTCCTTCCTTCCTTCCTTCCTTTGCTTCTTCCTTTTTTCTTTTCCAGTAGCAGCAACCAATGTTTACTTGGTGACAACTTGTCTTTTATTTGTATGAGACAGGAATAACAAACAGCAATAACAAACAGATAAAAAGTCTTAGAACCAGACTAATTTGGCTGGAGAGGGACAGAGATAAAGGATAAGAGCACAGGGCATTGGTATCTCCACCTTTCTGCTCCCAAGTGCTGCTGTGCTAGACCCTATGTGTCCCTGTGCTTGACCAACCCACTGTCCCAGAAATCTTGTTGAAAGGGAAGCTCTCTATGGCTCAGTTTTATATCATGTAACCTTGTTGCTCACATCATAGTTGATTGGACCAAGGTAGGATACTTGTGCCAAAGATAATCTGTAAACTGGCCAGTGACTTGTGGTGTGGCCTGGCAGAAAAATTGTGCTTGGTCAATTGTATTTTCTCCCTGAAGGATTTCAGCAGAGATATATTGAGAATTTCTAGGGGGAGCTGTAGCTAAAAGATCATTAAATTAAGAGAGACTTGAGATGCCCTAAGTGAGCTGTATTTGTATGCAAACAGAAGATATGAGGCAGAGAAAAGATACAGAGTCAAGCACCTGAGTGAAGATCTCTAAAATGTCAAGTGAAGATGCTTGCCTTTGATTTAGAACTACTGTTCAGTTCATGCTCTGTGAGGTCTGACCCTGTTACTAAAGTGTTATTCGATGTCCCCATTAGCCATGTGAATCCTTGTAATAAACCCCTTTCTTGTGCCAACCTGAGTGCGTGTTAGAAATGCTTTCAGCTCCAAGGAACAGAAAACTCAACTGGTAGTGTCTTAACCAAAGGGCATTTATTATTTATGTGACATGAATTCTAGTTCCAGTATTGCTTTAGTGGCTTGATGATGTTGTGAAAGATCCAGGAGCATTTACCCCTCTGCATTGCCTTGTGTCTGTGGTTGCTGCAGTTCTAAGCATCACAAGACAGTGTCTTCAGCAGACAGGGAGAGAAGTGGGTGAAAAAGTCTTTTCTCCTTGAACCTTTATGATAATTTTTTTTATCAGGGAGAAAAATCTGCCCATAAATCCATAGAGATGATGCAAGACTTTCCAAGAACTGGACTATAGGGTTCACAATCTTAGGCTATTTATAAGCTGTCTTTATTCCAAAATTGCATGGGCAAGTAGACTATTTAGAATGCTAAATACATTTTTTCCATAGAAATAGTAATAATTAGGTTTCCTAGTAAGCCCACAAAATACTGTAACATACCTAAAGTATAGTATGATTTCACCTTTACCAATTGCTATTTTAAAACTGTTTCTTTATGGGGTGCCTGGGTGGCTCAGTCAGTTAAACATTTGACTTCAGCTCAGGTCATGATCTCACGGTTTGTAGGTTTGAGCCTTGTGTTGGGCTCTGTGCTGACAGTTCAGAGCCTGAAACCTGCTTTGGATTCTGTCTGTCTGTCTGTCTGTCTGTCTCTCTCTGCTCCTCCACTGCTCAAACTCTGTCTGTCTGTCTCTCTCTCAAAAATAAATAAACATTAACACAAAATTTAAAACTGTTTCTTCACAGTAGGATCTATTCTGGATTCCAGGAAGGGAGATGTCTCCCATGATAGGTAACTGGAAATAGAACCACAGAAGAGAAGGCAGAGCTTTATTTCTTCCATAAGAGAATCAAAGAAGTTTGTACTGGGAGTTAGGAGCTCTGGATTGCATTTCTGGCTTGGTTCCTTTATTAGAACTTTCAGGATGTCTTTTTCTGTTCTGTCAAAGGAACTAAGAGTCTAAAGGGTCTAAGTAGATCATCTCTAGAGCTCCTCTGTCTCTAGCATTCCGTATCTCTTTAGAACACATAATCTGAATTAGGGAACAAAAGATTTTGTATACAATAGGTTAAGAACATAGTTACAAATTCATATTTTTCTGAGGCTTGTTCATATGCACAGAATTACACGGTGACGTAATTACTAAAAATGGGCCTTCATGCTAAATCTAATGTGGGTTTCCCCTGCATATAACAAAGAGGTCTCCGTCTTTCTCCAAAGGAGTGAGGTTAGTTAAAACCAGAACAATGTCTTAGGGAACAGGGTGAAAACAGTGAAATCCCCCTTCCTTTCAAGCCCTGTCTTTCCATAGAATAGAAGGCCATTCATTCTTCAATGCCTTTGCTACTATAGTTGCTTGTAGTCCCAAGATATCTTGGGAACTGCCTGAGGTCTGAGCAGAGGTAGAGACCCACCCATACATATGTCACTGTGCCAGTCTGGTCTGGCCTGGACTTGGTCCTCTTTAGTTCCCCACCCTGCAGCCTGATGACACTATCCCCACCCCTCCCTTGGAATATGTAAGGACACTCATTGTCCATGGGACCTGTGTCAGTGCCCTTGACGGATAGGCTTATTGTGACCATTTATTTAGGGCAAAGCTTGTGTTGGTAATTTGGAGTTGTTTCTATTCAGACCAGAATATAATTTTGAAATTCTCATTTCCATATGTCAGCTACCAATTAAACTATTTACAGTTGTCATTAGAAGTCTCCATGCAAAGTTATCTGTAGGACCATAGTGGATAGGACCAGAGCTACAGTTATCTAGGTCATTTGGGAAATAGTCTCAACTTTGGGATGAATTTCAAAGGTGATTCAAGTTAATGTCCCTGCCTTTGCTTGAGCTGTCTGGGATATTAGACAGAGCTGACACGCTTCAGAAAAATAAATTATATACTCTACTTAGATGTATGCTTTAAGCTCTGCTGCCTAATATCATACAAAAATTTTATTGATCACTGATCTGCACTATGACACTGAGTCTCCTTGAGACTTAATACAAGTCATTGAAACTTGTTTAGCTTCAGCTTCTTCATTCATGAAATCGGGGATGATAAAAAAAGGTTTAAAATAGTGGAGTGTTTTTATATTTTTATTTTTTAGTCTTTTAGATGGTAGATTCTCAATTCCTTATGGCTACCCTATACAGAAGAAATTTATATCCAACCCACCCCCCCCACCTCAAATCTCAAGGATGCATCACTTTTGACAGTGGTGATTGATATTCAGGGATCATAGATCCCCATATATTACCAGTAGCCAGTTTCAAAATTTCTTCCCTGATGCATCTTATTTACCAATGCTAATATCTAGTAGAAAAGTGTTTTTGTCTATATTATTTAAGAAGAATCAAATAATAGTTTTGTTTTTTTTTTTTTTTTTTTTTTGGTAATTTCTAACAGAAAGCTTGTTTGCTTCTCTCCCCAGTGTGCACCATGCTCTCTTCTGTTACTGACCAGACTACAGGGCAATCTGATACACATGCATAGTGTTGCAGGTCAAGCTGACCCAGCTTTTAGCTTTGGCTTTTTCACCAGCTAGTATGTGGGTCCAGTATATACTGGGTGCCCAACAAATGTTAAATGTAAGCTTCCTAAGTTCTCTTGGCCTCAGTTGTCTTATTTGACAACTAAGACAGTTCTTGCTTGTGGCAGGTGCTATTCGTTGGCTAGCCCTCTAGTTCAACCCTCCTTTTCTGCCTACTTCTCAGGATAGACTAGAGCCTGAAAAATGAAACAGGACTTTGGGCAGCCTCCCTGGAAGCTAGGCCTGGCTCATGTAACCAAAGGGGTAGTCTGCTGGAGGATTTGTGAGAAGAGTTATTTTCCTAGATAAAGTGTCAGAGACATGGGAAGAATACCTCTTCTTTGCCTTCTGCTTCCTTCCTTGAAAGCGGTTGTGTGGGGAAGAGATAACTGGAATTGTGACAGCTATCTTTCTTCCATTTGTAAACAGGCATGAGGATGAAAAGCCAATAGTCTGAAGATGGGGGTGCCTAGAGACGGAAAGAGGCTAGGCCCTTGGCCACACTGCTGAGCCACTGCAACAACCTTTGAATTGTTTATCCATAGACTTATTATATAATCATATATCTTGACTCTTAAACAAAGTCAGGTTTCTTTCTTCCTTGTAGCCCATGTCACATCTGGAGACATTTTACTCACTACAAAGTGATGATCTCTAAAGTCACTTAATTCTATGTTTCTTTTTCTTCCAGTACTGACTGAAGCAAATGTTTTCTTGGTATTGTCTCATTACAGATGAGTTTCATTTCCTTTCTTATGTTGTCTAGTAGAGGTGCTAATGAGCACTGAAATAACAATAAAGTTAATTAATAGGACGAAAAAGAGTAGGGAATTAAGATTTCAGAATAACTCACATTACATACTTAGAAAATAATCATGAGGAAAATACACTGAGGAAGCTGGAATGCCTGGGAGAGATGATCTCCATTTCCCTTGCCTATTCCCAGAAGACTCAGGATGCTCTGTGAGCAGGAATATAACAAGAATTTTAGCAAGTCACTTTCTCCATCCTATGAAAGGATTTTAACTTCAACAACTCCCCTCCCCAAATAATCCAAGGAGAAGGGTGGCTTCCTTATATAGGATGGAATAGCCAGTGAAGTCACACCAGGACGGTGGGGAAAACAATCTGGTTTTGTTTTTGCATTCTGTCTCTAATTGTTGTATCTGATAGCCCTTTACAAAGTCCAGGAAAATGGAATTGAAAAGCAACTGTGGAAGCACCTGTTCAAAGCCATTTTTGAACTGCCCATGTGGGGTTTTGGTTAGTTTCCTCGGGGAGGCAGAGCGCCCAATTGTGTCAAGGCGGATGGTGTAGGTCTGCTTGAGGACAGAATTTGTACCCCAGCATCTGTGAAGGTTTTGCTCTATTTGAGTCGCTGTGAATAATGGGGCTTTCCATAAACATACATTATAACCATGTAGATCAGTTTGACTAAAAACGCTGCTCTGGGTGTTCTTCCTGTAACCCACCTGACCTAAGGCAAATACTCAGTGTGTGCCTTCTGGTGAGAGTGGTCAAAGCCTTTTAGGCCTCATCAAAAAATGTGGTTTTGACTAGATAATTTTTAGATAACAATTTTTTAAGTGAATGAAATAGTCAAAGTCATTGATAAAACAAAATTATATTAAGAGAATATTCCCCAATCATGCCACCCTTTTATTTTTTTCTTACTAACCTCACATACACACAGAGGTGTAAATTCTCTCCCTTTAGGTGCATGTATATCAGTTCTCACATTTATCTAAGTTTACAGTCAAGAAATGCATAGTTTGTGAGGTTAGTGCAAATGTAAAAACTCTGGCCCAGGGAGATGACTGGTCATGGGAAAGGTGATGAACAACTGATCCTGAGCTACTTTTATCACCTCTCTGGGCTTGAGTTCCTAATCTGGAGAGTGGAGCAAGTACCCTGAAATTACCTTTGGGATAATTTCCCATAGCTCTAATGTGCCATGGTTCTACTCAGCCTTCTGAATAAGGGTAAGGCTAGTCATTACTTTTCTTCTAAAACGTTCTTCTTAAACTCTGAAAATGATTTCAAAGGGACAAATCCCTTGCAATTTCAAAAGGAGTTTGAGTAATTACTTTTTCACCACAACATTTTCTATAGGCAACTTACATCTGGAACGAGCTCTCACAATGTTCTTTTGGCACTTGGTTTCCCTTTTAAAATAGTGATGCCTGCCACTGCCTATAGTATGATATCCATTTTTTTCAGTACTACTGAAGCCAAGCCTTTCTTTTTTTAAAAAAATTTTTTAACATTTATTTATTTTTCAGAGACAGAGGGAGACAGAGCTCAAGCAGGGGAGGGACAGAGAGAGAGAGGGAGACACAGAATCTGAAGCAGGCTCCAGGCTCTGAGCTGTCAGCACAGAGACCAATGCACAAACTGTGAGATCATGACCTGAGCTAAAGTTGGATGCTTAACCAACTGAGCGACCTAGCACCCCAAGCCTTTCTTTTTTGAAAGTACCTTTAAATACACATTTCAATGCATAGTGTAATGAAACCTAGGGATTTGTTAAAAATATAAACAGGTTGTGAGGTGCCTAGGTGGCTCAGTTGGTTAAGCGTATGACTCTTGATTTTGGCTCAGGCTATGATTACACAGTTTGTAAGTTCAAGCCCCCCATCAGACTCTGTGCTGACAGTGCAGAGCCTGCTTGGGATTCTGTCTCTCCCACTCTTTCTGCCCCTCCCCAACTCATAATCTCTTTGTCTCTCTCAAAATAAATAAGTAAACTTAAAAAATATACAAACAGTTTGCAAATATTATTTCTGGAGGGGATAGGAGGAAATGTTGGGAGGTAATGATTATGTTTATGGCATAGATTGTGGTGATGGTTTCACATGTGTATACTTATCCCTCAACTCATCAAGTTGTATACATTAAGTATATACAACTTTTTATATGTCAATAATGCCTCAAAAAAGTGTTTAAAATTTATTTTTTAGTTTTCTCTAGCATCTCTTTTAACTGATAGGAAGTATTAGAATTACAGAGCTTTCATATGTGTTAGCTTTCATAATAGAAGCTGTGAACTTTTGTACAAAATTTATAAGCCTCAAGAATATAACTATCTTTTAAAAACAAGTTTTAACAGTATGTAAAATTACTCTATGAAACATGAGGGAAATCCAATTCATGATACTGACAATGATGAAAGTTGCTATCATTAATTTTGTGCCTACTGTTTGCCAGCTGATTATTATATCCAGCATTATTTCTAATTTTTATAACAATATGAGGAAAGTATTATTAAATTTACTATACACATAAATATATTAAGATTCAGAAATGCCATGGAGTAGCACTGGTGCTTGAACTTGGGTCTGCCACACTTCTTCCATTATGCCAGGCTGAAAGGCATTTCTTCTGATTGCTTTTGCAAAAAATTTTTATATATAGTGAGGAGATCTGTTGGGCCCAATCCATGGTATGTAAAGCTATAATAAGATAAACAGTCTGAATGGAAGCTTTATTTTAGTAGAAAATAAAATGTTAGAAGAGAGTAGAGACATGAAAAGTGGCAGTAAACGTGTATAATGCCGCTTTGTACAAGGCACTGTTCTAAGTGCTTTATGACTATCAGCACATATAAAACTCATAAAGCCTTATGGGATAGGTGCTATTATTATTACGCTGGTTTTCCAGATTAAGAAACAGGGGCATAGAGAGGTGAAGTAGCTCACTCAAGTTAGTAAATAGTAGAGCTAGGATTTGATCCAAAGCAATCTGGTTGTAGAGTCCATGTTCTTAACCTCCTCACTCTGCTACATTTATGTTGTATTTAATTCCTCTTATAAGATACAGTCTAATAATCCAGTTGTGCCTCCTAGAAACCAAGGTAAGACATTTGAAGATCCCTTAGATGTCCATATTATTTTTTGCTTGCAGTAGAAGGAGAGAATATTGCCCCTTCTATGGCTGGAGGATTTCCTTCTTTTTAAAAAAATTTTTTTAAATGTTTATTTATTTATTATTTTTAAAAAAAAAATTTTTTTTCAACGTTTTTATTTATTTTTGGGACAGAGAGAGACAGAGCATGAACGGGGGAGGGGCAGAGAGAGAGGGAGACACAGAATCGGAAACAGGCTCCAGGCTCCGAGCCATCAGCCCAGAGCCTGACGCGGTGCTCGAACTCGCGGACCGCGAGATCGTGACCTGGCTGAAGTCGGACGCTTAACCGACTGCGCCACCCAGGCGCCCCAAAATGTTTATTTATTTTTGAGAGAGAGACAGAGAGACAGAGAGACAGAGTACGAGCAGGAGAAGGGCAGAGAGACAGGGAGACACAGAATCTGAAGCAGGCTCCAGGCTCTGAGCATATAGTCTCATGCGATGTGGGGCTCGAACCCACAGACTGTGAGATCATGACCTGAGCCAAAGCCGGATGCTTAACTAACTGAGCCACTCAGGTGCCCCTTGGAAGATGTCTCTGTAGTTGTACAATGTCCAAGCAATACCATCTATCTCCTAGGGACTGGGTAGAATCCCTATGATGATAACCTCCCTGTCTCCATCCAGTCTCCTCCACACTCTCCCCATGTCCTTAAAACAGGAAATAGCACCCCAATGAGTTTTGTAGTGGTTGCCATTAAATATACATAAGTATACGGTACTATTTATGCCATTTGGAAGTTCATTGGGCAGTCAGAGATAGATAGATAGATAGATAGATAGATAGATAGGTAGAGAGAGAGAGAAAGCAATTACACCATATTAAAGGCCAACATGATGAGGAAACAGTGTGGGCTGCAGTTGTCTAGGAGGGTTTCACTGGAGATATAGGATTACTCTGGGCCTTGAAGATGTTGTATTTGGCCAGGAAGGGGGAAAAGGAAGAATGGTCAGAGGTATAGTGAAAGAAAGAGGGTAGAAAGCCTCTGTGGCTGAAGGGGAACCATCTTTCCCACTCCCACTGCATCTGTTTGTCTGTGGTGTCTGTCTTGCTGCTACAGAGTCCCTCTGATTTACCCTCTCTGGAGTCCCAGACCTTCCTTAGGCTCAAGAAGATGGATGGCTAACATATTCCTATGTGCAAAATGGGCGACTTGGGTCCAATGAGACATTCATCTTCTAGTGAGTTTTTTATGAAGAAATGAAAATTCTGTATTTGAAAAAAGTCAAGGGAGTAGCTACAATACATAGGCATTGGCACAAATGACTCGATGGATTGGAGCCTTAGGCTATTAAAGACCTGGGAATTACATAGTGCAATAACATAAAATTGGACACGGGCTACTCTGTGGCTGAAGGGGCACCATCTTTCCCACTCTCACTGTATCTGTTTGTGGTGTGTGTCTGGCTGCTGCTGAGTAGCTCTGATTTACCCTCTGCACTCAAGAGTTCATGACAGCTACATTATTCCTTCACAGAAGTATACAGAGACCAGTACATTTTGCATATAAGTTTTCTCATCTGTGAGATGGGGATAATACCTGTATCTAACTCATTGAGTTGTTGTGAAGATTAACTGAGTTAATATATATAAAGTGCTGAGACCATTCCCTGTTGATTTATATTACACACATGGAGAAATGTTCTTAGGAAGATGTGCTAGCTAGCTACAGAAATGATACAGGCTACATGTGAAAAATGTATGTTGGAAGAGGTGAATTTCAGAAATGGGGCCCAGAGGGACAGACTCTTTCCCAGGGCTTAATGGGGGATATTTAGGAGCAGATATGCTAAGTCTCCGTTTCTTTCAGGCTATACAATAAGTGGCTTTCTTAAGAAATGTCATGTGAACCAGGTCTGATTTATTTGAGCACAGTGAGGTATATAAGAAATAGAATTTGCTTTGTTTTACACACATTTTTAACAAACTGGTAGTTGTTTAACCAAGCTTTCTTATATTTAATGTGAAGCAAATATCAATGAAATGATGTAAAAAAACAATCCCAATATGATGACTCAGTAGCTCTCATTCTCTTTGAAAATTATCTGCATTTTGGGGAGGGAGGGAAGATACGATCAGAAGGATTACAAAGGAGGCTTCAATTAGATCTGTGTTTCAATTAGATGTTATTAGAAACAACATCTTACTTCTTAAAACAAAGCAGTTGAAGCAAAAAGGCATAATGTTAACATTTGTTTAATCTGGGCACTATTTAGATTATTTTCTCTACCATTCTGCATGTTTGAGGACTTTCATCTTTCATCTATAAAGAAATAGCCCCCTGCCCATCTTCTCTTGCCATATGACTGACTTTGTGCCCCATTCCCGCCCCCACTCCCACTTTGGTTCCACAAATCTCTCTATCCCTACTAGAAACAGTAGAGTGTTTTGCATCTTTCTCTGTGGGGATTTCCACTTCAGCCTGACCAGTTTCGGTAAATACTAACCCCATTTTTCCTTTCACCGCAGCCAGCCCACTTCATAGCAACTTTTTTGCAGGTCTTCATTCTTAAGGTAAGATGTCTGCACCCACTCCCCGGTGATGCAGCAGACATAAGAAACCTACTAAAAATGAAACTTCAAAGGCAGCCTTGATCAGTGTGAGCGTCAACACCATGGACAGCTGTGGGTAGAGTTGTGGGGGAAGCAAGGCAGTCAAGGGGTGATATGAGGGATATGTCACCCAAGGGCCAGAGGGGCTGGTTGGGGGTGGAGGGAGGTGGGAAGGGCTTTGGCAGATAGTTCCAGGCTTACCCCTGTTGCCTTGGTGATAGAAGGTAAGCAAGAAGGCAACCTGCTGATTGGATAAGAACTGGTCAGATGACTTGTTTGCTCTGCCTGCCCTCTAACTGATGCTTACTTGAGTCAACATGCAACTTGAGCTTGTTGGTTTCTGAAGAGGAAAGAGGTCTCTTGAGTTGCATGGACCCTAGGGACAACTCTCTATGATGGCAAGCCTATAACTAGCATTGAGCCCAGTGCATAGTGGGTTCTCCCAAATGCTTGTTGACTGAGTGACCATGTCAACACTGATGCACCCTTAATTATAAATATTGTTAAAAGCAATAGTAACCTTTCAGTGCATAAAGACTTTTTGGTGTCCCTGTTTCCTCCTTGTTGTACAGAGTGGCAAGGGACTGTGCTCCCTGGTGAAACTGGTAGGGTGTGTGAAAGCATGCTCTACTGCTTGTCCTGCCACTCTTGCCAGGTCAGTTTTCCCTTGAATTCTCATGGTAAACCCCTTTTCAAATGTAAGGCCCTGAAAAAGACAGCCCATGTCTTCTGCAGGCTCTTGTATGCTCTGCCAGGACTTTGTGGGCTTTCAATAAATCATTTGAGGAGTTCCAGTTGGTTGGCAGATACAAAAACAATTGTGATTTCCAGAGAGAGAAATAACTGCTGCAATTGTTGTCCTTGACTCTGCATTGTCTCTTACCTCCTGCTTTAGACAACAAGCTTCACTGGTTTGCATTTTACAGTCAAATAAACTAATTAAAGATTACCCTTTGACTGTTTTGCTATCTTGATGCACTCGCTTTGAGTTGCGTCCTTCAAATAGTTTGCTTCCATACTTCCAATATGAATTCCAAATGGCATCTTAAACGTGCTTGAGAAAGAAAGTTGAAAGGATATTTAGAAAATGTACACATTGCTTCTCATTGATTTACTCTTTTATTCAATAAAAATGTATGGATCACTCTCTAACTGTGTCATCTGGATTAGTTGCTTACTCATCTCTCTCTCCACCTCACTTTCCTACTATGCAAAATAGAGCCAGTAATAGCACTTATCTCATAGGTTGCCCTGGTGATTAAGTGCTTAACATAAAAAACTTGCCCTCAAGAATATGATCATATAGGTGGGGAGATACTGACTATAAATGTTAAATAACTGACTATAAATGTTAAATAACACCACAAAGTTGAGTTGCTAAGTGAATGTATGCATGACAAACACTCTGGAGCAGTAAGCCCTTCTCTCTAGCTCTGAAATGATTTTCTCCATTCAGACCGTGTCCTTGGTCTACTTCCAGGCCAGAGCCTCCTGCAGAAGCCCCACTGGCTGAACTCCCATCTCATCCAAAGAGCTCTTCTGTTCCAATTCTGCCTCCTAGCTCTGCCTGAGCAAGCAGCATTTGTGGCCAAGCCCTGAGCTTCAAGGCTGGTGGTGTCTGCCTTCTCTCAACCAGAGACTTCTCCTTCTCTAAGAAACCCCCCTTTTCCTTCCACTCTGACATAGCCTGACCTAGTGTGAAAGTCTCTCCTTGGGTTGCCAAAGCAAAATTCTTCCTTGTTCTTTACTAAAAACTTGTAAGCAGCTCCAGTCATTAATAGATGTCAGCCTGAGGGGTGCCTGGGTGGCTCAGTCCGTTGAGCATCTGACCTCGGCTCAGGTCATGATCTCGCAGTTCATGAGTTTGAGCCCCGCGTCGGGCTCTGTGCTGACAGCTTGGAGCCTGGAGCCTGCTTCAGATTCTGTGTCTCCCTTTCTCTGCCCCTTCTCCGCTCATACTCTGTCTCTCAAAAATGAATAAACATTGAAAAAAAATTAAAAAAAAATAGATGTCAGCCTGAGGACACCAATTAGAAAAGGTGGTGCTAAGCAAAGTGGGCGCTATTTGTCCACTTGTGGCAGAGGACAATCAGTTCTTGATGTTAGTCAGGAAATAAGTCCCTATAGTCTAAAATTGTCTATAGTCTATAAATTAGTCTATAGTCTAAATTTGTTTAAGTTTATTTTTGTCTTTTCTGTTGCTCTTTGTCTTTAAGGTTGCCAATTTTAAATATTCCTGCAGTTGGCCCTTTAAGCTCAAACTACACCAATGTTAAATACTTTTCTTAGCTATTTTATTCCCTATGATGTTCCTAAAGTTATTTTCAGTAATCTCTAATGCTCACCCCAGGGCACTTTGTACCAATATTTTCATTGCTTGCTATAATGCAGTTTCTGCCACCTCTTTAAGGTTACAAAATGAACAAGCCTTGTTTAGGATCTTTGAAAGGACAGATGTTAGGTGAGTTTCTTACCACTCTGAGGCAACAGAAAGGTATTGTGAGTGACAGGTACAATCTAAAATTTGAATGGTTTGTGGCACGTGTCTTTCCATCAGAGTTTAGCAAGAATCCATAGTGTTTCCCATGAGCCTCTGCATCAGGCAAAGGCATAGATCTACCATTCAACCACACGATGGCCATGAAAGAAATCAGAGCTCTTTCAGCTTATTAATTTAAATAGGCAAAATAAGCTAATTCCTGTCCCAAACATAGCCATCCAGAATAGAGATGATGTGCACATCCCAGTCGCCCAGGAACTAGTAGGAGGTCATCCTGGGAGGGTGAGACTCTATTTCTTCATTGATGTCCCTGCACCCTCAAATGTGGATAAGTTCTGATTAAAACAAACATAGAGGGTAAAAACATCTTGAAAAGGAAATGAACTGAGAAATATGGGCAAAGGCTCCTAGTTGCCTGGGAGGGAGGGAGGTGGTGGCAACCAACATGTGAGTACTTCTCTCTTTCCTTCAGATTCTCCATGGGAGGTCTGGACCTAGGGTACCCAATTTCCACATATTTTGACAGGGTGTGTCAGTTCAAAGGCTTGGAGCAGAGCTTCAGTGCTAAGGGAAATTGAGCTCGTTGGTGTATTCCAGTGCACATGGTAGAAAGCTCAGGAAAATTATTTGCATGCCTAATATCTGTGTTTAAGTCCTATTGCTCCAGTAGATGCTTCTCCTGATGTCCAACCCTTTCCGATCTCTCAAATTTCTGATCCCCTCTGGTATCTGATCTGAATCATGCACCCCTATCTAGTAACCTGCAGTTTCCACTGTGGGAGTTCTCACAGTCAGGTGGGTTTAGCTATTGTACATAGGTGCTGGTGTACAAATCTGTGCCTCCCAACCAGATTATACATTCATTGAGTGCAGGCAGGATCCCTACTAGTCTTTGTATCCCTGAAGCACCAATCATGGTGCCTAGGGGAGTAAAAATGAAGAATAGAGAGACTCTAAACAACAGTTCTTTTAGGGGGACAACCTTCCCAGTGGCACCCTGCCTGAAACACATCCTTTCCTAAGCCATGGTGCTAGGAAAATGACCTCTCAATATGCCAAGAGAGGAAAGCAGAGGGATGGGTGCTTCCCAAGGGTCGGGGCATACTGAAGACAGGACAGAGAGCCTTATATGAGGATTGCTCAGACCAGAAGGGTATATAGTCAGAGTTCACTGGTCAGTGTGACCACACACCTCAAGGGGACATTTAGTGCTCCCCAGTAATACATTTCTGGTTGACACACTTTTTGTTCTCTTAGATGTCTATTTTACACCTTCTCTCTCCTAAACTATCAACACTTCGTCCCTCTTCCTTAGTCTCAGTTGATGACTTTGCTTCTTATTTCTTACTGAGAAAATAGAAGCATTCAGAGGAGAACTTCCACAAACCTCCACCACCATAACTCCTTGCCCATCTCTGTGTCCATCTTCCCTGTCTTCCCTCTTGTAACTCAGAATGAACTGACTTTGCTCCTATTTAAGGTCTGCTGCTTGATTGGCCTCTTTCTCTTTCCCACATTATTATTTTTTCCCTCTACTGGATCATTCCCAGCAGCTTACAAGTCAAAATAAAATAAAGCCTTCCTTGACCCCATATCCCTTCCTCAGTTTTCTGCTTCTTATTATAGCAAAATATTCAAAAGAGTTAGGGAAGATACTTGTTGGGATGAGCATTGGGTGTTATACATAGGGGACAAATCCCTGGATTCTACTCCTGAAATTATTATTGCACTATATGCTAACTAACTTGGATGTAAATTAAAAAGAAAAAGAGTTATATTTCACCTTGACTCCATTTGCTTTCCTCCTATTCCTTCTCTTGGACCTATTTAAACCAGGTTTCATTTACACTGCCCTAGCGAAACAACTCTCCTCAGAGTCACCTATGAGTGCTACATTGCTAAATTCAGTGATCAATTCTCAGCCCTATCTGATGTCAACACAGTTGATTACTCCTTTTTTGGAAACACTTTCTTCACTTAGCCAATGGGATCACTCTCTGAATCCCCCCCTACATCATTCAGTTGCTTTTCCTGGATTCTCTGAACTCTAAAGGATGGTGGGCCTCTGTGCTTATTATTATTAGCCCTTGGACCTCTTCATCTGCACCAACACTCACTCACAGGATGATGTCACCCAGGTCCATGACTTTAAATACTGCATATAGACTGATAATTCCTTAATGTATAATTCAGTCCTGACCTCTCCTCCAAACTCAAGAGCTAAAAACCCATTGCCTACTTGTTATCTATACTTGCATATAGGACACACATCTCAAATTCACATTTCCAAAAACAAACTTCTGACATCTTACTGCCTTCATATTTTAGTCAAAGCTGCTATAATTTCTTGCCTAGACAATTAGAAATGCCCATTAATGGTTTTCCCTGCTTTTCATTTTTGCCCCTCTGCAACGTATTCTCCACATAGCAATTAGAGTGACCCTCTTAAAACAAAAGTCAGATCATGTTATTTTTCTGCTCAAACTCTCCAGTGGCTTCCCATTTTTTTTTTTTTCAGAATAAATTCTAAAGTCCTTACCATGGTCTATAAGGCTGTCTTAGTCTGTTTGGGTAGCTGTAAGAAAGTACCATAGACTAGGTGGCTTGCAAACAACAGAAATTTATCTTTCATGGTTCTGGAGCTTGGAAATCTGAGATCAGAGTGCCAGCAGGGTCAGGTTCTGGTGAGGGCCCTCTCCTGCGTTGCAGACGGCTGGCTGCTCACATGGAGGAAAGGGCGGGGGAGATTCTTGGGATCTCTTTTATAAGAGCACTACTCCCACTTAGGAGGCCTCCACCCTCATCACCTACTCACCTACCAAAGGTCTCACCTCCTGTAACCACCATCAGCAACGACAACATCAGGCACTCACAGAACATGTGGGCCAACTCCATCCAGCTGTGGGAGGAGGCTGAGAACCTCTTTAAGACCTTGTCAGACCAGAATGTGGAAGCAGTTTACTAACACCAACCTGGCCTTCAGCACCTGCATCTCTGAGGTGACAGACTTGAAGAATAAGCTCCAGACACAGCTGGCTAAGACGCTGCAGGAGATCTTCCAGGCAGAGAATACCATCATGCTTCTGGAAAGGTCCATCATGGCCAAGGAGGGTCCACTGAACGTGGCACAGATGAGGCTGGAGTGCCGGACCTGGCGCCCCAACATGGAGCTGTGCAGGGACATCCCACAGTTCAAGCTCATGAACGAGGTATTCACCATCGACGGCACCTGGCAGACCCTGAGGCTGAGGCTGTGGGAGACACAGGACATGCTGCAGCTGCTGGTAATGACCAAGTGCCAGTTGGAGCATGAGCTGGCCGTCAAGGCCAACACGCTCTGCATCGACACGGAGAGGTGCATGAACATGCACAAGACCTTCCCCTGCACCCTGAGCTTGGTGGGTTACACCTGAGGGGCTGCCGCCGGCCCCTGGCATCCTGTTCAGTGTGGGTTCCCTGCTCAGCATGAAAATGGAAAAGGCAGAATGATAAAATAAAGTGTCGTTTCCTCCCTTTCCTCCTATCATGGAAAAGACCCCAAACTATATATGTGTGTGTATATATATATATATACATATATATGTGTGTGTGTGTGTGTGTGTATATATGTGTGTGTGTATATATATATATATATATATATATATATATGAAGAGCCCAAATAAATGTGCCCAAACCAAAAAAAAAAAAAAAAAACAAAAATAAAATAATAATAATAAAAAAAACACACCCACAATCATTCAGTCCATAAGAAATGCCCTAACTGATTTGGCCTTCTCCCACCTCTTGTGATCTCATTTCTTATTTCTGCCTTCATCTTCACTGCACTCCAGACACCCTGGACCTCTTGTAGCCCTTTAAACTCTCTATGAAAACCCTTCCTCAGGACTTGCATTTGCTATTCTCTCTGCCAGGAGTGCTCTTCCCCGGACATGCATATGCCTTACTCCCTACTTCGTGTCTCTGCTTAAACATCATCTTTTCAGGCATGGCTTCCCTGACTACCATCCACTTTGTACTAATTAGCCCTCCTCCACTTGTTCCCTCTCACTCTCTATCCCTTAACCTGCTTTATTTATATATACATTTTATAACTCTTATCATTTGACATTTGTATGGAGAAGGATCCTTGTAGGAAACAGATGACACATTCATTGGGGGTAATTTAATGAAAGAACTGTTTCCAAGGATGTGGGTAGAGTTAAGAGAACCAACCAGGGAAGGTTTAGCATCCAAGCTTTGGCCATAGTGGGAAGCTGTTTTAAGGAAAGCTTGGTGACCCTGAAGGACAAGGGAAGGAAGCTGATACTGTAACTCAGAGAGAGCTGTTGCCATGGAAGAGAGGCCTTCTATTGGAATTGGCCTTTGGTAGAGGAACAAGTGACCACCTGGTAGAGAGAGGGCCAGGAGAATAAATACCTTTTTTTCTTGTTTTGACCTCCCAGCCCTTGCTGGTACCCCACGTTGGCCAAACCCGACTAGGAGCCAGAGGTCAAGGAAGCTCAAGTGACGCAATAGATAGAGGTCAGCTTCTTGGTGCAAAGTGGAAAAGGGCAAAGAGTTGACCTGGAGTAGTAAATAGAGACTGTTTAGCACATACTATTTATCTGTTTATTTGTTGATGGTGTTTTTCTTTCATTAGATTGTAAGCCCCATAGAAGCAGGAACTAAAACAGTGCCAGGCACAAAGAAGGTGCTCAATAAACATTTTTAAAGTGAATGAGTGGGTGACATATGGCATGTAGCAAGGTGGGCAGCAAGGTGTTATCTGTGAGGTCAGGACCTTGTGACCGTGTCTGAGGGTGGGAGGTTACTTGGAGAACCAGGAAATCTGACAGCCATCTGCAGGGGCAAATGGTCAAAACTGGACACAACAGCCCAGAGTAGGCACCCCCAAATTAAGCCAACAATGGGATTATGTAGGACACACAAATGTGCTGACTATGAGAAGTTGCCAGCTGCAGCAGCAACAGCAGCTATAGCAGAGAAAATTTGCTGGCAAAAGGAGGAAGTTCTTACATTAAAATCACTAGAAATCAAAAAACAGAGACTCCTAGAGCCTTGTAGTCATCAGGAAGATTAGCATAAAAAGCAAGAAGCAGATAAACTGGATCGATTCCCTTCATGACATATTCATGCCTGGGGCATATGGTGCTGCCGTCTTACCTGGGCTTGGCACTGTAGCATTGGTTGGCAGACCTTGTGCCTTTGACATTTCTACACTAAAAAGAAATTGATCATATTCATGTTTTGTGATTTTTAAAAAGAGTCTATGGAAGATTTTCATAGAGAAAACAGAAGGTAATTTCTATTGCACACTACATAGCAAACAACAGCAAAGGTGGTCACCAGAGAAGTTTATTTGCTCCAATTCCTTTCTCTTTCTCCATCTCTTCCACCTTTCCCATCTGACAGCTCAGTTCAGTCCCCAGTTTGTATGCCCATTCAATCTACAAAGCAAGGTCCTCTTTGGAGGACAGCTCAGACAAGATCTGTTGCTGCCGGAGAAGGCCCCTTAGGGGTCTCACCCCCAACTCAAAGGAGCAAATAAAATATTTCTCCTGTATCCACAGTCTTCCTGATAAGAAGACCATAAATGGAATTTTCTCCAACTCATTACATGTACATAAAGAAGTTATCTAGTAGGTCATTCATGTTCTTCCTTCTCATCTCATTCATTTCATTGCCTCTTAAATCTCAAGTTAAAGAAGCCCCTCAAGTACTGTCAACCAGACATCCCAAGCCAGAGAGACTCACCAGTCAGCACTGATGTATGTGCTGAGGCAGGACAGTCCTGTCTGAGGCCTCCGGGCTGCCTGTTCCACAGATGCCCGGTACAACTCAGGCACCAGCTGTGTTACACTGGAACTGGCTGGGGGTGGACACCAGAGCAAGAAACAATGCTCTGTAAGACTCTTTAGCCTCTCTGCAATACCAGAGTGGAAGCAAAAGATTGTGTTAAAATGCATAGTGGGGACATAACTGGTCATACTGGGAGACAGCACATGAATAAGAAGAATCAGCTTGGAAAAGTCTTCTGGAATATGTGGGTACCCAGGGATACAAGATGCAGTTTACATGAAAAGCTGTAGTATAAGGCTGAGGTGCATTTCACCTGGTGGGGAGACATCTGAAGCCTCCAAGTTACTGAAGAACTTGTGCTCACAGAGCAGAGGGACGTATTTGAGATTTCTGAAGTTATCTCAGCAGACGTCAATAATGAGACAGAGGGAAGGCCAGTCTGTCTGAAGCCATGAGCAGGGGAAGTGTAGCTGAGGGCCAGATGCTGGGGAGGAGACAGGTGAAGAGAAGGCTAGGGAAGCACACTAATTGGAAAGAACTTTGTCATCCTGCCCTTGTGTGGCCTTGACAGTGGTGTTTGATCTGGCATGACAGCCAGGATCCAGAGTTGCAGTATTAACACAAATTTGGGTAAAGTCATACTTTCTCTGGAAATTCCCTGAAAAATCCAGTCGTTCTCAAAATTTGTGATATTTTAAAAATAACTTAGTGCAGAGTTCATGCACTTATTTATCCCCTGTGTTATGAAGGTAACTTCTTTCAACAAATTTACCATATTCACTTTTCTCTGCAAAGTTAATATAGATGTGCTCCATTTTCTGTGCTCTGGAGTGTATGACCAACCTTCAAAATCCTTATACCTGGCTTTCTCTTTGGGTCCATGTTGAATCAAAATAACCTTAGAATTGTATCAGTGAGGGTGAGATGGGCAGAGAAGCTGTGGCTAGGTCTGTATTCCCAGGGGAATCCACAGGGTTGGTTTATGCCAGTTGGCTGATATTCCCAGATTCAGAAATGGAGGATGGAGAAAGGCTCACATCTGCACTGAACTTAGACTGCTTTGAGCTCCAGGAGCTGGCACAATCCAGGGAGCTAGCCTGTGGAGGGAGGCAGAAGAACCGGCCTGCAGTTGAGTGGACCTCCTTAAACAGAGACATAATGCAGATCCACACGGGCCATGCAGTGAAATGGCAGAGCTGGACAGAGCATGGTGCAGACTGTAGATGGGTGAATTCCAGGAAGCCAAATTCCATTAATATGCCACCCTGCTTTATACTTCTAAAAAGCACTGAACAACCTGAATTTGGGCCTGGGAGACAGACTGTCACTGACAAAGTTTCAGCAGACTACTTTGAACTATTGGGAGTGTCCAAGGCAGTGAGCAAGGGGCAGCTGGTGGGCACTCAGTAGACTAACTTGACCGTGGGAAGCCTCCACACTCTGCCCTGAACACAACTGCTCAGCCCAGAGCAGCTGCTCAGAAAGGAAAAAAAAAAATAATTAAACACCACAAGGCTCCCTTATGGTTTAAGAGTCTCTTTACTTCCTGGTCTCACACAGCCCCCACTGGTATGTGGTGCTTTGGGCTATGATTCTTTGAGTTTCTGTCTCATTCAAGATGTCTTTGAAGCTAGACTCAGTGTAAGCCAGGCTGGGATAATAGAGGGCAGGTTGTAGCTTGATCTCCATTCATATTTACAAAGGTTGCTTAAAAAAAGAAAGCTAATTGTGGTGTCCCAATACCCAGGTGACATAAATGCTGTTACAAATTCCCTCCTTGGGCATGGTAGTTCTGGGTGGTCCTCTGTCCTCTGTCCTTGTTTCACCTTACCTTCTGCCCTCCCTTCTTTCCTCCCTTCCTTTCTGTTTTTCCTTTTTCTTATTCACATATTTTACATAGGGCCTGACCCTGTCACTACCCTAGGTTTGATTAACTTAGGCAAACCCTTCATCGTACCCAGCTGCTGATTTCAGATGCAGACCGGGGAGATAAAAAACTGTCAAGAGGGGAAAATGGATGAGCAGCAGATAAATGGGGAGAACCGCAATTTGCTCAGGCACGGCTTGCCACTTGCCTGGCTTATAATTAGAGGCGTAAGAAATGTGTTTTTCCCCCTGGTTCTGGACTCTGTTTTCCTTTTTCAGAAAAACATCTGAATCCTGTCTTTAGTATGATCTTGTGCTATTTTGCTGGCAGTTCCACAATAGCCACCAACTTAGGGACTGCCGAGAGAAGGCAGATATCTCTGCCAGAGAAAATGCATTCCTGAACCTGACATCTGGGTCTTGCAGCTGGAGGGAAGGAGGAGACAAAAAAGAAATAGTCCTGAGTGTCATCAAAGGCAGTTGATGGTGCCAAGTGAGTATGGAAATTACATACAGTACAGATGCCATTTTCAACATCAGACAAATAATGTAGCTATTTAGGAAAAACAAAGATGTGCTTAGAAATTGATCATCCGTGTACGTGCAAATGAAAATGTTTGCAGTGATAGGAACGGGCTGAGTGCTCATTTCCAAGTGACTCACATTTTTTTTCTGACTGCATTCTGAAATGGTAAGGCTGAAAGTAGTCAGATCCCCCCCCCCTTTTTTTTGAAAAGGAAGAAAAAAAAATAACCTCACAGACACTTGCTACATGGATATTTAAGTTTTTCAGATTTATGCCCACATTTCTTGTAGGTAGCACTTCAGATTGCTTTGTGTGATAGACAAGGGAATATGAAAGCAAGAAAGTACAGCCTGTTATCTACAGGCCATGATCAATCACAAAGAATTAGTTCATTGTGCCAGATTTGAGGGAGGAGGAGGAGGGTGAAAGAGGAAATTGGAAATGCTAATGAGCATGAAAGCACCTTACTCCTGTTTCCTTTCTTTCCTCTTTTGAGTTAGATCTGTTCAAGATTAGAGGCTCCAGGATGCTAAGTGCCACCAATATTCAGGTTAGAGGCACAGTAAAGAATCACTTTTGGTGTATGCAGAGTGAGTATTGAGGGAAGGAAGTATGGGGCAAATACCAGCACCAGGCTCACCAGCAAACATTTTAGAAAAGGGCTCTATTATCTCTTCAAAATTAGCATTATTTGTAAAACACACATCTTCAGGGAAGAGGTCTTTTCTTTCAAAAGTGCCTTGCCAAGGAGAAGCCTGGCAGAAGATGAGAACTCTCTAGTCTAAGAGAGGACTTGAAACTGGGAATCTTATGTTTCTGTTCTAACAGGAAATAAGTTTAAGTGAAGTGGTTCTTATTTTTAACTGCTCCTTTAAAAATCTTATGTTTGTTGATGTTTAAGGTGAAATCACAGCTTGGCAGTCAAAACAACGTTCTAGAACTTCTGGGTATTGAGTTCTGAGCATGCTCAGTGGTATCTCTAGAATTTCTTTATAAGGGGGCTTAGAGGTGGAGGTTGGTTAGAATAGGGGGGACCCGGGGACTTGGCTTCAAACTGCATTTGTGTAGCAAGCACACCATTGTCACTTAGACCTATAGTTATTTATAGTGGCTTGGAGAACTTTTGAAGCTGAAACCCCTAAGCCTCTCCCTTGACATCACCACTGATCTTGTCCTGAGCTTGTGTTTCTCAAAGTACGTACAAGAGGCATTTTGGAATGGACCATTCTTCTTTATGTGGGATGTCTCATGCTGCAAAACTTTCAGTGTCCCCAGCCCTGCTCACTAAATGCCAAGCAACAGGAGGTGGCCATTGTGACAACAAAATAAAAAAATCATTTCCACATTTCCAAATGCCTTCATTGAAAATCATTAGGTTTATTTCAATCCTCAGGCAGCTACTTTTTTTTTTCCAGAGGAGAATCTGGATGAGAAATGAATAAACATAGGCATCAATAAGGCAGAGTCATGGGGAGTTTGTGTTACCTCCAACAGCGGTTCCATATCTTTTCTCCACTTCAATACATGCTCATCAGTAACAGCTCTCATTAAAAGGAAACATTAAAGATGTTTTCCATCTACAAGATGAGGATAGTAATTCACATTCTACCTACTTCATAGAGGGTTGTAAGGACAAACCTATAAATATAAAACCACTTTGAGGAATTTAAACCATAGCAGATAAAATGGTGTGACCACTATGGAAGAAAGATGGAGTTTTCTCAAAAAATAAAAAATAGAACTACTATATGAACCACCAACCCACTTCTGGATATTTATCCAAACAAACTGAAGGCAAGGTCTTGGGGAGATATTTGCACACCCATGTTCAGAGCAGCATTATTCATAATAACTAAGAGGTGGGAGTAATCCAAATGTTCATTAAGAGATGTATGGATAAATAAAATGTGGACAGAATACTTTTCTGAATATTATTCTGCCTTTAAAAGGAAGGGAATCCTGTCACATGCTACAATATGGATGAAACTTGAGGACATTATGCCAAGTGAAATAAAGCCACAATGCCTCTAGGCCTGATGCTGCTGAATTCTAAACCCACTCTCTGTCACTTGTTTCAGATCCACAGTCCTGGGTAGGAATATCCAGTGGACTGAGCTGAGTTCATGCACCATGGCTAATAGGGTTAAGATAGTGAGCACCTGGCATTTTCAGCTTTGTGGTGGGAGACAGGCCCTACTTGCCATCAAGACACACAATGGGGAATTTCCCCAGCAGAGGAAGGGGACTCAGACGTTGAACAAATGACAGAGGTCCATTATGTATATTTACATTCCCAATCCAAAGCAATGTAAGAATTGACAAAAATCTTTCCCAAGTGATTCTAAGTCACTTTCCTTTCACCTCTACTGCTATCATTGTATATCTTGCTGTTTTAGAAACAATGATTTTGACAATCATTATATTCTATTGTCTTAAGTCCTAATGGCAATGAAACCATCATCGGGGCTGTGGCTAACAGTGAGAAAAGCTGCCTAAATTCTGACTGCATCTACAGGTCTCCCCATAGGTTGGACTAGCATGAGGATGCTCCCAGATCCAAGAATCTGAGACCATATCTTAATCAATTTAGTGAGAGTATATCAGGGCTTATACAACCAACAAAAGGCCAGAAATGTGGACTTGGGGGTGGGCAGCAAATAAAGCAGCCCCCGAGGGTTGAGAAGCTGGTGTTTCAGCGGGAATGGTTTGGCCATTATCACCTCTGAGGCTGCTGGACTCTGCCAGGATTCCACTACCATTAGAAGATTTTAGCCACCTCTTCTTAGTCAAGATTTAAAGGTCATGAGCCTTCCCAGGCCACTTGTCTGTACCTTGATTCCTGAGGGTAGCAAGAGGGAAGATCTGGCTTCAGCCTCTCTCTTTTCCTAAGGTTACTAACAAAAGAGAAACTTCCCCTAAATAGGAAGGAAAGCCAGATCCTGTACAGTAAAAAACAAACCAAAACAAAATCACATAACACACACACACACACACACACACACACACACACACACACACTCATGTACAATACTACTTTTCTACCAAGCAAAGCAGTGAGTAGTCCCGTTTATATTTTGCTTTGGCCTTTTTGATCCTACATTGCCCTGTTTCAGGTTCTGTCTCTAAAATTTGGAGTCCAAATGATCTATCCCTGTCTCTTCTACTGGTTCCTGTTCTTCCTCTTATCTCCTGTAGTTGTCATCAATGCTCACCAAATATTTCCATTTCTATTCCCTTGGGGGTACATGATTGTATTATACTTTCTCAATCCCCTTGAGATTGAATGTGGACATATGTTTTATTTTGGCCAATAGAAGGGAAATGGAAGTGGCTTCCATGAGGAAGCTTTCAGAACCTGTACCTGATTTGCCACACTGTCTTCTCCCTGACATGGTTGGTGATCATTGAAGCACTTGTCCAGATGGAACCTCTGTCAGTCTGGGTCCTTAAGGGATTATGGTGAGTGAAGCCACCAGCCAACTCAGTGGACATGAAATAAATCTTAATTGCCTTTACGATTTTAGGGTTGTTTGTTACTGGAGCATAACTTAGACCATCCTAACTGATGTAGCTGACACTACATCTATCTCCCTCCATCTCCAGCTGAGCTTCTCTGAAGATTGTAGATCTCCCCTCCCCTCTCTAACAGCTTCAGCTTTTACCTCCACACACTAAAGTTGCATTTCCTGCTTCCTACTCCCACTTCCAATTTCCACTTGGATACCTCTAAATTTGCAAAACATGCAGGGGTGAATTCCTCCCAGAGCCAATTCTTTGTATAACTTCTCTATCTGTGTAGGTCACTATCAATTTTCTAGCTACTGAGTTCTAAATCTGAGGGATCTCTTTGACTCACTCTCTGCCTTCATCCTTGCTTCTCATTAGTCACCAAATCGTCTCTCATCTTCATGTGTGAGGTCTCTTGAGTTTAACTTTAGTGCCACTTACTATCTACCTCGTAGACTCTCTTGCATGTAGTGAAAGGCATATGAATCAGTGCACTATATTCATTTGCTAGGGCCGTCTTAACTAAATGCAATGAACTTGGGGTCTTAACTCACAGAAGTTTATTTTCTCACAGTTCTGGAGGCTGGGATTCTACAATCAAGGTGCTGACAGTTTGGTTTTTCCTGAAGCCCTTCTCCTTGGTTTGCAGACAGCCGCCTTCTCACTGTGCACATATCACTGGTATGTCTCTCTCTTCTTATGAGGACACCAGTCATTTTGGACCTTATGACCTCATTTAACCTCAGTTACCTCTTTAAAGGCCTTATCTCCAAATACGTCACAGTAGGAGTTAAACTTCAACATCTGAATTTGGGGAGTGGAATACAACTGAGTCCATAAGAGTTCACCAATCAGTCATATTGGGATCAGGCTTTGACTCAGCAGCTAGTGAGAGAAAGATACCATGCCAGAAATAGTGGTACAAGCCAAGGCCATTATGAGCTCCTGGTTTAGAAGTTACAGCAGGGCTGGCAGCAGTGGAGATTGGTCTGAATCAGAGTTCCGAGCCCAAACATTGCTCAGAAGGTGCACAAAAATGGCTGTGCAAACTGACATGCCTGATGCTTGGTGGTAGTAGCTTGTGGTTATCACATCAGACCAGTTCTGCAATGAGGTGGCATTATTTCCAAAGTTCAGCTTCAATGGTGATTCTCCAGTCCTCTTAACAATTCCATTTTGCCTTATGTATATGATGTTTATGGTATGTAGTAAAATAATAAGGCCCTTGTAGCTTATTTATTATAAATATTCAGTATGACTTATATGTCCATAGAAAGTGTTTTGTTCAAATGTTTTCTAAAATACTCATTGAAATAATAGTGATTTGGCCACTTTCAAGAATAAGAAAACATCTTTGTGATTGAGATAATCTACATATTAGAATGGCTTGGCCAATTCTAGATCTGGGTCTCCTGTATCTATTACAAAAACTTCCTTTCTATTTAATCACTTAGAATTGACTTCCACTGCTTGGAATAAAAAATCCTGATGCCTGGATTATGGTAACAAGCTCCCAACCTGCTCCTTTACTCTAATTTATCTGAAAAATCATTGTCAAGCAAATATTCCTAAAACACTGCTTTCATAATGACTATCTCTGTCTACAAATTTTTAGGGAGACCTGAATGTTGTTATGTTAGCTTTTTGTCCTCTCAGTTGCAAGTGTCAACACGAATTCAAATTGACATAAGCAAAAAAAGATCATTTATTGGCTAACATAGCTGTCAAGTCCAAAGGGATAGATAAAAGTTAAGGCATTCAGGCATAGCAGCATTTAGGGCCTCCAATTAAGTTTTGAGGGCTGTGTCTTTCTTCATTCCCAATTCTCTCCCTCCCTCCCTCTCTCCCTCCCTCCCTCCCTCTCTCCCTCCCTCCTTCCTTCCTTCCTTCCTTCCTTCCTTCCTTCCTTCCTTCTCTTTGTCTCAACAAAACTCTGATGGGTTTTTCTTGAGTCATGTGTTCTTCACTGCAGCAATCAACGTCCAGAGGATGGGATTCCAGTGGGCCAGCCTGGGCTGTGCACTAGCTGCTAATGTGGGAGAGGTGGCCACAGTTCAGTCCCTCTAGGTCAGGGAATGCCAGTTTCCCCAAAGGAAAAAAAATGTCACAACAATAATTTCAGAAACACACCAGGTTTTGTGGGCAGCATATTCTCTAGCCCTCCAAATCACACTGGCATTTTTCCTGTTCTGCCAGGGGGAGGTCAGCGCTTGTGTTCTGGACACTAGTGATGACCTTGGGCTTTCTTAGGAAGAAGCTGCCTGTGTCTGAGGTAAATAAGGTTTCTCTGGAAGTGAGTAGAGATTGTCCTCCTGGGTGAGACAGCCATGTGCCGTGTTTCTGCTTTCCACCCTATCTCACTGCTTTTGAAGCTAACTGAATTCACTTTTTGCTAGTTCTGGCAGCATCACCAGCCCCTTTTTCTGCTCACAGCCCTGAAGGAGGCCTTATGTGGTCTTTTGACAGCCCACTCCTTGCACCCAGGGAGAATTGGACCCATTGTTTCATGGGGTTTCCTTTAGGCTAATCTGAGGAGTGTGAAAGAACCCATTTAGAGGGGTCTGATGAAAAAGGACAAAATAAAGATCAAACCCAGACACAATCAAAAGCTGTTTGTTAACAGGCAAGATGTTCTTCAAAGCGTTTATCAGGAGCCAGGGGAGACTTATCTTGCAGCATTATGTGGAGAAAGTAGGCGGGTCTGAGGGCATTCATTTGAAGTTCTAAACAGATGACTGCTGGCCTGGCAGCTGGGTTGGGAATTATCGGCAAGTCTCTTGGGTTAAGTGGGCAGCACTCGTAGATAAGTGTCTGGGAAAAATAACAAGTCATGTAATAAGTAATGTTTATTGGGAAAGTCCCCCAAACCTCCTGTCCTTGCACCCACTTCCAGGAAGGAGCTACATGCTGAAAGTTTCCTTATCCTGAATCCCTGGTTTAGGAAATTGAGCTATTCTGGTGTCATATAAGTCTGGTACCTATTTTTGGGATGATAAACAAATGCATGGAAGCATTACCTTCCTCAAACTAGCACTAGACTGGGACAAAATGGTACTTGCAGGGCTAGCCTCTATAATGCCTGCTATTAATGGTGATAGGTAACATTTATTGAATGCCTACCACATGCCAGGTATGCATTGTGCCCACATGATCTCATTTGATTCTCACCACACCCTAAACTCTTATTATCCCCATTTTATAGATGTAGGAACTGAGACCCTGTGAAATTCATGTAATTCACTTAAAGTTGCACAGCTAATACATAGTAGAACTGGGGGCTAAAACTCTATGGCTTGCTATATCCAGAGCCTGTGCTCTTAATTGCTTATCCTACTGCCATTTTAATGCTACCCACCAAGGACTTCATCTCCCTTTTTCCTTAGAAAATGGGAACTGAGTTTTTCGTTTGAAACTTCAGTCCCAGATGGAGAGACTGAGGCACATAGAAGTTTAATTAACTCAACTGGAACTGTAATGGTTCACAGGATTGACCGTAAGAGATAGATTTTTTTTCTTATTGTAAAAGACAAGCTATGAGTCAAACACCAACAGATTTAAGGACATGGGGTGGTGGCAGAAAAGATACCCAAAATGCAGAGTTACTCAGATACCCATTTGAGTTAATGTTTGTAATGATTCCTATTAGCATACACGTGTTTTAATATCACTCCTTAAAAGAGCAACTACAAATTGTGTTTCCCCAAACAGTAGCCATTGTAACATGTAGCTATTTAAATTTAAAGTAGTTAAATAAAATTTAAAATGCAGTATTTCAGTTCTGTCAGCCACTTCTCAAGTGCCCAATAACAGATACAGAACATTCCCATCATTGCAGAAAGTTCTGTTGGACGGCAGTGCTACAAAACCTCCTTTGACCCATACTCCACACTACTTACCACACCATTTCTTGCTGTTCTCTGCAAAACTCCTTGAAGAGTCAGCTCTACTGTTATCTCCCCTTTCCCCCCTCCCTTTCTCTCCACAGTCTACTGCATATCAACCACTTCACTGAACATTGTCTTTCCAGGGTCATTAATAATCCACATTTGCCCAACCCAGAGGTCAATGTCCTCACCTAGTCTGTCCTCTCAGTGTGGGATGCTGCTGGTTACACTCTCCCTCTTCATACACTGCCTTCTCTGAGCTTCTGGAAGACCATACTGTCTTGGTCCTCCTCCTACCTGAATGGGACACCTGGCAGTCTTCTTTACTCCCTTATCCTCCCCAGCAAGACCTGTCATTACAGGATCCCTGGGGCTTGGTCCTCAGACCTCCTGTCTTACATATCTACACTCTCTCCATGGGTGATCTCAACAACCAAAAGGAGAAAGCACAGCACTCATCTCCTGGGCTTAAAGCCCTACAATAGCTTTCATTTGCAACCAGAATAAAATCCAGAGTCCCTACTGTGTCCTTCAAGGTCCTGCATGAGATAGTTTCTGCCTTCCTCTCCCTCTGTTCTATCTGTGTTGGTTTTCTCTCTGTCCTTTGACTAGGTTATTTGCTCTTAGCTTGGAGCCATAGGATTAAACTGCTTTCCTCCAGATCTTCCAATGGCTGATGCTTGTCATCATTTGGGTCTTTTTTTTTTTTTAGTTCATTTATTTATTTTTGTGAGAGAGAATGAGCAGAAGAGAGTCAGAGAGAGAGAGAGGGAGAGAGAGAGAGAGAGAGAGAGAGAGAGAGAGAGAGAATCCCAGGCAGGCTCCACCCTGTCTGTGCAGAGCCTGATGTTCCCATGAACCGTGAGATCATGACCTGAACCAAAATCCAGAGTTGAATGCTCAACCCACTGAGCCACACAGCTGTCCCATCATTTGGATCTTAATTCAAGTATCACCTCAGAAAAGTCATCCTTGACCACTCAAGGATCCGGCAGCTGTTCTCTTCACACACTAATATACCTTGTCCTATTTTATTTTATTCATGGCATTTATTAGTAATTGAACTTTCCTCATTTATTTATGTTTTGTGGTCTGTTTTTTAACATTGGCATATAAGCTCCTTGAGGGGTAGTTCCTCTATTTCTCTTACCACTCAGTACCTACTACAAAGTTTGGCACATAGTAGGTGCTCAATTAAGGCTTCTTGACCTGAAAAGTTACTTGACTAACAATTTGGCCAGGAGTCAGAATGGGGATACTAGGACTATAACAGGCTCCCTTGAGAGTCAATCAGAGGCAGAGGAAGGACATTAGTGGGATGTACATTAGTGGGATGTACAGCTAGGAGTAGAAAACTTTGTTGAAGGAGCTTTTTGCTTCTAGCCAGCTGGACATGGCTCATGTTTTAAACCAATTTCCTTATATATTTTATAACGCTACGTGTACCTTAAGAATGTCAATTTCTCTTAATCTTTTTGCTGATTTCCTCTGAAAGATGCTAACCCAACATCAGTATGCCTTTGGACAAACCATTCATGGACCTTGGTTTCTCCATCCATAAAGCAATTTGGCTTTGGTAGAGAATTCCTACTTTCTCTCAGCATTCTATTTCTAATTGCCTGATGTCACTTTAAGGAACCTTAGATTATACGCTTTCAGAAAAGCAATTTCACATAATTTATAAAAGACTTTAAAAATAATTTCACTTCTAGAATATATCCTAAAGAAATAGTCATAAATTTGAAGAGAGAGTAATTCACAATTATGTTTATCTTAGATTTATTAATAATAATTAAAAAGTCAGAAACAATTTAATTAATCAACAGTAAGAAAAGCTAAATAAATTCAAATACTTGTGTGTTTGAATATTAAAATATTAGAATATTAGAATGAAAATTCCAAGAACTGTTAGAAATGAAGATTTCCCCCAAAAATATAATAATGAGGAAAAACTTTATAATTCTTGTTAAATTATTTATAATTTTGACCTATAAAATACCTGTGTTTATGAAAAGAAAACCTGGAGAAAATCAAAATGTAACTTGCAGTTATCTCTGGACATGAGATTAGTCTTCTTTTAATATTTGTTATTATTTTCTTAGGCAATGAGCATGTAGTTCTTCTTACAGCCAGCGAATTACATTTTTAGGCAGGAGGAATGGATTCCAGTGTTAGGAATTTGGAGTTGGAAGTCTCAGGTTCAGTACAGTTTAGCTCAACACATATTTACTGAATGCCTTTTATGAGTCAGGCACTGTTTCATGAGCTGGGGATGAAACACGGAGAAGGCAGAGTCTGGCCTATGAGACAGACTGAAAAGTGAACGTTTGCCTGGAAGATTATCACAGTGTGCTATGGGAACAGGGGGAAGCAGGAGAGAGTGTTTGGAGAGAGTGGTGAAGGAGACACAGTGCTTCAGGAACAGTGTCCTGAAAGTTCTGGGTCATGGTTCTGGTCCTACTTACTTGTTCCTGACTTTGGGCCAGTCATTCAAACAGTCAGCCTCTCAGTTCCCCATCGTAAAATGCAAATAACACTACCAACCCTCTCTACTAAAGTAGGTTGTGATTTTTTCAGATCATATGGAGACAGAGAATAGGAATGCTTTTGGCACCTGAGAAGAGCTATCAGGGGCTTATGGATTTAACCTAAAGACAGCAGGAAGTAGAAGCCTTGATTTAATGATTAACAGCTCAGTAAGGCCTGAGGCCAGTTGGATGACAATTCTCTTGTGTCTTGAGTGAGGTTGCCACTTCTCCCTTCCTCTGAGCCTAGCAGCTATTTTGTGGTATGTTATCACTCCCCCCCCCCCAAAAAAAAGTGCAATAAAGCTAATAGGGGTCTAAAATGGGTCTGTGTAGGAGAGTCTGTGCTTCCGCATTGTAATGTCCTCTCCTTCTCTTTCCTGGCTTTAGCTCTGGGGGTGACCTTCTTAAATCATCATGTTTTATGACCCAGAGGAAATTGTGCTGCAGTTAAGGACCCCCATCCCTATTATTTTGAAATTCACAAGCCTGGGTACTGTCTGGAATTAGACTGGAGGACATGTGGAGCTGGTAGCATTGATGTTCAGTTTGCAGCTGTTGAAGCTGGATTCTTTTGTGTCAGTGGCATCTCCCATTGGCCCCAGTCCCTGGGTCACCACATGTTTCAGAACAAAAGGGAAAGGCTGAAGCTCCTCCTGGCATGGCCAGATCTCAAATCTGCTTACTCAGGAAGGCAAAGCCACCAGAGATGGGATTTGGTAGTTCCCTAAGATAGTCAGTGAGTCTGCTTTTTCTGCTCTTCTTTTGGGGTGGTCTGGCTCTTTCCTAGGGATCCTTGCACAGAATAATTGGTTCATTCTCTCTCAGTTTCCCTCTCTTCCTCTGATCTTTCTCCTTTTTATTTCCCCTCTCCTCTTCCCTCCCTTTCATTTTCAACAAATATTTATTGAGAATCTATTATGCTTCTGGCATTGTGTTATGCACTGCAGGGAAAACAAATGGAAAATGCTGCCCAAAATTTTATCTTATTTTGTTTTTAAGTTTATTTATTTATTTTGAGAGAGAGAGGGAGGGAGGGGCAGAGAGAATCCCAAGCAGGCTCCATGCTGTGAGCACACAGCCCGATGTGGGGCTAGAACCTATGAACCATGAGATCATGACCTGAGCTGAAACCAAGAATTGGATGCCCAACTGACTGAGCCACCCAGGCACCCTGCCCCCAATTTTAGATGAATACTCTGGAACTTTCAGAGAGTTGTCATGACCAGGCAAGATGATCAGGTTAGACTTCATGGGGTTCTGTCAGTAAGTTTCCATGGGAAAGGTTTTTTTTTTCTCCTGAGCTTTATAGTAGAGCTAGAGTCTGGATATGCAGAGAGGAAGTGGAGAGAATGGCCCAAACAAGGCATGGAAGTGGGGACCAAGTGCAGTGGAGGTTAAGGTGCCAAGATGGACAGCCTGCCTTTGTCTCTCCTGTCTCTCACAGGGGATGGATAAAATCTCACTCAGCCATGAGAACTCCATTTCTTAGCATAAAACCTTCCCTTCCTCTCCTGGTTCTGAAGAAGTAATTCTGTATGGTTGGGCTTTTCCAAAACTTTTAACCCACTTGCTGAAGAATTTTGGCATAAAAAGATGACAGTGGAAACATTAATACCTACAGTGCAAAAAAGGTCTTTCCTTTTAAGTTACAGAAAGTATTAGCATCATACTTAGCAACACCCATGTTTTTTATAAGTCTGCTCTTTATAAGTCTGGACACTAAATAAAACCATTTTATAATTTCTGCCCCGGACCTTAAGAAGTTTCATTGTACACTTCTACAGACCAACAAGTACTTTGAGGACAGGCACTGGGTCCTTATTACGCTTGTAACCTAATACGGTGCTTCATAAAAGTTTGTTGACTGACAGCACTAATGTGAACAGACACATAAGGGCATGTATTCTGAAAAATCTAGGTAAGAATAAAGTGGTAGCAGCCCTATTTCCCAGGAAGACAAATTGAGGCAAAGTACATGAAGAGCTTTGCTTAGTCTTTCTGCCAGAATTTGACAGAAATTCTCTTCTGAATTTCGGCCCTGTGGTGAGCTCGGCATGGCCTTGGCAGAGTGAGGCCTGTCATGTCTACCACATGGTTGCTTCCCTGCAGTGCCAAAGGATGAGGCCATTTGGAGACAATCACCTTCTGTCTCTGGGCTCTGACATCTGGAAGGTGGACGACCAACAGGCCTTGGCCGGGCCTCCTGGCCCTCCAGCTTGCCGCATGTTTGTTGGAAGCCGCTTCTCAGGAGAAGAGTGTGGTGGTGAAGGTCACCTTCTGGACAAATAATTCCGGTCCAGGGGCACCAGATGCAATAGGGAGTGTGAGGCAATGAACAAATGAGCAAATGACTTTGTCTTAAAAGAAAATAAGATTTCAACAGAGCTGTGAGTGTCCTTTGCTCAACAGGATTGGCACTCTGTAGAGAAATGACTGAGGGTGGCTTGGTTAGAATCCAATTTTAGTAATTAGTTCTATTCACAGTAAGGCATGTTAATAGGTCCCATGTTGAGCAGGCAGAATCCCCTGCCTCAGGTGCCAAGTGCCAATTAATGAAATCAACTTTCAGGTCCCACAGGTAAACAACCATTCTCTATCCATTCTCTTGGAGCTGTAGGCAGGCATTTCCCTGAGTAGCATAGATCATGGATAAATAGACTGTAAGCTCCAAGAAGACAGGAGTCATTCTTGTTTTGTTCACTGCCATATTCTCAGTTGCCAGGCTTATCCCTAGCATTTGTATCAGAATGCAGAAAAACCAAGTAATTTTTCCTCTCCCTCTATTCTTGCCTTTTGCAATAGGACTTTGCAGTTCCTGGCCTTGGGACTTGATTTGGCTACACAATATGAAAGAAGCTACATGGTCTCAGTTCTGAGCCTAGACTTTAAAAGCCCTTGCACACTTCTTCTCTCCTTGAACCCTGCAGAGCCTCCATGTGAACAAGGTAGGGCTGGCCTGCTGAACAAAGGACATATAGGCCCATTCATTCGCTCATCACCCCAGCTAACAACTAGCCAACCCCTACAAATATAGTGACCTTGATGATCAGTAGCTGACCATGGATGCATGAGTGAGTCTAACTGAGACCAGAAGAATTTTTCAACTGGGTCCAACCCAAAAGGTCACCCAGGAAATATGAACTAAGGAAATGGTGATTGTTTCAAGCCACTAAGTTTAAGGTGGTTTGTTATCCTATAAAAACTAATTAGGTATCCAGTATATATTTGCTGAGAGATAAATGGATTATTGATTAAATGCCAACCAGCCTTAGCTTGCCCAGATACTATCTTTTATAGTATTGTTTTCCTTTTTTCCTAACACTTACCACAAGCAGAGTTATCTTGTGCCCTTATTGGTCTACTTATTTATTTACTATCTTCTTTTAAAGTATGTAAGTTCCATGCAGACAGGAGGATATCATGTCTATCTTACTCATCTTTCAGTTCCTATGGTCTGGAGGAGTTCTTGACACATTGTGGGCTGTCCAAATATTTACTGAATGAAAGGGTGGGGCACCTAATGGGCGATCAATAAATATTTATTGAATGAAGAGTGAATAGATTTCATTAATATCAATTATAGTGAGCCTAGATGAGCAAAGAGCTTGGGAAGTGGGTATCACATGTATTGGCTAAGGTATCCTTCACTCTGTATGTTTTCCTTGACCCTCTTAGTGTCCCTGACTGGGTCTGAAAATTAAACTGACAAAGACAAATTAACAGGAGAGAAGCAAGTTTATTTAATATAAGTTTTATATTCACAATAGCCTTCATAAAGAAATGAAGATCTGGAGGAATGGTTCAACCTGAGTATTTTCATGCTAGGTTTGATGAAGGGTGGACAGTCATGTAGAAAGGATGGGGCAAAAAGCACGAGGTAAATGTAGTAAGCTTGGAGAAGCTTAGCAAGGCCTGTTCTGATTCTTCGCTGCATCCCTTTGTTTTCAGAGGTAAGGATGCTGCTTTTTTCTGGGTACAGGGAAGGTACCTCCTCCGTGAGGGTTTTATGACTTGTTTCAGGGGAAAAAAGGGAGGGGGGAGCAACCTTCTTTCTTCTACTTTTTTCTCACAATCCTTCAGCTTAGAATATTCAGTATACCAAGATTCAGTGTGTTGTGAACCCCATCATCCTTAATTTTTTTTCTTTGTAAAGCACTTATTGAAGTGCTTATTGACGCCTGGCAGGTGAAAGTAAAGAACTGTGCATTTGAGGAGATATTGCTATATTTCCTTTCTTGTACCTCAATTTTTAGGCCCCTATTTCCCTTCCCCACTAATTTTTAATTATTTGTGTTTAGATGATTGGCTTGGATTTTCTCCATTGAAAATACCACCAGTGGAAAGTTGCTATTCAACAGGTTATAGTTTCAGTTAAGCAAAAGAATAAGTTTTAGAGATCTGTTGTATAAAGCTATGCCTGTATGTAGCAATATCATGTTGTACATTAAAAATGTATTAAGAGGGGCGCCTGGGTGGCGCAGTCGGTTAAGCGTCCAACTTCAGCCAGGTCACGATCTCGCGGTCCGTGAGTTCGAGCCCCGCGTCAGGCCCTGGGCTGATGGCTCAGAGCCTGGAGCCTGTTTCCGATTCTGTGTCTCCCTCTCTCTCTGCCCCTCCCCAATTCATGCTCTGTCTCTCTCTGTCCCAAAAATAAATAAAAACGTTGAAAAAAAATTAAAAAAAAATGTATTAAGAGAGTAGATCTCATGTTAAGTGTTCTTACTAGAGTTTTTTCAAAAATAAATATAACATGGCTGTAATTTATTGGGAGTGAGAGTTCAGAACATCCCTATCTCCAAAGACAATGGTACACCAAGAGGAAGCTGAACAAACAGGTCTTGCTAAGTTTTCCCCAGTTTACTGCACTTACTTTATACCCTTTTGAAAGGTGTTTTGAAAGTCACACCTCCATGACTTTCCACTTTTCATCAAAACTAGTATTAAAAAATGCTCAAGTGGAACTGTTTCTTCAGGTCTTCATTTCTCTTATAAAGGCTCCAGTGTTACGTAAAACTTACATTAAATGAATGTGTTAGCTTGTCTCTTGTTAATCTGTCTTTGATCAGCCTAATTTATAGGGGCCCCAGCCAGAGAAGCTGAGAGGGAAGTAGGAAAAAGATGATGTTTAGAAGAGAATAGTGGCAGTTTTTGTGATTCTAAGGATCAGTTCTTTGGCTATGCTCAGAGTCTGAGAGTGGAAACATCACTCATGGTATTAAAAATACATCCTTAGTGGGGCGCCAGGGGGGCTCAGTCAGTTAAGTGTCCAACTTCAGCTCAGATCATGATCTCATGGTCTGTGGGGTTGAGCCCTCCATCAGGCTCTGTGCTGACAGCTCGGAGCCTAGATCCTACTTCAGATTCTGTGTCTCCCTCTCTCTGCCCCTCTTCCACTCACTCTCTGTCTCTCTCTCAAAAATAAAAACAAACATTAAAAAAATACATCCTTAGCAATTAAAAAAGGAAAACCATTTAAAAAAGCATTGCCACCACACCATCAGTAGTAGCATCAATGACAGAAACAACAACAGCAGCAAAACTTTGTTTCTAAGATTTCCTATCTCTTCTTTCCCCTGCTCCTACCTCAGATATTTATCTTGGCCTCTTCGCATTTACCTTCCTAGAGGCAGTAAAGATATCCTTTATTTACTCATATTTGTTTTCTGCCTTAGGTCTAAGTGGACAGAGAAATGACATAGAAGACAATGCAGACAAGATCTGCATTTTAAAATCTGAATTATATTTATTCACTTGTTAATAATAAAATTACAATGCACTCTTAACAGGCAACCAAATGAAGTCTTTCTCTTATTTCTTATCAACTGTTGTTAGCAAAATGTATAATTAGTATTCTATTATACAGCTTCATTTTGAAAAAAAGGATAGCACAATAAATGAGTACATTTGGACTCAGTTTGGAGTCTTACTACAAAGTGGCCAAACACATGGTAGATTTCCTTTTGCCTTTACAGTTAGGAGCTCCAGCATCTAAACATCATTTAGAACAAAGAGATGGACCTTGATTTTCCCAGAAAGGCTTTGTGCTGTTTAAATCTGTCATCTTCCGGGGCGCCTGGGTGGCGCAGTCGGTTAAGCCTCCGACTTCAGCCAGGTCATGATCTCGCGGTCCGTGAGTTCGAGCCCCGCGTCAGGCTCTGGGCTGATGGCTCAGAGCCTGGAGCCTGTTTCCGATTCTGTGTCTCCCTCTCTCTCTGCCCCTCCCCCGTTCATGCTCTGTCTCTCTCTGTCCCAAAAATAAATCAACGTTGAAAAAATAAATAAATAAAAATAAATCTGTCATCTTCTGATTCTAGAGTTGAAAAGAGTCTAGGGTTCCTGAAGAGTCAAGGAATAGATTACTTTGTAGTGCAGCATAGGGGAGGAAAAGTTTTCCTTGATCCTCTTAGGGTTCTTGGCTACATGACAATTAAACGGACAAAGACAGATTAATAGGAGAAAAGCATACAGATTTATTTAGTAGAAATTTTACATGATGTAGGAGCCTTCATAAAGAAATTAAGACCCAAAGAAGCATTTAAACCTGAGTATTTTTATGTTAGATTTGATGAAGAGTGGACAGTGATCAGAACATTATAGGTTAGAGTGTGAGGTAAGAGAAATAAACTGGGGAAACTTAGCAAGACCAGTGTCCCTGGGGATAGGAAAGGCAGCTCTCACATGAGGGTTTTTTGTTTTTTTATGTTTTTTTATTTTTTCAAGGGAGAGAGAAAAACAGAGAGAGTGTTGGAGGGGCAGAGAGAGAGGGAGACAGAGGATCCGAAGCGGGCTCTGCACTGACAGCAGAGAGACATGGGGCTTGAACTCGTGAACTATCTATGAGATCATGACCTGAGCCGAAGTTGGAGGCTTAACCCACTGAGCCACCTAGGCACCCCTCATATGAGGGTTTTAAGACCTGCTTCAGGGGAGAAGGGGAAGTGGAGTCAGAGTGACCTTCCTGCTTCCGCTGTTTTTGCGAACACCTTCAGCTTAAAATATTTGATATGCCCACCTACCATATTTTGGGGTATTGTGTATTGAACCCCGTCATTAGACATCTCAGACACTTTGGGCATTGTCACAGATTATAGTTATTTTTACTTTAGGAGTAGGGAAAGGGAGGTGGGGAAGAAACTTCCTTTTGCTACTCCGATTACCCCTCCCAGATAACTGCCAACATTGCTTCTCTTCAAGCCTGGCTCAGACCATGAGCCACACATGTCAAATGTGGTATGAAATATGTGACTGGCTGAGTGCCCAGTACTCATAAAACATCTTATGGAGGGGTTCAACTGGGTCGGTTAAATTTCTCAATTTTTCAAAGACAGTGTATGCCAGTTCCCTTTCCAGTTCCAAACGTATGATTTGTTAGGATCTTTCCTTTCACTCCTCTTTTCCACGTGGCTCTTTCACATCATTCTTTTTTCCTTAGTCTGTTTTCGGAGCCATTTATTTGGATTTCAAATCAGCCCATCAGGGCATTGACTTCAGGGGGTGAGTGAAAAGAAAGGAATCCAGAGGAAGGCCCACCTGCACCTCTGCCTGTCATTGACATCGTCAAAAGGGATTTATTAGGCACTGACTTGTGCCTAATCTCCCTTGGAGTCTAAATTTATTGTTGGGAAATCTCAGACCTTAATGGGTATCCAAGTGTTTCAGATTCAATTGCAGATGAATCTTAATGGCAATTCAAATGTTTGAAGACAAAGTTCCACAAATCCTTCTCATGCTTTTATTCAATAACTACTTGTTATTATGGGTTTATAAATTGATTGCACTAGACTTACACTTGCTGAGCAAATTTTTATAAAGATCTTAATCCAGAAAGTCAACGTAGGTGGCATTTTTAAGCTAATTCTTTTGCTCTGGACAGCACACCCAGCCGATGCTTCCCGTTTTCCCCTCTCGGTGCCCTGACCCTTTCTTGCAAGTAGCCAAGATATCAGATCATGAAAAGCCCAAGGACGGGGATCAAAATGTGGATGACAGGAAGCTCAGCAGGAGGATATTAACACTAATTAGAATACTTTTTTCTGACCACAGATAATGATGGCTTTCTTTGTTCAGCATCATGAGTAAATCCTCTCACTACAGATTTCCATACTCCAAACCAATCTGGGCATCTGGATGGAACTGCTGTTATGGCTGAATTAGCCATTCCAATTAGAGAAAGTAGGGAGTTGCCTCCGTGTTTCGATTCCCCAATCATCTGTGATAACTGGATTTAAGGGGGGTTTATGAAGCTGTTCTTAGAAGGAAGATGCATTAGCTATGACATGACCTATTAAGCATGTGCAGAAGTTATGAGCTGAGAAAGGGTAGGGACACACATAAGTATTTTGAATTGACACTTAATTTTTTTTTCCCCCTCACTGTGCTGGCTCTGTGCTGAATTAATTCCATTTTTATCTTGCTTTTAAATAAAAATTTATGGATGGCAGCTGAGGTCCTTCTTAGGGTCTTTATGATTTGGGATTAAGATCCTTAAGTGTCTGGGCAACTCATTAGCATGTGCACTCTAGCCACTTGTATGGAGTCAGTGGAGGAAAGGAAATGAAGGAGAAGGATGGAGAAAGAACAAAGAAAAAGTAGGCAACCATTTTTAGATAATAATAGTTTTAATCATAATAGCCATTATTATTAAAATTATTATTATTATTTCACTGGAGCAGTTAGAAGTCTTCCTTTAAGGGCTAAAGATCACATGCTACCCCCAACTATAGCAGAATAAGCATCTTGGCCAGAATTTACATTCATTTTGAAAGTAAGGGTTTAAAAGCCTAATTTAAATTCTAAAACATGAATTTTTAAAAATGTTGGGAAAACAAACATGCAAACAACATTCTACCACACAAAAATCTGAAGGCAGTGTTGAGATGAGAAGCAGTGAGGTTGTATCCTTTCCAGATACACACCATGGCTCTTTCAACATGTGCGTCTTTGACTGGCCCATTGGGAGGCTTTTTTTTGCCAGTGGATTTGTGTTTGTTGGGCAGGGCTGATGTGTAATACAAAGACTAACGTGTAACCTTGAGCCTGCAACCAAGACCCACATCCCAAGTGCTTCCAACCCGGATAGTCTCCTTTCCACTCCACTAATGATGAGGTAGTGAGGTGGTGAATCTCAGGATGCCCTTTCCTTGGCAGACTCCCTGCTGTGGCTGTTACCTGCTGGAGCCACCCCATGGGGAATTAGTCATGCAGAGTCCTACGTCACGGAACACGAGGAGTTTTTATAACTCAGTTCCTTTTACAGGGTTTGAGCTGGCCTACCCTTGGCCTTTGGAGTCTGGGTAAAAGTGCCTTCTGTCTACTTTCTGTGAACTGCACGGCCAGGTCAGCATAAACCGGCACTACCCAGGGTTCGAATAGCTTCATAAAGTGTTCATAAGGATCTCCCTGAAAGGAGATTCCTTGAACTTTTCTTGGCACCTTTTCAGTGTTCAATAAATTTTCTCTCATCCTACCCTTCAGTGGCCTTTCCACAGTGCTGAAAACAAATACTGAGAGGTTAAAAGCTGGTTAAGAACTTCTCTGGTTCACAACAAACATTTATTGTGTAAGTCATCATATGGATGATTGACATATCTCACTAAGATTCATGGAGGGCTTTTTGAATTAGAGAAGAGCTTGATACCTCCAAATATTAAATATACTTATTTACCCAATATAGTTTACACAGCACAGTTTGAAGCATATGAGTGGAGGGATTGTAGTGAGGTAAGTAAAATTCAGCTCATGCAAGTGAACTTGTTTTTGTTAACTGAAACAGTCAAGATGGGGGTTTACTCTATGTCTATGCCTATGCTTCACTGTTCCTTGGAAAACTGGAGCATAGCTGGACATCAAGAAGAGAGAAATCAATGCAGACTCCAGCTTCTATATCTACAGAGTCCCCAAGGGCAAGACTTCATCTTGTTCATAATCACAAAGGCTGACACTTACCAGGTGCTTAATAGATGCTGGATAGGGAATTATAGAAGGAACTGAAGCAAAGGGATGTTAGTGAAAAGTGCAATTAGTGGGGCCTGGTGTTTCAGTGGTGCTCATCGATGAGGAAGGTGATTAAATATTAACTTGTATTCTGTTTTAAATACAGAGAAAACATTTTCATGTTTCTTTGACTTTAGATTTTTCATGTGTGAGTTGGAGAGTTGGAGAGTTGGATCAGATAATACCAAAGGTCCTACCACATCTAGCATGCCAAGAATCTATTCCCAATTACTGTACCCAGAGAGTACTATATTTGTACCTTAGTCAATAAATACTGAGTACCCATTAGCTTGGCTCACTCTATTAGCTTGTTGGGGATATGGAATAAATGTACTATGGTCTCTACCCTTAGGAGTTAGAAAGAAAAAAATATCACATAAAATGCAATGAGAAAACAGTTTATTGTTCAACTGTGGCCTCTAAAGATGGCTTCATGAGTGAGGAGTCTTGGAGAATGAGGCTAACTTGGGTAACTAGATAATGGGGAGAAATATCAATCCATGTTGAAGGAAGAGTATGATCAAAGGTGAGAACCAATGGACATGTTTGGAGACTCTGAGAATATGGACATAATTTTAGAATGGGAAGTAGAGAGAAATACATTCAGATAGATAGACTAAAAGCATATTCTAAAGATTGAAGGAAAGTAGAAGGTAGCAAAGGTATTAGAGATACATTATCATTGTCCTCATCTTACCAGGCTTCTGATTAAGCTTCTGATTAAGTTATATAATGGGTCATCCTTCTGGAAATGCTCTGTACTCTTAGCTTCCATAGACCACACATTTTTTTACTTTCCTTCTATCTCACTGGTCTCCTCAGTCTCCTTTGCAAGCTCATCTTCCTCTATCCAGTCTCTAAGTATTGGAGGCCCTCGGGGTCCAGTCCTTGGCTCTCTTCTCTATCTACTGTACTTGAGTTAATCTAGCTTCATAACTTTAAATGCCATCTGCATGGAGGTAACTAACTCCCCAATACATATCTCTGACCTCATCTTACCCCTTGGGTTCCTCAGACTCATATTTCCAGCTGCATACTTGACATCTCCACTTAGATACCCCACAGGACCCCCCCCCCTTACATATTAATCACTCCTGCTTCCATATTGATCACTCCCCATTGTGGCTGAGGCTGCTGGTGTCTGCCACCATCCTTTTGACTCTTTTTCCTTTAGTAAAATAACTTTCCAATATTAGCTTAACATACAGCTGTCCAGCCAAAGGCTCTATTTTATGTTCTCCATTTCAGTTAGGTGTGGTCATGTCACTGGCTCTCACCAATGAGATGTCAACAGAAGTGGGGTGTGCCACTTCCAGTTGGTGGCTCCAAAACTGTGCTTTCCTGGTGGGCTGGCAGGCAGTTGGGAAAGCTGAAGGCAGAACAGCTAACTTAGATCCAGAAACAGAAACATTGCATTTAGGATAGCTAAGCTATGCTACCAACCATGGACTCTCTACCTATGGCTTATTATGTGAGAGAGAAATTATTCCATATTCTTTCAGCCACTATGCTCAGGAACCTTTTTGTATAGCAGCTTACATTGTATCCCTAACCAATCTCCCCAATCTTCCCCATCTCAACAAGTGCTATCTTCATGTACCTAATTTCCTGAGCCAGAAGCCTATTGATGCCTCATTTTTCTTCAAATCCAATTTATCAGTAAATCCTATTGATTGTACCTAAAAAATTATATCTCAGATCCATCCACAACCCAAATTCATTCATAGCTACTACCTTACCTCCAAACTGATCCCCTCGTTTTGGGTTTGGCCCCATGTAGCCTGAAGCCAAGGTGTCAGCAGAACCAAGTCTCTAGGGGTGGATCCTTCCTTGCCTCTTCCAGCTTCTAGTGGTTGCCAGAAATCCTTGGAGTTCTGTGGTTTGTGGCAGCATCACTTGAATCCTGCCTCTGTTGCCCCCTGGCACCCTCCCTGCATGTCTTCTCTGTGTCTCTTTCTTCCTCCTCCTCCTCCTTCTTCTTTTTCTGCTGCTGCTGCTTCTGCTTCTTCTCTTCCTCCTCCTCCTCCTTCTCCTCCTTTTAGTATTTATTTACTTATTTTGTGATAAAGCAAGAGAGAGAGAGAGAGAGAGAGAGAGAACTCCAAGCAGACTCCGCACTGTCAGCGCAGAGCCCAACACGGAACTCAGACTCACAAGCTGTGATATCATGACTTGAGCGGAAATCAAGAGTTACATGCTTAACCGACTGAGCCACCCAAGCACCCCTCTGTGTTTCTCTTCTTATAAGGACAGCAGTCATATTAGATTTATGGCTTACCTAATTCCAGTATGGCTTCACCTTAACTAATTATGTCCACAAAGACCCTGTTTTCAAATAAGATCACACTCTGATGATCCAGTTAGACACGAGGTTTTTTTGGAGGGGTGCAGGGCACTATTCAACCCAGTGTTCTGGAGGTTTAAGGAAACCAGTTTGCAATATTCCAGGTAGGAGGTAAAAAAAGGCCTGACCTATGTTGCATTGAGAATCAAGTGGAAAGTATAACGCCTAATGACAACTGGTCATGATTAAGAAATGATAGACCATAGAATTTTAGGCATGGAAGAGACCTTAGAGGCCTCAAATCTAGTGATTTTCAAGTTAAGCTTCTTATATCCTTCAAATAAGGTACCTCAAGGGTAGCTAGAAAGTCGGGCAGAGGGGCATAAGTAAGGTTTTCCAGGCCAACCACCCCTTGTATAATCAGAACAATTACAGCTTTATGTTTTAGATGTTTCTCCACAGAAGATTTTGTTTGAAGATTGATTTTGTTATAAATCTCTTCTAAATCTCTCATTTCACTGATCGGGAAATTGCAGCCAATTAAAGAACAAGACAGTGATTCAGAAGTAAATTGCATAGTGTGGACTGTTGGATTTAAGAATGTGGGGAGAAGCCAACCAGAGCAGTACAGGAAATTTACATGAAAGAAAAGAGGTTTAAACCTATTCACCACATTTGTGAAATGCAATGAGAAAACAAAGTTCAATTGTCTTTGTTCCTATAAACTATAGTTCTTTTGGACAGAGATGTGGAATTGGCCCTGTTCCTGGAGCAGGGACACAGGACATAGTAGAAGGAGCCAGGAGATCTGAGTATAATTCTGTCCTGACCACATCAGTGAGCAACAGACTGGACACAGGGACGAAGGGGAGGGGAGTGACATCCAGATTTCACAAGTAAATAATAAGGAGATAGGATGGTATGCAAACGGGGAAAGGTGGTTTGGACAGAGATCTAGTTTATAGAGGACCATTTTTTTTTTTTTAATTTTTGGACATATTAGGTTTGAAGTGACACCAGAAAACTAAAATTTTAGCAAGTAAACCTGTGTCTATTTGTAGTGCCCATGACTTTCATTTCAATGATGGACAAGGTAGTGTCTCCTATTCCATACTGTGGAATAGTGCCTTCCCAAGGGGCCTGTTTTGGGATGCACATTGTAGAGGTTAAAGAAATGGTAACCTGTGACTAGGACCATCATCTCTCACCTGGACCGTGTACATACTCTCTGGCTAAGTGGTCTTCCCAAATCAATTCAGTCTTATTTTAATTTTTTTTCCACATTGCTGTCAGTTATTTCAAAACACAAAGCTGAATGTGTTATCCATTCCTGCTTTAAAACACTTTTCATTGCTCTTAGAGCAAAGATCAAAGTCCTTGATGTGCCTTATGACATGTGCTTATTCAGGTGGGTCTGACCTCTGCCTTGACTTCCTAGCCTCATGTGGCACCACCTTTCCCCCTGGCCTTGGAAATCTAGCCACACTTAGTTTTGCTGACTTCTTCCTGCCCGGGGCCCTTGTATTTGTCCTTCATGCTGTCCTTTCCTGTACCTTAAACTCTCTCCAAACACACATTCATCGTTAAGATGCCAGCAAAGTCAACACGTCTTAGGGATTTTTTCCCTGACCTAAGTCTAAGTCAGTTTATATCAGATTCCTTTGTTTCTTTCAGAGCACTAAGCTCAGTTCATAAATATGCACTTTTTGCCTTTGGATATTTGTTTACTGTTTACTTCTCTTACTCTAGGTCCATAGAGCAGGGGCTATGTATGCCTTGCTATGCTTAGCACCTAGCATAGCACCTGGCATGTAATAATGGAATGAATGAATGAATGAATGAATGAATGAATAAAAGCCATAATCCAAATATTTGACTTTTTTAGATTCCAGACTCTAATGTTGAATTCTAAAGCACAACTTTTTTGGGGAGGGGGGTGGCAAATATTGCTTTTGGCTATAGGATTATATCACACTTTAAGAAAAATTTAAAATTTAGATCTTCCCACTATATAAGTATTTGGCAAGTTATATTGAGTATTAAAAATACATTTCCGGGGCGCCTGGGTGGCGCAGTCGGTTAAGCGTTGGACATCAGCCAGGTCACGATCTCGCGGTCCGTGAGTTTGAGCCCCGCGTCAGGCTCTGGGCTGATGGCTCGGAGCCTGGAGCCTGTTTCCGATTCTGTGTCTCCCTCTCTCTCTGCTCCTCCCCCATTCATGTTCTGTCTCTCTCTGTCCCAAAAATAAATAAAAAACGTTGAAAAAAAATTAAAAAAAAAAACATTTCCTTAAAGACCTTGATTTGGGTTATTAAAGCACTTGCTGAGAGATATTCTTATGTTTTAAGAGTAAAGAAATTGCTTGACTTCAAAAAAAACCAAAAACCTCTCTAGAAAATCAGGTTACTGCTTTGCCTTTTGAGAGCTGCAGTAGCCATGGAGGTGCTGCTCCGAACTCCCTTGAAGAAAGAACTTGCCTAGAGCCTGATGAGTTGACAGTCTCTAGCTGTGAGTGCCTTCAGGACACAACCAAGCTTCCTAGCAGAGGCCACTCTGCTGGCTCTTCCCAGGCAGCCCCCAGGAAATGATTGAGCTTGGTTGGAATGCCAGGACCTGGCCATTTCTGCCCTTTTTTGCTTCTCTACTGGTGCCCTTTCCCCTGGAACTCCCAGTTGGGTTGGCCAAATGGGTTGGCAAATTGGTTTGCTGAGTCTGCATTGTGGTTGGAGGCTCTCTTTTCCCAATACTGCTTCCTGTCTAAGATCACAGTCTGAAGGCTTTCTCTTCCCCATTTCCTTCCTTTCCCTTTGATGTTTCCTGAGCTATCCCCTCCAATAGACCCGTTGCGTTCCTAACACTCTCAGCATCTGCTTCCCAAAACATCCATCCAACATAGGAGGCTTCTAGTAATTTAATGATATAAGATGAAAATGTTAGGATTTCATTTATCTTCATTTTTAAATTTTCTTTTCCTAGCTATTCTCTCTGAAGATTTTTAGTAGCTCAATGTGTAAGGCCTACTTCTGAAATGAAGAATAATTCCAGAAGAAAGATAATTCTTGTTTCTAGTCTGTAAACTTCATGAGACCTGAGATTTGTTTGTTTCTGTCATATCCCAACACTTGACATGTAGCAGATGCTCTATGCATATTTGTTGAATGATTGAATGTATACCTTAAGAACCACTTTTTGTTTATATTAAATGGAAGAGACAAGAATAAGATATACTGTAATAGCATTTTAGATACAGGTTGTGTTAGTTGGGTAGAGCTGCCCTAACAAAGAGCCACAGACTGGGTGGCTAAAGCAACAGATTAATTTTCTTACAGTTCTGAAGGCTAGAAGTCTGAAATCAAGGTGTCAGCAGGATTAGTTTCTTCTGAGGTCTCTCTTGTTAACTGTAAATGGCCATCTTCTTTCTGTGTTTTTACATGGCCTTCCCTCTGTGAGGATCTGTGTCTTAATTTTTTCATAAAGACGCCAGTCATGGATTAGGGCCCACAAAGACCTGATTTTAACTCAGTTACCTCTTTTTTTTTTTTTAATGTTTATTTATTTTTGAGAGAAAGAGAGAGAGAGAGAGAAAGTGCCAGTGGGGGGGGGGGGTGAGGGGACAGAGAGCGGGAGACAGAGAATCCCAAGCAGGCTCTGTGCTGACTGCAGACAGCCCAGTGTGGGCCTCGAACTCATGAATTGTGAGATCATAACCTGAGCCGAAGTCAGATGCTCCGCTGACTGAGCCACCCAGCCGCCCCTAACTCAGTTACCTCTGTAAAGACCCCATTTCCAAATACAGCCACATTCTGAGGTACTGAGAGTTAGCACTTCAACATAGGAATTTTGAGGGATACAATTTAGCCCATAACAGAGGCCCATAAAAACATGCCAATAAGGAACCCTGGTTTAAGATGTTTTACTTTGTGCAGCCCCTGGGAGGCTCAGTCGGTTAAGCGTCCGACTTCGGGTCAGGTCATGATCTCACGGTTGGTGAGTTCGAGCCCCGAATCGGCTCTGTGCTGACAGCTCGGAGCCTGGAGTCTGCTTCGGATTCTGTGTCTCCTTCTATCTCTGCCCCTCCCCAACTTGTGCTCTGTCTCTCTCTGTCTCTCAAAAATAAATGTCAAAAAAATTTTTTTAAGATGTTTTACTTTGTGTTGGGTGCAGATAGAAATAGAAATAAAATACAATAAAATAATACGAAAAATAAAAATTATATGAAACAAGGCAAATGTCTGATTTACAGCCAAAGAGTTATATAGGTATATCTAAAAATCAGACAATAAAGTATGAGGCTAACCTTCTTGAGTAATTCCTGGGTGGACTTGTATGCTTGACCAAGTAAATCACACATCATAAAAAAGAAACAAATTACAATTCGTAAATGACCATATGATTGAAACTACCAATGGAAATTTCTTTACTGTGTGGACTTAAAATCTAAATCTAATCAGATAGTATTTTTCTCACTAAAACACATATTTTTTGAAGAGAGTTTATATTCATGGTAGGACAGTTTGTTTCCCAGAATAATACAAATTATGAGATTATTACTTATTAAAACATTAATTTGATTTTAACCACAGGAAAAATGTTAATTTTTCCTTTCCAGTCCCTGTTATCTGCCTGATTCCTGAGCCTATCAAAGTAATAAAATAACGGACCTGGGGTATGCCCTCCACAAAAGTGAACATTGGTCTTTTTCTGCTGGCATTTCTTACCTCTGAAACTTGCATTATGTTACATGCTGTAAACCACCATTGTTGTGTGCTGCTATATTTTGGGGACTTATTAGAATGAAGGAAGTTCTTCCCTAACATGACATTTCCTTTCTAATACAATACAAAAATGGAGTATTTAGGGTTGACCACTTATACATTGTTCCCATTTCAGGCCCCACCGTACTGCCGTCATGTATGAATGCCTAACCCTTTTAGAGATTTCCTTTAAGGTTTTCTGGTATGTTTACTTTCCTGTGGGTTATGAAAGACCTGACTTCTCTGGGAGAAGTCTTTTGAGAAACCCCAGATGCATATCACCTCTATGAGGTCCTTAACTGGCCAGCCTTGTAAAGATGGTGCCATGACAGTGTATTGATTTGAGACTGTTTCACTCATCATAAACCCAGTCTGGCCTGTGACTACCATTCTCCTCTATTTGTGGAATTCTCTAGAACCCTTCCATGAGATCATGACTGTCAGTTCAGGAACACTGGATTATATCCAAGTCTCTATCAGGAATATAATATTAAGATTTCTACTACTAGTGAATTCTACTACTAGAATCTAAATACCTTGAGGGTAATGTACATGTCTGATTTGTTAAAAAATGTAAAACTGTTAAAAGATAAACTGAGGCATAGTAAAAAGTTTTAAGAGTTTCTTTGAGCAAAAATTGATCAGAATACGGTAGCATCAAACCAGAAGTGGTTAGGGGTGCTCCTTGATAGGAGCTGGGAGAAAGACTTACATAGAAAAGATGCAGAAGTAAAGAAAGGAAGTTATTTGATTGACTATACCTTAAAGCCTGTTGGATATTTGTGATTGCTTGTCCTTAGCATTTTGATTTTGTAACCTTGAGCATTTACGCAGGCTTAGATTTTGATTTGCTTAAGTAGGCTAGCTACCCTGGTGGCTTAGAGCCACCTCAGTATACCGGCCTTCTCCTTTAATTAGTTTGACACTACAAATGCCAAGTTCACTTCAGGTCAACAATCATTTATTTAGCACCTACTTGGGCCCTGAGCTGATTAAAAAAAAAAAAAAAAGGAACAGACTGGGTTCCTATCTTGGAGTGTTTATAGCCTAGGAAGGAGCTTGTACACTTCCTTCTTCCCTGCCCTATACCTTTTAAAACAAACTGATTGTCTTTTCATTATTCATTACAGTAAGTTTGGAAAATACAGAGAAACCAAGATTTAAAAATCAACCAAAAAGCCTATGACTTAACTACTGCTAATGACATTTTAATTTATCTTTTTTTAATGTGCATAGACTTTTCAAAATATTTATAATCAGACATCATGCACAATTTTACTTCTTTCATTTCACACATCATAAACATTTTCCAGTGGCCTGTGTAAACGTGATTTAAGAAGCTACATTATATTCCAGTGAGTGGATTCACCATAGCTTCCTTAATCCTCATTTTGCTGCCAGATATTTATTCAATCTCCTGCCTTTTTTAGAATTCTAAGTGCAAAACTCAACTTTGTGCACAAAATATTTTTAATATTTAGGATTGTTTCCTAAAATTAAGTGTCCAGAAATGGCCTCTCTGTGTCAGAGGGAATGAGCAGCACAGCTTCTGGAGCATGTGGCAGTGACTTTGGGAGGGTCTGGTCCATTTGCACCTGACCAGTAGCACTTTATGATGCCTGACTCACAGCATCCTTACACTTGAGACACTGTTACTCTGAAAATGTTTGCTAGTGTGATAAGTGAAAAGTATTGTGTTGTTTTGATTTTTATTTATTTGGTTGCCAGTGAGGTTGAACATTTCCTCATATTTTTGTTTATCTGTTTTATTTCCTCTTTCATAAATTGGCACTTTATGTCCTTTCTCATTTTATTTATTATTTCTCACACATCTCTCTCTCTCTCACTTTTCAGTCCATACTGATAGAATTTTGGCTTAGCAGGGATTTTTTCCCCCCGAGGCCACTTTAGCCAGTTTAGCTTGTCTTCTTTCACTCTGGACCATGGTGACTGACCAGTCATTTTTGTGTTGTCATGCACTTAGAACAGATAACCCACTTTAAAACAGAAAGTACTTTAAAGTTGCTTCAGCTTCTTGGAGTTTTCTGAGGCAGAAGTTGGGCTTCTCATCTTGGAAAGAATGTTCTATAAAGTAAGGAAGTTCAATTGGGGACATGTTTAGTAAGCGACATAATAGTGGCAGCCACTTGGAGATTCGTTCTGACATTCCCACAAGGCACCTGAAGGCTAAAAGGGAATAACAGAATTATCCTCACTTCCCCAAAAGCTGGGGTGAGGTCCAAAAATGCTTTCTGCACCATTGATTTTTCTTGGGCTTTTGTGGCTCAGCTTGTGGCTATGAAACACTATTCATTGCTGTGGATTATGGCTTTTTCTTTTGTTTTATTTACTAACTGGCAAGCTGCTGCCAAAAGTTGTGACTGGTAATTATCATTTTTGGAGGAGCACAGCCTGTGCTCATGAGAAAGGTTAGTCAGCACCCCACTAGGTTTTATTGGTGGGATGTCGTCGTTCTAACTATAGGGAGTTCTAAAAGGAGATGCCACCTTCACCTGCACTCTGGGAGATGAGAGTGGTAGAGGACAAAAATGGATACAAAGGCAATTCTGCTATAACAGACCTTTCTTTCCTAAATAATAGACCTAGTAAGATAGCAGAATCTTGCCAACCAATATGGCACAAAGCAGCACACAGACCCATTTGAGGTCCCACCTATGAAAGCATTTTGTGAATGGTAAAGAGCTTTACAAGTGGTAGGTGTCTTATTTTTGCAAATAGTTGAACCTCACTGGTTCATTGGGTTTCTTCTTGGTTCCTTAAACTTAAAAAGTAAACTTTCCTATATTCAGAGTTTCACTTATTCATTCATGTTTATTGAATTTCTACTATATTTTAAGCGTTGTTTAGACCAGGGGTCAGCAAACTGTAACCCTCAGGTCAAATTTGACCTGCCACCTATTTTTCATAGCCTGAGATCAAAGAATGGTTTTTACATTTTTATAAAATTATAAAGGAAGAATAATATTTTATGATACTTACAAATCATATGAAATTCAAATTTCAGTGTCCACAAGTAAAGTTTTATTGGAACACAGCTACACCCATTCATTTATGTATTGTTTCTGGATGCTTTCCTGCTACAATGGCAGAGTTGGGTAATTATGACAGAAACTGTATGGCCTGCTGAGGCTAATATATTTACTACCTGGCCCTTTACGGAAAGAGCTTTCCACTTCTGCTCTAGACACTGGAGTTACAGCTATAAACAAGATAGACATTATTCTTGCATCTATGTATATATCATTACCTTAAAGATGGTCCCAGTGGGACTCACCCTTGATCCTGGCTTTAGAAACATCAGTTCTTTTTTTTTTTTAATTTATTTTTTAATTTATTTTGAGAAAGATAGAGAGCAAGTGGGGGAGGGGCAGAGAGAGAAGGAGACAAAATCTCAAGCAGGCTCCACACTGCCAGTGCAGAGCCCGATGCAAGGCTTGAACTCATGAACCATGAGATCATGACCTGAGGCAAAACCAAGGGTTGGATGCCCAACCAACTGAGCCACCCAGGCACCCCTATAAATATTGGTTCTCACCAACTGAGCTAACCTTATATAATTTTAGCCAACATTGGCACAACCTTATGGAATCTGATTATTTTTTCATCAAATCAAATGAAATCTATGAATTAACTCTGTTAGACTGCAAAGGTCTCTGCACTTAAGACATTAAAGTAGTTAAGAAGCAAAATTTATTTTAAAAATGAAATAAGAATAATGGCAATGACACACAATAGCTGCTTTTAACTTTTCAAAAGCCTTTTATTTGTGCTAGCTTATATGCGACAGACTTCATGTGCTAAGAATTTGGGATGGAAAAGCTCACTTTGGACTGATAGAGACTGAGTAGGCTTGCCAGAGGAAGTAGGATGTGGCCCAGAATGATGGTCTTGATTTCCTTCTTCAATTCCAGCGCCTAACAAGTTGTCTCCTGTGGACAGATGGCCAAGAAACTGCCTTTAGGGCTCTTTCCCATATCCGATGGTTTGGCAGAATTTCTGCTCTTATCTTCATGACGTGAACAGACAGCCACCATTGAACTGGTGAAACAGGAAGACCAGGATTGAAAGCTTCTCAACCAGCTTTCGAGGTGGGCAGGGGTCTGCTTTTCCCTAAATGGGGAATCAGTGGAAGCAAGACTGGGAGTGAGAGGGTATTAAGTAATAGAAAAATTGGGTGGGTGGGTGGAAACTTTGAGATCTTAAAATGTAAGGCAGTTTGGAAAGTCTGAAAGTCCTTTAGCTAACTTAGCAGTGTATCTAGAACACGAAAGGATTACATTGTCTACTATACTGTGAGCAGCTTTCATACCTGCCTGGCCCAGGGTGTTGTTCAATAAATTATTCAATTAAAGAATGTCTGGGGCGCCTGGGTGGCTCATTCAGTTAAGCATCCTACTTTGGGTCAGGTCATGATCTCACGGTTCGTGGGTTTGAGCCCCACATCAGCCTCTGTGCTGACAGCTCAGAGCCTGGAGCCTGCGTCACATTCTGTGTCTCCCTCTCTCTCTGCCCCTCCCTTGCTCATGCTCTCTGTCTCTTAAAAATAAACATTAAAAAAAAATTAAAAAAAAAAAAGGAGAAGAATGCCTGGAAGGGGCTCCTGGGTAGCTCAGCCCCCTAAGCGTCCAAGTCTTGATTTTGGCTTAGGTCATGATTTCATGGTTTGTGAGATCGAGCCCTGTATTAGGCTGTTCTTTGACAGCATGGAGCCTGCTTGGGATTCTCTCTCTCCCTCTCTCTCTACCCCTCCCCTGCTTGCGCATGCACATGCGTTTTCTCCCACTTTTTAAAAAAAATTTTTTTAACATTTATTCATTTTTGAGAGACAGAGAGAGACAGAGTGCAAGCAGGGGAGGGGCAGAGAGAGAGGGAGACACAGAATCAGAAGCAGGCTCCAGGCTTTGAGCTGTCAGCACAGAGCCTGACAGGGGGCTCGAACTCACGAACCACGAGATCATGACCTGAGCTGAAGTCAGATGCCCAACCAACTGAGCCACCCAGGCGCCCCTCTCTCTCTCTTAAAATAAGTGCATAAACGGTAAAAAAAAATGCTTAATTTGTAAAAAAAAAAAAAAACTGAAAAAATGAGTGAAGGAGGCCAAGTCATATGCAAGCATTAATCAGAATGCTTACAGTGTGGTGTGCTCTTAGGAATAGAAATTCATGGCTGTTCATTCATTTGTTCATTCAATAAATATTTATTGAGCTCCTATTTATTGCCAGGCACTTAACCCCATTTTACTTCAGTGTCTAATAGTGAAAATCTTTGCAAAATATCAGTGTCTGCTTTGTTGCTTTACAAAGTACAATCACACAAGTGTCTGTGATTGAACCCTGAAGAGGATTGAAGAGCATAGAATATATTTTTGACCTCATGGTTATTCTCCTGGCTAACATGATGGAAAATGACAAAGTTACTGTAGTGCTTAAGAAGGTACACTGTGGTGTCAGACTGCCTGTGTTCAAATTTAGGCTTTCCCACTCATACATTTGTGATGTTGGATAAATTTTGCCTTGATTTCTCCATCTGTAAACAGTCAAATAATAATACCTACTGCATAGGGCGGTTGTGAAGATCAAATAATCAAAGTACCTTGGCATATAGGAAGCCCTCAAGATGTATGGTGACTGTTTTTGTTATTACACAGAAGTCAACCTAGAAAAGATAGCAGCATTTGGATTGAATATGTTGAGTACTTGAGGATGTGCCCCAGAACGTGGTGGTTCTGCTTCAGTGACATTGATAGTATACATAGGAGAAAGGACATAACTCCTTTCTTGTAGCTTAACTTCTTTGAGGGTGTTCTTGCCTGAAAATGGAGAGAGTAATATCTAACTGGTAGGGCTCTTCTGAGGAGCACATGGATGAGGGTGCCTGGAATTCAGTTAGCTCTCAATAAACATTACTTTCCTTCTGACAGAGTCAAATAGGAGGAAGTAATTCCCTTTAATTAAGAGTGTTGATGAGGTGGGTTCTAGTTAATTGAACTGTAATATGTAAATCAATTTAATCATGCACTGGCTCTACCAGATAAACATCCAGCACCTGGCTATGGTTTGGTTGAGCACCTCTATTTGTTTGATTTTGAAAAATTCTTCCCCCCTTCTGTGGCTTCTTAACACTGTGGAACCCTCCACTCAAGCTGCAAACAGTTTGCCTTTTCAGTTGAAAGAAGGATTTTCGGAAGGTTTCAGATTTTAATTGTTGGACTTAATAGGATTGATTTAAATTAATCCAAGTCATTTGCAGACAATGAAACAATGGCCTGGTACCTCATCACTCCTTGTTTATTTTCTAAGTAAAAGGGGAAAAGTGGGAAGTGTTCCAAATGGAGTCACAGGCTGTGGTGAGGATTAAGTGAGTAAACACTGTGGTCTTTGGGGAGACAGATACTGGGTGCAAGCTGGAGAATCTGCAGCAGTCACCCTCTGCCATTTATTGCCCTTTGTGGGATAACTTCCTAGCATAGCATGAGAGAAGAAGATCAACAGAAGTAAAGGTGGAAGAGAATGGTGTGTGTGGAGTAAGGGGGAATGAGAACGCACTGAAGGGAGACCCAGTAGAGGGGCTGAAGGGAGGCTCTGGAAATCTGCCCATTGATAATTTCATGGGATTACACTGCTTGGATATATCCTTTTTTTCATAATTATTATCATCCCATGGCCCTCATCTTGAAAAAGCATTCTCAGTCTTGAGCACTATTGGACACTTTGGGCTGAAAAACTGTAGAATGTTTTGCAGCATCCCTGGCCCTTACCCACTAGATGCCAGTAGCAATTTACCTACTCACCTGCCCACGCATCCCAGTATAATAACTCAAAATGTTTCCAGAGTTTACCAAATATTTCCGGGGGGGGGGGAATCCTCCCCCCCCCCCCAGGTGAGAGCTACTGCTTTGAAAGGATTCATTTCAACATTTCTCGTAGTCTGTGCTCATAGAAAGGTCATTTCTCTGGCTAACTTTTGGATCTCCAGCACTGACTGGCTAAGCTACATTGACAGCCAAGTAGAGACCTCCTCAAAGTGGGCTGGGTACGAGGCTCTACAATGCCAGGCTGCAATGGCACGTTTTTAAGGGTTAGGGGATGCCTAGATTATTTTCTAAAGTAATGTGAATTTTTCCTTTCAGTGGTCCTTGCCCCTCCTAAGTAAGTATTACATGGAAATAATGACAACTCACTTCTCGTTGTGGAGCCTTTACTATCTGACAATAAGCTTGGAGAAAGTCAAGCTTGTTAAATTGTTAAAATAAAACCTGTAGGTTATCCTCCTAAGAGTACTCCAGAATTATTATTTTAACATAGGCATAACCACAAAAGGAGGCTGAGAAGCCCACAGTAGGGGGAGGTGAATTGCCGACTGGCATTTTGGGAAAACAAAGGCTTTGCAAGATAAAAACATCTTCTTTCCTCCCCAGTTAAAGGCTTACTGTTATTAATAGCTCAGATGTCATATTTATGCCATTAGTGGCAGCATGCATACAATTTAAATATTTTAGCTTCCATTATACAACTGGATCTACATTACTGACCTTCAAGGGCCCCATTCATAAGGGATGAGGAGAGGGAACAATCAGCTACTTCATGTGAGGGCTGACTAGCAGACTGGGTTTCCCAGCATTGTCGAACAAACCACGACACAGGGAACGCTTTGGAGCAGCTCAGAACGTGGCAGGGTGGGGACAGAGAATGATGGGGAGGTGGGGCTTTCAGGGCTGGGTGAGAGCCAAAGCTTTTTTTTCTTTTTTAAAAAGAGTTATCCCACCTTTGTTCTAAGGGAGAATGAAATATCCATTAAGACTGGTGACACTGGGAATTTTGTTTCAGCTCGGTTCCTTTTGTTGTGACTCCAGGGTAAAGGAGAGGAATCTGGGGTGACTAGGTTTCAAGCCAAGATGAGAAAGAAAACGAATTCCTTCCAAGGATTTCTTCTATTGTCTCAAGAATAAATATTTATAGAGAAAGTTCAAGTGAAGTCTTTTACAATGGTCATGGTTTTAAGAGTAAGCCTTTGAAAGAGTACATGTAAAACTATGCTTAAATGAAGGGTGATCCAATTAGGCTTCCCAGGGAAAACCAAGAAACCTCAAGATAATTTCCTATATAAAATCTAATTGTGTTCTCAAGTGGCATAAGAATACCACTCTGAATTATTCCAGATCCATATACTGCAGCAGAAATGTACAGCCAAATTGGATTCTATTTTAAGTAATTAAGTTATTTCCCTTCAAAGGATCTATAATTTGCCTTCAACAAATGTGATTTGCCTCAGAAAGATAATACATTGCAATTTTTCCTCCAAAATAGATTTTCTGTGCCAGAAACAATTATGAAAAGTAGACCAAATATTGCCTTAATTATATCCTGGATATTATCTTTGAGTGCATGCCTGGAGTGCCCTGTTTGTGATCCAAAATGAGATAGGTATAGCTGCTATATAGTTTAGAAATTATCTTTAAGCAGAGACTGGAGCTGAAATTTACTCAAGAGCCTGGGGCTTGCACAATGGTATTGTCAATAGCTATGGGTGTTGTTACATAAGACTCCAAACTCTTGTGCAAAATGTGGGCAATCAGGAGCTTGCTTCAGTGTACCTTTTTTTCTGAGCTCTGAAAGCACGAATTTAACTTTTATCTGCTTGGCTAATCCCTTCAGGTGCTAGGTGTTACAATAGATTAAGTGTGGAGATTTGCATAGAAGATATTGCAAGAGGGGTATTTTGGGCATGGTTAATTTTATGAAGAAAACATTCACTTTTGGCTTTATTTTCAACAGTAGTTCAGTTGACTTACGACCAGGTGTTCTGGGGGACAATAGTGGGTGCAGTGAAGAACAAGTGCTGGAATGATGAATGGAATCAACCCCTGGTTTGTCCCCTTGAAAGTGCAAGTTGTGGAAAGTCTCTGAATCTCAGTTCCTTTGTGTGAAAAAGGAGTGATGGTATCTAGGTTGACATGATCAGAGGAGAAAAGCTTGCAATCCTTGGCACAGCACAGACCTAGATTATACAAGGGGTCAGTTGTTGTAAAATCTAAAACATGGTAACGCATACTTTTTTTCCTTTGCACACGTTTATCCTTCAGAAAGATTATTTTTCATAGGAACAGGAACTGGCTGGATGTTTCTAAATGTCTAGGAGTTGAAAGTGGTTAAATCTTAAGATTTCGAAGACAGATTCCCTGGTTTGGAATACTAGCTGTGCTATTTGTCACATGCCTTTAACCAAGTCACTTAGGACTTCTGTGCCTCAGTTCCCTGCTCTACAAGATGTAGTTCTATTGGGGCACTTGGGTGGCTCACTCGGTAGAGCATTTGACTCTTGGTTTTGGCTCAGATGATCTCACAGGTCCATGAGTTTGAGTCCTGCTTTGGGCTCTTTGCTGACAGCCTAGAGCCTGAAGGTTCTCTGCCTCCCTTTCTCTCTGCCCCTCCTCTGCCTGCACTCTCTCTCAAAGTAAATAAATAAACTTTAAACTTAAAAAAAAAGAACTATAGTTCTATTAATAGTAATGTTATTATTATTATTAATTGATCCAGAGTTCCTATCAGAGATTTGTGATAAGGGTTAAATAAAATATTACAACTAGGATAGGACCTGACATGCCATAAATGTATTATTATTTTTGCCTTCTGTCAGCCAAAGGAATGTCAACAGAAATCAGAACATAACAGCGAGTACGTTTATCATGAACTTTTTATTAACAACTTGATACAAAGACTGTACATTGTAGGTGCTGCAATCAATCCACTTCTGAAAACTAAAAAAACCAGCATTTCTATATCACTTCAGGCTTTGGTTATTAAGTGCCACCTTCTACAGCAAAATCACATAGTGTAACCAAACAATTTAAGAACAGGAAAAAGAAAATGTTCCATTGGAATGGAAAGATTATTTATGTACAAACAGCTGAGGATCATTTCTAGCTTAAGTGATTCACTACACACTCTGGAATGTTTAGTTCTCTTTTCTACAGTCTTACAACCAGACATACAGCAACTAAGAACTTGGCCACAGGTCCTGCCTAGACACTCATCAACATGAAACAAAAAAATATTTATATAAATAAGTCAATTAAACCTCATAAAAACTAAAGAAACACAAGGAAAAAAATCCAACAGTCAATAAAAACTGTACAGTATCAGTCAGTCTTTTATATCTGAAAAAATGTGTAACTTAAAAAAAGAAAGTTCTTTAATGTATACAAGTCTTTTAGATCAGTGTTAGCTGGAGTGAAAACTGGAAGACTCGGACTCAGTTGAAACAGAAGAATGTCCTCCCCGCTTCCCTTTGGAAAGGATCTTGAGGCTAGACCCTCTGCTCACAGAGGTGAGTGCATGCTGGGCAGAGGTTTTAAATTTGGCTCCAAGGAAGGCATAGAGGATGGGGTTCAGGCAACAGTGGAAAAAGGCTAGGGCCTCGGTGATGGAAATCCACTTGTGCACATTGCTCTCAAACTCACATCCTTGCTTGATGATTTCCAGGAGGATGAAGGAATCGATGCTGATCCCTATGTAGTAGGGGAGCCAGCAGGCAAAGAAAGCCAGAATGAGGATAACTGTGGTCTTGAGGGCCTTGCGCTTCTGGTAGCCCTTGGAGTGGGAGAGCTTGGAGATGATAATGCAATAGCAGGACAGGATGACAATACCTGGCAGGATAAGGCCAACCATGATGTGCTGAAACTGGAATACCACCAACCATGAGTCACTGGGATAGAAGCGGTCACAGATATACCTCCCATCTGCCTCTCTGACATTAGCAAAGATGAAATCAGGAATAGTCAACAGGAGGGCAGGTATCCAGACACCAACATAGACCACCTTTTCAGCCAACAGCTTCCTTGGCCTCTGACTGTTGGTGGCATGGACAATAGCCAAGTACCGGTCCAGACTGATGAAGGCCAGGATGAGGACACTGCTGTAGAGGTTGACTGTGTAGATGACATGGACTGCCTTGCACAGAAACTTTCCAAAATACCAGTTTGCCACAGCATCAACTGCCCAGAAGGGAAGTGTGAGGACAAAGAGGAGGTCTGCCACAGATAGGTGCAATCTGTACTTGTCTGTCATGCTTCTCAGTTTCTTCTGGTAACCCATGACCAGGATGACCAATCCATTGCCCACTATGCCAGTCAAGAAGATGATGGAGTAGACAGTGGGCAGAAAGATACGGTTGAAATGTGCATTTTCCTCCCGGAAGCAGGGTTCCTTCATGGAGTCATAGTCGCCTGAGCCCAAGTCATCTTCGGTGTAGTTATCTGAAGCGTATATCTGCAAAAGAAGCAAGGGAATGGATATTAACTTTCAAGTACAGTTGGCATTCTCCAAGTTCAAAAACATGTCTCTGGAATTTTTAAAAAGCAATTAACAAAACCCAACTCAGCCCAGGCTTCTTCAGGACATTCTCCTCCCACTGAAGTAGTGAGGGAAGGGCACAAGAGAATTATTACAGACTGCTCCAGCCCTCTTCCCCATGTTCCCCCAAGTCCCTTCATTATATCACTCTTTAGTAGAACCAGTTACAAAATTCTTTGTTTAGAACAAAAGGGCGCTGAGATTCAGAGGGTTTCAAAGTCACATCTTTTCTAACTCTTCTACCCCGCCCACTAGGGGGAAGAAAAAAACCTTGGGAGGGAAAAAACCAAAACAAAACACAAAGAGGCCACTCCTAGACGGAGGGGGTGGGGGTGTGTGGACAGACGGGGAGTTGGGGCCAAATCTCCAGTTCTGAGGAGCTGGGATTAACTTTTGGTATGAAGATTCGCCAGGACAGGGAAGATATAGGAGGAAGGAGCACTGGGGCGGGGGTGGGGGGGGGGTGGGGGGGGTGGATGTCCCAAAGACTTTCCCCTGAGGCACAAAACATTGCCTTCCCCACGCTCATCTAAACACAAAACCATTCTGCCATTCTGTACTTCAAACAACATGTAGTGGGGAAGGAGAAACTGGCCTGAAGCGCAGGGCCTTTGGAGCTTGGGGTACTGAACAGGGGTTTTAGTAAAAGATACCCCCCACACACCCCTGCAGCTGGCATTCCCCAGGGGCCTGGGTCTTTCTGCCCTACCTATGTTTATCTCTTGACGCGTTTGGGAAGCTAGGGAGTGCAGCATTTTCCTGGGAGTGGAAGGTCACGGGGTCTGCACTCATGGTCCTCGCCCCAAGTTTCATTTCCTCACTGCCCGGGTCGCTTCCCACCCCGCCACTGACCCAGTAAATGGGGTCGGAGGTCTGCAGCTGGAAGCCTCCAGGCGGAGGGCGCACTGAGGGCCGGGTGGTCCAACTCCGGACCTCCGCGGCTGCCCACCACGCCCACGCCCACTGCCAGCAACTACAGCTCCCTGGGTTCCGTCCGGCAGCACGCCAAGTTCAGTCCCACAGGGTGCTGGGGAGAAAATGGGCGGCTCCTCCGTAAGCGCCTTTGAATTGCGCGCCGCTGGGGGGAAACGAAAAGCCTTCCTGGTAAGGGGTTTTCAAAAGTCTCCAGGAAACCACCAACGGTTAAACAGGGCAATTGGGATCGGTGAGAGCCAAACGGTCTCCCCACTTGCACCTGCCCGTCTACGCCGCAACTACCGGCAGCCCAGGTGCCCTCCCAAGCCCTTAACTCCACCCTTAGTCCCCGCCGCGCACACCTCTGGGGTGCTGCTCCGCAGTGACTGTTTAATACTGCTTCCTCTGTACGATCTCAAATTACCGAACCCTGGGGTTCACTCGCGGAGCTTCCATTGCCCGCGAGGTCTCCCCCTCAATCCCTAGGCGCGGGGGCTGTTCCAGGTCACCTCTCTGCTGCGGCCAATTCTCAGACCTCTCTGGCGAGCAACATCTTGGGTGCGCTCGCCTTTCCCGCCCTCTGCTCACTGTGCGGGGGTACTGACACAGCTCCGTCGACTGTGCAGAGTTCAGCGAACACGCGCCCAACCGTAAGACTGGTCACCAGGAGCCTCTGCCTTAAATTAAACAGGGGCACGGTCTCTCTCTGGGAACGCGGCCCGGGCGCACCGCCTTCCACCTCTAAATTCAGATCATGTAATTCACTGCAAATAAACTCCCGCGCTCCTGCGGGAGACCCTTGGTCTGAGTCCGGGAGCAGTGCGCACGCCTTCTCTGCACTTGTGCACAGAATGTTCTTATGTTTGCAAACAGCATGTAAGCCTAACGCGCGCCGCAGTACTCAAGGGGGAGACACACGCAGCCACCAAACCGTCGTTCCAATATTTTCTCCTCTACTTACAGAGAAAAAGATTCCAATCCTAACCCACCCCCCTGCCCCTCCAGTGGAACCATGCTCACGAAAACTCCTTTCCGTGCACCTCTGGGGTACCCACATTCTGGTCGCTTCTGCCCTCTCGGAAAGAGGTTGCGCTCTAAGTTTACGAGTTGTACATTTAAGAAAAAGCAGGTTGAAACTGGACTTACACGAAACCCGTCCATGGTAACTACTCGCTCTCCAGCCGCAGTGGTTACCGGGGCACCCAAGTCGTCTGGGTCACTTTGCTACTTGCTGCCGCAGCCAACAGACTGAAGTTTCTGCGCGAAGCTGGACTTTTATAAAAACACGCTCGGCTGGCAGCGCATGCGCCGCGCGGGTGGGCGGGTGGGGCAGGGAGGAGAAAGGCGGGGTGGGGGAGAGACGTACGGGAGGAGGGCGTGAGGGAAGGGTGCCGGCACTCGGGCAGTTCCAGTGAAGTTAATTAGGGTAAACCTGGGTAGACCTCGAGGGGCTGCTGTTAGATGGAGGTCACCTTGTGAGTCTTGAGCTGTGGAGAGCATCCCGGAGGCGTTCCCCAACCCGGGAAAGCAGGATGCGCACGGGCGACCTGTGAGTCCCTGTGTGGGGCATCCATCCTTGCTCACGTGGATGGGATTCCACACCCGGGAATGCTACAAATGGAGACACTGAGGCCCAGAGGAGGGAAGTGACATGCCAGAATAACCCAATCAGTAGGCGGCAATGCTGGAAGTGGGTCCAGCATCTGACTCCATTCCCTGCGCATTCAGCAGATGCAACACATTCGGAAAATAAGCAAAGATTCTTCAGAGCACCACTATACAGAGCATAACCATACATGCACACCCACAGTACTAGTACTAGCATCAGGTACACATAATCAGGAAACACTTTCAGAAGAGGGTAGGATTCTTTGGCATAATTAAGGAGGAAGACTGTGATGGAGAAGTAGATGTGTATTTCCGGGCAACTAATTCGTGAGTAGTATTTTAAAAAAATATGTGTGTGTGTAACAGATCACAAGATAAACTTGCACGGAATCACTCATTCATTTTCTCAATACCCTGTGGGTGTTACCATTACATCGATGTATTTAGTCAACAGATTATTTATGAGGGCCAATGCGTGCGACGCACTTTTCCCGACACTGGGAATACAGCAGTGAACCAGGGGATAAGGCCCCCACGCGGAGGAATCAGAAAGCGGACTGGCAGAAATGAAATGCGAGGGTTGGCTCCGGATTCAAAGCCGGGCTTGCACTGAGATCTTCTGCCGGCTCGGAGAGGGGTTGCGCTCTAAGTTTACGAGTTTGTATATTTAAGAAAAAGCAGGTTGAAACTGGTCTTGCATAGAACCCGTTCATGATAACTGCTCGCTTTCCAGCCGCAGTGGCTACTGGGGCACCCAAGTTTCTTTTAATTCTACATAATGTAATGTTATGATTAATTTTATCTAGTCATTATTGTGTCTTCTGACACCACGTCCAGCGTCTTCCACAACTCAGTGTGGAGGACAGGCGTCCTCAGGGATAAAGAATTAGGTCGAAGAACTGGGCGGGGTGGAATGGGGGTGGGACGGGTCGTTTAAAAGTGTCCACGACTGGCTAGAGTTTGCAGTGGGCGCCGAGACACTGTTTTCCATCCTCGAGCTGCTTCCCGCCGGCGCGGAGCCTGGGTGGGGCAGGGGAACGATTGAGGGGCGGGGCCGACAACTAGTGCGACTGCTGGCAGGGTGACAGCACCAGTGACCGCGGGGGACGGAGATGTGAGCATTAGCCGGCACCGAGCACCGGAGGAAGGTCCTAAAAAGAGGACTTGCCCAGACTGGACCCTAAACACCAACCCCCTTTACTTCAGATAAAACATTTCAGTCTGGAGGTGTTCCAGAGATAGTCTGGTGTCTGGGAACCTTTTCTCTACCGAGCATAATTTTCCTCTTTTGTCTGCACCCTTTCCCTAATGTTTGTTGGTGAAGGTCCTCATCTACTGAAAACTGATGTTGGGGTCAGGAAGTGGGACTCTCAGAAACTTCCAATTTAAGACACAATAATGACTAGATAAAATTAATCATAATATTACGTTATGTAGAATTAAAAGAAACGTTTAAAAGCACTTTTATTTTGTCATTGACTAAAACTTGGGACCCTAGCCTATGTACCATAGGATGCCATTTTGAAGGACCAGAATTTTAGACAGGTTCCATGACTTGCTTTTCACGAAGCTCAGTAGTGAGCGGCTCAGTACATTTTGACCCAGAATGTCAGCTGCATTGTACCTCAAAACTCTTCTCTTCATAATGGCTGAAACCTGAGAGGTGGAATCTTCCAAACCCACCCAAAAAGGGGACAGAGGATAAGTCCAGAGTAAAACGATTTGCACAATAAATTTTTGTTGATTGCAGACAAAAGAAAGCTCTTCCTTTATCTGTGGACTCCTTTAGATCCTTTTAGGTATATCTGCCAAAAGGAAGCAGTTAATTAAGAAAACAGTGAAATGCTATTCACTGACTGTCAAATTAGGCAAAATTTTTTCTTTCCAAAGATAATCTTTGGATATTAGGATATTAGGATAAGACCAGGTGTGTCTCCCGAGTTGGCTGGTGGGAATGTGGATTGGACATACTTTCTGGAGAGCACTTTGTCTGCAGTCAGCAGGAACCTTAGAATACTAATTCCACCCATAGAATCTTATCCTGAGGAAATAGAATTTTGCCACAAGGGGATTCATAGAAGCATTATTTCTAACAGGAAAATGTCTGAACAGCCCTAAATGTCTGCTGTTAGTGGAGCAGTTGAGAAATTATCCATATGTGGAATTCCATATGGCCACTGCCAGTGATGTTTGTGAAGAGGAATCTTTAGTGACATAGGAAAATGCTTATAAAACATTAGGTGCAAAAAGTAGGACTCAAAATTATCTATATAGTGTAGTCTCAGTTATGTTAAAATGTGTACTACAAAAAGATCAGAAGGAAAACCAAAATGTTTATAGGAGTTTTCCGTGGGTGAGGAATTATATTTGATTTTTTACTTTCTTCCTCGCATTTTTCTGTGCTTTCCAAATTTTCTGTAATCAGCCTGAAACATTTTCATATTCAGAAAAAAAGTCAATGTGAAAAAAATAAACAGAATGCCTCTCTTCTCATACCTTTCCGCTTCTTAAAGTGTTCACTAGATAGGATGACTTTTTCCTTAATAGTCCTCCTTTCCTCTAAGGAATGGTCTCTTCTTATTTTCCCCTGAGCCAAACCTACCTAAACTACTTTTTCAACTACTCTACAATGTTCTTAAAAAGAAAACAGAACAAGGGCACCTGGGTGGCTCAGTTGGTTAAGTGGCCGACCGGCAGGTCATGCTCTCATGGTTCGTGAGTTCAAGCCCCACATTGGGCTCTGTGCTGACAGCTCAGAGCCTGGAGCCTGCTTCAGATTCTGTGTCTCCCTCTCTCTCTGCCCCTGCCCTGCTCACACTGTGTCTCAAAAAGTGAATGAACGTTAAAAGAAAACAGAACAAAAAACTCAAACATTTGTTGAGTGCTTGTGATGTGCACCTGACCTCATATAATCAATCCCCTTGACCACTCTGCAAGGAATGTGCCACCTCTATTCTGCCAGTAACGAAACTGACTTCCAGACAGGGCAAGGAACTTGGCGGAGATCACACAGTGAGGATCTGCATTCAGTCTGTCTGGCTCCAAAGCCCAGGCTCTCTTCAGTACATCACAATGTCTTATTTCTCTGATGGCTGCTATTCACCCTCTGAAAGCTCCCTCCTCTGAAAGGTCATTTGGTATCTACTTAGGTACTGCTTTGAGTGGCATCTCTTGTGATGTTATTCAATTTTTAAATGAGTGTATGTCTTTTCTCCTCTTCCTTAAATATTCTGGGTTCCTTAAAGTGAATGCTCAGATATCCTCTATGCAGCTAGCCCACTGATGAACAAATAATGGGCTCCCTAATCGTTTACTGAAGCTGTATTTAATGAATTAATGACTTTCCTGTGTGGCTCTGGCAACAGAGCTAGGCTTAGGGTCTGTCTGGGCTTTGGCAGGATCCCCAAGTTCTCAATCTGGCTTTAGCCCAGAGAATAACTAGCTTTGGCCATGGTTTGGAGGGGATGCTTACAAATCCAGTGTCACAGTGGCAAGCGGTCTGCCACCTCCTGTTGCTTGTTCTGCAGCTGGTTGATTTGTGTGTGAGTGTGTTTGCATGTGTGTGTATGACAGAAGGCTGTACTCTGTCCCCAGATAGGTTCAAAGCCAGTCAGACAGAAAACTTAGGAACAGACCTCCTCCTGACGGTGGGTGGTAGGAGGCAACAGCGTTAAAGGTCTTCTGAATGCACCAGCTACCCCCCCCCACACACCCTCATCCTGTCCCCTCACTGGCTCGTCCCTTGTCTGTTAAAAGAAAAATTGCTACTTTAGCTTCTGAAAGAGAAAAAACACAAACTTCATTGATGGCAGTAGGGAATACTCAAAGGGACAAAGTTAATGTTTCCCAAACTGATAAAAAAAAAAAAAAGGAGGCTATTTCCCAAGGGGCATATAATTCTACCAGGGGATTACAAATCTCAGAGACAATGCTATCAAATGTCAACTATTTCCAAGCTGGTGTTAGGTGGAAGAAATGGTCCCCCACCCCACTGCACCCAGTCCCCTCCTCCTTTCTCAAGGCCTTATGTCTCTACACCTACAAGTGAGAAATGATTTTGGGAAATAAACCAAATTTAGGAAAATTATTACTGATTTTCTGGGTACCATTTTTATCTTAAGTCTAAGCCATATCTTGAATTTCTAAAAGGTCTGATTTCCCTAAAATGAGATTATTAGTCATTTCCATCAAAGCTTTGTAGCAGTCAAGACGAGTCAACAAAATTTCCTGTACAAAGAGAAAAGCTCGACTGGTAAACAAATACAATTTAGCATCACCCTGGTAAGTCATTTTAACAAAGCAGCCACTTAATTAACAATGCAATGATCATTGCTTAACTAACTCCACTGCCAGAGAATGCATCGCTCTCAAAGTCTGCTGTGCTCATGTGGCAGGTCCAGTGTGGCTTTGTGGATCTGCAGAACAACAGACTCAGTGCTGTTGCCTCAAAAATTATGGTGTCAAGCTGGGAAAGAGGGCACGACTTTAGGAAATAATTGAGTGAGCAAACTCTGTTCTCCATGGAAAAGGCTTGTCATTGTTTTCCTTAAACTAGTAATTTACTGGCGGTGACCTCAGGCAGCTCTATAGCAAGAGGAAGTGCCTAGAGAGCCCTGTGGACAGTCTGCTCTCTAAAGAGAGCTGTGCATCCCATGGCAGAGTCAGGGTATGGCCAGAAATGCAGTGATTTGATCACGCATACAGATGGGCTTTGCGATCTTGCTGAGATCATTCTACCAAGTGTTTTATATTAGCAGAATAACAGGGTGGGAACTGTGTGTGTGTGTGTGTGTGTGTGTGTGTGTGTGTGTGTGTGTGTAGGGGATCCATGCAATGCTTGTGCAAGAGCAGCTTTCTAAATCCAGAGCCATGATTAGCCTTTGGAGCTACTTGTAGGCATAAGGCACAAGTGACAAACCCAAAAAACCTGCAGATACTGTAAATAAAATGAGGCCATAGGGTGTGGTGGGGACTGTGGAGAACTGGAGAGGCATGCCCTGTCCAAAAGGGGTAGCCACCACCCTTGATTGCCCTATATAGGAATTTGGGCCATATCTTCCAATTTTCATGTGAAGTCTCTTGACTTTAAGATGTTGATTCAAGGGGCTCCTGGGTGGCTCAGTCGGTTAAGTGTCTGATTTCGGCTCAGGTCATGATCTCTCAGGTCAAGAGTTGGAGTCCTGCAATGAGCTCTGTGCTGTCAGTGCAAAGCCTGCTTCAGATCCTCTGTCTCCCTCTCTCTCTCTGCCCCTCCCCAACTTGTTTCTTTCTCTCTGTCTCCTTCTCTTTCAAAAATAAATAAACATTAAATACATACATACATATATACATACATACATACATATATACATACATACATACATCTTGATTAAAAACAAACAAATAAAAACTCTATGAGATTGCCGTTTACACTGGCCTAAGGTGTTGATACTAGGAATCAAAAGAAAGATTGGGGGTGTGGGGGACTTGGATGGTAGAGATACATAAAAGGCAGCAATGGAAACAGACTGGCTGCAGAATTCTTTTAGGATGGTACTGTACCATAATTTGTCCATCACTCAGAGATTGAAATGTATCACTTTGGATTTCCTGCGTTGGTCCCTTGGCTCCCAACTGCACTCAGGTTAATATTTGGGACCCTGAAGACAACCAACTCAGCCCCATTATGGCTCTATTATATTCTCTCAACCTTTTGCCCAGCCTCAGGCTCTCAGCCTTCTCAGTTACCTCGATGCAAGAGCAGCTGGATGTTATTTCTTTTAGCTTTCTAAGACAACATCTTTCAAGAGGAACATTCCTTTCTCTTCTCTTTAAACAGGAGGACTGATAGTAGAGAGAAGGATAGCTCACTGAATAGAATAGCTTTAGTGGTTCAGATCATGGGACTTTGGAGCTGGCTCATATAGGTGCTTGAGTGCTGACTCTACATGTGTCTTCCAGCTCCACATTCAGGGACATCACATTGGTAGCTGGGCAGTATATCTCTACTATGTTTCTTTAGCTGTAATATCCAGGTAATAATAACATCTCACTTTTGGGATTGTTGATTGGATTAAATATGATAATGCATGTAAACTCTGTAGCACAATGTGAGACTTATTGTAGTGCTCAATAAACATTGCCTGTTATTAATATAGGCTCATATCTCAACTGCTAAAAAGTCTTCCTTGCAGCGGAGGGCTCTGATTAACCAGGCAAATGGATTTCTCCCCCATTACCCACAGAGGTGAGGTAAAGGGAAATGTAGCTTTAAATAAAGTGTGAAATATTCTAATTGTGGGGCAGAAGACATATGTGATGGGGGAAGGAAAGAGAAGTAATTAAGTTTCTCATACATGCCTTGAGAGCTCTCTTCTGTAGTTATGAGGACTCAGATTCAAGGTTGGAAGGGACCTTTGAACCCATTTGGTCTCCATTCCAAGGAGCTCCTTCTGCAACCATATGGGATGCTCCCACCTCTTAACACTCCCAGGGATGAGCAGCCCATTCCTCAGAAAGGGAGCTTATCCATGGCTGAGTGAACCTGAGCACTACACACCCCTTTTCTCCAGGCACCTGCCTCCCCTATTTTCTATCCTTTGGGTCTAATTTAACTAGAGCTTGGCTGGATGAGATGCCATGAGAGGAAGCCAAAGACAGCTGCAGCAAAAACCATCCCCAGGCTAAAGCAAAACCTGCCTTTTTAGAGACATGTGTTTCTGCAGCCACAAGGATGAGCCCAATGAGAGCCCTCTTTGTTCCATTAGCAAATTTGAGAGGGGAATTGGACCAGGTTAGAGTTTCTTTTCATAAAAGAAATTATCTCCAAACATGGAAGATTTGGGGATTAAATGACTCAAAAGATTTAGTGCTAGACTTTTTAAGGCCTCCTGAGACTTTTGGATGTACTTGCCTGGAAAGAAAATGTGAGGAGGCAGCAGCTTTGGAAGCAGGCTAATAAAGAGCGAGATTAACCCCATCTTTGCTTGGCATTACATTAGGGGAAACCAGGTTAAAATGAATCCCTAAAAAATTGTCTGAAGATTCATTCCTAAATGGGATTCTTTTTAGCAGGTGCTGAGGAGTACCTGGAGAAAACATTGCTTTATTATCCAGTTGCCCTCCAACTCTTTCCAATCAAAAACATACGGCATTTCCTGGAATCGGGGATGGCTTTGTGTTGGAGCAGTTTCTTTTCAAACAGAGGAAATGAAACCATTTTCAGAGTCATTTAAATATACGAAGGTGGTGTGTTTCAGGTTTTCTTCTTTGTTTTTCTACTCCTTTATTCCTGTGATTAACAAATTGTGGGATTATCCTCTGGGATACATTTGTTTACTTGGGTCCAATTTGCTGAGTGCTGCCTGCCATTGCCCTTCTTGCCTTTGAGAGCTAAGATGGGGCAGCCCCTCAGAGGGAGTAAGTATTCAATAGCTCACGTCTGCCCCTGTTGTCCCTTTACGGCTTGGAAACTGGCTCATGTGCTGATATTTTATTGCGTGTTTGGGGGCAGAAGGTAATGACCTCCACAGCAGTATTTTGAACCACATGGAGCAACTTGGATGAATCCTTTCCACAAGCAGGTCCCCATTTGCAAGTCCAGATTGCTAAGAACTTTATCTTTGATGGTAGATGGGAGGGCATCCAGCTCCATCTTCAAGCTTCTCCCCAAATTGATTTAAATTAAGCTTCTCAAGACTGAATAGGATTTGTTCTCTGCCAAGTAAATTTTCACTTCAGGGTTAGGGTCCTGGCAGCCGGTTATTTTTTTGAGAGGGATTTTTCTGTCTTTCATGCCACTCCATATGGTGCATGCTCAGGTTTTTATCATAAATTGGCCATTTGGCACCCAGGGGTGCCTGGGTGGCTCAGTCTATTGAGTGTCCGACTCTTGGTTTTGGCTTGGGTCATGATCTTGCAATTTGTGGGATCGAGCCCTCTGTTGGGCTCTGCACTGATAGAACAGAGCCCACTTGGGATTCTCTCTCTCCCTTTCTCTTTGCGTGCTCTCTCTCTCAAAGAAATAAACACTTAAAAATAAATAATTAAAGAACAACCCTCTGCCCTTCAACCAAAGCCCTTCCCCCAACTTCTCTCTCTTTTTCACACCCACACCAACACACGCACCCATGCAGCCAGCTACACACACACACACACACACACACGCGCGCGCACATACACACACATCCTCATAACCAACCATCCCACAAACCCAAGTTCTCTAGTGTTTCTGGATTCTTTGATGTCCCAGCAACCTCTGTTCTCTCTCATATGTCTTGCTCTGTGCCCTGCAGCCTCAGTTCTAGTAAGGAGAAGGCCCACTCCAGCATTGCCATGAATTTCTTTTTAGGCTTCTATTTAAGAGTTTGTGTGTGGAGGGTCAGCAGACTGGCCTAGAAACTGAGAAGACCTCCCTGGTTCCTGGTAGGCAAAGGCCTCCTCTGCCCTTTTATGCTAAACATAAACATTTAATTGGCCCTCATTTCTGTAGGTTCCATGAGAAATCTCTGGCCTCTTCCTCGAAGGTATGAATATACACAAGATATTTCTTCTGCCCATTCTCCACCAGCCAAGAGTTTTGTTGACCTTTACTTATTTTCTGTCATTTGTATTGTGAAAACAAACTTGTTATCCAAATCTGAAAAAAATACATAATTAGGTATATTTTTTCAAACTGTACACTGGTTTTTTTTTTCCTTGAAAATCATTGCTTTACCCCCACCTTGAGTTCACAGAGAACCACTTAGAATGCTTGGGTCTTCTGACCTGTCATCTGCAGTCTCTGGCCCCTTGCCTTGTGTCCCCTGTGAATAGAATGAGCTGTTTTGAATAAATGCTACAGAAGAAACAGCTGAAAATGGGGGCGTGTGAGGCCTCCACAAGAATCAGAAACCGGCAAAAATAAACCAATAGAAAATAAGAGTTTCTCCCCCCACAACTGCTGTCCCACTTTGTTGTAAGTATAAACAGTTCTCTTCTTTTCTCCTGAGTGCAAGGGAAGTGGGTTTTATTATGCAGCTCTCCCTTCTCTGTGTTGCCAGGGGCAGATGTGTATATATGAATGTCTGTTTCGTCACTGGCGAGAGGCAGTGTTGTGGGTCCCATAATCTCCCTAGGCCTGAGTCTTCTTCTAGAACTTCCACAGAAGCTGAGGCAGCCACAGAATGCCTGGTGTGCCTTTTGGGTGATGGATATCTCCACCTCCCCAGAGAGGAATCTGGAGAGTCCTTTGGGTGTTGCTACCCTGGTCTCCCCCACCACCCCTGAGACCTGGCTTCTAGAGATGAAGATTGTGAAGAGCTAGAAGAATTCTACCCAGAAAACCATATGTGCAAAGACATGGAGGCTGTGTCCTGGAAACTGTAGTAGAAGGTCTTCCCTGGTGTGACTTGGCATTAAGGCCAAGTGAGTGAATGTGAGTGAATACCAAATGAGGTGACCGGGTAAGTTGAGGAGCTTTGCACACTCTAAAGCGCCAGACACCTATGAAGGAATTCTATTAACTATCTTGCAGGATTGCAAACTAATCTATAGGACAGCTTTGTAAACAGGAGTAACATTAATTAAAAGTTAACTATTGTAGAGATAAGATGTTTTGAGTAAATCTAGATGAAGTGTAAGACAAAGGTGAATTTCTATTCATGAATCACAGGGACCGGGGTTTGACCTGAAGACCCCAGCCCTGCTGTGAGAGGTGGAGAGATAAGGAAAGGTTGGAATCTGCCACTGGGATCGAATCAAGGTTGATGTAAGTCCACTCATGGTGCAGGCAAATGTTCTTCGTTCTTCTCCCCTGCAAATCTGGAACACACAATCTGTCCACTACCCAGGATCTGTTCCACTGCATTTTATTTTTTTCCATTTCTCTTTAGGACCTGCCTTCTCCTTTAGTGGATTCTCTTCCAGTTCTTCCTGCCCCCTTCTGAGCACCTTCTCTTTTACTTCTGAGACCTTTTCATTCTCTTCTTCTCTCCCTAGCCACCCCAACCCCCTTCCTTCCTTCTGTAAACTATTTTGAATGCCTGCAATGTGCAGAGCTCTGCCAGGCACTGGAATAGATGAATAACATATAGTCCTTAGTCTCAAGACACAAGTGCAGCATGGGAGATGATTATAGGAACATAGATAACTATAATACAAGCTAGAGCAGGATGGATCATGTAAGCAGAGTAGAAACAAGGTGCAGCAGGAAAGGAGGAGATCTTTCACACAGGCAGATGTATATGAAGAATGAGTAGGATTTTGACGTGGTGAGAATTGGGCCAGAAGGAGAACATTCTGAGTGAAATAAGAAAGCACAGATAAAAGGTTGGAGCCAACAACAGGGATCAGCCAGTTTGATTGGAATATAGTTGGAGTTCTGTCTGGGAAGGTACGTTGAAGCTAGAACAGAGATGTTTTATAGGCAAGGCTAGGTCTCAACTGCATTCTGTAAAATAGCAGGAAATCTGTGAAGATTCTGAGTTGGAATATAATATGGTCAAAGCTATGCTTTAGAATAACTAATATTAGGTAGAGTGTAGAAAGGGTTGGAAGGAGGAAGCTGAGCTGGAGGGAATGGACAGAAACCTATGTGGGTAGCTCCGGCAGGGGATTGTAAAGGTCTGAGCTAGCTGAGGGAGTAGTGGAAGGCTGATAAATAGAAGAGATCTTGGAACTAGCATCTGGTGCTCACTGACATGGGTTGAGGAAGAGGGAGGAGGTCAGGGTGACTGGAATTTCAGTTAGGATATGATGAAGAGGTCAGGGGGAGAAGCTATTTGGGAGGGGAGGTGATGCTGTTTAGAGAAAGTCTGAAGGTACTCCTTTTATTTTTCAAAGTCTGGGTGTTGATTTCTTACCAATACCCACGTCTAGCTTGTGGGCTTTTGTGCAACACAGGGAAGCCAATGATATCCTGTTACTGATGTCATTGGGGTGACTTCATCTATTTGCACCTCTTCAAAAGATAACCATCAGAGGCAGCCAAACTTGGCAGACAAAAAAAATAAGGGTAGATTTCAAGGTCCTCCCCTTATGCTTCTCAGTTCTCTGCCTGAGTATGATCTGGAGTGGATTTTCTGGGGTAGGACACTATGTCAGATCAAAGCAAATTGATATGCGGTTTGTTAAACACCAGTTAGAGGTGGCTACTGTGCTAAGAAGTATAGGAGAAGAGGCAGAAGGAAAGGATGCAGCTGTCTGACGAGACTTAACAGTTCACATACAGATGTCTGTAACTTTTATGGTCACAGATGAGTTCTACAGAAAACAAGGAGCCGATGGCACCCACCCTCCTTGCAACTGCAGAGTCAGACTCACTGTGCCCAGGGTTGGGGCAGAGGAGTTCAGAGGAAAGAGCCATTTCAAGCCAATGTGCCTGGGGAAAAGCTTTGCAGAAGGGATGGAACCTTACAGGGAGTCCACAATGCCAGTATGCATTCACCTCCTGGTGGGGCACATAGTTGGAATGTCCTACCCAAGGCACCTACAGTTAAAATCATTTCAGGGATCCTTAGCTACAAACATAAACTTTAGCAGGACATTGAAAATAATTTTCTCTAGGAGTGCCTGGGTGGCTTAGTCAGTTAAAAGTCTGACTTTGGCTTAGGTCATGATTTCACAGTTCGTGGTGTTCGTGCCCTGCGTTAGGCTCTGTGCTGACGGCTTGGAGCCTGGAGCCTGCTTTAGATTCTGTGTCTCCCTCTCTCTCGGCCCCACCCCCACCCCCAAATAAATAAACATTAAGAATAAACATTCTTTTTAAAAAAAAAAAAGAAAATAACTTGCTCTATATTTGTGCCTTCATTTGTGAATTGTGCCACAGTCATTTTTGAGGAAAATAGGCAACGTTTTGCTTCTAGTCCTTTACTTCATTGCAATAGTTGCTTTGCCAAGTGTTCTGGTCTACTTTTGGGTGTCCAACTTTGGTTCTCAGAGTGTGGCTGACAGTTATAGGAAGAATTTATTCTTAGATTCATCTTTTCCTTCCTTTTTGACCTTAGATCACATTTCTGGCCCCTTGATTACTCACTGGTGGCTCATTTCAAACACTGCTATTCCAGAATTGAATTCTTTGAGTGATATTTACTGTGCAGGAGCAAGTGAGTGCAGATGGATGGGCCACTGGACTTTGATCCTGACAGGGTGGCACATGCTGTTTCCCACCCTTTGGGCAGTGGACCCCCAGGGAAGTTATTGTGAAGTGTATACATAGTCTCAAGTCCCAAATTTTACTTTAGACTGAATAAACAATGCACTACAACTTTTCAGGTGCATGTGGATGCTTTGTGATTAATAAAATACCAAATTTATTTGAAAGTGTCTTGAATTTATACTTTTGTTATTTTGTGTCTGTGTGTGTGTGTGTGTGCATATGTGTGTGTGTATGTGTGTGTGTGTGTGTGTGTGTTGATGAATGTTCTTCATTAACAGACCCTAACAGCATGACCAGCTTTCACATGGTGATTCATGAAACTTTGTGGTTGTTAAAAGTGATCTTGTTTGGTAGAAGAAAGGCAGCCCTGGAACAAGCGTAGTTTTTGTCTGGTGCCCAAAGCCTACCCATACCGGGGCTACCAGAGAGAGAGATGGGGAGATAACCAATATGGAATGGGACAGAAGGAACATTTCTCTGTACACCACTTACTACTCAGCTTGTAGGAGGGAGCTACCAATAAGAAGGTTGTTATTTGGAAGACAGCTTCTAAGTCCTCTAAACCTACCTCCCACCCTGGGAAGGAATCCCTTATAGAACCTTCTGGAAAGGTTCCAGAACCTTATATAAACATCTAGCCCAGTCCTCCCCTCCCCCATCCCCCTGCACAACAGGGAACTTACTATTAGGCAAACTTCAGATCCCTGGACCTCAACCTTGGGGTTTCTGATGGGGTAGGATTGAGGTGGGCCCTTTGACATTTGTATTTTTAAAAAATGGTCCAGATGATTCTGATGTCAGCCAGAATTGAGACACGAGGCTGCCACGAAAGGACAAAAATACTCCAGTATAATGGTTTTTGTTTGTTAAGTGCTCACTAATGCATGAAGTGTCATGGTGAGGCCCCTGCGGGCTTTATGTTTACACCCCTTTTCTTACTTCTCACACCCACCCTGGTAGATAGATCCCTATTTAAAAAAAAAACAAACAAAAAAAAACCGAATGAATTAAGGCCCGGGGAAGTGAAACCAACATGCAGGCTGAGGAGTGACGGTTGGAACCCCAATGTACAAATGAAACCAGGGAACACTGGGTGTGACGAGCTCTTGAGGAGGGACAAACACTTGTGATCTTGAACCCACAACTGAGACTGGCAAACATAAAATAGATACTGGCTTATTAGTAGGAGACTGATGGAGCTGAAATCAGGGGAGGGGAAGTGCTCTACAAGAAGCTTCTGACGCACCCAATTCCTTTGTGTATCCAGTCTACCTTTGGCACAGGAGCAGAATCAGTTTAAAGCTTAGGTTCTGGAGCTAAGAGACCTGGGTTCACTAACCGAGGGGCTTTGGCAAGTTACCTGATGTTTTTAGGGTCTTAGTTTCCTCATCAAAATAGAAATAATGCAAAGTGGTACCTACCTCTTGCCATGAGTTTAGCCATCAACATCAACATTTATGGCACACCTGCTCTGTGCCAGTCCTATGCTGAGGATACCACTCTTTAGGAGCTAATAGAAGCCCATGTCAAGGATTCAGGGAAAGGAGGAGGACAAGGGCATCAGAAGCTCACATCATTCTTTATGCAAAGGAGAGTAAGGCCAGGGAAGCTAGATGTTTGCATGCTCTCTCCTGCACTATCTAGTAGATGGATGCCTCACTGGGTTCCCCCAGAGGCTGGTGGTGAGCAGGAAGAGGGTAGCCATTATTTCTTATGTCTGCTGCAGGGTATGACAAAGGGTTGCTTCCAGTGCAGTGGTGCACCTCCCACATTGCCTGCCTGGTCCCTGAGGAGTGGACTTCTCATTAGGAGAGACTCTTCTTTTGGTCACAGGAATCCCAAAGATCACTGGGATTTGGGTTGTTTCAGATGCCACATAGCAGTTTAAGTCCACTCCCAAATGGGCCCAGAGAAAGGGATGGCTCCTACAGTGAGGACAATCACATTATATATCCTCATCTATATGGGGCTTTGCTGCCTTGTGTGCAATGCCATCTCCGCCCATGGGACTACTGAGGTCTCTAAACCTATCCTCTTCCCCTAAACTCTGGGGAGTAGCAGAACAATCATAAGCCTGTTCAGGACTCTTATTTAGAAAAAAGTCATACCTTTCTACTAAGTCTGCTCCAGGTTGGAGTTGAATGCCGCCAGAAACAGTCCAGGATTGCCTTGCAGCTAGACATTCCTAAGAGTATGCCCCCTCTCTCTTCCAGCCTCTCATTTTCTTGGCTATTCCTCCACGATAATGTCTTATGATAATGGTATGAGTTGACATTAGATGGCTGCTATGTTTTACTCCAATGTAACACCTTCTGCCTTGAACGTGGGGGAGGGGCATATTTTATAGCCCCAATTCTATTGATCTTTTGATTCTGTTCCTCCTTCACACCCCTTTCTCAGACAAATCATTTTGCTCCTTGATTTTGATAATCCTGTGGATGAGCTTTAACATAGCAGAAACTGAGCACTCGCTGCTGTTGATAATTATAGTTCTTTTTCTCGGAACTCCTTTCTTTTTTGTAAATGCCTACCAGGTGCCCCCAAGTGAAAGATGATACTTGTTTGTTTGGTAAAGTCATCCAGATAAGAAGAGTCAGAACCAACAGCTCCCCCAAGAAAAGTAGTTTCCTTGGTCATTGAGTCACCACATTAAATGTTCACCTTGGCTTACTGGTGAAATGAGTCAATGGTCCTTTTAGAATTCCCTTTGCACAGTATTTCAAAGAAATCTGTGATTGAGATTGCAATTCATTTTTTCTTCACTGCAGCTGACTATTTTGCATTTTCCCAAGGTGGAACTCAGCCTCTTTTCCGGTGTTGAGAAGAGTCTTCAATGTTGAGAAGGAGTGAAAAAAGCCCAGCTATCAAAGGGAAATCCCAAAGATTTCTTTGCAAGTGTAGGAAAATGTTTCTCAAAATCAGATTCTAAAACTGAGTGAGTGATTTGCTGTGTGCAGCTTTCTTGTGGTTTGGAGTTTTAAATTCGTATTTATTTATTTACTTACTTATTTGAATTGTTTTTAACGTGTATTTATTTTTGAGAGAGAGAGAGAGAGGAAACACGAGCAGGGGAGGGGCAGAGAGGGAGACACAGTCCGAAGTAGGTTCCAAGCTCTGAGCTGTCAGCAGAGAGCTGACGTGGGTCTTGAGCTCACAAACCACGAGATCATGACCTGAGCTGAAGTATGACACTTAACCAACTGAGCCACCCAGGCACCCCTAAATTCTCTTCTTTTTAAAGGGTGATACATCTTCCTTCTGTTTGTCATCATCTTATTTGTAGCCCCAGCTTCCCAGAGTCTGGCCTCACTGGTCTACTCAGTAGCATCTTCCTGATCCTCTTCATCACAGGTGACTTCCATCCATGGGAACGGACCTTTCACTGGCACAGATTGTGGTGGTTTTTCTATGGAGAAGGGGTGTTATCTATGGAGAAGGGGCCACCTTCTGCATTGATACAAATCCTTCCAATCTTAGAGCTCATCTTCAATCCCACTTCCTGGCCAAAAAGTTCCCAATGGACATGCAGCTCCTTCCGTCCCCAGACATTAGTGAGCACCAACTATGTTCCAGGCACTACACATGGGAATACAGCTGTGCACAAAAGGCTGGCCAGGAACCTGTCCTCATAGAGCTTATAGGGACCTAGACAAGTGCACAGGTCCTTACAGTCCAACCTAAACTAAATCCAGGAAGGCTTCCCAAAAGAGATGAGCTCAAAACTAAGATAAAACAAGTAACTTAACCAGGTGAAGGACATAAAGAGGGAAGGGTGTTTCATTTTTCATTACACTCATACTTACAGCATCTTCTTATACCCTGTATGCCTAATGTGTACCTGTTGTTGCTTTCAAAATATTGTGGCTTCTTGAGGACAAGAGTCTTCGGTACTTTCCCACTCATCCTTCTCCAGGCTTAGTGCAGTGCTAAATACTTTGCAAGGAAGGATAGTAGCATGTATTCTGCCTACTCTGTGCCCATCAGGTTGTGTGCAAGTGGTTGTTTAAGTTGCCATGTCATTGAAAGAAATTGGAGGTAGTATGACTAGGGCAGTAATACCCACAGCCTGGAAATCAGGTTGCTGAATGGTTGTGTGACTTTGGTGAATCTCTAAACTTCTTCCAGTCCTTGATTTCTCTATCTGTGGAATGAAGGAATTCCACTCCAGTGTCTCCCGGCTCTGTAATTCGCTTTCTCCTGTGGCCACACGGGGCCATCTGGTTGTCATTGAACCGGTAGAAAGATAACTGCAAAAAGCGGTTCAGGGGTTAAGTCAGGAAACCCAACATGGAAATGAAACCACAGCCCAAATGCTCAAGCTCTAGGCCAGTTGGAGATCAAGGAAAGGATGTCCCTAAGAAATGACCCCAGCGTGAGCCCCAGCACCTCTATCCTGTTCTCTGTGTCCGGTGCCAGGCATGCACGACGCAAGCTGCCAGCTAGGGAGGAACAGTGCTCGCTGGGGCTTTGTTCTGAGGGGCCAGTGGAGCTTTCACTCCACAGCATCAACACCTGCGGTCTTGTAACCTAGGCTACAGAAATAGTAAGTGGGTGCGCAGAAGGCAAGTTGATGAGATAGACAGTGCTGGGTACTGACGCCCCCAGCAGAGCTCAATACTGAAAACACCTCGTTCAGGACATCATGTACCAATTCAAGGGCGGCCCCCCCTTTTCTCTCTCAAATTTTTCAAAACAGGAAGAAAGTTTTGTTGAACTGCAGACACCAATAACCTCCGTCCTTCTAGAGAGATCTTTTTGGAAGCCATCCAAGAAAGCTACCTTCGCTGAGGGATGCTAATCACTTTTCTTTCTTTCTTTCTTTCTTTCTTTCTTTCTTTCTTTCTTTTTTCTTCTTCTTCTTCTTTTTTTTTTTTTTCACTCTGAGCTTCTGGTAGCATTTTGGAAGGTTGGCACAAGGCCATCTGAAACCACAGTGGGGTGTTAGGTAATCATGTTCTCATTAAAATGCTGTTCTGTGGTTTAATTTTCAACGGTTTCTTTACAGCTTGGAAACACACATAGTATATTTTTGGGGCAAAGAGAGACTGTTATACAGGCAAAAAGGCGGGAAGATCGGCTGCCCATAAGACACTTCCTTGTGTGTTTCCAGAAAAACAAAAAACAGCTGTTTTCATTCTAGAGAAGGCAAATTGAGTGGAGGGTAGCATTCATGGGCTTCCTAGAAATTGATGATATGTAATTGACCTGGGAACAAATGCCTCCAAAATATCGCAAGACTGTCTAGGTTGAAAGTATCAACTAGTGTCTATCCATGACCATCTGTCCACTTAGTCATTGAGTTGAACACTTTTATTGAATGTCTACCAAATGACAGGCACTGGACTAAGCCCTAAGGAAAGAGAGATAGAAGCCAATGCCCACAAGAAAATTGCCACCATTTGAGGTAGTGGAGGAATTGGGCAATGCAGCATGGGGTAAGTGGGCCCTGTTTCTCCTCGTCTTCACCTCTGAGGAATTCCTACTTGGGGGCCTTTGAATTTTATCAGTGAAGACAGCAAAAACTAAAGCCCAAGGTTATCATTTCCTTTTTAAAAGAGAGGATGTGAAGCCTCCAAGTGTTCCCATAAGATAGTCTTCTAGAACTGCCCCTGACTTCTTCCTACTTCATTCCAGACAACCCGTTCCCACCTGACCAGCTCCGGGTCTGTGACCGTGACAGGTCCTTGACTTGGCCACTCCTGCTTTGCTGTTTGTACATTCCCAGTAGTAGGATCTTGGCTTCCTTCCTAGTTCTTCAATTAGGCTTTCAGCTCCCCTGAGGCCTCACAGAAACCAGACTGGACCCTGTCCTATACTTTCAGAGGGATGTATAGAAAAGTACCCAGAAATGCTGTCCAGTATGATGAAGATGGCCCAGGTAAAAGGAACTGAATAAATTCGGCAGCAGACAAATTTGTACCTAGGACTAATTTGAGTATTTCAAATCAGATGAGCATTACCAATCAGACCTAGTTTAGTAATAGGTGTAATTCTACCTGTTCCAGAAATGGGTGAAAAAGAAATCCATTTTTGGATTTTTTTTCCCCCTCCATTGTCTTTTCTCTTTCCTCTCATTCTGCCCGCACTCATTGAGCTGTTTCTCTTTTTCTCTTTTGTTTGACATTGTCATTATATGCATATTAATGAAGAAATTTGCATAGGTATTTTTGGCCTTTGTTTTGGGGGATTCTGGTTTTCACAAAGCACCTACAATAGGTTGAAATTTAGAAGTGCCTGGTTTTTCCTCTCTCAACCCTTAAATACTTGACTGAAATGAGACATTCTTGCAGACATCTTTAAAAACATTTTTAAATCAATGTGAAGTCTTTGGATCTAATTAAAAACCCTCTCACTGGTGAACATTTTTGAGGTAAGTCAAATTTGCTGACACTTCACTGGAGGTTGGTATATAAACCGAAAGGTGAGTGTGGAGTGAAGTGGACTGATTTAATGCTAGTTTCTGAAAACACTGACATTAAAGCAGGTAAAAATCAGTGTGGTTTTCTTCATGGGGGGTTTCGCTTTGACTTTCAATATTGAATCTGAGGGTTTGATGAACCCAGAAACGCAAAGTGAAACTTGGGAGTGTGAGTGCGTTTCAAGCCAAACAGACTTCTATGAATGGAAGCTGAGTCCCAGTTAGTTTCTTATCACCATTTGTTAGATGTCACGCTCTACTCTTCATAAAAAATATAGTCTCTTGTCTTTGAGGAATTACATTTAAAAATAAGACATATGTCAATCAGCCATATGGCAAGGCATTTTCTAGTTCTTCTCCTCAAAGTTCCACATTCATACGGATTACTTTACATAGGCCAGAAGTACCATCCTTGGAGAGTGGATTGGAAGGCCTTTCTGACCCTCTCCTCCCTGTCTTCTGGAAGGTTGGAGGAAAGGGAGTAGTGAAAGGGGAGAACTCTGCCTAACTTTGATTGTTATCCTGTCTAGGCAAGGTCCTTCCCTCCCCATCAGCCCCTTCCCTAGCCCCTTCCGCCTCCTTTGGCTGTGGCAGCTCTGGAAAGTAATGGAAGGGCCAGAGAATATGGAAGGGAAGCCTTGGACCACAGAAAATGCATTTTTCTGTCTTCCCACTTTTGACTTGTTGGGCTGAAGTAAATCAATAAAGTAACATAATGAAATCCTAACCAGCATATTGCTCTTTAGTATACATTCGACACCTTCAATGCTGAATTCACTCAGACTCCTGAAAGTAAAAAGTAGAAAAGGTACAGAAGAACCTTTTGTTTTCATAATAGTTTAAATGGATTTAGTGTTCAAAGTGACTGTCTGGGTGTTTGCCTGTGCAAAACGCTTGGGTCCTAAAATCCCGTGAGTCAGGGTATTTGAATTGGAAAGGCGCTCTTTCCCCCACACTTCCCCTGCCAATTGCTTGCTTACAGTTGTTCAAGGTTAGCTGAGGATGGATCAAAATCAGTGATCGAATAGCAAGGTGCTATTGTATGGCTCTATGAGAGAGTTTACACAAGCTCAGAATTTCAGACGTGATTGACAGAGGAGTCTGTGAATCAAGTCTCTTGTTCTGTTTTACAGTCACAAAGAACTCTTTCCCTTTGAAACCCAAGAAGGCCCCCTTCTCTGGACCTGTGGAGGAAATTAGGCAGCAAATAACCATGAATTTTCAAAAAAAAATCCATTAAAACTTTAATTGATGCAGCATTTATGAAGCAGTTAGGAATTTTAGGATGGCTTTCTTAACCTACCTCTCGAATGCAGCTACCTATAAAAAGTGCTAATACTAATAGGTATTCATCTTCTCTAAATCGTGTCATCTGACCTTAGTTATTATTTAAACTTTACATAAATTGATTTTTTTTTTAATTTTTTTTTTTCAACGTTTATTTATTTTTGGGACAGAGAGAGACAGAGCATGAACGGGGGAGGGGCAGAGAGAGAGGGAGACACAGAATCGGAAACAGGCTCCAGGCTCTGAGCCATCAGCCCAGAGCCCGACGCGGGGCTCGAACTCACGGACCGCGAGATCGTGACCTGGCTGAAGTCGGACGCTTAACCGACTGCGCCACCCAGGCGCCCCTAAATTGATTTTTATCTAATTAAATAATATTAAGAGAAAACTGACTCAATGATCAAAGGCTCTGTCTCTCTTTTCCTGATAATAATTCAGAGCAGAATCCTACATAGAGATTAATGACTCTTTGGCACAAAGATTTTGTGTTTGGCTTTCAGAAATGGTTGTGCAAATATTCGGTCTGAAAGCCGTCTTAATGACCGAAGATGGAAGAGTTGACAATCCGGGAAAGGCCAGGTGGACCTGAGCTGGGATGAGTGGTTTCTTGGCAGGGAGCCCATTCTCATGATGAAAGCTGGGAAAATTTCCTTAGTGAGAGTAATCCAATGATATGAAAGGATTAGGCAGGCTTACATTTAGCAAACTGTAAACCATGAATCTGAATGGTGCATCTCTTCTCCACACAGGCAGCTGCTTTGCTTGTAAAACAGAGCAACCAAAATTAAATGAGAGAAGAAAACAAAGAGAGAGGGTGGGCAGAAGCGTGTTTCAAAATGATACTGCACACATAGCAACCAAGTTTGCCAGCAATAATTCCTAATCAGTGCTAACAGAAGAGTTATCTCAGCAAAGAGAACAACAGCTCCCTAACACCACCCCAGAGACAGGTGGAAACTTCTACCACCTCAAACCTGCACAGACTTCAAGTTCACCTTCCATCCTCTGCTCCTATTGGTCTAGACACCTAATTATTTCACCTTGGAATACTTAGCTATTAGTGACACTAATTAAAACCTGCCTTGCCCTTAGATATATTATGAAGCTGTTTGTAAAATGCTGTGAAGGCGAATTGTTCCAAGAGCTATCAATTCTGGTAAAGGCCATGTCAGCTTCGGTTATGTGCTCATAAATGTAAATCCAACCCAGTCGATAATCTCTAGGGATGGTCTGAATTGCACAGCTGGCTGTTTAGAAAATGTGTGTGGAGAAACATGAAAAGATTACTGAAAATGCCTACGTGAGGTTAGATAATAAATGGAACTCTATGGGCAGAGGGAAGGCAAAACAAAGAAGATATTATTGGGCATCACATATGTACTGTATTGTACAAAGGAGTGATTTAGGCTGGGTTAGCAAAGTATTGGGGAGGAGGTTATTAAAATAAGAAGTCAGCACAAAGCATAGTAAGGTTGATGAAACAAGTTCTGGGCAGTGCCTGCTCCAGGTCATTTTCCTTGTTTCTTTTGCTGGCTGCCCTCCTGTCATTACCCCTGGCAGAACTGGAGAAATGCAGGTATAAGATGACTCCTCCTGCCACCATGTTGTTGGGTCTATGGACTTTCATCTTAGGACTCCTTCTCCAGAATGGTATTTCACATGATATAAATATAACATTTATTCAGCCCTTCAAGTAGATAGCAAAACCAACTCACTAGTATGCATGGCTTTCTCATATGATGGATGCATAAGTACATGATGGATAAATGGATGGATGGATGGATGGATGGATGGATGGATAAGTAAAAGCATCATTCATTTAGTTATTCAGCAAATATTTAGTAAGTATGTGCTTCGTGCCTGACATTTTTCTAGGTGAAGGGGATACAGAGGTGGAAAGACAAGGTCTCTGTACTCAATGAGCTTATATTTTAATCAGGAAGACATGTAACAAGTAGACAATTGTACATGATGATGACAGTGAAGATAATAAAGCAGGGTAAAATTTGCAGCATCATGGATGGACCTAGAGGGTATCATGCTAAGTGAAATAAGACAGAGAAAGACAAATACCATATGATTTCACTTATATGTGGAATCTAAAAAAACCAAAACAAATGAATAAGCAAATAAAAAGCATAATCAGGTCTGTAGGTAAAGAGAACAAACTGATGGTTGCCAGAGGGAAGAAAAAGGGGGGCTGGGCAAAATAGATGAATGGGAGTGACTGATATAGGCTTCTAGTTATGGAATGAAAAAGTCACAGGAATAAAAGGTATAGCATAGAGAATATTGTCAATAGTATTATAATAGTGTTGTATGGTGACAGGTGGTAGCTACACTTGTGGTGAGCATAGCATAACGTATAGAATTGTCGAATCACTGTGTTATACACTTGAGACTAATGTAACATCGTGTATCAACTATGCTCAGATTTTTTAAAAAAATTATTAAAAAAAGAAATAATAAAACAGGGTAATATAATAAAAACAGACAGAATAATTAGATAAATTATAGCCCAAAAAAGGGGTTCCAGATAATTTAGTGTTGTGGTTTTTAAACTTGATTTTAACAACCGTATCTATATCTTTTCAATTGAAGATACATGTGCTGTGGGGAAACCTTAATATTTAATAAGGTAAAAGCATATCTTTTTCTGGTTGAAGGGTGTGTGTGTGTGTATATATATATATATATATATATATATATGGGGGGGTGTCAGACCCCTATCTATCAAATCTATCAATTTAGGTAAATTATAACAAATTGATTACAAAATTACATTCATCACAAAATAAAATAAGATGCAGTGTTAAAAATCAAATGATAATTGTCTCATTACAATGAGATGGGTGATGTTGCTGGTAATCTTTCATTAAGACATTCATAATCTATTTATATCAACCACTTGAGTATTGATCTGGGCTAAACCAGGTCACTTTCTTTACTCTTTGCTTCTTTTGTCTTTTCTTATTTCTTTAAAAAAATTTTTTTTAATGTTTATTTATTTTTGAGAGAGAGACAGAATGCGAGTGGGTTGGGGCAGAGAGAGAGGGAGGCACAGAATCTGAAGCAAGCTGCAGGCTCTGAGCTATCAGCACACGAACTCACGAGCTGTGAGATCATGACCTGAGTCGAAGTCGGCCGCTCAACCGACTGAGCCACCCAGGCGCCCCTATCTTTTCTTATTTCTTTTTTGTATTTTCCTTTCTTTCGTATTTTATTAAATTAGGAAATGATGTCTCACAATTAGAAGGTTTGGGGAAAAGCACATATATTTGCTTCTGGATATTTCAATCATACATAGATCCAGAAATTATGGTGAGACGCTCTCTGAAGACTGCATCTGATGTTTGTCAGATGCTTACTAGGTTTATCACAGTCGAACATGGGACAGTTGGATGCTGCAAATCAGGAGATAATGGCAAACAGATTCCTAGTCTATTCTTGGGTTCCATTTGGCTCTGGAAAGTATTTAGTTCTGTCCTATGGCCACAGTCAGGTGTGTGTGTGTGTGTGTGTGTGTGTGTGTGTGTGTGTGTGTGTGTTATTTTATTATTTTTTAAAGTTTATTTATTTATTTTGAGAGAGAGAGCACAAGTGGGGAAGGGGCAGAGAGGGAGAGGGAGAGGGAGAGAGAGAATACCAAGCAGGCTCTGCACTGCCAGTGTAGAGCCCGATGCGGGGCTAGAACTCACAAACTGCAAGATTATGACCTGGGCCTAAGTGGGATGCTTCACCAACTGAGCCACCCAGGTGCCCCCGGTGTGTGTTTAAATATATAAAATGATATGTAATAGGGTTTGCTTTCCAACAAGTGAGGAGAGCTGTTGAATCCTGGCAACAAACCAAAAAAAAATTTTTTTTTTTGTATTTTTGAGCTGTTTACACCATGATGGTTTTTTTTTTTTTAAATCCTGATACCTTATCCTTCATATGTCCATATAGGTTGAGGCTATTGATGATGGTGAATATAGTAGTGATGTATATATGCTTTATGGCAAGCCACTGGAAATCATAATGATCATGAAGAAATTATTATTTTTTATTTTTATTTACGTTTTTACTTTCGCTTTATTTAAATGACTCCTACCCCCACCTCTGGAAACCACCAATCTGTCCTCAGTATCTATGAGCTTGGTTTGTTTATTTATAAAATTCCACGTATAAGAGAAATCATACAGTATTTGTCTTTTTTGTTTCACTTATTTCACTTAGCATAATGCCCATGAGGAAATTATTTTTATCTCATCTTTCGTTTCAAAACCTCCTTCCTCGTGAGTAGCCAACATATGTCATTATCTATTGGTGACTGCAATTTCATCTTGTTTCCACTTTTCACCATTTCCTCTGTGGTGGGTGCTGTGATGTCCACTGCCCAGATCTCCCTCCAGAAATGAAAGACTTGTTCACTGTCCCCCACACCTCCCAGTTGCTGGGAGAGCAATCGAAGGTGGTTCTCAGTGGTCAGCCCTCATCAGCCCTTGTTGAGGATGCTGATGATGAAGAAAAATGCCTCACCCAAAGTCATGTCTGCTTCCAGGGACAGACTGATCAGTGTGGGGGTAGAGAGGCTCCATCCCTTGTTCCACCTGGGGACAATTCTGAAGGGTTGTCTCAGTTTCAGAACTCTATGTGGGGTTGATTTAGGAGATCACAGCCCAAGTTCTCCCTTTGCCCAATCCTGCTTCCTTCCTCTCTTTTTTGTGTTGATCCTAAGAGTAAGTCCTAAAAAATGCCCTGCATGTTAACGTCTCTCAAATCTGCATCCCAGGAAATCCAACCTGTAATAGCTGGCACCAGAAGAGATAGGAGAAAGTGGTCACTGGAATGGGAGTTTGGGTCCAGGTCAAAAGCTGCCTGGTGGTAACAAGGACGCCATAACTGGTGTAGGTGGGGCACAGATAGCCTCTAATTTAATGTGGCAGCACGACTCAGACTCTTACCAGTGGTGGACTGGGATGCTACACAGATGGAAGACAGTGTGATAGCTCAGGCGATGTATTAGGCTTTTGAGAAATAAGGTGGAAATGGTAACCTTAAGGACAGTGGAATTTGGTAGCTCTAACTAAACTTCACTCTGATATTATAAGGTTAAAGCCTTGGTTGGGGAAAAATGGGACACTGAGACATGGGCTTGGGACACCTGGGTTGATATATTCAAATATTTTGAATCCTGAGATTCACCTGAACCTCTGAACCTGCCCAGGTGACCTAAATCTCCCTATTAAGGGCTTGTGCTTCCCATTCACCTGAAGATAACACAGAGACTTCTCCCTGTAAGACAACACACAATTTCTTCCATCCCTTCCTATTCTGTCCATTAAATCAATGACTAGGGCTAAGTCACACCATAACCCTGCTGAGGACATGGGAAGGAAGTGCAGGACCTAGCCAACTTGTACCAACAGGACCCAGAAAAGCATTGGATTCTGAGGATGCAGGACTGAGAAGGGCAGAACATACATTTGATAAAAGAGAGTTTACTCACATGGGAACACGCTCCTGAAATATAGGAATTAACACCTTGGTACATACCCTCAGGAAATGGTATAAACATGGGGCTAGAATGGCTCTTAGAAGCTTGGAAAAGGTGACGGTGTATACTAATTGAAGCAGAAATGACAGAATTTCTGTGGTAGATGACGGAAGAAGGAATTAAAAGGCTCAGAGAAGTGAGCACATGAGAGTGGACATCCTAGGTAAGGGTATAAAACCTACATGATGATTATGTTCTATGGAAGGGCCAGGAGGACACACTGTTGACCAAAGCAATGAGGAATATTGGTGTGTCACCAAGAGGCTCAATGGTGCTTGTATTCTGTATCCCAGGTCCTACAATAGGAGATGCTATTACAGAACTGGGTTCACAGTTATCATCAGTGATCAAAAAAATCTAAAACAGTAGAGGCTGTTGGCAGTGCTTTACTGTCAGAATCCAGGTGGGGACAATTATTGTAATAGGCAGCAAGGTCAAATGGCATCCAAGGAAGCCTGACCCACAGGTGGTTGTAGAGATAGTTAATAGAACTCAGTGGTGTCCTTAGGTGCAAAATAATTGGGCAGCCCCTAAGTGTACTACTCTAAAAGAATCATGGATGGATGATCAGAAGCCATCATTTCAATAAAAATTCATGATAGCTTGCCCAATTTCTAGACATGAATCATTTTTTGAACCAGGAACCCATCTACTGAAGGAAGTCCCCAGGAGGAAGGATCCCAAAGCACCTCAATGTGTTCAAAATGAGTCCCTTAGTTCTTCCCCAAAGGGGCTGTGGCCACTTACTCTGGTAACTTTACGTTGGGAAAAGGGGAGTAGTCAAACATTTTCAAAGATTGTTCAACACAGAGCCAGAGTTGACACTGATACCTGGAGACCTAAATCACCATCACGGGCTATAAGATATAAGATATAGCTATAAGATATAGCTATAAGATATAGCAAGGGATATAAGAAAGCTAGGTAATAAATGGAGTTCTGGATCAGTTATGGCTCACAGTGAATTCACTGGGTCTGTGGACTCACCTGATGATTATTTCTCCAGTCCCAAATGTATAATTGGAGTAGATATACTTAGTAGTTGGCACAACCCCCACACTGGATTCTTGGCCTATGAAGTAAGAGATATAGTAATGGGAAAGTAATGGGAAAGTCAAATGGAAGCTCCTGGAATGGTCTTTCTCCATCATGTCTGCTGACAAGAGAGAAAATCAGAAATAATATTACATTCTGAGTGTAATAGCAGATATTAGTACCACTCTTAAATATGCCAGATGGTGGTCCAAATCACGTCACACCTAACATACCAGCATGGCACTTGAACACAGCAGATCAATCCTGAAAGATGACAGTGGACCACTGTAAACTTAACCAACTAGTAGCTCCAACTGCAACTTTGTGGAACAAATTAGCATGGCCTGAAGTACATGATATGGAGTCGTTCCTTTGGATACTGCTTTCTTTTTCAACCCTATTGGAAAAGAGGACCAGAAACCTCATGTATTGACTTGGAAAGGACAAGAATATCCATTTATGGTTTTGTCTTAAGGCCATGTTAATTCTCCTGTCCTCTGTCATAAAATAGTCACAATTATCTGGGTGCCTGGGTGGCTCAGTCGTTTAAGCATCTGACTTCAGCTCAGGTCATGATCTCACGGTTCGTGAGTTTGAGCCCTGCATGGGGCTCCGTGCTGACAGCTCAGAGCCTAGAGCCTGCTTTGGATTCTGTGTCTCCTTCTCTCTCTGCCCCTCCCCCATTCATGCTCTGTCTCTCTCTCTCTCTCTCTCAAAAATAAATAAACATTTGAAAAACAATAGAATTATCTGGATGTGCCACAGAATATTACTTTAGTTCACCATATCAATGATATCATGCTAATCAGATTGGGTAAGTCTTACTTTGGTAAAATGCATATACTTCAGAGAGTGGGAGATAAGTTCTATAGAGATTCAGGGACCCACCATATCAATAATATATTTAGGGGCTCCTACTCTGGAGAATTCCAGGATTTCCCCCCAAAAGTAAGGAACAAATTACTGCATCATATACCTCCCACTACAAAGAAGAAAGCATAACACACAACTCTTGGTAGGCTTCTTCTGGTTGTGGAGGCAGTATATTCCATATATGGGTGTACTGTTCTAGTTCATAAAGTGGATGACATGGAAGGCTGCCAGCTTTGGATGCCAAGAGCAGGTACAGTCTTAGGCCATGTGACCAGGTAGGCCCTATGGTATTGGAGATATCAGTTGTGGTAAGAGATGCCTTATGGAGTTTATGGTAAACCTAGTGGGAGAATTACAATACAGACCTCTTAGGTTTCTGGAACAAGGCAATGCCATCTGCAGTGAGAATTACATACCTTCTGAAAAATAGCCTGTGGGGTCTAGTAGAGACTTTGTGTTTGACCATGATGGTACATCAAGTGACCATATGGCCAGAAGTGTCCATAATGAGCTGAATTCTGTCAGACTCCTAAGGATGAGAAGGCCCAATAATAGTCCATAGTAAAATAAAATTGGTATATCCAGGATTGAGCATGAATAGGACCAGAGGGCATAAGCAAACTTCAGAGAAAGGAAGTCCAGAGCCCTGTGTCATTTATCATGGGTGCACCAGTGCCCTTCCCTCAACTCACTCCTATGACTACATAGGATTTTCCATGACCAGCTGATAGAAGAGGAAAAACTCTGATCTTGGTTTGTGCATGGCTTGACTTAGTATATTTAAGCTGAAAATAATAGTGGTTGCACTACAGCCCTCCTCAGGGTGGCCTTAAAAGAAATGGTGATGGAATAGGGCTGCTAGTGGTGCACCTTTGTGTAGAAGTAGAAGTGGCCTTGAGGTTAGAATATATTCAGACTCTAGATCAGTGGTAAGTGGGTTATTTAGGAGCCTGGAAGGAGAAAGATTGGAAGGTCAGAAACAAGGACATCTGGGGTAGATTCATGTGGATGGACATATGGAGGTAGGAAACAAGGGAAGAAACTGTTGTTTTTCATGATAAAGCTCACAGAGAGCGTCCAGTGTGGAAAAGGCACTAAACAACCAAATAGACAGAGCAACTTGGCCAAATAACATTAGCCAGCCTCTGTCATCAACTGCTCCAGTGCTGGCCCAGTGGGGCATGAATAAAGTAGCCATGGTGGACAGGATGGAGGCTATGCATTGGCCCAACAGCATAGATATCTGTGCTTCTCATCCCCAGAACTCTGGGCTTTATGGTTGAGAGATCCTAGCCCCTAAAGGGGACCATGAACACTTTCATCAGGGGACAGAGCAATAATCCCATTGAACTATAAGCTATGGTTGCTACCTACTCAGCAGGTAAGAAGAGGAATCACCATCTTGGCAGGGGCAATTGGTTCTAATCATGAGGAAGAGATAGGGCTGTTGTTATACATTGAGACCAAGGAGAAATATGACATTCAGGTGATCCACTTGAATACCTCTCTGAACTCCCTTACCCAACTTTGATGGTAACAGGACAAGTTCAGCCACCGTAGCCTGAGAAGGGCATGGTGACCAGGAGCTCAGGCCTTTCACATGTGGGGGCTGTGTCATGCCACCAGGAAAGCCAGTGAGACTAACTGATGTGCTAGCTAAGGGGGAAAAGAATCCAGAACCAGTAGCAGAGATGGGAAACGACAAGTATCAGTGATAGCCCCGAGACCAGCTGCAGTGAGAGGGGCTATAGTTCAGCTCACTAAACTTCCTCTCCTAAGTTTCCCTCAGAAATATGTAGGAGCTGCTGCCATGACCATGTGAAGAGATGGATCTGAGCTGAGCAAGGCATGGAGTTTCCTGGATACCAGGATGCACTTCCTAGATCTTCCCTTAAGGCTGAAGGATAAATTCCTCTTCTTGCTGGGAATGTGGCTGGAAGTTGGCTCTCAGCTTTTAGCCCACTTAGGTGATTGCCTTGGCTAAAGAAACTTCTCTGCCCAAGGGACAGCCTATATCTAATGACTGATCCATAAGGGAGTATGAACTTTCAGTCCCATCCCCTCAATTTAGTTAAGCCCTGAAGAGCTGGCTCCTAGATTCATAGCTCCCTGGGGGATGGCTGAGGACTTTCTTGGTGTATGGCAGCTCATTTTCTCCCTCTGGTCAGTCTTGTATCTTTTCTTTCCCCTCAACAGGTGTCCATCCCATGCATATGCCTTAATACATATTCTGTATGCTAATGTCTACCTCAGAGCCTGTTTTCTGGAGGAACACCTTCAAAACTGAATTGAGACTATCAAGGCATATTGCCGACGGCCAAATGATCTCTTTGACAGAAGCAGTGAATAGATTGGTGTTCAGACATACCCTCTTCAATTCCTTCCTTGAAGCACAGACATGGAACTTTGCCAAAACTGATGCTAATGTGCTTTCCCAATTTTACATCATGACTCACAAAATAAGTGTTGAAAATCATCTTTACATAGAGCATGGATTCTTTAGTGGTAAACCATCATCAGATAGACTATATCTCAGTGAAGAGTCTTGTAGATAGTGGTGATGATTGCACAACATTGTAAATGTATTTAATGCCACTGAATCATATGCCTAAAAATGGCTAAAGTGGCTAATTTTATGTATGTATTTTTACCACAATTAAAAAAGATCAATAATGTAATATACTCCAAACCACTGCCTTGTGTAAGTGGGTGAATGGTATGGTACATAAATTACATCTCAGTGAAGTTGTTTGTTTTTTTTTAAAGAGTCTTGGGGGAGTACTTCTCTTTCATATATGTGCCCTCTTGCTGAACTGAATTTTATCCATATAGAAAGTGAAATGTCTGCACAGACATGATCCCAGCTTCCCCCCACAGTACATACTACTGATATTATGCAACATCTATCAATGTCCTTCGATAAAGAAATCTAGCTGATGTTCTGCTTCTTCCCCAACATAATATTATCATTACCTTTGTAGCTGGTTTTACAAACTTCTTTGCAATAGTGCAACATATCCTTGTTTTTCTGTGAAGAGTGCATCCTTTATGATACCTCTGTAGTTTTGGTTTCTCCATCACTTTTAGCAATAAAATTAATCAATTTTGTGTTGGGAAGCACTTACAATGTTTGCAGTTGTTCTGGAAAAACTTTATTGTTCTATCAAAGGAGTCATTTTACTTTGTTGGAAAATACCACTGAAGTTTCATGGCTTCCTGCTATTATTGGAAATCATTTTTATAATGAATGTTACCCTGGAGGGCTAGGGGCAAATGCATTGCCAGTCTACTACCATCCAGTTTTCTGATTTTTCTGGTCATACTTCTTATTCTTATAGACTTACATTTTTGTTAGCTTATCACAGTCATATTCTCACTTCTGTCAGCACATATTGCTTTACCTCCCTTTATTTGTCCTTGAATCTGTTCTTTATAAAGATGTTATCTTGAGTTATGGTATTTACATTACTATTTTCATCATTACCAATTTTGAGCCATCGATCTGTTTTTGTCAACTAAGGATAATCATAATATTAATAACTAAAAGTACAAACTTAACAAGCAAGAACAATGATACATGTTAGCTGAGACAAAATCTACTGACACCATGTAGTTGAGTTGAACTGATGGGATGCTGGGATAACCCAGGGGTTCAAGGATCTTATTTCGAGCAACCACACCTGATTTTTCTCTCTTTCCCTCTTTTTTTCCCTTGTTGGTTCTAGCTGGTTTCCTCATTCATCTCCTTCATATTCTTACTCTTCTCTCCTTTTCCCATTCCTCTGTTTCTTTTTTTGAGAGTTATGACATTAAAATGGAAAGAGACCTTCTGATCATTAAGCCCAATGACTTCATTTTACAGGTAAGGAAACTGAAGTCCAGAGAGGATCAATGAACTAATCCAAGTCAGAAGGATCAGACCTGATCTTCTGGCTCCCTTGACTTATAGCCAGGGTATTTCCAGGGTATTTGCCAGGAAGCCTTCTCCTTCAGCTCTTCTTCCTGGTCCTTTCTTGGTGCTGAGAGTGGCTGGACCCCTAGTGATTAAGGTTGTTTGTTATCAGGGCTAAGGAAGTAGGGTGTTAAGGGAGTCAAAACTTCCCTCTTCTGTCTCCTGTCATCCCTGCCCCTATAGAACATTCAGTCACTCATAGTCTTTGTGCATTCTCCCTTCAAACATATGTCAAACTTACACACCTTGCTGGTACCATTGTCCTAGTTCATGTTGTTATCTTTCTCTATTTCAACAATCTCTCTTCTGGTTGCTCTACTTTTAAGAACTACTTCTACCCTGCAAGCCCTAAATCCAAGTATCCATCCATCCATCCATCCATTTCACCGTGGCCAGAATGGTCTCATGTGATTCTCCTCTCTTCTCTTTGATGATTCTTAAATCCCTACAAGATAAAGTCCAGGCTTTGAGCAAGGCATCTGACCACTAAGTCTCTCTGTGATCTGGCCCCTGCCCTCCTGTCTAGTCTTATTCCCATCACCCTGTATATTAGTCAGGATAAGTTATGATATACTAAAAAAACAACTCCAAAATCATAGTGACTTAACACAACAAAAGTTCATTCTTGTTTATGCAAAATGTGCTGGAATTTTGGGTGACTCTCCGGAGGACCTGTTTTCTATGCACTGACTCAGAGATCCAGCTGCCATGACAATGTGACATTTCCATTTCACTAGTTTTCCTCCACAATTGCCATGGAGGAGAAAGAGAGAGCTGGAAGGTGAGCATGAGTTCTGTGCTTCAGCCTGAAAGTGACACCCACAGCCCATTGGCCAGTTTATCACTTAATTGCAAGGGGACTGAGAAATGTGGGGACTACTGTTTCTACTGTGGTTCCCTCCTTGCAGCGGGATCTCTGGAAATATCTGACTACTTGTTTCTTGAGTACAGACTCTTCTAAATCCTGCATGTCTTTCCAGCAAGGCATTCCACCCAGCCTCGAATATCCTTCTTGCTGATCTCACAAATGTTTACAAACTCAAGTCTGTTTTTTCTACGCCATCACTGACTTTCTCTGACTAACTTGGTGCTTATTCTCCAATGTTCCCATGCATCTTGTAGTTACCTCCACCACAGCTCTTTTTCATGTTATAGTCATTTGCCTGGCTGTTCACCTATAAATGGAAATTTCTTTGTGGATAGAGAACATGTATTTTCATCTTTAGGTCTTCAGTTTTAATACAGTGCTATACAGAGACTTTTCATACTTGTGGTTGAACAAGTAAAGGAAAGAAATGACTCTTAAAAAGTATACAGTTTATTGGTTTTTTTTAATGTTTATTTATTTATTTTGAGAGACAGAGACAGAGCATGAGCAGGGGAAGAGCAGAGAGAAAGACACAGAATCCGAAACAGGCTCCAGGCTCCGAGCTGTCAGCACAGAGACCGACGCGGGGCTCGAACTCACAAACCGTGAGATCATGACCTGAGCCGAAGCTGGATGCTCAGCCGACTGAGCCACCCAGGCGCCCCTACAGTTTATTGTTATATCCCATCCCCACCACTACCACCTTAACCCAAGTAGCCACCTTTACTTGCCTGGAAAACCACATAGACCTTTTGTGATATTCGTCTTCCATTCTTGTCCATGTCCAATCCACTCTCCACTCAGCAACCACATCATTATGAAACATGAATCTGAGTGGGGGTTCCTGTTTCCTTAGAATAAAATCCAAACATCTGAATTTCTTCCCACGACCCCCTGCCTGCCAATCTGGCCTGAGCTCACACTCTATCCTGTGGCTCCCACACTAGCCTCCTCTTAGTTTCCTGAACACACTAAGATTTTTCTTTCCCTAGGGCTTTCTCAGGGCTGCTTCCTATCCCCGGAATGCTCCTACTTCCTCTTCTCTCTTGATTAGTTCTTTCTTAGCCTTTAGCTTAAATGTCACTTCTCTAGTTATGATTATTTTGTTTTGATTGCAAATGAGAAAATCCCACTCAAAACTACCCTAAATAATAAAGGGAATCTATTGGTTCTTGTATCTAACTAGTCCAGAAATAGTGCTTGACTTCAAGAAAAGCTTGATGTATGTCACTGAGGACCCTGTTTCTCTCATTTACTACTATACAGCTATAGCTCTTTCCTCATGGCTGCAAAATGGTTGTCATTGTTCTAGAATCACATCCTCACACCATAATCTCCAGGAGAAGAGAGAGGGTCTTTTCCAGTAACTCCTGTTCAACTCCAGGGGTCCTGTTTATTTCATTGGCCTAAACTGTATCACATGCCAGTGTCTAAACCATTCACCTTGGGAGGGAAATGAAGACAGTGGGGAGGAATCCGACTTACTTAAACCAACAGGACCCTTCTTTGAAGCTGAGGATGGGGTCACATATAACCTAACAACATATCTGCATATAAGGAAGAGTTTAAATTTCTAAAGGATAAAGAGTAACTTGGGTGAGAAAAGTGGAAACTAAATGACTGGAATTCAACAACAACAACAACAACAAAATGTTCATCGCTCTTTGTCAGAGGAGCCTTCCTTGTCCACCCCCATCTAAGGAAGTCCTCTCTGTTACTTTCTGTTACTGAATCCTACTCACTTCCCTCAAAGCAACTGCTACTCAGTATACTGTGTATTTTATTTGTTTACCTGATTGTAGTCTGAATTTCCCACTAGGCTCTAATTTCATAAGAGCAGACACCACACATGATTTCTTCACCAAGTGCTGAAACATAATAGAAAATTCAATAAATACTTTCTTAAAGAAAAAAATGAGTAATTTTCTTCCCTTTCAATTTAGCTGTGGTTTTTACCAAGAGACAAGGAGAGGAGGGGTTGGCAGGATAAGGGTGAATGTGAACACTCTGAGTGTTAATTTGGCTTTTCTTTGTCTAGAAGCTTAGTCCTCTTTCCCTCCCAATAATCCCTCAAATTCCCCATCCCCAAATCTTTTCTTATTAACCCATCTGCTCCTGGCTCTCTGGTAATTTGATGTTCCTTTGGGTTTTTCTTTGTAAAACCTAGCTTGAATTAGAGTCTCAAAGGAATCTTGATTTTTAAAAGAGAGTTAGTTAAATTATGTTTATTCATAGAAGGTAGGAACCAAGTCTTCTCTCTTTGTATTTCCCTACAAATGTAGCAGGTGTGCTTTACTGAGTGAAAATTCAATCTCCCTCACAGAAATTGACGCTGAAATTGATGCCAGGTAGTAGCAAGAGAGAGGAGAGGTAGGAGTGAGCCAAGAAAAAAAGACTGCCAGGAAGGAGTAAAGGTTGGTAAACAGTGAAGTGGGAGGTCTTTGGGTTAAAGGGACAGGGCTCAAGAGAAGGAAAGTTAGAATAAACTTGGGAAATGGAGTCAAAACTTACAGAATAGAAATAGAGCTGGAGGAATCTTCTTTCCTTCTTACTTTTTATCCATTTATTCATCAAATGGTGAGCATCTAGTATGTGCCACACACTCTTAGGAGCTGAGGATGTAGGGGTGACTAAAACATACCAGTTCTTTCCATCATGGAGCTCATATTCTAGTGAGGGAAGATGGGCAATCAGCAAACAAAGAGATAGAGATAGGTGATGGGCTGTTAGATACAGATGTCAGATTGAAAATATGTCTGCTTTTACTCCCTCTGAGACCCCCTAGAATGAAATAAAGGCACTTTTAAAGGCACAGATACTCATAGATAAGGCGAAAGGAGGGGGCGATGACAGGGCTGAGGGTGGGAGCTAGAAGGCAAACTTGAGAAATTTGCATACTTGGTGGGCAGAGGAGAAAGCTGTGAACCAACCCCATTTACATGCACACCTCCCAATGTGCAGGAAGTGGTGTATCAGGTGAATCTGGAATAGTGTGTGTGGGTGGGTGTGGGTGTAAGGAACTGAAGATAAAATAAAGATCACCAGTTCACAGTTAGCTCTCCACACCCTCTACTCTTCTCCATAGAGAAGAGCTGGGCACCTCTGGCAGGATGCTGGAGACTTATTCTCTAGAGAAGACTTCCTGCCCAGTTGAGGATGGCAGACTGGACACAAATCTGGGGATTAATTGAGCGTATGTATACTGGATGCTGAGGCTTTCTTTCTCCAAGGATGATGGCAACCAGGCCTATACCCTCCAGAAGAGTATGGAGAAATAACTCTTTGGAGAGCCTGACCACCTCAAGAGATAAAGACCTAAAGATACTGATATTGGAGTTTTCCAATCAGATAGTGTAAACTGTTCACACTACATAGTGAAACTCTGCAGTCAGCAAGCCACACCTGTCTATTCAGAGCTATCAATCAGCATTTTGTTCCCTGTTCCTCAGAGGACCAGATGGCCAAGGATTACCAGACATCTGAGGACAGGTTCTCATAAGAAAGACCAAACGAAAAACAAATGCATGGGAAAAAGCAACCTGGGAGGAAACAGACTACATGAGAAAAAGAAAACTTATAAGAGGGAGGGAGAGGAAGGGAGAGAATTCATTAAATATTTAAAGAGATAAAAATATTGCAACTCAGAAATAAGAACAGAATGCTACATATGAAAGTAATATTCAGAGGACAAAAAGGAGGAGTGGTTGGAAATTAAAAATGTGATGGCAAAAATGAAAAATGCAGCAGAATTGGAAAGTTGAAGAAACCTCTCCAAAAGTAGAATAAAAAAACAAAGAGGTGGGTAAGTAGGGGAGAAAAGGTGAGAAAATTAGAAGAGTAGCCCAGGAGGTCCAAACAATAGGGATTTGAGAAAGAGAAGAGGGATAACAAAGGAGAGGGAGGGCTGTCAGAGAAAGAATTCAATACAAATTCACAGAATTGAAAAATGTGAGTTTCTGTATGGAAAAGGCCACCAAGTGCCCATCACAATTGCACAATGGGTGAAAATAGTCCCACACTCACATCATTGTGAAGTTTCAGAACACTAAGCAGAAAAAAGGGCTTAAAACCTTCCAGACAGCAAAAACATGTCACTTACAAAGGATCATCAATTAGAATGGTTTCTATTGAGAAAATTCGGGAGCTGGAAGACAATGGAATAATGCTTTCCAAATTCTGAAGGCAAATGATTTCAGACCTACGATTCAATTATCAATGAGCTGTAAGGACAGAACAAAGGCAATTTCAGATGAGCAAGGTCTCAAAAAAAAAAAAAAGAAAAGAAAAGAAAAGAAAAGAAAAGAAAAGAAAAAGAAAAAGAAAAAGAAAAAGAAAAGAAAGGAGTTTTCCAGGCAGCCTTGTTTGGAAAGCTTTTGGAGCATACGCTCCACTAAAACAATAGAGTAAACCAAGAGAAGAGAAAGATGTTGGAGTTGGGAAACAAAGGGTGCCTAGGATGATGGTGAAGAGAAATTCCAGAAGTCAGCAATGTCCCACATGTACAGGGAAACCACTTTAGTTTGGATCATGTCAGAAGGTGAAGGGAGGAGAGTATGCAAGAAATTAAAATACACATTGATATGTAGTGTGCCTGAATGCCTGTTGAGAACATTTAGGCAACTGGTGAAATTTGTTGTTGTTGTTGTTGTTTTTTATTGATAAGGACACAGAACTAAGGAAACCATGAAAAAGGAAATTATAAAATTAGTAACTCCAGGCAAACAAATAACCGAAAGAAAAAGTAGTATAATATTACATGATTCATTGTGTTTGCTTAGTCATCATTAGGTAACACTGAATGCTATCTGATACTAAAGTTCTATATATTAAGAGGACAGAAGGAAGGAAAGTGTGTGCTTATGTGTGAGAGCAGAGGGAAGAAAGAGTTAAAATCTTCACCTTCCATAGTGGAAAATCAAGTGGCAATGCCTAGAAGTATTTTGGTTCTGTTTTGTTTTGTTGTGGATTTGGAAGCAATAACCAAAAATAAAAAATCAGTAATAGTTGTTGAAAGTCGTTGGCTTGGGGAGGAGACGTGGAAGAGGTAGGAAATTGCTGCTTTTCATAATGGATCTAGTTGACTATTTAACTTTGTATACAATGAACACTGAAGAAGAACCAGACCAAAAGAGGAGAAAGGAAAATACTAGAAAGAAATATAGCAAAACGTTAGTTTTTATCTCTGGGTTTATGGTATTTTCAGATTTTCTCCAGTTTCTAAAATAAACATGATCTAGTTTTTTAATCATGAAACACATATTTTAGGTTAAGGAGAGGGAGGAAGAGCGATAGTGAAAATAAGCTGTTTTGACAAGAGGATTTGGGAAGGCTTCACTGATTGTGAAATTTGGCCATATCTTTAAGGGAACAAAGTATGTGGGCACTGAGAGGAAGAGCATTCTAGAAAGCTATGCAAAGATCCTGGGGTGGGAATGTGCTTGAACCATGACTGGCACCTGTGAAGAAGGGCACAGAGGCCAGGTGTGTGGTAAGTGTGGTGAGTGAAGATGAGGTCAGAGGGAGAGCTTGGGGCCAGACCCTTATGGTACAATCTTATGGTGCATGTTAAAGACTTTAGATTTGGGGTGCCTGGGTGGCTCAGTCAGTTAAGCATCTGACTTCGGCTCAGGTCAATGATCTCACTGGGTTTTTGAGCTCGAGTCCCACATTGGGCTCTGTGCTGACAGCTCAGAGCCTGGAGCTTCCTTCAGATTCTGTGTCTACTCCTCTTTCTGTCCCTCCCATGCTCATGCTCTGTTCTCTCTTTGTCTCTCAATAATAAACGTTAAAAAAAAAATTTTTTAAAGAAAAAACAATAAAGACTTTAGATTTATCCTGACTGCTATGGGAAAATGGCAAAATCTTGAGGAGAAAAGTGAAATGATTTGATTTGCATTTTAACCGGATCACAGTGGCTGCTGCTGTGTGTTGGGGGGTGGGAAGGGGAGAAGGGAGGTGCTAGAGTGGAAACTGGAAGACCATTTAGGAGCTTCTTGCTGTAGTTCCAATGAGGGATTTTTTTTTAGGGTTAAACACTTGTGTTCAAAGAGTTTTTACTTTCTTTTAGTAGCAGAAACCCCTTTTCAAAGGAAATCTTACATTGATCCCTCATCTATAAAACATTAAAGTGAAGCATAAAAGTGAAGGGGCTTTAGTATATGTGCTGCCGAAGCGAGCACAAAGTGAAGGGGCTTTAGCTGAAGTAGGAGGTGGAGGGTCCAGAGCCACCCCCACCCCACATCCTCTTGTCCCAGCCTCTGCATCCTGGTGATCCCTGGGAGGTGTGCCTTTGAACTTTGGGTTTTGCAAACTCTGATTCCACCTAGCTTCCTCCTTTCACTGAGGAGGTTCAGTGGCAGGAGGAGTTGGATGAGGAGTAGGTTTGTGTAGGAGCACTTCCCAGGTGAGGTTCATGCTGTGGGAAAAGTTGGGAAGGTAGGAAAAAAGAATTATGCTCCATGCCCCTGTGAGGCTGAGCAATAACCAGGCATCTTCACTCCAGCTCAGGGCACTTCTACTGAACATACTGTTGGGAAGTGCAGTTTGTCAGGCTTTTACCATGTTTAGTGTCCCCATCTCCCCATCCTTTCCCCAGGGGATGATACACTTTGACCCAACTAGAATCTATAAGAAAAGCTGGGCACAGTGTGCAGTAGGGAGGGAACCAGTGAGGACAATGGGTAAAGCGTCTGCTGTAGAGAGGATCTAGGCTCTTTCAAACTTTTCCCACCCCACAGTGTGCTAGTAAATGTTTGATAACTGCTGTCTGGAAGAAGGAAGGAAGGATGGAAGGAAGGAAGGAAGGAAGGAAGGAAGGAAGGAAGAGAGGGAAAGAAGGAGGGTGAGTGAAAAGGAGAAAAGAGGGGGAAAAGAAGGAGGGAGGGAAGGAGGAAGGAAGGAAGGAAGGAAAGAAGGAAGGAAGGAAGGAAGGAATCAGGCACCTGATTTGTAGCATTTGCAGATTTCCATGGTGTAAATAGTCATCATGATGGATTTAATGGCAGCAACGTGAAGCCGCTGAACACAAATTTGGAAAGTTGCCCGTCATTATACAGTACTCCCACCATACAGATGCAATAGATGAAATAACCTCATGATCTTTGATAATAGTAGAATCTAGTAATTCTAGTAATAATTTTCAGTGATGAATTTTGAGTAGTTAGTTCTTTTACATTTAATTTAACTGTTTAATGGCTGTGTTTAGCAACCAGCTGGCATAGTTTCTGAAAAGTTAACAATCAACTGTCACCAGCCAGTTTCAAGCAGCACCCCACTGCCCCACCTCTCAAAACATCTCTCTGAATTTGAATCAAGAATTTCAGTCTGCAGAAAAACCGTGTTATATCTACACAGAGGAACACCACACAGTAATAAACAGGAATGAACTACTGGTTTACCAAAACCTCAAGTGATATAAACATTATGGAAACCTGCATTAAAAGGTTACATAATGTATGATTTCACTTTTCTGATAGGCTTTAAAGGCAAAACTATTGTGATGGAGAACAGATCAGTGGTTGCTGAGGGGTAGTGATGGCAGGAGGGAGTGGCAATAAAGGGGCAGCATGACACAGTTTCTTGGGGGTGATGGACTGTTTTATTTCCTGATTGTGGTGGAGATCACATGAATTTATACATGTGTTAAAATTCATAGAACTATATACAAAAACAGTTTTACTGTATAATAATTTTTCAAAAAGGAGGAAAAGTCAGCATATTGTTAAAAATAACAACAAACAGAATTTCAGTCTGGATTGAGCAAGCCATTCCGCCGTTTTGGGCCTCCTTGGAAATCTGCTGTCACAAGAGAGGTGTAGATAGTCAGGAGCTGCAGAATTAAATGCCTATGAGGGGTGCAGTGGGTAATGCAAATGGGAGACAATAGGGAATGGTAAAGACTGTGGAGAACTAGTGAATTTTCACCTGCCTAAATGGAGCAGCTACAGCTTCTGCCTCTGCTGATGGCTACCATGCTGGATTGTGGGCCTAGCTTGTCTGATCTTTTGAATTTTATGATAAATAAGGACTCCGGATTTTTAAAAAAATATTATTTATTTATTTCGAGACAGGGAGAAAGTATGAATGGGGAAGGGTCAGAGAGAGGGAGGGAGAGAGAGAATCCCAAGCAAGCTCTGCACTATCAGTGCAGAGCCCTATGTGGGGCTTGAACTCATGAACCATGACATCATGACCTGAGCCGAAGTTGGATGCTTAACTGACTGAGCCACTAGGCGCCCCAGGACTCTGGATTTTTTAGAGGTGAAATTTCCTTATTGGTAAGTACTCCCAGAACCCCACAAAACATGTATATGAATCATAATCAGCCTAAGGGCTGCCAGTTTGCAGCTGCTGGATAGGATGTTTTGTTCTGTTTTTTTTTTTTTTTATAACTCTTTGGGCCAGGATTATAAGTCCTGATAAGCAGTTTCTTCATCAGAGGGTGCATCAGAGATTTGGAAGTAACCCTGAAGATTCTTGCACCACTGAAAGTAAAATTAAGCCCTGCGTTACCCCATGATTTAAAAATTGTGCAGTTGAAGTACTGTGAACAACACTGTGCCTTTGTGACTGTCAGAATCCACGCATGGGCAAGAGGACCCAGGCCTGAAGTGGACTCAGTGGTGCTGCTCCTCTTACTGGAGGCCCTGCAGCAGCACTTGAAAAAGTGTCATTTGGTCCGTCACAGATCATAGCCTCTCATAAATGGGCCTGCCTTCTCTGCACACATTACTGATTTTGTGATGATGAGTGAGAATTGAGGCCATCTTTCATCCCCATTGCCAGACCATGACTGATGCTCTTGCACACTTAGATTTGCACTTGGCATGTAACAGGGGAAGGCCCATTATAAAGGACTGAAAAATGGCATCAGAGTAGGAAACAACATGTATCCAGAGCAGAAAGCTGGGGAATGCAGTGTAAATGTGAGTAGGACAAATGAGTCATGAGTTGGAGGGCCTGGATGGCTCCTCTTCCCTGTCCAATACAATTACATTATATACCAACATTGTACACCAAAGGAAGACCCTGTTTAGGATTTTGTGGGGGTGGGCCTGGGGCTGAGAGGGGACTAGAAAGTGACTTGCCTGAAGGTGCTTTAATCCTCAGGAATGCATCTCCAGGAAGCCCAGATCCAGGCTGAAGGAAAGTAATAGGAAGAAATCTGTAGATTCGGGAGTCTCACTCTTGGGGCCAGAACCCATGAGGGAAAGTCATGGGTTTTCTTGCCAATATGGCAGCCAGAGCTTTTGCCCAACATGGTTCCCCTTTCCCATTTCATCTAAAAACCAAAACTTGTTTTAAAACTTTTTTAATGTTTATTTTTGAGAGAGAGAGAGCAAGAGAGAGAGAGAGAGAGAGAGAGCGCACGAGAGCAATGGGGGAGGGGCAGAGAGAGAGGGAGAAGCAGAATCTGAGGCAGGCTCCAGGCTCTGAGCTGTCAGCACAGAGCCCCACATGGGGCTCAAACTCATGAACTGCAAGATCATGACCTGAGCTAACGTCAGACACTTAACTGACTAAGCCACCCAGGCGCCCCCCAAAACTTGTTTTTCAGAGGGAACCTATTCCACATAGCTTGGGAAGGAAAGTGGGCTTTCTCTCTCTTCCAGAGGAGAGAGGCCTCTCTAATCAGAACACCATTTCCCTAGCTTCAGTGATTAGTTCAAGGACGGACTTGTGACTCCAGCTGGTGTAATCTGAGTTCTTTATGGAACTTGTGCTGGAACTAAATGGAAAGAGGCACTTTTCTCTGTCAGCATTAGCTTTAAGGATGATGTGACCAACAGGGTCTTGCCACCATGTGGAAGAGTCTGTGAAAGGAAAATTGAACTATTAAGTGGTTTTGATGGAGCTCCTGGATACAGTCTTACCTGAAGTCCAGCTCTGAACTTTGTAGTTCCATGTGCCAATTTCTTCCTTCTTTCCTTACTTTGTCTTTTTTTTTTTTCCTCTTATTGTAGTTTGTAATGATTTCTGTCATTTGCAACCAGAAAGTCCTGACTAATACATCACCCTATATAGGTACCTAATACTAAACAGGTTGATGTCACATATTCAATATATTAATAGTAAATTTAATATTATGTGAATATAAGATTTAGTTTATTCATTCAACTAATGTACCAAAACTATGGTAGATACTAGTGATCAAATTATGAACAAGATAAACAAAATGGTTGATCTACCCCCATTGCCCTCATTAATATTCAGTTAGGTATTTTGTAACTATAACATTCAATTAATTCACTCAACCATTGCCTACTATATGCCAGGATAATATTATGATAAAAGAATGAACAAGATAGATGTGGTTCCTTTCCTCATAAACTGTTAACTCTCTGCCTCAGTTTCTTCACCTACAAAGTGAGTATAATAGTCCCTACTTGCAAAAGTTGTTGTGACTATATGAGATATATAAAATGCTTAAAATAATTTCTAGCACATGGTCAGTGCTCAATAAATTGTAGATTGTAATTTTTAATACTGAAATTTTTGGATATTCAAGATTTTCATTTATTTCTTTTTAAAGTTTGGTCATTTGCTTTTGTACTGCAATAAGAAGTAGTTTTGGGGACCAGATAATACGAGTTCGTATCCTGCTTCTTCCAGTTACTGATTAAAAGACTTTGGGCAAATCATTTAATTTCTCTGGGTTTTAGTTTGCTCATCTGTAAAATGTCAAATGGAATAACAATATCTTCTTTGAGATGGCACACAGCAGAAACTTAATTATTATTATTAATCCATGCACAGAAATATAATGATAACATTGCTTGAGAAAAAATCATCTCAGAGAAAGCAGTAATAACTATTATTATTTTTGTAAATAGCATTCAGAATCTCCACCTAGCCCAATTCTCATACTTTTCACCAAAATACTTCTGGGAACAGAAGAGGGGAAATTATCCTGAGGGTGGGAGTCTAGGGGAGGATGGTGACCCACAGTGGCCTCCTGCAAATGAGAAATCAATTTGTCTAAACTTACCAAGTTTTTGCTTTCCAGTGTATGCTAAATTCAGGCTATTTTAATATGAAGATGTTTTGAATTACCTATCAGTTAAATTACTTTCAGCCCTCTTCTCTCTACTTGACATGCCAGTAGGAAATGGCTGGTTTATTCTGGGGCTTCATGTGGGTCCACCCATCCTATGCATCCCTCACAGCTGCCCATTGGGGGGATTCTGGGCCCCCACTTTGAGAAACACAACCTAAGAGCATTCTGAGTGGCAGTGGGCTTGGAAGTGATGCCCTACTCAATGCCGTGTCACAAAGGGGTGGCCTCCCAAGACACCCACAGCACCAGAGTGAGAACAGGGGTAAGTGGACCCAGGTCAGCCTCTCCCTGCCTAATTTGGCAAATTAGTACTAGAGGCAACATACATTACATAATTCTGTCACCAAGATGATGAAAAGGCAGGATAAAGATGTAGAGAAGTACATCAGTCAGGGCAATAAATCCTAAAGGAATATTATTCCCCCTACCAGGCTGCCCTGGAAAGATGCTGGCTGAGGGAGAACTAGATACCAGCAGCTAAGCATAAGTCAGCCAGTAGGCTGAGAAGGGGGAGAACAGAGCAAGAAAAGAAGGCAGCTCGGTCATTGAGAGTGAATTGCATGCATTTGGAGAGTAGGGGTGATGGAAAACTTTAGGATTGGGCACCCCACAGTCTTTTAATATGATCAGGGTGAGACAAATGAGCATCGAATTTGCTGGAGTTGACCTGGAGCCGGCTGCATGGGCCATATGGTTTCCCTGACCCATAAAAGTCACTAAGTGAGGAAGTAATTTATTGCTGGAGATCGCTGTCCGCCCCAGAATATCCTGGTGTGTTCGCTTCATTGTTTCCTTAATATGGGAATGGGAGAGGAACCGGGCTGTGAGAGGGCTGGGGGTTGGGGGGAGCAAGCAGCTTTTGGTTATTTGCTCTAACAGTTAGACCTCGTTTATTGGAGAGGAGGAAGTTTGGGAAGTCTGATGCCTCTGCCGATCGCGATGGGTTCACTGGAGTTTTTCCTGCCCGGCCGCTGAGTGACTTGTGGGAGAGGGAGAGAGCTGGGAACATAAAGAGGGAAAAGGGGCCATGAACTTCAAATGAATAACTTGGCATTTGCACAGTTGGAAGAGAGGACATTTCATAAATGGCAAATCATTCCGGAGCCCAGGGAAAGAAGCCAGCCAATATGTCTAATGAATTGGTGCCATAAATGTGAGGGCTGTTTCCTCCCCTGAACATTGCAAATGAAACATCAAAACAATAGCTGCTGATAACCTCTCAATGGAAGCTGAATTCCGACAGAGGTTCCTTTGCTCTGGTAGCTGTCCTGTTTAACAATGAGCCTCCTAACAAAGGCTCCAGACCAGGCAGCAGGAGCCTTGAAAGTTTGCTGGTGCGATTGAGAGTCTTTTCTTTCTTCTTCCTCTTCTCTTTTTAATAGCCCCAGGCTTCGCAGTAGCAATTATTTCAGAGAAGGTATCCTAGGTTTCTTACCTCCGTGTTATCTGAAGATGTTATCTGTATGAACTTGAAATAGGAGCTTTTGCTCCAACACCTGTCAGATCTGCCTCTGCTTTTAGCATAAAAAACCCATGTACTGACGCTAACAACATTTTTGACTTTCTGTTTTTCAGGCTGCATGAAAACAGATTCTGCTGAACTGCTACCTGGACATTTAAAAAGAGCTTCCTTAGAGGATTCCTGACTTAGCTCTAGCAATCTTAACCATCACATGGGCTAAATGAACCCTGGATCATTTGTTTGCCCTTTGGCAGGTAGGATTTTCAAAAGTTAGACCCATGTAAAAATGTGCTCAAATAGTCCCTCAGAACAAACATTTTTCGTGGGCTTCTATAGCCCGCACAACACATAAGGCATCTGTCTTCTCTCAGACTGAATCATACTAGTCACATTCTTTTTTTTTTTTTTAAGTTTATTTATTTTTGAGACAGAGAGAGAGCATGAATGGGGGAGGGGAAGAGAGAGAGGGAGACACAGAATCGGAAGCAGGCTCCAGGCTCTGAGCCATCAGCCCAGAGCCCGACGCAGGGCTCGAACTCAAGGACCGCGAGATCGTGACCTGAGCTGAAGTCGGAAGCTTAACCGACTGAGCCACCCAGGCGCCCCCTAGCCACATTCTTTTAGGTCCTTGGCCACGGGCCTTTCTAGCTTCCAGTAATTAAAGACCTAGCTACCACCTAGAAGGGTTGGTATCTGGGAAGGAAGATAGAAATCTGGAGGAGAATACAAACTCCAGTCATACCCTTAAATGGCAGTCATTTGTCCTCTGAGGCTGGTCTGAGAAGGAGGGGATGCTAGGAGTCACATGGAAAACTTAGAAGAGAGGGGTGTAGTGCTCTGTCCTGTGTGTCTGTTTTAGCATTTGCAATTGTACAACCTTGACCTTCTTGTCTTATGAAAAGATCAGGGGCTGGGGAGTCAGGTGACCCAGATTTAAATCCCAGCTATATTAGGCTACTGGCCTGTGTGACTTTGGGCAAGTTTCTTAACCTCTCTGGCCCTTACTTTCCTAAGCTGAAAAGAAGGGCTCATAATACTTATTTCAAATAGGTTGTTGTGAGGATCAAATTCTGAGGCATGTTGGGAAGAAACTGGGATGAGTCCTTTATGTGTGGTCCAGCGGGGCTTCCCCCCCCCCCCCCGCCTCTCATACAAGAGGTGCCATGGTCCCACTCATTTAGTCTATTATCTCTTAACTCAAAAATCATATCCTTAAACTTTCCTTCTCCTAAAATTGTTCTTTCTGTGGGTAAACTTTCAACGGCTTCTATTCCAGTTTTTAGAAGGGATAACATCCATTAACACTTTGGCTCGAATTAGTTTAGGAACTGGCTAGATTGATGATGACATTGAAGGAGAAACATAGCAGAGAAGGGTGTGGAAATAAGTGAAGGCTTTTCAGGGACATGGAACTCCATTCCTGGCTGTGACAAAGGGGAAGTATATAGTGGGGAGGGACTTAGGGCAGTGTTGTGGAGAGAGGAAGAAATTGAAAAATCCAAGAACCATTAGAAGATGGAAAGGGAGTACAGAAGAGGCAATTATGGGCATAGACTGGCTGCTAGCTCCAGGTAGGAGGGACCACTCTTCCTCTGAGATACAAGGGAAGGGAGAAATCATGTGGGCTGAGAGAGACAATCCAGGGAAGAGAGAAGGAGACTGGCAGAATGAGTTCAGTGGGTTAAAGGGTAAAGGGTGAGGCTTTGGAGCCAAGTAGCATAGATGTGTTCCTTTCTGGGAAACTAGCCATCTGATCTTAGGCAATCTGTGTATTTCCAATGATATGACAGTTACTACATCTATAAATGGGGATGGTATCTAATTTGAAGAGCTGACTCAATGACATATTGCAAAATACCCAGAACATGCAGGTTCTTAATAAAGAACCCACTGCATATCATTGTCATTGTCATTATCTGCTGACAGTGGGGATTTTGAATAGCCTGACTACTCAATGAGAGGGACACAATGTTTGGAGGGGCCACTGTGGAATAGTAGTAGTAACAAAAGGTAAGGGCTCAGTGGAAAGTAAGACAGAATGGATTAATAGTGGACCAAGTCCATGGTGTCTGGTGATGTCCAGCAACATCCTCAGCCCAGGATAAGAACTAGAGAACACAGAACTGGATGAGGGGATCCAGGGCTGGGGTCTGGTGTTTGGAACCAGCAGGTGGTTACAGAAGGATGGGGAATAGGTTTTTCCTGTGGTCTGCACTGCTGACAGCTGCACAAGGGGAAGGCAGAGGGGTCAAGTCCAGAAAGGTCTTGGTGATGGCGAAGAGCTGATGCCACAGTGGAGTGGAAGAGTGCAGTCAGAAGGGAAAGGCCTCAGCTGTGTACTCACCAGGGAAACAGCCCAGAAATACCAATGTGAAATGAGGCTGTGATGCAGGGACTATGGGGTCAAGAGGTCTGATGTGTTGTCAACAGGGATGGTGAAGTCCTGAGAATTCCTTGGTGGCCATAAAGAATATGGACTGCAGTTATCCAAGAATGAAGAATTGGGTCATGGGGAGGGTCAGTAGTCAAGAAAAGCCATAATGTGAAGAGATGGCTTTGCCAGACCTAGCAAGTCCAGTAGGGAGAAAGACGCTTTGATGGAAGAATGGAGGGCAAGTTCTTGAACGGAGATGTGCATATTGTGTTTGGCTTGCACATTATTAAAAAAAAAAAACTGAGCCAACATTTATATATTTTTGTAAAAAATAATCTTGATTTCTGACTTCTGTAGAAAAGTAGGATTATCTGGCAATCCTATGTCTGTATTCCTATATGTTGACATTTTACTATCCTCATTAGAAGGGGATGTGATTTGTCTGTTCATTACCCCCCCCCCCACCCCCACCATTCCCTGTTGATCCCCAACACTGAGGTTAAATGTCATTTGTTATTTATTCTTGAACTTCCCCCCCCCTTTTTTTTAATGGTAAGAAAATATATGTGTATAGAATATGCATATGGAGGCATTTGAGTTTGTGACCTTGATTTGGAACAAAGCCTGTACCAATGAAACTAGGCCTAGATCCAATGGCAGATGAGGGAACCCTAGTTGTTCTAGGAACTTTGTGACCATAGTGCTAGGCAGAGAAGGGGTACAGGAAGATAGAAGTAGTGGGTCAGAAAGGACTGAAAGAAGGGAATAAAATGCTATAAAAATAAGAAAACCACAGTTCCTAGGGCTACTTGCCTGGGTCCCTTGAAAGTCTTCTTCATTCAAAGTGGTTGTACCTAGCTCCCTTCCCCATCATGAGGACAGGGCCAATGGGATCAGGGCTCTGTGGTAGATCCTTTGGGTTGCCTGTCCAGTGGGGAGTTATGAGGCCCCTACTTCATCTACTTCCTTGCTGGCCAAAGTTACCTTTTACTATAAGCTTTTGACAATGTCAGATTTTCCATTTTCCAGTCTTCCTTACAACTAAGGTTTAGGCACTATCTTAGTCTCTTCGGGCTACTATAACAGATTACCATAGACTGGGTGGCTTATAAACAACAGACATTTATTTCTCACAGTCCTAGAAGCTGGGAAGTTTAAGATCATGGCACTGGCAGATCTGACATATGGTGAGAGCTCGCTTCCTCAGAGATGGTGCCTTCTCACTGTATGCTCCCATGGTGAATGGGGTTGATGGTGGGGATGCAGCTTTCTTAGGCCACTTTTACAAGATCAGTAATCCCATTCATGAGAGCTGTGCCTTAACCCAATCATGTCCCAAAGGCCCCACCTCCTAGTACCATCACTGTGGGGGTTAGAATTTCAACAAAGGAGTTTTGGGGGTTCATAAACATTCAGCCTATAGTAGGCATGTGGTTCAATTATGGCCAAAGGGGCTTGAGGGAAAGTTTCTTGGGGGAACTTTGGGGAACATTTCTTCCTTAATCAAGCATGATTCATGAGAGGAAGCACTCATTTTCTTCAGTCAGATGCTGGGGTGCTCATTTAGATTGCCATCACTATGACACCCATCTTGTGCCCAAGATGGGACAAGCCAAAGGATCTAGCCAGCATGCCAATCCTGGGGGGTATGGAAAGCTGCCAGGAACCTGGGTCCTTGATGACATTTTTGAGGCCCTGAAACAACCTCCTACCATCCACCTCCGGAATATTTTATGTACAGTAATACATTTTCATCACTGTTTAGGCTGCTTTAAATTAGATGTGTTGTTCCTTGCAGCCAAAACCATTGTAAAGAATAGAGACCTTATTCAGAGCTGGGTTTATTTATTTATTTATTTTAATTTTTTTTAACTGTTTTTATTTATTTTTGAGACAGAGAGAGAGACAGAACATGAGCAGGGGAGAGGCAGAGAGAGAGAGGGAGACACAGAATCCGAAGCAGGCTCCAGGCTCCGAGCTGTCAGCCCAGAGCCTGACGCGGGGCTCGAACTCACGGACTGTGAGATCATGACCTGAGCCGAAGTCGGACGCTCAACCGACTGAGCCACCCAGGCGCCCCAGAGCTGGGTTTATTAATGGGGATGCAGGCCGGTGAGCTGGGTGTCCTCCCAGCAATTGGATAAACAGTGTTATTTTCCTAGTGGACCATTTAATTTGATGACAGCTCAAATAGTACTTTCATATGAAAACAAACATGGATAACACTGGTATGGCGTATACAATTCATAAGATAAAACATGAGTCTTGGGGCTACTTCCAGGCAAGTTTCCCAGAAGCTTGGGAGATGGTAAGATGTATATACCTAGTGCTTCTCTTTCTATTGAGAACAAGACATAAGACAATTCAAATTAAACTGCAGTTAGAAAGATTAAGTTAGACACAGGGAAGGATTTTGTCTATTATGATTATTAAAGGGACTCTACACGGGAAATGGTACAGGGCAGTGGAATATCAGAGCTTTGGGAGTTTGAAAGAGGAGTATTGTGGTTTCAAATGCAGTTTTGCCTGAACTAGTTTTCTCCACTTTCTAGATCCTTGTCAATATCTTGTCATTGTTTTCTATTTGTGAAGAATAATGGTTTTGGGTTTTTGTTTTGTTTTGTTTTGTTTTCTCTCAGAGGAAGATTGTGTTCCAGACCCTCCAATGTTTCTTTGGTGATTTATCCTTTGTTTTAATTTAATGTGCTACTCTAATGTTGCCCTGGGGTTTTCCTTTAAGTAGTTAATGTGAATGAAGGGAGAAAATCTCCAGGAGTCAGCCAAATGTTGAGACAGATTGTAAATACCTGTAGGGAAAGTATTTAAGCATTTCCGATAGGAAGGATACTGTAAATTTTACATGCGAGGGCTCTGCATCAAAGCCCAGATCCCAGCTTTTCTCCCCACTTTGTGACTTCATAGACAAGATCAGCACAAAGAACCTACTGTTTCCACAGGCATTTACATCACTGCTCTATCTTGTTATTCCTGACTTCTTGCCAATCATATTGAGAATTTCTTAAGGGGAGTAGAAAAAAGAATAACCAAACCAGATTTGCCTCCTTAACAGTGAAGAATAGAAAGAAAAGGCTCCCAGAGACAGGCTTTTCTTCTCTTTTCCCTCTTTATTTTAGCTGTATGTTTTAACTTGACACTCTGCCTTTGAGAGCCCCTGGAGTCCAAGCTGATGAAAAGCAGAGTTATTTTCTTCCACGGCTCAAACTCACATTAATTTTTTTTTTTTTTTAACAGGAAATTTGGAGAAGCATTGGTTTAGGGAATAGGCCCATCACACTTCTTCTCCGGGTTATAAACCCATATTCCAGGCCCCTAGACTGAGGATGTGGTTGCTCCTTTTGGCTCTGTCAGCAATGGCAGGCACAGAGGGCAGCAATAGGAGGGTGGAAGGAGAGGTGGAAAAGTCTCCTCCAATCTGCGTTCCAGGGGCATCTGCTCCCCCTTTTGAAAAAGGTTTCTCCTGTGCTAGCTTGTTTATCCAGGCTAGACCTGCTCTAGCAGTTCTCTACTTCAGCCGTTAGCCTCTCAGCAAGCTAGAGTAGGTCCTCTTCCTTTGTCTACTCATTCAGTCTTGCAGCAAGTTGAGTAAGCACCTAATCATTGTTGCAAAAGCTGACATTGTGTGTATGTGTGTCTGCCATTTCTCAGAAGGAGGAGTGGAGGGGAGGGTTAAGAGTGTGGAGTCTGAAGCCCAACTGTTTAAGGGTGAATCTTGGCTAACCAAATGACCTTGGCCAAGTTCCTAAACCTCTGTAGGTCCTGGATAATAGCATCCCACCAGCTTCTTGTGAGGATTGAATGAGGTATTTTATTCTTAAAGCTTAGCCCATCTACCTGGGAGGACATAGCTGGTAGATGGTTATTGTTGGGATCATTGTCAATAGTGTTCAGGAACCCACAAACATGGTGGCCCTTCCCATGGAGCTCTTCTCCTTTTCTGGGCATTTTCAATGTTTATTTATTTATCTTGAAAGAAAGAGAGAGAGAGAGAGAGAGAGAGAGAGAGAGAGAGAGAGAGCATGCACACATATGGGTGCAAATGGGGGAGGGGTAGAGAGAGAGGGAGACAGAGAATCCCAAGCAGGTTCTGCACTGTCAGCACAGAGCCCCATGCAGGGCTTGAACTCACAAAGTGTGAGATCATGACCTGAGCCAAAACCAAGAGTTGGACGCTTAACCAACTGAGCCACCAGGTACCTCTCCAGGGCATTTTCTTACCATTTTTATTCCCTGAGCCATCTCCTGCCCACCTCAGTGATTCACCAAGTGAATATTCAATACCTACCAGGAGCTCTGCACTGTACTCAGTGCTGTGGGGTGACAAAAAGACTAGGTGCTATTGGGCCCTTAAGGGGAATTCTGCCTGAGTTGTGTGCTGACCAGTGGGAGGGTGCTGGGAGGGAGTCAGTGTGTTAGGGAGGGAATGGAGAAGGACTGGATCCCACCCTGGTCTGCAGCAGAACCCTGGGTAAGTCATTTTTCCCTCCTGGGGCCTCATCTTCCCCATCTGTAAAAGCAGAAGATTGGTCAACGGTGTTCAAACTTTTTAGGCCAGGAACCATAGTAAGAAATGTCGGGGTGCCTGAATGGTTCAGTCAGTTAAGCGTCCAACTCTTGATTTCAGGTCAAGTCATGATTTCACTGTTTTTGAGTTTGAGTCCCACACGGGGCTCTGTGTTAACAGTGGGGAGCCTGCTTGAGATTCTCTCTCTTCCTCTCTCTACTCCTCCCCTGCTTGCTCTCTCTTAAGAAAAAGAAAAAAGTGTCCACAGTTTTATGTCGTGACCCTCAGACCTATGTATATAACTGAGATAATACTTTTATGAAAAAATAATTACCCTTACTATGTGAAATTCTCTGTGTTTTCTATTTTTAAAGAATGCTGATCATAACCCTTCATATTGACTTCCTGACCCCTAATGGTTCAGTTTGAAAACCCTGGACTAGATGATCCCCAAGGAGCATTTTAGCGTAAACTTTCCATAATTTTAGATCTACATGGGCTGCTTGGATTTAAGAGAAGAAGGAATAATTAATCTCCCAGAGTAGTGACTGGCTAGAGCTCGCTAGATTAATTTTAAAACAATTATATGTATATATAGATAGTTGGCTCTCATACTAGCTTTCTGGAATTCAAGGACATGGTCTAATGGAAAAGAAGAGGCTAATTGTTGGGATTCGTTTGCTGGAGCATGATGAGGCTGCAAATAGTTACAATGTGCATTGCTCATGTGAATTGGGTTTTCATTTGTGGAAAGAGAAGAAAGAATCCTGTCATTAAAGTTTGTTCCTGCTCTCTAAAGTATGGGAATTCTGGAAAGAATCCACTCTCCTCAAGGAAAAAAAAAAAAAAAAAAAAAAGGCCAGCTTGTTTTAATCCCTAAATGGATACAGTCCTGTGAATTAGGACTTGGGAGAAAGAACTTCCCTGCCTATGTAAATGTTTGTTTTTGCTCTAATGTGTTTGTCCATTTGCTTGACTGCTCAGGAGATAGTCATCTAGAAACACAAACTTCAGGAGAAATTTAAAATCCAGAACAAACAAAACCCACCACCCCAACCCCCACAGACAGAAAATCAACCTGTGACCACCTAATGTGACGTCCTTAGGCTGTCCTTTCACATTTCAGAGAGAAAACTTACATCGCAGTGGGCCTTTCAAGACTAGGCTCTGTACTAGAGCTTACAAACACCCAGGGATTTCGGGGAAGCCCCTTCGTGCTATCCTGAGTCAAATAAAATCAAAGACTTTTCTACTTTTTTTTTTTTTTTTTAAACAGAGGGCTGGCTCTCTCTTGCTCTTTGCACCCAAAGGAAACTTCTGGAATTTTCAGTGACTTTCTGGAATCAATGGCTTTTTTTAAACATCTTGAGATTTTCTAAGTGCTTCCCTTAGTTTGGAACAAAGCCTGATCAACACCTGAAGACTGACAGGCCCTTTGGGAAAAATGTCAGCCTGAACTTTCATGGATGCAGACTTTGTCTTAAAGAAGTCAAGGCAGGCTTTCTGTTCTTTCAAACTGTTGTCTGGCCTAGACTTTGCTCAAGAACACAGGATTCTGGGGGCACCTGGGTGGCTCAGTCGGTTGGGCGTCTGACTCTTGATCTGGCCTCAGGTCATGATCTCATGGTTTCGTGGGGTTTGGGCTCCGTGCCTGGCTGCATGCTGTCAGTGTGGGGCCTGCTTGGGATTCTCTCTTTCCCTCTCTTTCTGTCCCTGCCCCGCTAGCATTCTCTCTCTGAATAAATAAATAAACTTAAGAGGAAAAAAAAAAAAAGAACACAGGATTCTGAGTCAATGGGTTAGGCAAGTTTGTTAACCTCCCATGCCTCTGTAAAATACAGCTAATAATAGTATTGAATTTATAGGATTAAATTATATTGCACATATACAGTGTGTAGAATCAGTGGCAGGTTAGTCAGTAAAGAGCAGCCTCTAGTGTTCCTGTTGATTTACACATTATCCCAGGAAGAAGGTGGAAAATTCAGAGGCAGAGATGGAAAGAATGACGCTAAAGGAGGTACCACTTGCCTAAAGCTTTGTTATAAGTCCAGAAGAATGGAACCAAGATAGTATTATTGGCCCATCCGTCTAACTGGGGCACGGGAGGGAGGTGGCTATGCAGTCTTGGTGAAAACGGGTCAAGAGAGAGCGCTTCAAGAAATGGGGATAGAGATACCAACCCTGAAAGGTTGCTAAAAAGATAAATTTGCGGATGAAGCTTTTGATTGGAACTTGGTACATGGCAGGGCTGGATAAATGGTGACTATAATAATAGCTTTCTTTTACTACAGCTCAGCCCCTTCATTGGAGCTTCAGGCTTTCTGAATTCAGAGCCTTCCTCTAGGTAAGGAAATGGCAGTTTGCCGGAATACAATGGTCTTTTTAAGGCAGCCGAGATGCTTATCTTATTCCAATATTTACCCTATTGAATAGGATTTGGGTGGCTTACTTTTCTATTCCTCTGGGGAGTAAGGTTTCACTGTGTTAAGTTGAATATCAACTTTTAAATGAAAAATGGATAAACCTGAGAGAAAAACCCTTTTTTGACCCAGGGAAGAAAAATGCTCTGCTGAAATCTGGCTGGGATTCTTCCCCACCCCACAACCTTAGGGCCAGGGAGCCCAGGGGAAAGCTGGAAGGGGTTTGGATTGGCTGAAATAACCACAGACGTTTAGCAGGAACCCTATCCAGGCTCATGGTGAGCATCTGGAATGTTCTAGCATTTGATTGCATATCACTGGATGGTAACTTGTCCTGAGTGCAGAGCAGCTGTTGACTGAGCCAGAGCTCTCACCTCCGCCACCCCACCCCCCACCAGGTGGCCCTAGGTCTGGTCAGCCTTCCTGGTTTAGGCTAGGTTAAATCCTACACCATTTATTTTGTTCCAGTTTGTCTCAAATCAGCCCCAGGAAATAGAATCAATGATAACAACTTCTTTAAGAAGAACAATGCCCAAATTAGCCCTGTGGGTATAGGTGTGTGTTCAGCTATCAGCACTTCTCCTTAGAATGGAAGACTTCATAATCACTACCAAAAGTTTTCCCTTCAGGTAAGACTCAAGACAACTGTGTGTATTTGGAATATCCAAAAATTTCAAGTGTTTTTTCTTTGCCAGGACTGTCAAGGACTAGATATATTTGTACTCAGATAATCTTCTCAATATAACTCTGTAAAACAGGGTTTTACAGTTGAAGAAACTGAGGCATAGTGCAGTTGGGTCACTTCAGGATTCAATAGCTGGTGAAGGACAGAGCCAGTGTTTATTTATTTATTTATTTTTTTTTTCAACATTTATTTATTTTTGGGACAGAGAGAGACAGAGCATGAACGGGGGAGGGGCAGAGAGAGAGGGAGACACAGAATCGGAAACAGGCTCCAGGCTCTGAGCCATCAGCCCAGAGCCTGACGCGGGGCTCGAACTCACAGACCGCGAGATCGTGACCTGGCTGAAGTCGGACGCTCAACCGACTGCGCCACCCAGGCGCCCCGGAGAGCCAGTGTTTAAAAGTGTGTGCATACAATTCTTAGCATGATACTCTTGCTGGAGCCATTTTTGGAAACTGAGCAAGCTGTGGGTGTGTAAAGGTGGTGGCTTTTATTTCCCTCAGTAAGCTTCCATCAGGTTAGAGGATAGGACTGGCCAGAGGAAGTGAAAGAAAAATGAGAGAAATAAAGATACTGCTTGTGAAATTAAGATTCAGGTTCCAGCATGTGTTTATGTGGTACCAACTAAAATTCTTTAGATTTCCAAGATACTGGGAGGCAGGGAGGACACTCAGCCTCCTCTACCCCACCTGAGTAATTTCATTTGTTCTATTTAGTTGATGGAGGAATCATGGACAAGTTGTCCAGGGAGAAAAGACTGGAGTTGTGACAGACAGTGGGCATTCTAGTCTGCACCTTTCCTGGAAGCTGAGGCTGTGTGAAAAGAGAAGATGGGCAGTAGCTGCCCATGAGCTCATGAGAAAAAAAATCTCAAAGCAATGCTTAAATGTTACACTAGCAAGGCCCTCCTCCCCCAGACTTCTACTTTCAAACATGAGAATTTCTCCAATGATGTTTTGAAGTCTCCCATCAGCGCAGAATTGCTTATTCACTTTGTTCAATCCATACATAGGTGTTTATTGAGAATTGTCTGTGTGCCAGGCACTTTTATAGAACCTAGAGATATAAGGAGAAAAGATGGACAGGTTTGATGGCATTAGCAACAATAACAAAAACTGTAATATAATGAACAATGGTACAAACAACATTAAAATTAATAAACAGAGTAGGATAAAATAGCACTGTATATGCCAATTATCAAGTGAGTATCCATAATATGTAAAGAGCACTTATAAATCAACAAGAAAAAGACACACCCAGTAGAAAAAAGAGCAGAGAATAGAAACAAGTTATTTCCAGAGGATTGGGGGGGAAGTTCCTTGCCTTGGATTCAGGGTTTAGCAAAGGAGGAAAATTCATTTATAAGTGATAAGTGCTGTGAACAGAAATAAGTACAGAGGAGTTACATCACCTGTGTTAGTTTCTGAAGTTCAAAGGTAGCAAAAATCAACTGAGTAAAAATTACCCTTAATAGATCTCTTAAATCCCCAATGTACTGTTTACCTGACTTTGTGTATACAAACCTTTACCTCTTGGCATTTAAGAAGCACTGGTAGAGACTAAGTGAAGGAACAAAGAATACAGAGGTCTGGAGATTCAATCAGTTCTGTTCTTCCAGTGGAGGGATATAGGCAGGTTGGGCCTGTTGGGTTTGAGGTGTCCTGGGGACCTCTGGTTGGAGCTTTCCAGCACAGTTGTACACATGGGTTTAGGCTTAGCTCAAAGCTGGGAAGAGAGTACTGGGACCTTGCACTGAGAATCAGCTGCTGCTGGGGAGCCTGCATGGCTCAGTCAGTTAAGTGTCTGACTCAGGTCATGATCTTACAGTTCTTGAGTTTGAGCCTCACATCGGGCTCACTGCTGTCAGTGCAGAGCCTGTTTTGGATCCTCTGTCTCCCTCTCTTTCTGCCCTTCCCCCGCTCATGCTCAGTCTTTCTCTCTCTCTCAAAATAAATAAATAAACATTAAAAAAATGTGGTTTCCACATGTTACAGTCGCTACTCTAACTCCCAGGTTCCATATTAATCTCTTGCCTTTTGTTTTCTCTTATGCTTCATTAGTATTCAAAAAAAATTTTTGGAAGTAAAATTCACACAACACAAAATTTACCATTTTATTTATTTATTTATTTATTTATTTATTTATTTATTTATTTAGAGATAAAGAGCTAGTGTGAGTTGGGGGGGCAGGGGGGGGAGAGACAGGGAGAGAGGATCCCAAGCAGGCTCTGTACTGTAAGTGCAGAGCCAGAAGTGGGGCTCAAACTCATGAAACTGTGAGATCATGACCTGAGCTGAAGTCAAGAGTCAGATGCTTAACCACTGAGCCACCCAGGTGCCCCTTAACTGTTCTAAAGTGTTCAACTCAGTGGCTTTTGGTACATTCACAATGTTATGCAACCATCGCTGCTATCTAATTCCAGAACAGTTTTGTCACCCTGAAAAGAAACCCTTTGTACATTAAGTGGTCACTTCCCCTTTCCCTTTCCCCACAACCACTGGCAACCACTAATCTGCTTTCTGTCTGTATGGATTTTCCTATTCTGGAAATTTGCTATAAATGGAAACATATATGTGGCCATTTATGCCTCATCACATGGCACAATGCTTTCAAGGCTCATCCGTGTTGTAGCATGTATCAAGTGCTTCATTCCTTTTTATGGCTAAACAATATTCCATTTTAATACATACACCAATTAAAAAAATCTGTTTATCAGTGGATGGACATTTGGGTTGTTTCATTACTCTTTTTAAAAATATTCTTGGGGTGCCTGGATGGCTCAGTTGATTTAGTGTCCGACTTTGGTTCTGCACATAATCTTGCAGTTTGTGGGTTTGAGCCCCCCCCCCATCGGGTTTGCCTCTGTTAGTGCAGACCCCTATTCAGATCCTCTGTCTCTTTCTCTCTGCTCTTCCCCCACTTGCACTCGTTCAAAAATACACTAAACATTCAAAAAATATTATTTGGTATTGTATATAGCTTATAGCCACCTCAAATTCTTTTTTTTAATAAGGCACAAGACAGATAGGCAATTAAAATTTATATATGTGTCTATGTATGTATATAGCTGAATGTAAGATTCTGTACAGTGACCAATACAAATAAAGTATTGTCATCATTTCTGAGCTCAGATAATAAAGTGTGGTCTCTAATTATTCAGTGAGGTATTCATCCATTATTTGTGACCAGTTCTGAGTCTCTCCTGGGTCCCTACATTTCGCTTAGAGGTTAAGGTGCGTCTGGAGATGTGATCCATTTGTCCTGGTGATAACTGCTCACCTGACCCACTGCCCCTCACCAGCACAGACACCTCTTCCTCCTTGGAGTCAGGAACAAGAAAAGGGAGCAGGATTGGACTGCTTTTCCCAAGTCCTTTTTGTTCTTTTTTTTTTTTTTTTTTTTTTTAGGTTTATTTATTTTTGAGAGAGAGAGGGAGAGAGAGAGAGACAGAGCATGAACAGGGCAGAGAGAGAGGGAGACACAGAATCCAAAGCACAGAGCTGTCAGCACAGAGCCCAACTCGGAGCCCAAACTCACAAGTGGTGAGATCATGACCTGAGCCCAAGTCGGAGGCTCAACCGACTGAGCCACCCAGGCGCCCCTCCAAGTCCCTTTTGCTGTTTACAACCATGGATGGATTTGAATTAAAATGAGGTCATGGGCTATTAAGATGACAGTGCAGTCGGTGGGGTGCGTGAATCACCTGTGTGTGTGAAATGCCCATGGCTGTTTGGTAGAATTCAGGCTCCAGCCTCTGTTTTCTTCTGTGGGTGGGTTTAGGAGTGGATAGCAGACGTGTCATTGGAAATGAATGTGCTCCGTGGGCATCCAAGATCACCTCTCTGCCTCTACCCTCCCCCTTATCTGGACTCACAGAACAAAACTGCATGAAAAGCCTTCCTGAACAGGAAAAAGTGGCCAAACTTCAGTTGGTTATGTTTTTGGAGAACTTAGTTATGTGCAGCAGCCTGAGCCGTACCTTGATGGTGGGAAATAAGGATAGGACCAAGGCAAGGATGTGCAGTGGGTGTCTTTAGGGCCACTCTGCCTGGTCAGCAGCTGAGGAGGCCAGGAGAGATTCTTCCTGGCTGTCCTTGGCTATTATTGATGGCTGTTCTACTGTCTTAAGAACATGCCAAGAGAGAGTCAGAGTGCTGGGCTGGTCTCTGGGAACAACAACAACAACAACAACACAGTGTCTGAAATCAGTTCAAGACATTCAAGGATGGGCCAATTCCTATGGCTTTTTTTTTTTTTTTTTTTTTTTGGTGGGGGTGATGAGCCTGTCTGGGGGCATAAATTCCTAACCTTTGAATTCTTACCAGAAAGTGTGGCTGTGTAGTCCTGTGATGAGGTCACTCAGAGCCACTTTGTAGATGCAGAATTCCAGGCTAATTGAATGGAGCAGCTGGCTCCAGTGGGCATGTTTTATGTTCTGATGATCTCCAGAACTGTCCTGGGTAGTAAAATGTACTCCCCACCCCCCACCCCACCCTCCCATAGGCAACTTGGTGAGCAAGGTGGCAGCAGCAGAAGAGGGCGTGTGGACACTGGGCTGGTTGGGTTGGTTAGGTTGGGTCTCTGACCAGGTGAGAAATGTCAGACTTTGGGTTCTTTAGAAGTTTAAGTTAGACCATGGTTTCAGATCTGGGTTGCAGATCTCATGAGAAGTAAGAGAAATTGAGTGCATTAGAGACATAAGATCACTAGAGACAGCCCATGTTCCAGTTCCAGAGGGCCCAGGAGGGGGACAGTGGGCCAGAAGCAGGATCACATATGATGCAGACTCATGCACACATGTGATGTTCCTGTGTGAGCACATGTGCACTCTGAATGTGGTGTGTATATGTGCATCTAGGGTTTGTGTGTGCAGAGGGTGCTGGATGTGTTTATGTGTTTGAGATCAGTGTGCAGATGTGAATGTGAGCAGGGGGCCCTAAGCACTTGCAAGAACTTTGGTATGTGAATTTAGAGGTTGGCAGGTGTGCAGTGGTGTTTGGGTTGTGGGTTGGGCTGCTTGTGAATTTAAACCTCACATGTGGTCAAGGCCAACTGTGCTAAGTAACTTGTCTTCTGAGGGTTGCTGTTCTTAAAGGCTGTCAGGAGTTGAGAATCTGGGGTTGCACTTAGATCTTTTTAGGGTTTCATTTACTGAAATTAATGGAGCTGTGAAACCTACTGCGAGAGGTAAGTAGAATTACTGGGATCTTAATAATAAATGCGTGCTGACCATTCTCAGGAACAACTTTCTCCTGCAAACCTCTGACTTCTAGTTTCTGGTTCTAGCTTCTGAGTTCAGATGCCTTCCACAGGCTATAAACTCAAAGACAACTCATAGGTTTAAATTGCATCTCGAGCTGTCAGCAACTCGGATGGACCATACTTGGGGGGAGAGAGAGGAGAATCAGAGTCACCTTAGAGTTGGAGAGACCTGCAGAGCTGTTGACGAACTCCTGGGTGAGTTAGGCATGCTGAGTTCTGGACTGGGTTATGCTGGCTGACCATGGATGAAGAGATGCTTCTGGACATAGTGGCTCATGTGCAAGACCGCGGTGTTGTTGGGCATGGACTCTCCACACCCCCTTCATGTGCGACGGTGTTAGGATTTCAGGCCACCAGCTGCCCGCCCATGGTTTCAGGCCACAGTAGTGTATCTCCAGTAGTGTTTCTGCACCTTTTGTACCACTTTGGAAAGGTAGCAGTGCAGGTTTCTGGAAAAATGATCAATTGTTCCTAATGGACAAAGCCCTGTAGTTTGCAACCAGTCGATACGTGTTCACAAAATCAATATTTTCCCACAAAACTATGTGTTTTCTGGTGTTTCAGGCAGTGTTAAAAGGTAGCAAAATCCACTGGTGCCTTCCATGCACCAAATAGATGCTGAGCTGCCTGCCCTTCACGGACCCAGGATTGCTCTCCGCACCCTGTGAGGCAGGCACTATTATCCACGTTTCAGGAATGAGAAACAGAGGCACTGAGAAGTTAAGTAGTGGAAGCTTGTGTGCTTCACCACTCTGCTAGTCTCTTGTCTCACATTCTTAAGATCTTGGCTACATAGAATCCCTTTCTTCATCTAAGAATTCGCTGATAGGAAAATGCATTGTGTTTGAAGGGAGAAGCACAATCCCAACAGATTCCACATAGTGACAAAACCCAGTCCCTCTACTGAGCAGGAGAAAGCCTAGGCTGGAAGCAGCAGACTGGGGCATCCCAATCCGGGAACCAGCTTCCTGCAGCCCACAGTCTCCGGGTGGAGGGAGGGGGAGAACCTTGAGGCATGGGGGTGTGTACAAGGTGGGGGGCTGGGGGATAGGCTTGTGGGGCCAGCCTAGTGAACCTTTGGTTTCAGGCCCTTCTAGCAAAATTAGCCCAGTGCTCTGTTTCCAGTGATAAGTGGTGGGATTTCATCCCTCCAACAAAGACCCTTTGACACATTTATTAATGAATTATTAAACATGATGTTTGGAGACGTTTTCCTGTTAAAGAATAATCCTCAAGTCCTTGAAAATGGATCAGTGCCCCTCCTAACTCCCTTTCAAAATCTTCCTCCCCACCAGCATAGCTGCTGGGTTTTGTGCCCCGAGACTGACTGAGGTGCCTTGCACAGGCCACCACTCTTTGTTTTTCCCTCCTCACAAGTTAATTTTCCCAGGGTCATGCGGCGGCAGCTCACTATGGACACAGCATTTTCCTGCAAGATATTTTCTGAAGCCACCAACAGCCTTTTGGTTTTCAGCATCCTCATTTAAAGAAATTTGCATTAACAGCTCTTTGGGCCCCCTCATTTACATACATGTTTGAAAGGGCAGGAGCTTGGGGAATGCGATGAAAAAAACGTGAATGTGCTGGTATTGCATGCTCCGCAGGGATGCCCACAGCTTTCAAAAAGTAGACATTTAACTTCCAGTTATCTCACTATGTTTCTGTGCAGTGATGGAGTCTGGGAAGAAAATAAATGCTGCTTGTTCATTTTTTCCTACCTTTGCCTCTTATGACAGAGAACAATGAGAGAACAAAGTTTTTTTTGTGTGGAACGGCTTTTCTGGGGGTGGGGGAAACAGGGCATTAATTAAGACCCATTAGGGAATGAAATGGAATGTGTCCTAAAGGAGCCGAAAATGTTTTGCAGTGAGTACCGGATCTGATTTGGTGCAGTACCCTACAGGCAAGATTTCTTTGAGTTTATCATTCTGAGAATCATTTTGACCTGTGGGTCAAAATATGATCATTTTGAATCAGTGATGTTGTATATTGTTTTATTTTTTATTTTATTTTTTTTAATTTTTTTTTAACATTTATTTATTTTTGAGATAGAGAGAGAGCATGAACAGGGGAGGGTCAGAGAAAGAGGGAGACACAGAATCTGAAACAGGCTCCAGGCTCTGAGCTGTCAGCACAGAGCCTGACGCAGGGCACGAACCCACGGACCGGGAGATCATGACCTGAGATGAAGTCAGACGCTTAACCGACTGAGCCACCCAGGCGCCCCAATGATGTTGTATATTGTTTAGAAATTAGGTTGGATCTGTGACATTTGCCAAGTCCTGTTGAGACATGAATGTAAGTGTTTTGTGCTTCATATGGTAGATCCTAGCTAGGGTAATTACCGAACCACAAGTATAACTCCTTCCAAGTTTTACAATGGAAAAAAAAAAAAAAAAAAGGCAAGGAAAGCCTTGCGTGCAGCCATATTTTAAAAAAGAATATGAAAAATAAGATGTAAATTTGAGTGGCATGAAGTTTTATTTAGACCTGTTGAATCTGACTTAAACTGGAATCCATGGATCCCCCGCAAAGGAGTTTGTTTAGAATTCTGAATTTCTCTAATTGAAAATTGGCATGTCCTTTAATTATGAATGTAGGTGACAAACCACATAGCATTAGCAGACCTATGACTATAAACAGTAGAAATGACAGCTATTTCCGTAGCACACTGAAATTATTTCAGATATGTCAAAAGATGATTTGCTTCACTGCTTTACAATTATGGCAGTGACTAGGCTACCCCCTAAATTTTGTGTTAAGTGCTTTTAAAAAAATTGTTTTTAATGTTTATTTTTTTTTGGCCCTGTGATCTGTTTACCAAGACCCTCAGGTGATTCTAATGTTCCGTAAAGTGTGGTACCCCATGCTTAAACCATCCCTTATCTCTGGGATTGAATAAAATTGGAGGCAGCTGTTCTCCACCACACGCTCGACTCTGCTATTTGCTCTTAGCGGTAGCGGAATGATTTCGGCTTTTGACCCATTTAGGCTTGCCTTGGCTTTGGGAGCTTCTAGCGCTTTGAGATTTATCTTTGGGACTGAACATGTCTTACTCTTAGGCTAGTTTACTTTATCAAGGCTACACGCAAAAGTGATCCTCATCAGCTGGATTCCAACAGTGGAAGGGGAAGCTTGGAAGTAGGGGTATGGGTGTGGGTTGGCTGATGTGCTTAGAGTAAGTAACTCGTTCTCAATTCCTCTTAGCTTCACCTTTGCCCTTGGTGTTTGTCCACCTCTTCCCTGCCCCAGTCCACCTATGTGAGGCAGCCTTTTTATAGCTTGACTTTGGTCACATTGGGAATATTTACACCATGGGAATCGCAAATGCTTCAAATCAAGGTATTTTTTTATTTGTTTTTTCTGTTCTGTTTTGGTTTTTAAAGAGTTCATTTATGAGCACACCTCTGAACTCACGATTTAAATAAAAATTGGCACTAGTTTGTGTGAACTTGAGAATGTGATTCAACCTGTTAACTATCACTGTACACAACTGAGAAAACATAATAGGTCTAGATAAGAGAATGGAAATTATACATAATTCAAAGAAAATTATATTTAACATTTTGAGTCATTTCTTCCATGCTATGCATTTTGTTTAAATATTTGAGATTATACAATTTGGTATTCTTTTTATCAACCACCATTATATCATAAGCATTTTCCTATGTTTTTATTAAAATTATTTGAAAATATGTTTTTTAATAGCTGTGTTAATATCTCACTCTTGCGATTAAACACTACCTGATCTGCATTATACATGATGCTGCAAGGTCTCTCTTTTTCTGCATTTTAATTGTTTTCTTAGATTATATTCCCAGGAGAAAAATTACTGGATCAGCTTTTGAAGTTTAAAAACATAACTTCAAATTGTTTTAGAAAATGTTTATACTAGTTTATATTCCGCCCCAAGTGGAGAGGGAGTAACTCCTTTTAGTTGCTATGTTGACCACACTGAGAGTTCTGTTTTAACATAGAAACCAGCATTTTGGCACATTGCATTTGGATGTCTGTTTGTTGTCTGATAGCTTTAGAAGGAGACAACCAAATTTGGAGTATTACTAAAAAAAAATGTTGGTATCATGACAATTCCTTAGGCTCTACTGGGGGAAGGAGGTTGGCCAACATGAATAGAAATGATAGTCATACTCTTTTTATGTGCCAATCTTTAGGAATTTGAATGCATTGCAATGAAAGTTGAAATATGAAGAGAGGTTTTGCATATGGCCATATTGAGTGAGGGTGACAGTGACACATGGTTTATCCCAGAGCAGTGGTGGCTGGGAAGTTAACCACTATACTTTATTCTTCTGTTGCTGGAGACAGTGTAGTCCTCTTCCATCTAGGTGGTGGCAGGGTGGGGAGTGAGAAGCAGGAGTGAGTGAGGGGGATGTAGGCAAGATTGTACCACTCCTTTTATTAATTAAACATTTAAAACAGCAGCAGCAACTTTTATTGTTTTATTCTTATTACAAAAGGAATGTATGCTCAACATAAGTTAATTTGAAAAATATAGACAATCTAGAATAAATATTACTCAGAAAAAAAACCACTACTTACCAGTTGCATTCTTCCAGTCTTTTTTCCTGTGCACCTGTATGTACATATAGTTTTTATCTTTTGCATATGCAATTTTATTTATCTATTTATTTTTAATGTTTATTTATTTTCGAGACAGAGAGAGACAGAGCATGAGCAGAGGAGGGGTAGAAAGAGGGGGAGACACAGAATCTGAAGCAGGCTCCAGGCTCTGAGCTGTCAGCACAGAGCCCGATGCAGGGCTTGAACTCATGAGCTGTGACATCATGACCTAAGCTGAAGTCAGTTGCTTAACTGGCTGAGCCACTCAGACGCCCCTGCATATGCAATTTTAGACAAAAAAGGCATGGTGTACAAGCTGTTGTATGATTTCCTTTTTTCTTCCTTTTACTCCCTTTAAACTGAATAGACTGTAAATACCTCTCTCTGTCATTTAATAGCCTTCTAAGCATCCTCTTAAATGTCTGCCTGATATTCTATATATGGATATACTATTTTTATTTAAGCCATCCCTTATGATTGGACACTTTTGCATCATGTGTTTTACATTATTGTCAATAATACTTTTTATCCACTGAACCCTGGGTTTTATAGCTAGCAGCTTTGTTTGGGAACAGTTCAGAGAGAAGCTGACTCAGTCCTAGAAGGTCCCAGCTGACCGACTCCAAGACGGATTCTTGTGCCTGTGCTTTGCACTTCTTTCCTCTCCGACCATTCCCCTCTCTTGCTCCCACAGATCTATGACACAGGGAGGTATAGGACTCTCCATCTTCCCTGCTCAATCTGACTTGTACTTCATCTCAGGAGCCCACAGAGCCTCCGACTGAGATAATTCTAACTATACCATGCTGCCTCTGCTGCTTTTGTGCTTAAAGTAATTACAGGCACTGTTAAACAGTAAGGTGGTAATGTGAGGATTAGGAGAGAAATGACAGTCTCTTGCCTGACCCCTGCCAACCTCCAATAACCTATCACTCCTCAGAGGTAACCAGTTATAATTTTTTAACTTGTTCCCATATTTTAAAAAATGTTTATTTATTTATTTTTGAGAGAGGGAGAGACAGAGAGAGTGCAAGCAGGGGAAGAGAGCAGAGAGAGAGAGAGAGAGGATCCAAAGCAGGCTCTGTGCTGATAGCAGAGAACCCCACATGGGGCTCAAACTCACAAACTGAACCATGAGATCATGACCTGAGCTGAAGTTGGATTCTTAACTATCTGAGCTACCTAGGCCCCCCATTTCCTTATTTTTGTATAACATGCTTACATAGCATTTCCTCCATTTTCCACTTTATCTATTGTTTTCCTACTATAAATTTAGAGTATTCTGCTTAGAGTCTCCAATTCCACACCCAATTACATTCTATTGTTTTAATTTTTTTTAATGTTTATTTATTTTTGAAAGGCAGATGGATCATGAGTGGGAGAACGGCAGAGAGAGAGAGGAAGACACAGAATCCTAAGTAGGCTCCAGGTTCTGAGCTGTCAGCAGAAAGCCTGACATGGGATGAACTGTGAGATCATGACCCGGGCTGAAGTCAGACCCTTAAATGACTGAGCCACCCAGGCATCCGCTAATTATATTCTATTGATAAAGCTATATAACAGTTTGAATTAGATCAATATTTGGTATTTACATCACTATGAGTAGATAGACATTGTTCACACCTGAGCCAAGTAGTGTACTAGAATTATATTTCCTTTTTTTGTGTAACATTTCACTTTCCCTGCAGTCAATAATTGCATTGGGGGGGGGGGGATCTTCATTTGCACCTGTTACTAATACATCCCTAAAGTCTCTACCAGAGTTTAAAAATTCCTCTCCACATGGTCAAAACTATCAGATAATTTTTTAGTCTTCCCACTCCCCTTTTTGGGAGACATTTTTCCTAGAACGCTTTATCCATTTTCTCCTCAGCTGTCCTAGGACTTCTTTTCATCATTATCTTTGGAATTCACTTAGCTTTTCTCTTAAGTGGGATTCCTGTTTCCAGGATCTCTTGTCTTTCTCTTTCCTAGTTTATTCCATTGGTGTGCTGGTAAATGTTTAACAACCATCTGGGGAGGGGCAAAGAGAGAGGAAGTCATAATTTGTACTGTTGCTTATTTCTGTGGTATTCCCACCTTGGCCAATTTTAAGCCACAAATGTGATGTTACTAAATTTGGTGTATTAGAGTTCTCCAGAGAAACACAATGAGTGGAAGATACATATTTAGCTCCTCAAAAAAAAAAAAATGTGTATATTCACATTGATAGATAAATAGAAATCTCTATCTGTCTGTCTCTATCTGGAGACATTTGTAATGAGGAATTGGCTCATGTGATTATGGTGGCTGAGAATTCCCACCATCTGCCTTCAGCAAGCTGGAAGACCAGGAAAGCTGGTGGGATAAATCTAGTCTGAGTCCTAAGATCTGAGAACCAGGGGAGCCATGGGTGTAAATCCAGGAGAAGATCAATGCCCTGGTTAGCAGGCAGCTAGGAAGTGAAAGAGGCAAATTCTTCCTTCCTCTGCCTTTTTGTTCTCAGACCTTTACTGGATTGAATAATGCCCACCCACGGTGAGGAGGGCAAGATACCTTACTGAGTCCACCAATTCAGATGGTAACCTTATCCAGAAACACCCTCACAGACACACCAGTGATATTATTTAATCTTGGCACTCTTTGGCCCAGTCAAGTTGACATAAGGGTAATCATCACACTCAGAATTGGGAAGAGATGCTCTTGTGGGCTGGTAAGAGCCAGCTACAGCATGCCACTGGGTTACCACCTTAATTTTGATGGAGCACATCTTCTAATAGCTTTCTGAGAAAAGGTATGTGGAAATAATTGTTTTGAAAACTTTCATATTTTTTGAAATGGCTATTTTACTCACACTTGATTGACATCTTGATATTAAAATCTGGGTGGGGAATGGTTTTCACTCAGAACTTTGGGGGTGTTGCTCCATATTTTTTTTCCTGTTTCCTTTGTTGCTGGGGAGAACCCCAGTGCCATCCAGGGTCTAATCCTTTGTGTGTATCTTACTTGTCTTTTTTGGAAGCCTCTAGAATCTTTTCTTTATCCCTGATGATTGTAAATTTCATGATGATGCATCCTGCCTCCCAATTGTTCAGAATCCTTAGCAGATGTTTTTCAATCAGGATGCTCATCCTTTTCAGTTCTGAGAAACTTTCTTATAATTCTTTGATTTCCACTCTTCCATTCTCTTTTCCTAGAACTCTTGCTTGTTGAATATTAGATCTCTTGTTTTGATCTTCTATTCTTTCTTTCTCTCTTTCTCTTGCTTCTTTCTTTCTTTGTCTCTCTCTCTCTTTCTCTCTCTCCCTCCCTCTCTCCTTCCTTCCCTCTTTTAGATTGCCAGAAGTTTTTCTCAACTATGTTGTAGCCCTTCTATGTAACATTAGGTGTTCCTGTCAGGTTGATGACACTTGGGTGTGGGGCCATGTCCTATATGGGGATGGGGAGGGAGGCCAGAAAGCCTGAGAGGTAGTCTACCAGGTCTGGTGAAAGGAGAGCATGGCCCTCCCATCCTCCCAGCCTCCCCTCAGCCTGCATTCTAAATGACACATCTTAATCTTAAAAATGTAGAATCTCATGAAAGATTACTTTACATTTTATGGTGCCCAGTGTCACAGTTAAATAATTCCATCTTAATATCAAGGAGCATTAAAAAAAATTTTTTTTACATTTGTTTATTTTTGAGAGACAGAGAAAGACAGCATAAGCAGGGAAGGGGCAGAGAGAGAATGAGACACAGAATCTGAAGCAGGTTCCAGGCTCTGAGCTGTCAGCACAGAGCCTGACGTGGGGCTTGAACTCACAAACCATGAGATCATGACGTGAGCTGAAGTTGGACGCTTAACCAACTGAGCCACCCAGGCCCCCCAATAACAAGGAGCATTTTGATACTTAAATAGGACTATTACTATTCAATGATGGATTTGAATTGTCTTCTTCCAGCTGCCTTTCATCCACCCTCCCTTGACCAAAGTAATGATAATAAAAATGGCTAAGGTTTATTGAGCATTTACCATATCCCAGGCCCTGTTCTAAGTACTTAACATGTATTTATTTCAGTCTTACAAAACCCAATGAAGTAGATGGTTTCATTATTCCCATTTACAGTTGAGGAAACAAAGGCTCAGATAGGCCTAGGGATACACAGCTAGTAAATGTAATGTTGAGACTTAAACCCTGCAATTAACTATGGATTGTGCACTACTATGAAATCTTCACAGAATGGGTTCTATATGTGGATCCTTCACTTGAGGAAAGCCAGGAGCCCAGGGAAGTTCTCCCCAGAGGGGAGGCTGAGTATCCCAGGACTCAGCTCTGAAGCTGGGTGAGAATTCACAACAAGCTTAGCAGATGACCCAACCCACAAGGGAGGTGGTTCATTGGGGCTGAACACCCTTTACAGCTGTCCCCAAGAGCAGCCTTGACAGGCCTGGCCAACAGTGGCACCTCTCCTGTGCGAGCAGCCTTAACCACTAACACTGTTTTGCCTCAGCGGCCAGGCTCAACTCCCGACAGGCCTTGTTTAAACAGGCGGCTCATAACAGCTGGGGCTGGCTCAGCAGAGCGTGCGGGCAGCCAAGGATGTTCCGAGTGCAGGTGCCTGTCTCTGAATGTGCAATCATGCAAATCCAAGCACCCAGACTGACGTGAATTGAAAGCCTGGTGTTCAGTTCCAATAAACTCAACTGTCTATTGCCAGAGCAGCCTGGACTGGCAGTCTTCTACTCATCAATTCAAATGAGCATGTGTGGTAATAGACGACAGAAGTGTGGGGTGAATCCCAATCAGGGCTTACTCCCTTTGGGTAGGCAGCATCTGAGAAAGGCTTCAGACACCTTTCAGGGAGTAATTCTTATAGGAACTGGTCATGAGACAGAAGGTGTTGCTGGAGAAGGAGGTGAGGGAAATCACACTCTCTACTCATAGGATCTTGGAAATCACTGGATCTTCCCTCCACTGTTTTACAGTGAGGTGTAAAGGTGAAAGCCAGCAAGATAAGGAGGTCCCAAGGGCACACAGCTCACCCACAGGCTAGAACCCTGGTTCCCGAGTTTTGGTTTTCCTTTTAGCCATTCCACCCATCAGATTGTCCCTTCTAGCTCACTGCTTTGAGCACCAGGTCACAAGTGAGTTTAACACCAAACAACAGCTCTCTCCCCAAAGTCACTCAAGGAGACTAGTGATAGCAAACTTGGTATAATGTGAAGAACTGAAAGGGTTGCTTGAAACAGAAAAGGGGAAGCTGAAGGCAGGTTGTGGCGCAAATATCTGGGCATTGTCTCAGGGACAAAGCAGCTTGAGGGGCCACAAGGCTTGCTATCCTCTCTCCTGACACTGTTCTCATGGACTCTCAAAGAGCCTTCAGACTGGATCTTAACTGTTAAATGTCTGCTGTGTGAGGGTCCTCACGTTGCCATTAATAGTAAGCAACTCCAGCGAATAAAAAGCAAACCTGGGGCGTCCGTTCTCTACCAGTAGAACAACATTCTCTTTGGTCCATCTGGCCAACCAGGACTGCCCTACAGCCCATGGGCCCTGTCACATAGACCTTTGACAACTCCCCCTGCCATTCACTGCACAGCCCTGCCCTCCCCTGGCCTCCAAAGTCCATGAGATGAATCTCATTAGTCTCCTAATTTGCAATAAGCACCAGGATTGTATTATTTAAATGCCACAGAGGCCAGTGCAAGGGGCATGAATTAAATGGTGTAAGCTTCTTACCTCTCAATCACCAATTCAGGAAATCACCTTCAACAGCATCTTTAAGCTCACCTGCCAAGCTGGTCTATATGCTTAGGCCTCCACACCATCCTTCCAGGCCAGGTTTGGAGCAAAGAGGCTATTTTGGCTTCAAATGGTGGTTATACAATTTCTATTTTTTCACCGTACCCCCACCTGGTGTAGCACATCCCAGGAGAAATGGTAAAAATTAAGATGGATACACCTAGTTACTTGTAGCTAAAAATGAACACCTCAGATTTTAAAGTTCAAAAAAAGTTCTAGAAAGCATGGATGGAGGATGGACATACATCTTCTATGTTAACTCAGGCAGCATGCAAACATCGTTACAATCCCAGTCTTAGATGGAAGCTGACTTGTAGTTTCACACCCAAATTCTGAATTCCTGGGAGAGAGAATCTGATTGGCTTTTCATGGGTCAGGGTGTCTGTGGTTGGTCCAGTCATCAGAAGGCAGGGTCACCAACACTGGAAGCCTACCCTCATAAGATGCTTGGGGGAAATTTCTCAAGAGAAAAGGGGTTTCTGGTGAGCTGAGCAGTCACTGAAAAGATGTCTGCTCCCATTTCCTAATTGAATATCCAGGTTAAATTGCCTATCTGTCACCAAGTAGTCTATTTAAGTTTGGGGACTGCTAGCCAATTTCCCCAAGGCCAGACAGCCCTGTAGTAAATCAGCTTCTCAGGTGTGTGGAATCCAGGCTCTCTGGAATGTCAAAGGGAGCAGTGCCCTTGAAACCATCTTCTTACAACTCAGACATATAGCATTGGTTTAATCCCTTTCTTTTTACAGATGAGGAAACAGGTTTGGGGAAGAGACAAGCCCTGCTCAAGGGCAGCCCATCCCCAGCAGATATTTCATCATGTAGGGAGGCTGGAAGAACCACCTTGCTAAATCCTTCACCAGCCATCAGCACCGCTGTGGAAATGCTGACTGGATAAATACTGTATCTCAGGGCAAGATTTGTGGCCCTCGGAGGCCTTCCTGTAACAATGCCTAAGGAGGTTTTAATGATCTGCCTACTGGGCATTTCTGAAACATTCATTTCAGAGAAGGCCAAGGTGCTCAGACTATAATTCTGAAGCTAATTTCTCCCTGGACTCTCATGCCCTGGCAGTAAGAGAGAGCAAACAAGGAGAATGACTAGGATTGCGCCGTCCTTGATTCTTGTCCTTTTGACCTTGTGCTGCTGAAAGAAGATGGGCTTGGTGTGCCTTTTTACACCTGCTTCAAAATGTTGTTACAGAGGGCATACAAGGAGGGGAGGAGGGAGCCATTGCCCAGTGCCTCTGCCTGCAATATATCTTCTTGTAGGTCTTATGCTCTTAACCCCAAGATCACTGGGAACCAGTAGAGTGCAGGATTGAGCTGGGGGTGGAGGTGGGAGTGGGCTGATGTGAAGAGAGGGCATTGTCACAGCTTCTTTGAGCACACTGTATCCCAGATCATGAGCAAGCGGAAGGATTAGGGAGGAGAAGATGAAAGATAAGCCAGGGAAAATAGGTGAAGGAAGTAGGTATTAAAGTAAGAAGTGAAATTCGTGGGAAGCATATCCAATGTTTTGTCCATGCTCAACTGGATTAGGAACATATAATGAAAGCAAACAGATGTAATGGGGTGGGGATGATTAATGCGGTCTTGCGATACGTCAGGAAATGACTTTGTTCAGGAGTGCTACGAGAGGAAATTGAACTTAATTCTTTTAGTTTTAGTCACTTAACTTCTTAGTACACACCTGTAAAACCAGAAAGGAAGAGAGGGCTGAGGTTTAATATGTTGTTTGCAAAGTAACTTGAGATATGAATGTCTTGAGAATGTGCTTCAGCTTTATCAAGGACTAGGTTTTTCCTACACGATTACTGTGGTAAGTGGATGTCCCCAGTGGTGACTGGTTAAAAGTCACCTTCCAATGAAATGAAAGTACAGCTTCTCTCCAACTACTCACTCCAGAATGGATTTACTGGCTTTCCAGAGGCCCAGTGAAGGTTTATCTGTACCATAAACCCCATGACACATCTTTCCTCCTTGGAGTTCTTGTACTGCTTAGTTTCCTTCACTCATCGTTGCATTGCATCACTTATGGTTTTGTATTACTAGTGCACTGTAGTGGGATCTGCATCTTTCAGACTACTCTAACATGGGGCTTATGGCAAGATTGTCCTGCCCCCTTGTAGAAGGCAATGACTACCCAGCTAGAGTCTCCATTTCTCAGTCTTCCTTGGAGCTAAGTATGGCTGATGATGGAATGTGAAAAGACATCCACAGTTGTTCCTTGCAAAGAAATTGCCTGCCCTTTCTTTTCTCCCTCCTTTCTTTCCAAGTGGCTAGACTATCAACTACCTATGCAATAATGAAAGAAGAGGAGGAATGTGAGACATGGGTTGGCTTTGCAAAATTGAGTTGCCTACCTGCTTTGGACTGTCCATCTGCCCCTTGATTTGAAGTAAGAGAGAAAGACATTGATATCTTGTTTTAGCCTCTGTGGTACTGATATCATTGTAGCAGCTTATCCTGTATCTAAGCTAATAAAGAAGTTAAATGCTTTGTGTTTCTTTCTTTCCTTGTTAGTATACAGATGTTTTCTCCCAACCTCCTGGGAAGATATGAGGGTTCTGTTCTTCTTGCTCCTCAGGAAAGGGGATTGATTTTTCTCTTGAGTTCTGGGTCTGATGGGTACCATGTTATGAAAAAACAAAAGAGGGTTTGAAGAGGAGGTAGAGGGAAGGGGATAGGGATTTCATTAGTGCTAAAAAGGATATGGTGGTAGGTGGACAGAGAAGAAGCAAGGAATCTTCTCCTGGGTGGTCCCAGGAGCTGAGACTGAGCCCAGAAGTTATTAAGGGGGGAGAGGGTCTGCTGTGTGGATAGAGATGTGAGTTCAGAGCTAGCAAAAGACTAGCAAGAGGAGTACTGTTCAAGTCCTGTATGGAAATTGAGTCATGACATTTGGGATGAGCCCAGGTACTATGCTGGCAGAACTTTGTGTAGGTATCTGGTGAGGCCTTCCCTTCAACATTTGGTAGCTTGACATCCTACTATGCTCCAGGACTGTGCCCAGCCCCATTGATTACCCTGTGTCAGCTCTTCCCTGCATCCTCCACCTTAGGGTACTGCCGGATGCAGGAATAGGCCTGGGGGAGTGAAAGTTCCCCCAGCATCTGAACTTAGCAGTGAAATTGCCAGATTTAGGGGAAAAAACCCAGGACGCTAATTAAATTTGAATTTTGGGCAACAACATACACTTTTTTTGTATAAGTATGCTCCATGCAGTAATGCATGTGTTTTATCTGGCTACCTTATCTGGCAGGAGGGTGTCTCTAGAAGTCTCCTGAGCTGTGCCAATGGTAGTAACACCTGTGTCACATTGTTCTTTCAGGAGTGTGGATGTACAAACCCAAAGTAGAAAGATTAATTCCAGTGCCACCCATGGCATGAGGATGAAGTGAGGGTCCCCACTGACTGTAAACTACCTGGAGGGCAGGCACTAATCAGATGTATCTGATGATTCCATTCAGCACAAGCAGAGGGCTGGGCACAGGCTTGACACTCAGTAAAGCCTTGCTGCCAACTTGAGTTGAAAGGTCCTGTGCTGAACTGAAGGGAGCAGTGGATTGGGAATCAGGAGCCTGGGTGCTGTTCCTGGTGTTGTTTTCAATTTGGCATGTGCTCATCAGCAATTTTCTCTACTTCTCTGGTTCCTGTAGATATAAAATAAGGGGTTTGGATTAGAACTTATGGTTTTAACTTGTGTCCTTTAGCAAAGTGGGAGAGGTAAGAAGAGGGAGGATCCAAATAGGGAGGACCAGATCTGCGTTGCCTACTGGAAGCAAATTACCAGCAGCAGCTTGGTATACGACACACAGCATCTATTAAGAGTCAGTTAACAAGATTGACCTCATTTTCCCCTTTTCCTCCATTCAATAGATTTGGGGAAGTCCATTCTCCTGTGATTCTTCTCCCAAGATGCTCTCAGGGAGCTCCAGAGTGGCTCCCTGGCCCAGAACATCAGCTTGGTAACTGTGGTCAGAAAGTCTGGCCAGTCTGCCCAAGGGCTTGCCACCCACTACCATTGGGGCTGTCATGGGGACACCTGGGCCATCAAGCTCAGCCGCAGGCTTCTCTGCTCATTGCTGCCCTGCTACCCTGGCACCAGAACTCCAGGAAGAACCAGACCCTCTCAGTTAGCTTCAATCCCAGTCACAGGCCCCTCCCTCCCTTCCTCAAGTCTAACTTGGGATGGACTCCATGATTCATAATCCACAGCACATTTCTTGTTTCTCAGGCATTTGCTCGTAGCCTCTTGGGCTGGGAGATGAGGAGGACTGATGGTTCAGTATGAATTTCTCTCTAGGAAAAGCCATTTTTCTTCTGCTTTTAGGCGCAGTGTGGCTTGAGAGATCACTTCCCATCCCTTTCTGTGGCAGGTACATGCAACTATAAGAAACCCTCATGGTTGACTTGTCTTTTGTTGATGGAACTGAAAGGCTTAGGCACTTCCCCAAATAAAGGGAGTGGGCTCCAAAGGAAATGAGAACCTCTGCTTCTAGAAATCAAAACTAAAAGCCACCCCTCCAAATAATTATTCCCTCACTGAAATTTAAAAAAATAATTAAAAAAATCTCTCTTTACAAGGTTCTCTACTATATAGCCAATGTCCTTCTGTGTTAGGTTTCATTAGAGGACTACAGCCTTGCAGAGAAGGTGAGAGTAATATGAAACAAAACCAGAGGGCATAGAACAGGACACCACCGAATGGCATCAGACATCAGTCCTGGGAAACGTGAGGAGTGGGAGATGAGGCAGGGCTTGGGGCATCCTAGAGGCTTCCTGGGAGGAGAGGAATGTGAGCCAAGCCTCAAAGGATGACTCTGCTTTGAAAAATCAGAAGGAAGAACATTCAAGATCAAAGTCCTGACATCATGATGAGGTATAAATGAGCATTATTGTGTTTATGGGAAGGTGAGGAAACACAGGGAGTGGCACTGGGTATCCTCACTGCCTTTTACTAAGTAGGATAGAAAGAGGATTCATCTAGGTGGCAACTCTGATCAACTGGGAATGGCTTCCTGGGGTGCTGTGCTGAGAACAGAATTAAGGCCACAGCACTAAGTAAAGAGGAGTGCTGTCATTGATTAGTGATGTTTGCCATAGGTACAGGAGGAGAGAGGAGTGATGTATGTTTCAAGAATATGTCACTGTGTCCTAGAAACTGTTGGATGCAAGTTCAAAAACCTCCAGTGTGGGGACTTTATTCCTCTTTCCTGTCCTGAGTTTAAGTCAAGTAGACACTGGGAATAAAGTCTGTGACTTTGAACAATATCTTATTACGTTTCACCAAGCACCCAAGCCTAACTGTACCAATTCCCCACTCTTGCTTTTCTTTTCTTTTCTTTTTTTTTTTTAACGTTTATTTATTTTTGAGACAGAGAGAGACAGAGCATGAACGGGGGAGGGTCAGAGAGAGGGAGACACAGAATCTGAAACAGGCTCCAGGCTCTGAGCTCTCAGCACAGAGCCCGACGTGGGGCTCGAACTCACGGACCGTGAGATCATGACCTGAGCTGAAGTTGGCCGCTTAACCGACTGAGCCACCCAGGCGCCCCATCCCCACTCTTGCTTTTCATGCTGGTCTGAGAAGCCAGGGTTCTTGTCTCTGCTCCCTGGTTATAAAAGAGAACAGTGTTGTCAACTGTGACAAATAACTTTGGTTCAAGGGAAGACGATGAAGGCACCAAGAGTGGAAGAGAACAGGGGAAATTCTGCCTGTGGATACTTGCTGATACTCATGTGAGTGTGTTATTTCCTAATATGTGGCACTGGGCTTATATTGCTTCATGTACCCAAGTCTTATCTCCCTATCACGGTTTTAAGTTCCTTGAGGTCAGGGACTGTGATGTCTTTATCTTAGGGGTTAAAGAGACAGGAACTGGGTCTGTGCTCTTTGCGTGTCTATCGTGCTTTGCATATGGTGGACGTTTGTGTCCTTCAGAGTGTTAGATGCTTATAAGACGACTGTTGGGTTGCATGAGAGTCCTGCTGATGGCTTGTCTGCTTTAAAGACAAAAAAAAAACTGAGCTGTGATCCTTGAGTCTAAGCAATTGGCAGAACATAACAATGTGCCATTCATTCCACCTCCTGTTTCGACTTTTTTCTTAGAGCCTGAGTCTTCTCTCAATTCACAGGATCCTCCCTTGAGGGTGGAGGTGGACTGTGTGGGGACAAAGAGAGGACCGGCTGGATAGTGTATCTTTATAAATATTCTCCCTGGAGCCTGCAGAGTGGCATTTTTCTGTCTGTGCTGAAGTTGTCCAACTGGTATTTTCAAAGGATGCCTTTCTGCAAAATTGGAGCCTGGAGGGTGACTTTTCAGGAAACAGTCTCTGGTCTCTGATCCATTAAAAAAACTGTATGCTGGTAGGCAGATTGTGCCACTCCAGCAACAAAGTAACCTGGCCTGCATGATAAGAAGTGGCTGGGGTGATTCTGCATCATGGCATTAATGATGAAATAACACAGTAGGATTGTGGAAGGATCAGGGGATGGCTGAGGGCCACATTGAGTTGTGGAGAGCCAGTCAGCTAGACTTACAGAGCATAAAATGGAAGGCCAGCTTAGCCCAGCTGGAAATGCTTTGTAAAAGTAGAAAACAGTTTTAAGAGTACATACACCTTACAGATAGATAGGAGGTGACATCTATAGACTATCTATAGATATTGGGTGCCTGGTTTGGTCAGTTGGTCAAGTGTCTGACTCTTGATTTTGGCTCAGGTCATGATCTCACAATTCCTGGGATTGAGGGCTCTGCACTGACAGCATGGAGCCTGCTTGGGATTCTCTCCCTCTCTCTCTGCCCCTTCCCAATTTAAACACGCACATGTGCACGCACACTTTCTCTCTCTCAAAATACATAAACAAACTTAAAAAAAGAGTATCTATACATATCATTGTGTGGGTTTTGAGTTTGCCTGCAGCTTCTTAAACTATCTTTGATGGGAGAGCTTTCTGGCAAGCAAGACTAAGTAAAATCTCCTTAGTTTCAGATTTTGCATCATGGTTGTTCTTTCTAGGATGGTAGACAGTTGACTAGAGAGTTTACGCTGAACATCTCGCTGCAGGAGTTTAGAGCTAAAAGAGAGCACTAGTGTATGAGCTGCCCTGCCCACTTTGGGTTCTAGCTGAGAACAATGAGACCTACATGGGTACCTGTACCTGGCCTGTTCACATGCTTTAGTTAGTGGCCAGCCCAGGCTCAGGACTCAGCATTCCTGCTTCCAGATCTGGGCATAGTCCACCCCACCTCCCTGGCCTTTTGGAGGACAGGAGCTCAGCTGGCTCTGGCTCCTCTGAGGTCTAGAGAGGACCCCTTGCCACCACTCTGATCTGAAATTGTTGCCCCACCAAACTCCAGCTGCCACACCATCTATACAACATGGACAGCATCAGGTACCTTGCTCAACGTAAAGGAGAGTTACACTTTGAAAAAAGGAATATACCAAAAATCACAGCCTGGGCTGGTAAAAACCTACAGCTCGCTGTGGAAAAGATGCTGAATAATGTGGATCTCTAATAAGTGTTAGTAGCCGTATCGAGTTAGTAGCAGTTAAGGGTATGACCTCAGGGCAAGTCATGTAACCTCTTTGTGCCTCAGTTTCCTCATTTGTAAAGTGGTGCTAATGACAGTATCTACCTTACTGACTTCTTGAACACACACACACACACACACACACACACACACACACACACACACACTTTATAGTCCTTATAATGATGCCTAGTACATAGTAAGCAACATAAGGACAGTTGCTAATACTCATGTGTGTTATTACCTAAAAGTGGCCCTGGTCTTATATTGCTTCATGTATCCAAGCCTTATCTCCTTATCAAGGTATAAATCCTTTGAGGTCAGGGACTGTGCTTTTTTTATCTTAGAAAGTTACAGTGACAGGAATCAGGTTGGCTATTATTATACTAGTTTTAATATGTCTCCAAATGGTTTTGGTTGTTGTAGCTGTTTACAACAGCAATTGAGCAACTACCCTGTTGTATAAAGTAGCTCACTCAACTTTTCCACTGTCCATATGAACAAGGGATTAAAACCACCTGCTGCAGGGGTGTTGTTGGGGCTCCATGCCTCATGCCCTCAGCCTGGATCATCAGCTTCCCTCTTACCAGCTTCCTACTTTGAATACTCACTGACTGTCCCAGCTTTTCTTCCTCAGGGTTTTCTCCTGAGCTGTTGGAGGTCTGTTAAACCTGGGAATGCAGGAGTGAATTCTCCCTTGACCAATGAAGGACAAGACCCTCCTGCCTTTCTGATGTTCTGCAGTGAAGTACTTTCTACACTAAGACCTGTCACACTTGAATGTGAACCAGAATCACGCAGGGCTCTAATTAAAATGCAAATTCTGATTCAGGAGGTCTGAGGTGGGACAGGATTCTGCTTTTCTTCTTTTTTAAAAATGCTTGCTTATTTATTTATTCACTTATTTATTTATGGGAGAGAGAGAGAGAAGGAACACAAGTTGGGGAGGGACAGAGACAGAGGGAGATACAGAATCTGAAGCAGGCTCCAGGTTCTGTGCTATCAGCACAGAGCCCCATGGGGGGCTTGAACCCATCATGAGATCATGACCTGAGCCAAAGTCGGACGCTTAACCAACTGAGCCACCCAGGTGCCCCCGATGATTCTGCTTTTCTAATCTGCCCCCAGGTGATGCTGGTGCCGATGGTCCATGGACCATACTCATAGTAAAAACCTCTACAGGGTTTCCTCAGTAATTTCCTCAGGAGATAGAACAAGAGTTGCCCTGCAGTGGTACCCAGCGCAATAACATGCTCGTATTACTCTTCTCTCCTTTCCTGTCTCACCTCTCCCTGGCTTCCTGGGATCACCTCCCAAATAAACCACCTGTTCTGAATCCATATTTTTGCTTGGACTCTAGAGCATCTACAGTAAGACACCCCCACTGATGTGGGTCACACACACATACAGAGATGCGACACCAGCCTGGGTCTGATCTCTGGGTTCTTTGTACTACACCTTTATACCTTTGTGCTGTACTCCCTCTCTAGTAGAGTACGACCACTTTAGATTTTGAGTTTAGCTGCAGATAACCGAAAACCCAAGTAACAATGGCCTAAGCACAATAGGAACTCATTTTCCTTGTGTAAAGGCAAATCCCTAGGTATTGAGTTGATGATGTTGATTTGGTGGCTCAGGGATTTTTAGCTGAGTGGCCTCTGAATCTCTTGGCATTTTTGTCATGGTTGGAAAAACATCACCACATCTCCTGTCATCATGTCTGCATTTCAGGGAGGAGGATGAGAAATACTGAAGGGCAAAAGGGTACATGCCAGTTGAGAATGCTCTTTCCCTCCTTCTATAAACTTTCTTTGAAGCACTACCTAAAAACTCCCCCCAAGTATTTCAAAGGCTGGAACTTTCACGTGGCCACTGCAATTTATAAACACTTTGGAAAAATGTAGTTTTTTCTGAAAAATTGGTGTGTTGCTGTCCCAACACAATAGGCTGTAGCCAATCACTCCTGTAGGAGATTAACTGAGGTTTCAGGAGAGTTCTTTTTGAAGGGCTTTACATGAGTTTTCCAAAGCTCTCTTGTGTCAAAATGGGGGGTGGGCAGAGAGGGAAGTATTGGGGGCAGAGGAAGTAGAGTGTTGTATTCCTGTTCTAGACACCTTCCTAGGCACCTCCCTGGTACCATTCAAGGGCTGACCCTTGGCCTGCAGGATTTGACTGGTCAGGTGGGGACACAGCAGGGCTTTAACTTCAGGCTAGGTTGACTTTCTCCCAAAGTACAAGAACTCAAAAACAGTTTACAACTTCTGGGACTAATTTTTCCCAAGGACCTCCATTCAACCAACAGAGAAATTCATATTCTTCCTATTAACATAAACTACATTAACATTTACATTTAACATAAACTACATTAACATTTACATTTAACATAAACATTAACATTTCTAGTGGACCAATGACACTTATTATAACCCTGGTCTCATACAAGGAGGAATCTGCCTCTTCCCTGCCTGGGTTATGCTTCAAAGCTTGATAACATTGGCTCCCCAAGATAGATAATGACCTCAGATAATTTCTCCTTGATCTGTAGTTTCTGGTGTCCCCACTCCTCCCAGTACATCATTCTATTGTGCTCCACATCTCAGCTAGGTAAGTACTGGGTTATTTAGACAGGTATCTTACCCACTCACTTGTGAGCATCTGCAGTTTCATGTTTTTATTCTTATTCTTTCAAATGCCTGGAGCAGTCAGTTAATTAATACAGCAATGATATAACCGAGAAAGATCCCTTTTCTCCTGGAACTTGGAGTCTTCTTCTCAAAGTAGGTCGGGACTTTAAGTGTGTGTTGATTGATTTAATTATTCAAAGAATGGTAAAAACTTAAATATAGAAATGTTCTTGAAGATGTTTCCTCTGTATTTTGAAGTCAGGTAGCTCAGCTCTACTACTTAAATTCACTGTGTAAATTTAGGCATATCAACCCACTTGTTTGTCCTATTTCACCACCTATACAATGGACCTAGTAATAATAATGTATATTTGAGTACTTATTATGTGCCAGGTGCATGCATTAACTCGGTTAAGTTCTTAGCATTGAATTCTTATAAGGTGTAAGTAAATTAATATGTGGAAAATTCTTGGCATGGTATCTGGCATATTGCAAGCTTCCAAATGTTATAATTATAATTATATAATTATATAAAATATAATTATATATATAATATATTTATATTATATATAAAATAATATATATTTATATTATATATTATATTATATATAAAATAATATATATTTATATTATATATTATATTATATATAAAATAATATATATTTATATTATATATTATATTATATATAAAATAATATATATTTATATTATATATATATTATATATATTTATAAAATATAATTATAATCCGTTCTCAGTTCTTTCCTAATATTAATGTTGGGTTGGAGATCTGTTTGCAGTGTCTGTTTCTTCTTTTTTAAAACTTTTTTTTTTTTTAACGTTTATTTATTTTTGAGACAGAGAGAGAGAGAGCATGAACGGGGGAGGGTCAGAGAGAGAGGGAGACACAGAATCTGAAACAGGCTCCAGGCTCTGAGCTGTCAGCACAGAGCCCGACGCGGGGCTTGAACTCACGGACCGTGAGATCATGACCTGAGCCGAAGTCAGCCACCCAACCGACTGAGCCACCCAGGCGCCCCTGTTTCTTCTTTTTTAACTCAAGGTAATATGGGACCATTCTCAAGTCTTCCAGAACCTTCATGCTTGTCTCTGTGTTTCAAACATGCACGTTGATTCCTCTGGGCTACTTGCTTCAAATTGGTCTGTTACTCCTCACCCCGCTTCTTCTCTGAAAGCATTTCCTTCTCTTGGTGGTGGAGGTGAAAAAGGAGTGTATATTTCAGGCTTTCCAATGCTTTCTAAATTTCAAAGTCTATCTACATAGCCTTACTGACAACTTTTTTTCTTTTCATATGATAACCAAAAAAAAAAAAATTGTAAGTGGTAAGAGTTGGGTCAAAGGACGCCATCGGTATAATACATTCTCTCTATAAGGTGTTTTATAGTTTATAAAGCCCTTTCACCTACATCTTACTGAAGTCTCACAGCAACTCCAGGTTGTCTTCATTGAAATCTTCATGACACAATTGCCCATTAAGTTTGAAAGCAGGTTTTAAGGGAGAGGAGAGCTGCCTCATGCAATCATCTGGTGGATCCTTACTTTAGAATTAGCTAAGCTCTTACTTAGTTAAGCTCTTTGTGACAAGCTTAAAAATGGGCACTGTAGGTAGGGTAGGAAGACTGAATTATTATTATTATTATTAATTACTATTAGTTTTAAATGTTTATTTATTTATTTATTTATTTATTTATTTATTTATTTACTTATTTAGAGAGAGAAAGAGAGAGCACGCGTGCACGCGCATGAGCTGGGGAGGGGCAGAGAAAGAGGGAGATGGAGTATCCAAAGCGGGCTCTGTGCTGACAGCTGAAAGCATTGACGTGGGGTTTGAACTCACGACTGTGAGATCATGCCCTGAGACGAAGTTAACTGACTGAGCCACCTAGGTGCCCCAAGGAAGACTGTATTTTTAATGATGAGCTTCCTGAGGAAAGGGATCATGTCTGTCAGGGAGCGTCCCCAGGGCTCAGGTGAGTAAATGCTTGTTCAATGAGTAAGTGAATGAATGGTGATGAAGAGCTTAAATGCTTCATTATTTGAATGATCACAACCAAAATCATTCAAATTTAAACCTGTTTAGTTCTCAATGAGTTGTCTGTGGTAGTGATAATTAATTGCAGACTTGGGGACTCTTAAGTCTTTTTCAGGGGCTTGAGGTGTATACAGAGAAGCAGGAAGAGATGGTTTTAGGTGAGGGAAGTCCTTGGACAAAGTCTTTGAAAATCTGGATGCACTTTTTTTTTTTTTTAATATATATATGAAATTTATTGACAAATTGGTTTCCATACAACACCCAGTGCTCATCCCAAAAGGTGCCCTCCTCAATACCCATCACCCACCCTCCCCTCCCTCCCACCCCCCATCAACCCTCAGTTTGTTCTCAGTTTTTAACAGTCTCTTATGCTTTGGCTCTCTCCCACTCTAACCTCTTTTTTTTTTTTTTCCCTTCCCCTCCCCCATGGGTTCCTGTTAAGTTTCTCAGGATCCACATAAGAGTGAAACCATATGGTATCTGTCTTTCTCTGTATGGCTTATTTCACTTAGCATTACACTCTCCAGTTCCATCCACGTTGCTACAAAAGGCCATATTTCATTTTTTCTCATTGCCACATAGTATTCCATTGTGTATATATACCACAATTTCTTTATCCATTCATCAGTTGATGGACATTTAGGCTCTTTCCATAATTTGGCTATTGTTGGATGCACTTTCAAAATGTACTTACGAAGGATTTACCAAGAAGGAGTTCCTGACCATGAGACTTGGATGGGGAGAAATAAAGGAGATAAATGAAGCAACAGAGCCAAGAATCTCTGTACACTTGTGCTTGAAGTCTGGGGATGGACCTCTGTTTGTTTGACTTTGAAATTCTTTCATTGTGTATTGTTTCATATTTGACCTCATTTCCTGGGCAGTCTCCTTAATGGTTCTTACTTTTTTATGGGGGTGGTGGTGGTGGTGGTGGTCTTGAGGAAGGTTCTGGAACCCTTTTTGAGATTCTGGTGACAGTTATGCAATCCCTGTAGAAAAATGCACACATGCACACGTATAGATGGCTCAGCTCCCCAAATCAGAGGACCTGGTTAAACACCTCCTGTCTCTCACCATACTTCCCAGAAGAAGGGTTAGTTATCCTTACTTAGAAATGTTCTTAATGTGCCCCATTGTTCCCAACTTTGTCCTCTTTTTGAGAGCAATTATCACCCCACTATCCAAATCACACTTTGTGCTATCTTGGGCTGTCTTCAGCTCAGCACTTTTGTAGTGCTTTGTAGTGAGCTGAGACAGCTGCTGGGAAAAGGAGGGATTATCCTATCTCCAGTGGTCCATTATCTAGGAACCACCAATTGATTGCCTGCTTTCCACAGAATTGAGCATAGTCCTTAGCTTTGACTATGTCTCTGGAAGCATAAAGAAAGAAGGTGAGGTTGATGTTGGTAAAATTTGCTGAGGGAATTAAAAAAAGCCAGCTGTGATTTATATATTTTGGTTGTGGGGGGCAGGAATAGGGCCAGAAGGGAGGGACAAGAGAGATGAATATATGATTGATGGCTGATGACATCATGGTTTTCCTCAAATTGTACTTGTAGAAGATGATTAATCAAAGGTACTTGAGTTTGACCAAACTGTTCCCTCTCCTGACCCTCATTTTACTTATGATCTATCTATCTATCTATCTATCTATCTATCTATCTATTTATTTTGAGAGAGAGAGAGAGAGCGAGAGAGAGCGTGCGAGTGCATGTGCATGAGCAGGGGAAAGGAAGAGAAAGAGGCTCTGAGCTGTCAGCACAGAGACCAATGCACGGCTCTGTTCCATGAACTGTGAGATTGTGACCTGAGCCGAAATCAAGAGTCTGAACAACTCACTGAACCACCCAGGCACCCTCACCCTCATTTTAATTTTTCTGTGGTGATCTACCAGGTTATTTTGCTTATACTCATTCCCAAAGCTGAGCTTTTTTGGCCAGTAGAGACAAGGCAAGAAGCAAATTTTTATTACTTCCCTTCTGCTGGGTCTCTTGTATAAGTTTCCCCAGATGGGCTTTTTCCTTCCTGAGCTATTGATTGGTTGCCTTTGTCACAGGCTCAGTGATTTCGGATTTCCTGTTGCTGAAAAAAAAAGAGAAAGAAATGAAGAAGAGTTGTTGGTTGAGGTCTTCCTCAGAGACACTTGGGGCCGTCCCCTTAGTTCACTGTTCTTACTCTTTTGTTTACCTTTATAAAAATAACACGAAGACATATAGGACACATCAATAGACCCACCCACATTTGCAGTGAAAGCTTATTTTTAGTGAAAATATTATGCTAGAATAGGATCCATCATTACCAAGGTGCTGTACCTATTTTAAGGAAATAAACTGTTGAAGATGTTCACTGTTAGTTTTGGTGTTACTGGTATGTGAGGAACACTTGATAAACCCAGCAAATGTTCCCATGTTTCTTCCTACTCCTCTTCCAGATGATTGAAGATCCAGACCCTCTTCGTTTTATGTATAACCTCTAAACTTGAACTGCCACCTTGTGTTGGTGGATCTATTTGGAAACCATACCTTTTTGCATCTCAGGAGCATTTTACTTTTTCTGGGATGTTTTTCAGTTTGCGTGCTTGACTCACAGATAGCCCTTAGACACTTTAAATTTTACTTTGCTATCATGCAGTAGTAGAAATATCACATTTCCAGCTTTTTTTTTTTTTTTTTTTTTGGTGTCACCTCAATACCAAGAATGGTCTCTAAAGTTTATTGAACCACCCAGGGTCAGAAATATGAGCTCGGCTTTTTGTTGGGCTTGACCTATTGACCCAGGAGAGCAGCTGGTGTGGTTCCTACAGCTGCCCTGGCTTGTGGAGCTTTTTACCCAAAGGAGCTCCCTTTTATGGACTTCTCTGGGAGGAGGGCTATTCCTGAATGGATTTCTCTCTGAAGGCTCTATGAGGCCTGGCAGAGAAAACAATGATAAGGAGAAGACAAACAGAGACCCGAAGGATTACCTCACAAGAACAACACATCAACAATGAGGAAAACTGCTTTGAAGTGAAGTGAACCCCTGATCTTTATTGGTTGTTCTACCACAACTGGAGGGAAAAGATGGAGGAGCACAGACCCTTTGGGTTGTGAGGGAGCACAGAGCAGAGGAATGCTTCCCTGAAGGTGGTACTGTGGCAAGGGAGAGGTTAGGGCATGGCTGACAGAGGGCCTGTTAGGAATTATTCAGTGGTGCCAATTGTCCAGCAACTCAGACTCCCCCCACACACATACACACTCTGAGCTCCTCTGAGCTCTATTCAAATGTCCACTAAGGCCCTTATCTGCTGATCACATTATGCTGAGTTAATCTGCTTCCCCTGACTACAGAGCTCTTCCAAGATAAGGACCAATTCCTATTCTCTTGGAATCCCCAGGGCCTGGCCTAATGTAGGGCCCAATAAACACCAATTAAATACTGCCATTGCATCTTGCACCCACTGCCATCCAGTACTCCTACACAATGTGGTTAATTCTCTCTACTTCCTCCCCTGCTCTATTGAAAGCTTAGGCGACCAGGGACCATTTCTAAGTGCTTTGTCTTCACAAGACCTACAGGAGTGCCCAGGGCCTAGGAGGTTAACTACTATGTCGTGTTTGTAGTGTACACATGAAGCAGAGAGTAAATAGGGTGGTAGCCTTGGCTCTGTCACCACCATAGCCGACCTCTCAAGAGAGTCACCCTACCTTGCTGGGCCTGTAAAACCACCTTTACTGCTCAGAAAGATTCTGTAAAAAGCTGAAATCCAGGCAGCTATGATGGATATCCCTGGTGGAGTGAGCTGCATAAATCATTAAGAGGTAGAAGGTCTGGGTTCTAGTTCTCAACTAATTGGCTGATGGTCTTGCGTAAGCCCCAGAACATGGTGGCAATAATATTCAGGATATTTACCTCACAGAGTTTTTATTTTTTATATTTATATTGACTATTTTAAAGAAATATAAAAATAATATGTGCTTGTGATAAGAAGTACTGTATTATAGGGTGCCTCGTTGGTTCAGGTGGAAGAGTGTGGGACTCTTGATTTTGGGTCATGAGTTCAAGCCCTATGTCAGGTGTAGAGATTACTTAAGAAAAAAACCTACAAAATGCTGTATTATGGTAGAAAATAGGGTGAAAGATCAAAGTTCCAGCCTCCTATTTCCAATCAATCTTTCTCACACTGGGATTACCTGCCACTCACCTGGGTCTTTGGGGGATCTGGTGAGATCACACAACTTAACCTAGAAATGAAGCAGTGTATAAACATATGGTACTCCACACAGATGCCAAGTATTGTTATTATTACTACTGTTAGTAGTAGTGGTGGTAGTTGGAGATACCGAATCCATATTGGAGAATTCCAAAATGAACTAGTAGGGAGGTAGGAGAATGTTAATAGCAATGCTACCTATGACAGTAATAATGTTATCCTGTGAATCCCTAGACGGCTTAAAAATGTCCACTGCTGAACTCTTTTAGGTTAGGAGGCAAGAGGAACGTTTGGTGATTCAGAGTGTGGGGGTCAGAATGCCTGTGGCAGAACCTGCTGCACCACTCCACACCACAGGCCCTCTGGAAAGTGCCGTGACCTCTGAGCCCAACTTTATTCCTCTGTAAAATGGAGGCAAAGGAAGTATTCTCTTCACAGGGTTGAGTGAGTATACATGAAGCACTTAGCACAGGGCCTGATATACAATGAGTGCTCAATAAATTGTACCTTATGATTGGTGAACCCCTGGGCAGATGGCCGTAAGAGAACTGCCCAGAAAGATATTTGCCAGCCACATCTACTTTGAAACAAACTGTGTGGGATTTAGTGCCTTCTGATGGTTCAGTAAATATTCAGAAGAAGAGATTCTAGGTTTCTTGCATTTAAAAACAGCTTTCTATGAATCTATAAGGATTCTCTTGGGATTTCCCATATTCATACTTGAATATCTCACCCTCCTGCATAAGATATCACCATCTATAATGGCAATTGTGAAATCCAATATATGAGTGTGAAACCCAATGAGAATTCACTCCTTCAGCAAATGTACCCAAAACTTGCTTTGGAGAAAATCAAAGGCCACCTTGCAAGATGGCTTCTTCTATTTTTATTTTTTCATAAAAGAATACATTAAATTGACAAATGGATAGTACCATATATCAGTATGATGGCATTCCTAATTAATGTATTGGCCTTGATGCCTACAACATGGGTTTTCTCATTAAAAACATTCAGCTGGAGGCATATCTTCTGCTCCTTGGATTTCCCACTAGGTTTAGAAATGAAACTGTTGCCTTGATACTTTCTGGGGAGTCTCTCTGCCTTTTAAATGTTGTCCATCAATCTCCCTGCTATTCAAACTGGTTCTTAAAGTCTCAACTTTCCCCCTGAAGTTTCTTTCCCTTACGGTTTAATTGTCAGGGAGAGTGGCCTTTGCTTAGAGTTTGGGGTGGGGGAGAAGATGTTCAGAAAGATGACAGGGGAGGGGCAGGTTCTGTACCCCTTCAGCATTTCCTGGCAAGATTCCTGTGTTGTGACATCCCAAGGACACTAGGTGTTTATTTATTCTTGGTTTCTAGGTTTCATTGGGGTTATTATCACATTGTTTCTTAGGGGCTCTGGTTGGCCTCACATCAATTCTGCCTGATGCCCACACCTTTGAGGTCTGTTTTGACACACAGTATGTGTCTAGGAACCCCACAATACCCTGAAAACATTTGCTTGACCTGGAAGGGCCATCTTTCTCTTTTCTGGTGAAATGAGGCCTGCCAGAATGTAAGAGCTTAAAGCCTTTGGACCTTCTTAGCCCTGTCAAAGTTTAGATTCCAAATGTAAGTCTTGCTGTGGCTTCTTCCCCAATTTCTCTTTCTTGAGAATCTATGCTCTTTGGCTAACAGTGAAGGGCTGGTTGGTTGCCTGCCTTTATAGTTTGGTCCTAAGCTCCACGGAAATCTGAAATCAGCTATGAAGGATGCTCCTTGGAGGAAGCAGAGCCCTGAAAACCAACTTTGCCACCATTGTGGCTTGTGGTGAAGTGTCTTGGGCATGCTGGACAGGGACACAGGCCAGAGTTTGGAGAGGGGATGCTGATCTGCATTTCCTGGAAGGCCAAGCCTGGAAGCCGCAGGAGACAGCCTGGCCTTAGCTCTGAACGCCAAATAGGCACCGACTTCACACCTTCCCCACAGCTGCCCCGGGACAACACCCAAAGGAATTGGCCATTAAAATGAATAGCTTAGCCAATGCTCCCCGTTTTTTGCCTCCCTTTTGGGAAATGTGTGAAAGCTGTGGACAGGGTTCCCTGAAATGTGCGTCAACATGCTCAACACTCTGCACTGGAGATTTATTTCTATCTCACAGGGACCTGCTGGACTGAAATGTCTAGGGCCATCACATCTTGAATGCAAAATGCATCATAGAGGTCATTTCCTTGCCTCTGACACGGTATCCGCTTTCCTGTGAGCCATGTTTATGCACTTTGAGCAGTGTTGGTTAAATCCCAAAGCCAAATGGTCATCAGATGCAGGAAGCACCCGGTCACTTGGCACTGAGGAAAACTTAATACGGCCATAAACATTTTATGTGGGTCTTTACCACTGTTATTTAATTAAGTCTCACATTACAGTGCTGCAGGAGGGCGGCACTGTGCAGCTGGGTGACAGATGGGTGGACTAGGAACAGAAAGCAACCATTAGGAGTTCAGTGTGTCTAAAAGAGAACCAGCTTGGGAATCGGACAGACGAGGGCTTAATGTTGGCTCTGTCCTATAGGTGAGTGTCTGGACCTCTCAGAGCCTTGCTTTCCTCATCTGCAAAATGGGGTCAGTACAATAGAAACTCCTGAAAGGTGAGGATTTATTAAATCATGTGTATAAGGCTCAGGTCGTGATCTCATGGTTCATGGGTTTGAGCCCCGTGTCGGGCTCTGTGCTGACAGCTCGGAGCCTGGAGCAGCTTCAGATTCTGTGTCTCCCTATCTGCCTGTCCCCCACTCACACTCTGTCTGTCTGTCTCAAAAATAAATAAGCATTAAATAGTGTGTATAAGGCAATTTCTAGGAGCTCACCACTAGAGTTTGTAGGAGAATTCCTGGTGTGTATTGGGCCTGTGACTTGAGGTACGTGTGTTGTCCCAGTTCGGGTCTCCATCCTGGCATAGGACTGGCATTTGTGCTTTGTGAAGCTCGTTTGCAGGTTTGTTTCTCCTTATTTGAGTTTCCTGGCTTCATATTCAGGGTTTGGCAATGCTGATGAAATACTGGTCTCACTATACAAAGAAGATTTTGCAGATCCTCACGGGACACACAGGTTGTTAGATAACAGGTGTGGGCCTGTGGATCCATCCCCTATTTTGTTCCTAGAGGTTTCTGTGATCAGACCTCTCCTGTCTGAGAGAGGGAGCTGGCTGTGCTGCACAGTTCTGTATGATAAGAACTGGTGAACCCCACAGAGCTGTGTAAGGAGTGAACCCTGGTCTTATTATTTTCATGTGTTTAACAATTAAGCTTAGGGTATAAAGGCACAATTCAAGAAATTCACATTTCCAAATACTTCTTCCTATCATGTGGATTCAGATAGAAAGGGTAAAGGAAATTAAGAAAGGAAAACTAAATTCATGAAACACAATAAAAGGGTTTTGACTATTATCTATTTATCTGTCTATCATTAATTATCTACCTATCATCTATTTAGATAATAATGGAGACTCACAGTGTCCAGAAGGATGTTTTTTATATGCACCCCTTATCATGGAGAGAAAAAACACTCTTTGTTAAGTCTTCTCCTTAAGTCAGATTTGAAGCTCCCTTTGTCTTTATCCATCTGTTGTCCATTTGTTTATCGTCTGTCCTTTGTCCATCCATCCATGCGTCCATCCATCTGTACCTATTACATTCAAGGTACAGGTGAAGGCTGCGAGGCTGTAAGTACCACACTTATCTTTTGTATGGGGCCAGGTTAGGGTAGTGCTTAAGTTCTTTGATTTAGGAGTTCGACAGACAGCCTTGGGTTTATAGTCTTACTCTTCATTTACTCATTAAGGAAACCTCGGTAGGTTGTTTACGTATTGAGGCACCAGTTCCCTCATCAGAAAAATGATAAGAATATCACCTTGTGAAGAACAAAGGAAATAATATATGTGAAGTGTTTTGCCTTGGGTTGGGCATGTGCTAAATCTTCATAAAAGTGAGTGACACAGTGTGTAACTATAGTAAAGGCTCACTAAATAGAGTACAGTTGCATAAGTAGTCCAGCAGTGAAGACAAAGCACCTCTGAAATGCTTAAATATTGTTTAGCTTGCAAAAATTCAACAGAGGTACAAGTTTTAGGCACATACTCAATGTACATGCATGTGTGTGTCCATGCTTTGTGACTATGCATGTATGTGTGTGCACATGTGTAGTGAAGGAATGCCGTCTGTGGAGCAAACTTTCCCTACATACTTATGGGGAAAAATTCTATGTCCACTTAGATTCTCAAGTGAGAACGTTAGAAGGTATTACCTTTGTCCCCAACATCAACTTTATAAAATATAAGGCCTTTGGGAATAATATATTTCAGTTGTATGCCTTATATGGTCTTTGTTATTAGTAGTTCCTTATGTTGTCTTGGTTAATACCATTTTTTTGTGATGAAACTTATCTTTTGTGCCTGGAGTGCTACTGACTGTAGCTATTAACAACTTGTTGCACTTAGTTATTAATTGGGTATTCTTTCCTAATATCTTCATTTTTCAATATCATTATTCTCATCATGGTTTTATTCAGACTCTTCACATGCATCTTATAAAGCAACTTAACAAACCCTCAGGATTCAGACAAATGTTCAGGATTCAGGCAAGTGTTTCTCAGGAAATTTGACTTTCAGGAAGTAGGGGGCAATTTTCCTGTCCTGATATAGGAGACTCTAGAAGGGGCTCTGTCTTCAGTTGGAAACCAATTAGTCCTGGTGTAATCATTGCTGGAGTGTAGGTCCTAACTCTTATACCAAATATTTCCCACTTATTTTTACCAGGTTGGTTGTGTCAGATAGTTTATATCAAGAGTCCTTGAAGAAAATCTTAATGGCATATCTAGAAAGCTATTTAATAACATCTGGAAGCACAGACCAAAGATATGATACAGGAAATACAACAAACCCAGAGAATGAAACAAACCTGGGGCATGGCATTTTAGACCCTGATGAGGAGTGGATAATGGTGCTTCTAGCCCAACTGTGGCGATAGGGGATTAGTAAAAATAAGCTAGGGAAACAGACCACCCAAGTTGAGATGTGTATGTGTTCATTCTTGTTTTACAATTTGAAGTGTAATGGAAATTAATTTCTCAGGAGAGCATTAATTCCTTTGTGTAAGGGAGTAACAGCAGGTCGGATGTGTCACATAAAACCCAATAGCAACGACTTGGTTCTATGCTGAGGTTCACAGCATGGGGATAGGCCACCTCCCTGGCTCTACAGCATGTTGACAAGAGACAGAGCCAAAGACCAGGGAGCCTGGGGGTGGCATCTACTGGAGTTTGTGTTTTAGGCCTCACTGATCAAAGTAGCCTGGCCGTATCCTTTTAAGTCATGGACGAGATGGAAAAGGGCCAGAGTTCAGGCTGAGGCAAACATGGCTGAGTCAGAAGGAATTGTATTGACAATTTCAGCAATAGCAATTCCTCTGATACTCAATGTGCAGGCGAGGAGAAAGAGGATATTGGGGATGTATGCAGGGAGCCATATGTAAGAATGTTCACAGCAGCACTGTGTGTAATAACAAAAACTGAAGAATTAACTTAAATATCTGTCAAGAAGAGTCTGGACAAGTGAATTGGGCTACATTTATGCAGTGGAATAATAGACAGTGATGACAAGGGAATGAACTTGAGCTAAAGTATTAACATGGATGACTTTCAACTATACAATGCTGAACAAAAAAGCATATTGAAGAAAATATGTGGTATAAAACCCTTTATATAAATTTCATGAAAATGTAAAATAATACTATATATTATGTTTGAATATTTATACATATATATGTATGTATGTCGAAAAGTATTTAGAGTATTTAAAGATGCATGGAAATAGTAAAACCCAAATTTAGTTTAGTGAGTTATCTTTGGGAAGTTAGGGATGGGGATGTCACCAGGAAGGTGGGGGCACATGAGATATCAATTATATGGATGTTTTATCTTTTAAGGTGGGCAGTGGATACCCGTGTTTTTTGTTTTTGTTTTTTAATGTTTATTTTTGAGAGAGTGAGAGGCAATGAGGGGAGAGAGAGAGGGAGACACAGAATCTGGAGCTGGCTCCAGGCTCCAAGCTATCAATACAGAGCTTGACCCAGGGCTTGATCTCCCAAACTACAAGATCATGACCTGAGCCAAAGTCGGACACTCAACCTGCTTAGCCACCTGAGTACCCCCCTGCCATGTGTTTTATAGTATTACTCTTTATAGTTTTTTGTAAGTCTGAAATATTTCATGATAGCTTATGCACATCCTTTTTATGCACAGAGAATGTGTTGAGAATCAAGAGGGAAGCTTTGCTCGGGGAGGAGTACTGAAAGGTTACGGAGAAGCATAAAGTAATGCTGTATTTTGCTAGAGTAGGTGCTTAATATATATGTCCTGAATTCATGAAGGCTGGGAAGGCAAGAATACAGAGTCAGAAAGTAATAGAGAAGGCGAATGAGATGAAAACGTCTGGGGAGGAGAAAGTTTGGAGCCGGTGATGTGTGGAAAGTAGCAGCACAGGCAATCAAGCAAAGCAGAGAGATCTGTGAGCCGGATGGGTACTGAGCCACTGCTGTGAAAACTAACCAAATGCCCCACTTCCTCGGCTTCCGGAGGTTCGGGAAGATTTTTCACTGTGCTTGGAATTCCTGGTGCCACAAGGTCATCTTCTAGGTCCTGCCTGTCATAATGCCTTAAATGATTTCTTAAGAAATTATTCTTGCAAGAGAAAGGGAGAAAGAAAATGCATTTGAGTTTGTTTGTCCCTACAAGAAAGTAATCAAAAGATGGTGATCAGCGTTATGATTAATGAACTGCTGTATATTAACCATGATGGGTTTTTGGGAGTCATACCATATGTCTTCATTATTATTATTTCTTTGCTTGAGTGATTTATTCTCCTGGACTCTGCGAACACGAGTTAGGCTTTTAGAGTTAGCAGGCAGGAAAATGTCCATTTTTTACCCTACTTAAAACCGGTTTCTCAACAAAGCCCACTGTGCCCTGAGCTCCTTTGATGTTGCTCAGTAGACGTTGCGAACATATCAGACAAATTCATTTTTAACTGCTCACTGAAGGCTTTGTGATTATCATCTAGTTGTTGTTCTAACCATTTGGACAGACCCTTACTGAACAATGTTGAATTAATCAGGCAGAACGGAGCCTGGCTTTCTCCATTCCTTTTGTCACATGGAGTGAGCCCTGGGCTCAAAGCAAGTGGAATTCTGGGGCCAAGGAGGTTTCTGCCTGTGCTCACTTTTGTTGTTTGGTTTGATTTAAACATCACTTTTAGTTTGCCTTCTTCCTCCTCCCTTGCCTTGAGCCTCCATGGCTCAAACTATTAAAGATCGTTTCGAGGAAAGAAATGCAAAATAGCAAGAGACAGCACTGCTTGCTTTCTAGGTGAAAAAGACTCTTTGGGGGAAATGAAGTTCTGTCTCTCTCTAATGACATTGTTTAGTTTTGCATCCTAGTTTAGTTGGATGGTGAAGTGAACCAGATCTCTTTCCAGCCATTCTTGACTCTTTATTTCCAGGTGGGGGCATCCTCAACAGAACTTTACGTCCTGTCAGAATCTAAGGCTATTTTAGGAAATCCTTGCTGGATTGAGAAAAGACATGTAGTATAATTATGGTGACCAAGCCACGTACCCCAGATTTTCCGGGATGGTCTCTAATTCATGTTGTTTGAGGCTTTTCAATAAAGGCAGTTTATTTTACGTGTATCAACACAGTCTGATAAAGGGTATATGTGTGTGTTTATAATATATATGTAACTCCCCCCCAACACACACACTTATGATTTGTGGGTTTATTTGCATGAAGTCTTCTTTAGGATCTTGTGGCTTTAGAACATGTGATCTAGCCAGTTTTGTAGAAATAGCTAAGTAACTGAGCAGCCTAGAACAAGTCACTTCCTGTTGCTGGGACTTCTCAGTTCCCCGCTGCCCTCACACAGCAAGATCTCAATAACTGTGCTGGACAGAACCAAGTGTGAAGCTCTTTGGGAATTCTCTCTGGATCTTCGTCCTTTCTTCTTGTCCTCTGTACTTGTCTCAGTCTCCACGTTGTATGACACCTCACTGTTGTCCTGTGTGTTTCCCCTATGGGTCTGCAAGAGACTAGGGGCTGGAACAGTCTTTACATTTGTTATTTCCATTGTTTAGCACAGTGCCAGGCAAATATACAATTAAACAATGACTAGAAGGAAATACACCAAAAAGATAACAATGCTGAGAAAATGGAGGATATATGTTGTTCTTGATAGTTTTTCATATTTTCCCCTCTTTTTTTTTTAAACCATTATAGGTATTACCTAAAGACTCAGAAAAAGAAAAACAATAAATGTTTTTGTTTTGTTTTTTCCCTTTGAGCACTCAGGATCAGAGAGGGATCTAAGGAGTGTGATGAACAGATTTCCATGCTGAAGACTGTTGCAGCATCCTCTGCCTCAGCTCCTGAAACAGGGGAGCAGCTGACTCCTCCTTCTGCTCTTCCACAAACTGGGCCATGCCACTGTGATGGGCGGCCATATGGGTGTCAGAGCTGAGGACTCAGTCTACTGTGGGCTGTCCCCTTCCAGGAATTGATTTGAGCTGTGTCATGATAATCGAGCACAAACCAACATGGACACTGAATGCTTCATATACTCAATGTCCCAGCAGCTGGCAGTCCCTCAGGATTCTGGACCCCAGCCGTGGCTTCACTGGGGGCTGAGCTGAGTGATGAGTCATGCCCTAGGTGCGCTAGGTTGAAGAGGTGATTGGAAGGAGCCAGGTTTTAGTTCTTGCTCTCTAGGAGGCTGATCTAGTTGAGCTAATAATCTGTATGCATTAGAAGCTAACCATCACAAAGCACTGTTTAAGCTTCAAATGAATGTTGAAGAAGACCAAATGGGTCGCAGGAGTTCCTAGGAGGGAGTAATAGTGGAAAGGCTACGTAATAATGTGTTTTGAGATGGGATTTGGAGTATCTCCAAGTGTGGGGAGAAGAAGCCCTTCCAGGGAAGGAAACAACTTGTAGAAAGGCATGGGAATGGAAGTAAGGTGTTTAGTTTTAGGGTGTGGCAGGGAAGTGGATAATGGGTGGGAACAGGGAAGAAAATATGCAGTCTGGAATGGAAGGTGCTAATTTGGGGAGACTGGGAAATTAGAACAGAGAGCTAGGGATGGGTCAGGTATGGGAGGGCCGTGAGAATAGGACAAAGGCATAGACTTGAATTGGTTGCTGGTAAGGACCCATTGTGAGGCTCTCAGGGGAGGAGGTAATGTAATGTATCTGCTCAGGGCCACAGATTCTTCCCATAGATCAGAATGAGTCATGAAAATGGTTAAGAACATGGGCTCTGGGTAATGCTTCCTGGTTGATTCCTGGTTTCACATTGTATTACCCATCTGCAGAATGGGGATAATGATAGCCTCTTCTCACAGAATTGCTTTGGGGACAAAGGAAATAATTCATGTAAAATATTTAACACAATGCCTGGCCCATTGAATGAGCCTAATGAATAGCTACTATGTACAAATTAATACTAAAACTCATTCTATCAGTATGGTAAAAAATGTTTATAAGTTTGAAAAACCAACTGTTAAAAACAACTAGAAATGATTTCATTAAAGGAGTGAGCTTGAGAATACTTCAGAATCTTTGTTGGAAAGTCCCATCCTGTCTCACAGTTGAGCTTTATTTATTGTCGCTTAGCTTTTGTGAAATATTTACGTTGGCAAATATAGTTACTCAACTATAATTTTTGTTCGTTATCCCCCTAAGCTTGGTGAGGAAGATTAGTTTGTTTATCTCATATTGCAGAAGACATACATAGATATAAACACAGTGATATTTAGTTACAACATCTCTTCCGTTAGCATTTACACAGTTATCAGAGCTTCTCTGGTGGAACAAAGCGAGGTATAGGGATGATGGCAGCCAGGTTCTTCTGTGCTATGAAGAAGGTAGTGAACAATTCAAAGAGACCAGGGTGATTCCTTCTCAGCCAAAGATAAGTCCCAAAGATAAGAAGGTTAAGAATGACCAGAATTGCTAAAATAGGACTTGCAAAGCAAATGAAGTACTTCATACTCTTCAGAACCGTAGTTATTCTTTTAGATGCTGTAGGTTAAATTATCCCTAATTGAAATGTAACTACTTTTGGGAGGGATGCTATTTTCGTGCCATTATCTGTGGACTTCTTAGTGGAGAATTATATTCAAAGCCAGAGGAAGATGTTCCTAAACTCAGCTGCCCCTTTGACATTCCTTTGTCCTGGGCAGGCATACGTGACTCTTTTTAATTGATAACAATGGTGAGCTGAGAAGATCCCCTGGGGAATATGACTCATGGTGAGTCAGGTGCACATGGAAGCTTGATCCAGCCCTATTGTCTTTTGCCAACAGGTCTCTACCCTGCTCCACCTGGAATATCAGTGGAATTACGTTATGTGGATATGATAGAAGGAAAGGCATCCAACACCAGTGTTCTTTCAGGCTACCTGGCAGCATATTTTCATATTTTCCTCTTTTTTTTAATGTTTATTTATTTTTGAGAGAGAGAGAGAGAGAGACAGGAGCGTGAGTGGGGAGGGGCAGAGAGAGAGAGGGAGACACAGAATCCGAAGCAGGCTCTGGGCTCAGAGCTGTCAGCACAGAGCCCGACGTGGGGCTCATACTCACAAACTGTGAGATTATGACCTGAGCCGAAGTCAGACGCTCAACTGACTGAGCCACCTAGGCACCCCTTCCCTATTTTTTTTTTTAAACATTAGTAGGTATTACCTAAAGACTCAGAAAAAGAAAAACAATAAATGTTTTTGTTTTGTTTTTTCCCTTTGAGCACTCAGGATCAGAGAGGGATCTAAGGAGTGTGATGAACAGATTTCCATGCTGAAGACTGTTGCAGCATCCTCTGCCTCAGCTCCTGAAACAGGGGAGCAGCTGACTCCTCCTTCTGCTCTTCCACAAACTGGGCCATGCCACTGTGATGGGCGGCCATATGGGTGTCAGAGCTGAGGACTCAGTCTACTGTGGGCTGTCCCCTTCCAGGAATTGATTTGAGCTGTGTCATGATAATCGAGCACAAACCAACATGGACACTGAATGCTTCATATACTCAATGTCCCAGCAGCTGGCAGTCCCTCAGGATTCTGGACCCCAGCCGTGGCTTCACTGGGGGCTGAGCTGAGTGATGAGGTATAGGGATGATGGGGCCAGCACCAGTTACCACTGTAGAGGGTGGCCCAAGTTCATGTGTGCTGGTTAACCAGACAGATGATGATGGTAGCCCAGGTAGGCTCTGATCTGGGGTTGCTATTTGGTCTGTGGATCCCAGAGAAGAAGGTAGGGAAGAGGGATCTAAAAGAGAAGGAGAAGGGCACTGAACATAGCCCTGTACCCTTCACTGTTGTGTGCAGGGCACAGCCTTAATATGGGATGCCTCCTAGGTCCCAGGTTCTTCCCACACATGATGGCTAGTCCTTTCCAGAGATGATGAGCTAAGTGCCTACACTAGGCTTCAAACCCCAGCCCATAGAACTGCATCCTGTGTCCTCCTCTCTACCCCACACTATTTCCTTTCAGGGACAGAGGCCCTCTGGAGGAGGAAAAGATTGACTTCCTCTCCTTTTGCTTCTAGAAATATGTTGCACCCCAGGGCCAAGCCCTTTGCAATTTGCCCCCAAGATGGGTAGTATGTGTTGGTTGTTTTCCCTGCTATGCATCCATTTCCCCTTCCTCTAGAAACAGCATTCCAGTTTTCCTTGGGGTCAGCATCCCTTCCTCAGTCTTACCCCATGTGGGCCAGATGGGGCTGCATCCATCTCCTAAACCCTCATGCACGTGCATGTGGACCAGTGGGTATTAGTTCTGGGGTTTTTAACATTGCTATCATCAAAGAAATGCTTTTTTTTTTCTTCTCCTGGGTTTACTAACTTGGTAAATGGATGTAAAGTTGGAATTTTCTGGTAGAAATCTAAGGGAATAGGTAAGAAAATCTTTCCCAGAAAATACAGTAACTAAGAGACAGAGAAATATTCCTGAAGACATCATTTGAGTGATGCCTCAATATAGATTTTTTTCTCAGTTACGTGAGCCGAGTAAATTATCTTTGTTGTTTGAGTTGTTTTGACTTGCTTCATTTGTTACTTACAGCCTAAGTAACTTACAGCCTACTTACAGGCTGTTACTTACAGCCTAAAAATCTTGGATAATATAGGTCACATTCTACACTATCAAAAGTTGTACAGGGGCACCTGGGTGGCGCAGTCGGTTAAGCGTCCGACTTCAGCCAGGTCACGATCTCGCGGTCCGTGAGTTCGAGCCCCGCGTCGGGCTCTGGGCTGATGGCTCAGAGCCTGGAGCCTGCTTCCGATTCTGTGTCTCCCTCTCTCTCTGCCCCTCCCCCGTTCATGCTCTGTCTCTCTCTGTCCCAAAAATAAATAAACGTTGAAAAAAAAATTGTTTAAAAAAAAGTTGTACAATTACATTTTTAAACTATATTTTCCTGATTTCTGTACCTTTGCGTATTATCTCTGATATGCCAGCAGCCAGCCACACATCCCGGGACCACAATAATCCTGAGTGGCCGGGAAGGGTGGTCCTTTCACATCTCCAATATGTGGTGGCTGCTGGCCACTTGGGCTAGAGGAGAGAGTCTGAGGGAACATTTAGTTGAAGAGCTTTCCTGAACCAAGATTTTCCAGATACCTTACATTTTTTTTTCTGTTTGTATTGTGTAACAGTGAAAAATCCCCGGGCAAATATTGGCACTCTGGGATCTGTAGAAAGGGTATAAAAATCATCTGCTGAAATAAAAGTCAAGTGTATCCTGAGTGGTGCTTTCAGGGATCTGAAATATTTCAGGAGACTATTACAAGGTTCTGAAATCACAATTTTAGCACTTGCCTGGACCCTAGAATGCTCCTCATCCAACTCCCTCATTTCAGAGGAGGAATGATTCAGCGAGACCAGGAAATTATGATAAGACCTCATAGCTAATATAATTGTAGACTGCTATCATTGAGAAAATGTCCCTTTAATAACCTCATAGAGACCAGGGACTAGACCCTTTCCTTACTGTATTAGGACTCTTCAGTTGCAAGTGACAGATAAGAACTGAATCTCACAAAAGGGGACTTTACTGCAGTCACAGCTGAAGAGTCTGGGATCATGGTCTAACTTCAGGTAAGGATGGATCCAGGCATTCATAATTACATCATAAAGACAAAGTGATTTTGCTTTGTATTAATGACACTACTTTCCTCTGTGTTGGCTTTAATTCTCCAGCAGATTCTGTCCACATAGTGGCTTCTGGTAGCAGGAAGATTTTATTCTATCATATTAGTAATTCCAGGTGATAAAGAGCTTCTATTTTCCAATAGTTCCAGCAGATTCCCAGGGCTCATGCTCATTGGCTCAAAGAGAGTCACCCTGGATCAGTCAATGTGGCCAGGGATTGACGGTGCTGTTAGCATCATGGGGCCATTCCAGACTTCAGTAGCTCAGGGAGGGCTGGGCGCCACCCAAACCAGCTAGACGATACAGGACGGGGGAGAGGTGGCAAAAGCGAACGTGCTCTTGTTACCCGGAGGAGGAATAATAGTTTCCAGAAACAACAGATGCCCGCTACTCTTACCTTGAGCAAGGAGGGGGTCTGGGGAAGGCCGGAGCTTTTCTGTGGGGGCTAAGTCCCAGGGCTCAGTAATGGCATCTGGCCTTAGGCCAGTTGCCCTTTCAACTTAGCAACGTAACCTCTGAGGTTTTACTCAACTGTGGAGATGAGGTTTCACAAGAGGAGTATCAGTTTGGCCATTTCCAGTGGGCTGGCCTCTGATAAATATCCCCATCTTGGCTGTCCTGCTCCATTTTCTAGCCACGATAGGGCACCACGCCAAGCATATCTCAGACGAATATCTGTATTGTTTGTGGCGTGATTGTGACTTCCTGTCTTCCAATTTAGTTTTCTGCCTTGCTTTTCACTGTCTGGGTCATTTGATATTACATCTGGTGCTTCCTGTTTTTTAAGTCTCCGACTCTAGTCATCCGACTAAAGAAACCAGGGGTCAACTTCTTCATAAGTGATGCCTGCTTTAGTCACTTGTTTTGGTATACCAATTGACATTTGCGTAAGGAAAGCTGTCAGGTGTCTGCTGGTTTTCTCAGCCTCACACACTTCCCTATTTATGAGTTTTTGTTTTTCAGACATTGGGACTTTCTCTCCCTTGTGTGGACGTGGTGGTGGGAGGAGGGGTGGCCACCTCCTATTACCACTCCCCCCCACTCCCACCCATTCAGTAATGGCTGTCTCTGTGTGAAAGAGCTCCCTGCCCCCTTAGGGTCCTGAGTCTCATGGGTCCACCTCTCAGAACAAGGCTGCTTCAGGTGTGACAGGTTTAGCCACACTCCTGGTACCTCCCCTCTCTTGTTTCCCAGTCCTGGGGTTCCCTGGTCTCCCTTTCCTCTCAGCCTCAAAGGGGTCAGCTCTGATGGAAAGCCTTTAGTCAGGCCAGCAAAAAAGCTACTAAATGCAGCTTTCTTATTCTTGCCAAAGAGAGAAATGCTACAAAGTGCTACAATGTGCACTTCACTTAACCTTTGTTTCCACAGAATGGCGGACTTGGGAGGAAGGGGATAAAGCCCCAAGACATTTATATGGAGGAATAGAGTATTTAGGATATCACTTGCACAGCTTCCTGGCCCTCTTGGGAGGGGAGCTTTGCTGGCCTGAGCTGTCCCAGACTTGCTTTATTTCTTTTTTGGTCGAGGTGGAGGGATGCATTCAGTGAATTTTCTGAGCTAATGGGGGGAGCGGAGATTTATTCCATCTTAAAGGTAATGGCAGCTTTTGGGGAGGGTGTGCTGGGGAATCTGTAAAAACATTGGAACCTGCACTTGGAACTTGACACTCTGCTCCTTCTCTGTATGACGCCTTTGCTGAACAAGGGAACTGGGTGGACATGGCCGCTGTGAAACATCAGGGCATCATCGTGAGCAGTTCTGCTGATGTCTCCTGAGGCAGTAGTTGGACTCACAAAGGCTCAGAGCACAGAGGAAAGATTCTGACTCTGACCCCCTCTGCTTCACAGGGACTTGAGGGGCAGAGGCCATATGTCCCCTCACTCTACCTCACCTCAGTGAGGTGAGGGACCTCAGCGGCCTCACCTCTACCTCAGTGGCCTAGGGACCACTGGGACCTGGAAAACTTGAGGGCCTCCAGTATTTCTGGAAAGCTTGGTGCAAGACTGAGGAAAATCCCTTCCTGTGTCTGAACCCTCCCTTCACTGTCCTTTCTCTGAATGACTGTAGAGGGGTGTGCAACCATCTGGCCAATTCTGTACTTCTGCATGTGTGACATGTACATAATCAACCACACAGTGAACTCAGCCCTTTATATTCCTCAGTCAAAACCAAATGCTTCCATGAGCTCCCTGGCAAAGGCAGTACTGTTAAGTGGCATGACTTAAAACAGGAAAACAACCCAGTAAAATCCCAAACCAAAAACCCCCCTATTTCTGTGTAATGTTTTAAATGACCTTATTTCTTCTCTGAAGCTACCTCATGAGGTCAGGAGTACAGGCATCACTGGTGAGTGGGACAGCATAGATGGAAAGGGAAGGGACCTGTCCAAGGTCAGTGGGCTTCCAAGTCCAAATCCAAAAATGCTTGCATTTCAGTTTTAGTGGACAAGTGAAACAAAACCAAACAATAAAAAAAAACAGGTGTTCACCCAGACAGACAAAAGATTCGTAAGTGACAAGTTGCTGGAGAAGCCATTCAAAGCAGATGGGGCCATCACAAAGTTATCATTGCCTCTAGAAAGGCTCAGGCAGATATCTAGGGTGTAACATATTTCTAGAGTCTCCCTACTTTCCACTTCCATGTGGGAAGGGGTCCTGCCATACCCTGTCCCTGTAGATCTGACACATGTCAACCAGGGCTTTGGGTGTTTCCTCGGTGCCTACAGGAAGGTAGCAGCTCTTCCTGGGCTGGACTCCACCTCTGTTCCCCCTCTATTTCTTTTTTTTCTTTTTAAAAAATGTTTAATGTTTATTTATTTTTGAGAAAGAAAGAAAGAGAGAGAGAAAGAGAGAGAGAGAGACAAAGCACGAGTGGGGGAGGGGCAGAGAGAGACAGAGACAGAGTCTGAAGCAGGCTCCATCCAGGCTCTGAGTTGCCAGCACAGAGAGCCCAATGCGGGGCTTGAACTCACGGACCAACTGAGCCACCAGGTGCCCCCCTCTATTTCTACTTTCTTGCTCCCACCTCAAACCGGGTCTTATTTCAGCCCCTGAGAAATACCTGTGTCTAACAAGTCTTGTTTTCTGGACATTCTGTTCAGTGCTTCCTGTGGGAATCCACAGGAATCCACAGGAATGCAAAGGCATAATGATTTGGAGTCATGGGTTCAAGTCTTCACTCAGCCGTTCTTACTGAGTGATCTCAGGCTAGGCACTTAATCCTTTTAAATCCTACCTGCTTAATTTAACCTGTAAAACAGGTGGTTTTATATGGATTTCTAAGAGTGCTTTATACAATGCCTGACACCTAGCAAGTACCCAATACAAGGAGGCTATTATTAGCATCCTGCTGATAAATGCAGTTGTGATTTTCCTAATCCTATGTAAAATTCTAATGAACAGCTACTTTGGTTATTATGATTATCAGGGATACTTTGATTTTTAACCTTCTTCCCTTTCAAACATATATCTGTGTATAGCTTCGTATTGCAGTAAAGTCTCTAGAATTAGTCAGACAAGGGCATCTTCAGGTTTCATGGTTTATCTGCTACGTGACACTTCACTTCCTTTAGTCTGTTTACTCATCTGAAAGCTAAGGCCAAGAGCAGCTTCTTCAGATCATACTGTATTCATGAGAATTGCATGAAAAAAGCTCATTTTTAGTTGTCATCTTTGTTATGTTTTATTGAGTATCTACTGCATGCTCAATGTTCTTACACTTGCTTTGTTATTTTGTCAACTCAATGATTGTGTGGCATTGGTATTATTATTATTCCCATTTTTTGGATGAGGAATATGAGGCTGCGTGAGGCCAAGTAACTTATCTGAAGTCACACTGCCAGTAAGTGGTAGAAACTGAATCCCTCCACACCGCTCTTCCCCTAAGCCCTAAACAAACACACATTTTACCCCAATCCTGGGGGCAATATCTACTTTCTCTTTAGCTTTTGGTGTTTCCAAGATTTGTTCTCTGAGCATGGCTCTGTCCTCAGCCAGGATGTCTAGAGGCTTCCCCTCCTCCCCTCTATCACCCCTGTCTCTTTCCATGTATATCTCCCTCACCAGCCTCTGGCATCTCTGAGGCCAGGGGGTAGGCCCAGTCCCTCCTTCCTCAGGGCTGGTGGCTGGCCTGGCCCATGGCAGACCTTCACCCAGTTTATGTCAAATTAGTAACTGATGAATGTAAGGCAGTGACAGTGGGGATTTCAGGGTACCAGGCTACCCCCCAACTTCTGCCTGTCTTCATCTCTGTATTACCTAGCAGAGACAGGCTGCTTGAGATGTCCTGACCATTTTTGTGGCCTGTGGACTCCACTTCCCCCAGAGTCATCAGCTCCCTGCCCATGCTGAGCTCATCTGCCTCTCTCTGGCAGGATGGTCCAGGCCCAGTGGCTGGCATGGGGTCCCCCATCCTGCCCCCAACTTGTACCACCCTTCAGGTGCTACTCATTCACCCAGAGATTCCGGGCCACACCAATTCCCCAGACCTCCGGGCCTGGGCCTCTACTGCTGACCATAGTCACCTGCAAGCTTCCAGACATGCATGCTTCCATTCATTCATTCAGTCAGTGAGTCTCCAACTAATCCAGATCCTACAGATACCTTGGCAAATAAATAACTCACAGTTAAGGGGCCTCTCAGACCTGGATTTGCCTTAGAAACACCTGGAACAGTTTTTACAAATACGGACTGCCAGCCCCTACTTGAGACCTACAGAAGCTGAATCAACTAGGAGCAGGGTTCTGGGAATCTGTCTATTTAAGGAGCTCTCAGAGTAACTCTGAGGCACAGCAGGTTTGGAGAACCTAGTCTGGGAATTCACTCTGTAGTAAATGCCCTGAAAAGGCATAGAAACCAAGAGAGAGGGCTATAGAGGGGAATGTTGCCCTGCCTCACCCCTTATCATTTGCATTTGGGCTTGATGGCATCTGACAATCCTGCAGGGCTTATTTCTTCCTGAGGGCCACTCTGTATAAAACTGCTGCCTAACAGTCCTCCCCTGGGGACAGGGACAATATCTGTTTCCTCCCTGCTGTGTCCCAGTGCTTACAGCAGGGACTGCTATCCAGTAAGGACCCGGTTAAGTATCTATGAATGAATGAATGAATGAATGAACTCCCAATTGCCTTTAGGTGCAGGATGGGCCCTCAGCTTGTCAGCTCCATGATACTGCGTGTGTATGAGTCTAGGGAACTGACGGAGAGCCCTCCAGCTTTGCAGTCTAGGGGCCTCTCTCTAGGCCCTGGCCTCTAAGGAGAATGGGGGCTCAAAGCCGAGTCTGTGATCCTGCCAGGACAAAGGAGAGTATGGAGCAGGCCTAACCCTCTGGGAAGTGTGGAGTTTGCCAAAGACAGAAATTGACCTGTGCTGAGCTTTTGAGCAAGTGAGAGATGGCTGGCATGGGGTAGTCATTAAAACGGCAGTTGACCTCCTGGCAGCTCGAGTGAGACCCTGTAGACCTCGGCCCTCCCCAGCTGGCCCACTGGGACTCTCAGAGAGAGGCCCATCCATCACGGGGGTCCTCTGGGAGGGCCACTGGCGTTTTTCTGTGAGTCAGTTATGGGGCTCTGTTTTCAACACAGATCTTGTCAAATTCAAGCTGTCAACTGCACAGACCCTGAAAGCCTGTCACTGCCCCCTGGGGACACTCGTGTGGCGGGCAACTTTGAGGGGGGCTTGGCTGAGTGTGGGACTGTGGTGATAAGAAGGACAAATGAGAAGAAGCCACCTGGGCCGATAGCCCATTGTGCTAGTCTACACCACCCCCACTATGTTTGTCCTTGAGGGACATCTGGGCAGCTGCACTGAGCATGTGTCCTCCCTTACCCCCCTCAGTTACCTCTCTCCCCCTGTGCCATCTCTCACAGGAAACATGGGAGAAGCTGGTGCACAGAGGGGGTTGAGGATACTGACTGGCTCTGTCACCTAGAAGCTGTGTGACCTTGGGCAAGTTACTCAATCTCTCTGAATCAGTTTCCTCAGGTTGTGGTGAAGATGACATGAGATGATACACTGCTAAGACAGGGCCTGCATTGTGTTTGCTCAATGATTACCAGCTATTATTAGTATGTTTATAGAGGTGAGGCATAAAGCAGCTTGGATTCCTTGTTGGTTTTCTCTCATTTAAACTCTGCTTGGCCACACAACATCCTAGTACACATTTATTTTTATTTTCTTCAGTGTTTGTTTATTTATTCTGAGAGAGAGGGAAAGCAAGCAGGGAAGAGGCAGAGAGAGAGGGAGAGAGAGAATCCCAAGCAGGCTCCCTACTGCCAGCACAAAGGGCTGACATGAGGCTCGAACTCATGAAATGTGAGGTCATGACCTGAGCCAAGCAAGAGTTGGATGCTTAACCGATGGAGCCGCCAAGGTGCCCCCATATTAGTACTCATTTAGAGATGAGTAAGTGGAGGCCAAGCTGGGATTTGAGGCCAGGTCTCCCACTTGTGCTGACACCCATCTGGCCTTCAGCTAGTCTGATGAAGGACCAGGCAGTCCCTCCAGTCCTGAGTGTGGGCATAGCCTCCAGGTGTTCTTCAGAGGGGCAGAAGCTGGACTCTGTGTGGGCTTTCTCCTGTCCTGTGGTGGAGGGCAGACACTGGTCTGATTGGCGGGTTCTCCCCAGACCATCTCTGGGGCAGGGGGTATCTTATCTGAGGCCAGGGAAAACTCTAAATCTGGACCAATGAGTTGAACATTGAAATCACTTCAGATAGAAAGAGCCATCTGAACAGGTTGTGAAATATGAAGAAGGCCAAGAGCAAATCCAAATTTTGAAGAATCTGGATGCTCTGGAGGTGAGAGGAGAGGCAGCAAGACTGAGGAAAAGGAAAGCTTCCCAAGACAATGCCTGGTGCATTCACTGATGTCTGTGAGAAGATTGTTTTGGACCTCCTGCAGTAGCCTATTTAAAGGGCCCAGAATGTTCTAGAAAGCTCTTCTGAGGGAAAGCCAGAGTCCTCCCACCTTGCATCTGTGGTGAATATTGGCTGGTGGGACTGACCCCAAACCTTCTCCTCCTCGGGAGGAAACATTCCTGGTTGGAGATTATTGATAGAAATTGCAAGACCTTCACACCCACAGGCTAGCTCTTCACCAGCATTTATGAAGCACCTGCTGAGTTAGGGTGAAATATAAAAAATTATAGGACAAGGACTGTTAGCCTGGCCTTCCCACTGTACTGGAGGGTCCCTACTTCTTGCCATCCTAAGGGGCTTGCTAATGCCCCTCTGGAGGGGAATTGTCCTTTGCTCCTCCCTTGCAATCAGGGCAGATGGAGGAGGGCAGCCAGAACCAGGCTGTGACCCTTGAATTATGGCAGTAGCAACTTCTATGTGGCAGCAGGGCTGGTGGGTGGAGGGATGAAGGGAGAGGTTAGTGGTGGCCAGGCAGTGAGTGGGTTGGCATGGGTTACTAAAGGGCACTGCCCGCTTCCACAATTACTCAAAGGCACAAGCTGCATTTCCTACTGGCCCTTTAAGAAAGGCACCTGTCTTGTGAAATGCCAGGGCAGAGTGGAAACCAAGAGTGTGTGACCAGACACCACTCCCTCTTTGCTTATAGTCATGGTCATGGTCACGCAATCACCAGTCCAGGCCTTTGAGGGGATGTGGGAACTTGCTTGTGCAGGCGTCCCAGGTTACCTGCCCCTACCCCAACACACACACACACACACACACACACACACACACACACACACACACAGAGCTTACTAAACAACACTGGGCTGCCAATGTCTCTGATCACGTTAGTGGCTGCAGACCAGTCGTTTTCTCTCTTTCTGGGTATCAAAGAGTTTGAACTAGATTTGTTTCCCAAAATGTTGTTTTGTGTACCACTGGCAAAATACAACCTGAATTTAGGTAGTGTGTGAGTGAACTATTTTATACATTTATTTTAATGATTATGAGAGAAAATTTAAGTGACATATCAAACTTATGACTCCATGGTTATTATTGGCTGGGGTAAAGTTAAGTGCATGTAAGTAAAAAAGGTGAGCCAAATGCAAAAAAAAAATAAGTAAATAATAATAGTTAGTTCTGTCCACTGAACTACAATGGGAGCCAAAAAATGAAAACAACATATGTACTTTGAAATTTTGTATTAGTCACATTTTTAAAAAAGGAACAGATGAAAGTAATTTTTAAAATAGATATTTTCTTTAGATATATCTGAAATATCATTTTTACATGTAATCAGAAATTGTCAGAAGATATTATATATATATATATATTTTGTAATAGTTCTTCAAAATCTGATGTGTGTTTTACACTTATGTCACATCTCAGTTTGGCCTAGCCATACTTCAGGGGGTCAGTGGCCGCACGAGGGCTTTGGCTACCATGCTGGAAGTGTAGGTCTCGGTGATATGCAGACATGGCAACATTATGGAGGTGGAATATAAATTTCTGCATTCTGGAGCCTTCCAACTCCGCTCCAACATCTGTGCTTCTCCCACATGCTCATTCTCTGCCTCACCCTGCATCAACTCTCCCTAAGTCTCCAAAGTGAAGCCCCCTTCCTGCCCATACTCTCTTCTCTTTTCCTCTCTGACCAAACAATGTACTCCATCAGTTGCCCACTGGAAATTTTACGTTGGGAAGTTTGTATGGCATGTATCTGGCAAATCTTTTGCAAGAAATAAATCAGAAGCCCCTTCTGAAAGCCAGATAGAAATGCCTTTTGGGTCCTCCCTGCTGCTGTCTCTTAATCATCAGCCAGTGGCAACTTGCATGCATGTATTCACCAGTGATGGATCTACCTTCTCTAATTCATTTGGCAGGTGGCCTGAGGGGATGTGACAAGCTCTTCTGCAAGTCCCTTAACATCATTTGTTATCAATGTTTTATATTCACCAGAATCATCTGGGGAACTTCTTAAGTATGCAAGGGTGATTTTGACACCATTGGATGGGGCATATGATTATGATTCTGGGCATGTGATTCTGATACACATGGAAGTTTGAGAACCACTGCCTCAAATCTGTTCCTAGAGTATTTAGGCTGGTCATGGCTTGTTGGAAAACTCCAAGTTGGAATTTGTAGGCTTTGTCATTTCAGATGTAAGCTCTAGAATAGGAAGCATAGACTCTTTCCACCCCAGTCATGACTAAACTAATTGGAAATGCTCCTGAATTTTCTACAGAGGACTGACAATCAACCCAAAATTGCCTCAGAAGAAATACCTATTAAACTCTAACCCAGCCAGGCATCAGCTCCTTGGACCCTTAACAATTATTATTTTCAAAAAGGGTTCTCACTCTCATCCCACATTTGTTATCCCTGCCATTTTATCCCCTGTAATGCTCTCCGGGGACCAATTAATATTATCTGAATGGAAGCATGAGTCAGAAGTGGAAATGAGCTTGCCTTGGATCAGATTTCAGTGTGTGTGTGCAACACACACACACAGCATTATATCAGAAGGAAATTGCGTGTGTGTGTGTGTGTGTGTGTGTGTGTGTGTGCGTGCGCGCACGCACAGGAAAACTACCTATACCCAGAATCTCAGGTCTCATCAAGAAAACCATCCTGCCGTCCACTCCAGAAATAAAGCCCCTGTGACTCACAAGTTTAGATGTGGGGGTAAAGTGAACTCAATTCATGTGAAGGTAGCAAACAAGAGAAGGATTCTCAAGCCCAAATACGACGGAATTAAGACAAAGACCCAAGAGAAAACAGAAGGATCCTTAAAATAAAGCAGGGGGCAGATTTAGATTCATGAGAGGTATTCTCTGTACCAGGTATTTAACATTTGTTACCTTTTAATGACCCTGTAGAGGAGATATTTTCAGACTCATTTAGCAGACCAAGATGTTGAAGCCCAGAGAGTGACTTGCCCTGTGTCACGTGGTAGGTGGGTAGTGGAGCTGGGTCTAAATGATTAGAGGGTTGACTCTAAAGCTAGTGTTTTTCTCTGAATGCCAAGTGCTTTCTCCGGACAGCAATTGCTCAGCCTGTATCAGGGTTGACTATAAACTGCCTGACCTACTCCTTGTGAAGAAAAAAGAAAGCAAGAAGATGAAGTTAAACTGTGTCTTTGTCGAAGACAGATCCCTATGTCCCTAGAGAGCCTGGCCTCTCTCCCTGCCAGCATCTGTTCCTATGGTGCACTTGTGAAGGTGACTGTCTCAGTCTGGGAGCTGCAGCATCATTAACTGGGTCCATGTGTCTTGTACCAGCCAGGGAACCGCTTGGACGCAGATGGAACACTCAAAGGGATAATGGAGGAGACTTTAATGAAAAAACAATTGAGATGTGCGGGTAGGGTTCAGGAACCAAGTACGGAAGAAGAAACACCCAAGGGAAGCTGTTACCACTCTGGGCCTGGAGGTGCAAGCAGAGGGAGAGTCTTCTCAAACCTGGGGACAGGTAGAGGGACCCCCAGATGCCTACCTATGAGGCATAGGTAGAGGCATGCAGCTCCTGCCAAAACAGCAGAGGGATCAGGGGAATCAGTCCCTCAGCCTCTCTCCTCTCACCCACTGATCCTGTGCCCTGGCAAATAGGACTAACCAGTGCATACCCAAAGCCTGTGGAATGCTGCCTGGCACGCAGTTATGGCCAAGAAAGTGCTGGCCATTATTCCCATCATTGGTAACTGGATCCTCTGGCCTGGGGCCTTCCTGAGGCTGTTTCTCCAGAGGATGAATAGAGAGCTCTTGTCTGCTGAAAATCAGTAGCAGAGGAAAGGTGGGATTGGCTGCTTGAGCCTAGTATGATCTTCTCTCACATAGTTGGCTATGACCACATTCAAGTTATAAGGGAAACTCCTGTTTGGTTAACTCCAGAGTTAAATGACTCTGAATTAGACTATCTTTCTGCTGAGAAATGTGGAGACTGACCCTGGATCAGGAGGATCTGTGATTTGCTTGATCAAGAAATCAGGAGAGGATTTGTGCTGAGTTTTCCATGCACACCTTCTGTCAGAGTGACCTAACCAATTCAAATAGGAAGCACCTTGTGATGGAAGGAGAGCCATTGTGCGGATTATTTTCCATTGGCACCCCCACCTCCCTCTAGCCCCTGAGCCTGTCTCCTCTCTTCTACACCTTGCTCTGAGCTCAGTGGGGGCCAATTCCTGAGGACTGAATCACTCAGGTACCCTTACTAGCCGGCTTCCAGTTGGGTTTAGCAAAGAGGGGAACACAGCAGGAGACCCTACAGTGGGGATGCAGAGAGGTGGGTTATTTCTCTGTCCTGAGTCTCTGGCAGCGGCCATATCCCTCCTTTATTACAATTTCCACTGAGCAGCTATCCTTCAATCTCTAGCTTCCACTGGGCTCTAGTAATATTGCTTCCTCCTTGAGTCCCTTCAGTACTAGGTTGGTTATAGCTTCCCACTGGTGGCTGGTCCCTGGGCACCTTGCCTTCCTTGGTTTGTTCCCTCAACCTGGCCCACACTTCTGTCAGGAATCCTTCCATTAGAACTCCTGTGATGGTTTGTGAACTGTATTATCTGCTGACCCTGACTTACTCAGACTCTTTTAACCAATTCCTACCTAGCAGATGCTCACTAAGAATCCCGAATGGAATGGATCTGTGGTATGTGGGTATCTTAGAGGGCATGCTTATGTTCTTATGCAAATACAACATGTATGTGTGTGTGTGTGTGTGTGTGTGTGTGTGTGTGTGATGCATGAGTAAATGGACTCTAAAACTTACTTCTATTTTATTTCAAAGATTTGAAATGAAACAGTAGAATTTCAAAGATTTGAAATAAAATAGTAGATTTCAAAGCCAATAGACATTAGAAATGACCAACAGTATGCCTGGCCTTGTCATTCACAAGTCATCAGAAATGTGCTATATCTTGGTCATATTTAATTAAATCCTGTCCATTTTGGACTGAGGACTTTATTCCATTTGATACCCCTTTGGTGTCAAATAAGGAAAAGGAGATAATAGGGTTCTATTTTCTTAGCCCCTCCACATGCCATTGTGGGGCCATGACATACTATTCCATGCCTGTCTCTCTGGAGGCTTCCTTGGCCGTTGTCCTTAGCATTTGGCCATACTTGAAGCAAAGTGAGCTGAAGAGAAAGTTGGCTTTGAAACTGTGGACCCAATGAGGTTAGAGTGGTTTCCTGTCCCCATTAAGAAGAACCATATCTGTCACACACGTTGATAGATGACTGTGCTTCTCAGAGTTCTGCCTGATAAAAGGACATGGAGATATATGGGATTCCCACACCCTCCAGTGCCCCCCAAGGAAATGAGTTATTCCCATAAAGTTCCAGCATCTTTAATATGGGAGACATATTTTGGCACACATGCCTTGAAGTCAGTCCATCAATCTGGCATTGTTTAACTTCCCTGAGAAGCAGTGCTATGGGAAGAACTGTTAAATGTTTCCAAAACATGTTTTGAAAAGAAGCCACCAGAAGGAGAAACAATTTGCCAAAAATAAGTCCTTCACCCACTGAAGCACTTTTGTTGTTGTTTGCTCCAATGAAATGAAAACCCCAAACCCTCAAACTGAAGCGTGTCCCACATTTTATGGCCTGACCTGAGGAGTTTCATTTAGAAGGATGTACACAGGGTTATTTAGGGCTCTCGGGGTTCACAATGGAGACTAAGGCAGCCACGGGTATGATGGTGGTAGGCTGAGTTGCTGGAGACCTTGTGCACATTTCTCTCCCTTTCTGCTCAACGGCCTCAACCTCAGTCTTGCTCTCTCCCCTGTCTGCTGCAAACAACTGCCCTTTTCCTCAGGAAATAGCTTGGACCTTTACCATTGATTTCAGTGTGTTCATCTCTCTGATCTTGGAGTTTGGAATCTATCCCTTCTCTGGTCCCTTCTTTTTGGCAACTTCTTGATCTGTCTTTTTGGAATTCAGCCTTCCATTCTGCTGCTCATTTGTGCTTGACCCTTAAGTGCAAAATCCCTGCTCCAGCCCTGAGTCTCTGGAACCTCACCATCTGGGCTCATCCCCAGCCCCCATGCTTCCTCCTGTCTCCACCAAGTGTGTGTGTAGGGTAGGGAGGGGTTAGATTCTATTCTTGGCCTCGAAAACTATAACTGGTTCTCCATGATAAGAGAAATGCAAATTGAAACAATGAAGTACCATTCACATTTACCAGATTAGCAAAAATTAATTAAGTCTGATGACAACAGGGATGGTGAGATGTGGGCACAAAGGAACTCTGATGTGAGTGTAAATTGGTATAGTCGCTTTGGAGAATGATTTGGCAATGTCTATTGAAGCTAAAGGCATGTTCCTGCTATAAAATATCAATTCTGCTCCTTGGTATATAGCCCAGAGAAATTGTTGTGTAAGTGTACAGATTTGTGTTTGTGTGTATACATGCCTACATACTTGCATGTAGATACACACACACACACACACATATGCACATGCACAAAAGAATTCTGATTACATAGCCCACAAGCTATGGTTTATGGAATGTGTTAATGGAATTGAATACTACAACATGTAGCAGTTAATATAAATGTACTGGATCAACTTTTCATCAACATGTATGAATTCTAAAACAATGATGAGTGAAAAAACAAGTTGTAAAAGGATATATGTGTGTGTTACATACACATACATAGTATATAGAGATGCGATTTGTATTAAAATATAAACAATATGATTAAAATTTTTTTAATGTTTTTTTTTGAGAGAAAGAGACAGTGAGTGGGGAAGGGGCAGAGAGAGAGGAAGACACAGAATCTGAAGCAGACTCCAGGCTCAGAGCTGTCAGCACAGAGCCCGATGTGGGGCTCGAACTCACGAGCCATGAGATCATGACCTGAGCCAAAATCTGACGCTTAACTGACTGAGCCACCCAGGCGCCCCAAAACAGTATGATTTTTATTAACACATTCATGTTCATTAAAAGGCAAAAACACACATGGGAATGATATAGGCTAAATTCAGGTTAATGGTTACCGTTGAGAAAGGTGAGGGAAGGATGAAGAAACAGGAAGAAACAACTGTATCTGGACATTTTTACTGTTTTGAAAGGAGAGAAAGGGAGACAGAGAGTGGGCTGAGGCAAGTATGGTAAAATACGTTTAATGTTGGTGATGGGCTTCTAAAGGTGTAGTTTATTCTTTTTTCTACTCAGTATAATTAAAATGTTCATATTTATAAATTTAAAACAGTAAGAATATTATTTCTCAGACATACTTTTGTGTAGCTGAACTAACACGAGAATTCATAGAAATCTATTTTGGGGTGGGGTGGGGGTACAAGGCCTTGGAGAACATCTGGCCAGCAGCTTCCGTCTGGTTCCAGAATGTCTTCTATGACTTGCCTGTGGCCCTGGGTGAATACATGCCCTACCATGGATCTCTAATGACTGGGGCTTCCCCCAACTGGAACACTCTTGGAAGTTACTGCCTTGCATTGAAATCAGCCTCCTGGTAGCTTCAGGCCATTGGTCCCAGTTCTCAGCTTCCATGTGTAAGATCTCACCACAATGGCCCTTGGAACTGCCAGGAATCATAGACTTTGGGGCCAGCCTAGCCAGACGACTAGAGAAGAGAGAGGAAGCCAAGGGCCTGGAGTCAACCCTCAGGCATTCCTCTTTGGAAAGGCTGGCTTGTGAAGGGACTTGCCAGGATGAGAGCCCTGAGAGGAGGAAGCCTGGCCCTCAGGGCAAGATTCCGTTGATGGGAAGCAAACTCTGCCCCTGCATTGCTGCTTTCCCAGGCCTCACTTCCCCAAACACGGGCACGTGAACAGCTGCAGTGCCTGCTGGGATCTCTAGGGCCAGGCCAGCAGAAGGGAGGGATCTGAGCCAGTGACTCATAGGGACCCTCCGCAGGACCCTCCTCTTCCCTGTCTTTTGTGAAGTCAGCTAGAAAAGGAGGTCACATGCCTAATTCCCCTTTGCACTGGTCCGCCTTAAAAAGAAAGCCTGGCACCAAAAACAAAGAAACAAAACAACCTTCCTCTGATTCTTTTGTATCTTGTTAAAATGTAGCCAAACTTGGAAAAAAAAATTTGTAGGCAGAAGTGAGAACCTATTTTCCACATTGCAGACAAAACAGTGACTACCTTAATTTTTCAGGACCATCATCTCTGCACTTTTGGTGAATTAGGTTTTCTTAACATTCATTTTTTTTAGGTGTGTTTGTTTTAGGAGAAAATGGTAAATGATTTGGTTAAAAAAAAAAAATCAGCTGCCACAGCAAGATCTGAAATTTGTTCAACTTTAGCCTAATCTTTGTTTCATTCAGATTGTTTGGAATGAGAAGCTTGAAATCACTAAGAACGATGTGCCTCAGCTCCCTAGGTTCTTTCTCAGTGGTGATCTCAATGAATCGGGGAGATGAACTGATGTTGCTTGATGGCCCTGGCCTTAACCTGTTCTCTGGTTGTAGGCTCAGTTCTATAGGTGAGTGACTGTCCCAGCTTGTTTGCATCAGAATCTCCTGAGAGCTTTATGCAGTGGGAGCCATGCCCCAGGTGCACCTAGACCAATTGAACCAGAATCTTTGGGAGTGGGACCCAGGCATCTGTACTTGTAAAAACTCTCCAGGAGATTCTAAACAAGCCACGTGTGGTGCCTTGAAACATCAGGAAGGTGTTCTTAGGGACTTGTGGAAAAGAACAAACACTAAAGATTTTGTTATGTTCAAAATAACATTCAGAACACTCGAGGGCTTGCCATTGGTGGGGCACTGTCCCAAATGTTTTCTGTAGGTTATCTAATTAAAACTTTAGAACAGCCTGCTGAGGTAGGTTATTTATATCACAGAAGAGGAAACTGACCTTCAAATAGGTTAAGGAACTTGCCCAAGGTGATGCAGCAGAAATGTAATTCCAGCCCCCCCCCCCCCCACAGGCTGTGCTAGGCCCTGACGATATTTACTAGGGTGGAAACTCCCTTTCTCTCCCCTCCCACACACACACAAACACACACACACACACACACACACACACACTCTCTCTCTCTCTCTCTCTCTCTCTCTCTGAATTCTCAGGGCACCACAGTTCTTGAGCTTTCTTATTAGTGTTTCACTGAGTATGACTTTAAAGCAAGTGAGGCATCGCATCTGGTATTTGGGTACAAAGGGTCAGCAGTTACTTTCGTTATTTCCCTCAACTGAAAGGCAGAAAAGATAGTGTTTGCTTCTAGAAGACCTGGGAAATTGATGGAATTTCTTATTTTTCAAAAGGTGTGATGATGTAATGAAAAGGACCCATGAGATCTGGGTTTGTCTTAGTTTTTCCATCCATGTGCTGGGTAATGCTGACCAAGAGACTTCCTCTTCCTGGGCTTCCTCATCTGAAAAAGAAGGAATTGAACCAAGTGTTTGTTAAAAGGCCTTCCAGCTCCATGATCCAAAGGATAGCTATCATCATAGCAGACCAGCATCAGCCGCCTGGTCTGTGGCCATATGTCCATGGATTCCTGCCTTAGCATCATATTTACAAAACCTATTTCCCAGGCTTACGGTCAGGGATGTAATAAGGAGCAGTCATCTTTGGACAATGGACAAGTCACTAGAGTAGCAAAATGTGATACAGGAATAGTTGGAAAAGACACACTTTATTATGTATTGAAGAATTTGCAGATTTTAATTGAATATGGATGAAAGTAGAAATAAAAAAATAACATGTTCAAAGAAAGACAGCCTCATTCCAGATTTCTGGATCGAACCAGATATGTGAGACTGGACACTGCCACACCTTGGAGGGATGTGCTGCTAGGTGGAACTCATGAGAGAGGCCAACTATCTGTCAGAATCTGGCATTCAATCTTGCGTGTCCCGAGACCCAATTCAGAGATCTGCCTTGAGATAAACACAATTGTAAGCTACTGAAGATCTTGTTAACTTACAGTGAGGGACATTTTTTCCCTTGGAAAGAAGTTTGCAACTGCCATCAGGGAATAACCCTGTGCCTCAGATTGGGGAAAGTGGTTTGGAACTGGAAAAGTGGCTAGGTGAGCTTGGGGTCAGGTCAAAGGCAGAGAGACAACCACAGAGGACGTTTCCTCAGATGCATTGTAGATATTGACTGCCCAGTGGCCATTCCCACTTCCCAACAGCACCCCACTTCCCTTCTTGGGATTTTTCTCTTCTCCATTGTGTTTAGAACTTGGAACTGGTTAATCCAATACATACCCTCCTATGTTAAAAGGGAAAGTCTCCTCTTAATGGGGACTTCTGCTGAGAAGCAGGCATGTGGCCTTAGCTTGCTCCATTGTATTCTCTCTCCCAGCACTTTGTTTCTTGAATGGGAGTAATGGTTGAAGTTTATTTATACTGGAGACCCACCCAGGTAAGGTTGTGCAGTAGCTTCTATGACTAAGACCTTCAGGATTGACCTGGGTGTAATCTGTTCTAAGCCTGGTTTGCCCTCCTCTGTGTTGGTCCTCTGTGCTTTTCTATATATTTTCCCTTTCAGTAACACATACCCCCTAAGCCCCCCTTTTTTCCTGGAAATAGTCCAGTGTCAGTTGCTATATTTGAACTCAAAAACCCTCACTGACGCAAGTGCTGGTGAGACCTTCCTTTGCCTGACACAGGATACACTCCTCTTATGATGAAGCTTAGTCCAGCTCGCTGTTTCTCTTTCTCCTGGAAGTCATGGGTAAACACTGCCAACCTCTGACCCTGTGGTTTTCCTTTCTCCACAAACTCACCCTCCTTCTGTTTATACAGAACTTCTCCAGGCAGTACACGAAACAGCTGATTATTTCTCCATTTGCTAAAACCCGTTCTAGTTCAATCCTATCACCTTAAAGGGAGTCTTAGGTGTTCCCAAACTCTTTGGGCACACACTTGGAGAAACTCTTCTAGGTTATTCCCTGCCATTTCTTTTAGTATAATAACTAACCTTATCCATTGTGTGTGGATTTCACCAAACTAACTTTCCAAGGACAACTGCATTTCTTTCTAAGTTCTTGGAAGTCACTTCATTTCTACTCTTCATTTACCATCTAGATGTTTAAATTCATCTTGAAATAATTAATAACCCTTTGAAAATTCTGACTTCCATGCCTCTTGACTGTGGATAGCCTCTTTTGTTCAAGCTCGTGTATTAACTCTTTATTGTACTTTATCTCCTAGATAACAACCTATAGGGTGCAAAGAAGTAGGAGACTGGTTTCTTGCCTATAAGGGTTTATAAACCTATTGGAAGTGAGGGTTTATAAACCTATCATGTACATGAAATAATTCTAGAACAGCCTATACATTTGAGGCCCCCCCCCTCCAGGGGCCTGTGATAATGATTTTAAAACTGTGTTTCTGAAGCCCTAGCTGTGTGGTGCCACTTGGGGTTACCTGGGGTGTCTGGAGGTGAGGAGGGGCCCATCTGTTCTGTAGGGTGTCATTGGAACAGTTATCAAGGCAGACTTATCTGCCTTGAGAAAAACCACAAGCCACTGACAGACAACCTTGCTGACTACAGTGAGGGATCTTTCTTCCCTTCGAAAGTAAAGACTACATCTGACACAGGGGAAGAACCCTCTTCCCCAGCCCAGGAAGGATGGATTGCAACTGGAAAGGTGGCTAGGTGAGCATGAAGTCAGGTCAAACGCAGAAGGATATTTCCTCAAAAGAGGGTCTGAAGACCACGGGAGCCGATCTTAAGCTGGTGTGCAAGGTGCTTCTTGATCTTTCCATGGACTACAGATTCAGATGCATGTCCTGCTGCCAGAAACTCTGATGTTTTTCTCCTGCTGGGCCTCTGTACTGCCCTGCCCTTCAATGTGTGGCTTTCTCTGCTTTGCGTGCATCACCGGCACCACCAAAACCATACCCCACCTTGATAATAAACCCATTGAAAGCAGAGGCCTCATTTCATCTGCATGGACCCTGGTAACTAAGCAAGGCCTGGCATGGTTGTTGAATTAGAGACTAGGTTTCTTGGTGTTTCTGTAAGCATTATAGAATCTGGAGATAGGGAAGATCATTTCTAGCTGGAGTGGTCTGAGAAGACTTCCCCAAAAAAGTCAGGTTTGCATTCAGCCTTTGAGATACGTGGCATATTTAGTTCATGGAAAGGAAGGAAGACAATTTAAGGCATAGAAACATTGCTGAGTAAAGGCTCAGAGCATGGTTTCTGAGTATCCCATTGACTGGTAAAGTGCCACTGGAGAGAGTCAATAGGGGAATGTTTAAAATATACCCATGCCTGGATCCCACTGCAGACCAAATGAATCAGTCTCTGGAATGGGCCCGGGCCTTGGTTCTGTGCAGCTTCCCTGATGAATCTAATGTGCAACAGGGCTGACGATGGTCTTGGGACCCTCAGGTTTCATAGGAGGGGTGGAAAAAGGGACTGGGTTTGAAGAATGGAGACTCCTAATGGAATCTCTTCCATTTTTGGCCAGGGATTTGGGACTTGAGCCAATGCATATTAGGGTGCTTTTCATGTTTTGCAAACTAGGTTTTATGGCAGGTTAATCTGGTTCAGATTCAAATTGAGGGAAGGGGGTGAGAGGCTGGGAAACCTGAGAGTAGGATGGCACAAGGTTCCAGGAGAGGCCTGCTCTCAGGTGGAGGAGCAGAAAAGAGAAGATGAATCCAAAGAGACTCTGAAAAGGAAGAATTAATAGAACAAAGTGGGATGAAAAGTGAGGACACGTTTTCTAATCAGATGAAGCAGCAACATTAGAAATCTCTCTGTACATAAACAGTCCCCAAATCATGCAGGTGAGGAAGTAGAGAATGGTGTTCAATCTCTATATCCTCTCCCCTGGCCATTGTTGCTGGCCACTGTCACTAGGAGCCCAGTCCTTTTTTTGATTCAACATCTCCTAAACTATCAGTGCATTCTATTCCCCCCTTTCCTTCCTCGAGAAACTTTCTGGAAGGAGAATCTACACTGATGTCCTTATTTCCCTACCACCTACACTCCCTCTAACCCCCTGCAATCTGTCATCTACCCTCAGTCTCTCTTGACAGCCTCCAGTGGCCTCCACTCTTTAACCCCAACTTCTTTCCAAGCTTCTCTCCTCTCCACCTCATGGCGGCACTTAACTGTCTTTCTTAAAGCGTGACGCTCTTGGCTTCTGGGCTGGCTCCGAAGTCTCCTTCCACTGCTCAGCTGCTCTTTCTCTAACTTGCATTTTTCTTTCCATCCATGCCAGATTCACCCGGATCCATCCCCAGGTTCTTTCTTCATTTTCATTTCCAACAGTCAGGAGGATATTGTCCACCTGGTTGTCCCATCTATGCCCTATACTCTCTGTCATTGCGGTCACCAGTATTTGCAAAGTCCTTTGTTGCATAGAAGGTGGTTTACCCCCAGTGTTTCATGTGAGCTTCATTGTCCTCCAACCCTGCTTCTTTTATTCTGCTCTTCCCTCAGACTGAATCTTGGCTCCGTTGCCTGCTAACTGAAACCCCAGTTTCTCAGTCTAAAATGGGGATAATTACACTTGTATTATAGGGGCACTGTGAGCATTAAACTAGAAAATGTATGAGAAAATGGCAAGCTCACAATGACTTTTTTATTCCTTGAAGGCAGGATCTAGGTTTGGTTTGGTTTGGTTTTGTTTCTTGCTAACTCCTGAAGGAAATGCTCCTAAAATAATGGAATGAACAAATTCCAAACACTACAAAGAGAAGTTGCCTAAGTGATGATTTTGAGTAAAATTTGAGGAAGTGGCAAATTTCAACCAAACTAGGACTGAACTTATTTTTCCTTCTGAATACATTCTCAGGGGGGCTGAGTAGGCTACAGGTGTTTGGGGTAAGGTTTGCATGGAAGGGCCTGAATTTTGACAAGGTTGGCTCCGTGTGATGCACAAAGACGGCGTACAAAGACAGCAGTGTGAGTGCTTTTGCTACTCGTGACCTTGCGTGTCAAGGCAAGATTCTATCTTATTGAGGGGTATCAAGTGTTTGTCAGCATCTGAGCTGGAAGATTTGATCGCAAGATTTTTACTGTCTGAGCTAGTCTGCTAATTTCTTGTCAATTTTGATTTATGAGTTGTTTCGGATCTATGAACTGCTGAGTAACCCGATCCCTGACTTGCTACTTGGATTACTGCCTACAAATATTTGGGTGGCTATAAAGTGATAACATCTAAGCAATAAGGACAATAATCAGATGGTCCCTATGACAGGGCTGCAGGTGACTTACTGGTAATACGATGTTCTGGTATAACTGTGAAAAATTACTTGGCCTTGAGGCCTGAAATGCATCTAGGATTGTTTAGGAACTATGAACACCAGATGGCCTTGCTTTAATGCATCATTCTTAATTCACCTTTTTCAACTACCAGTGATTTGGAACACTGTAGTCAAAGCTTTTCGGACTTGGTTCTAGAATTGCAAGGAAAGTGCCTGTTATGTTTGAAATACTTTGGTAGACATTGTGAAGGTATTGGATCAAGTGTGGTAAAAAGTGAGGAAGTGGACTGTATTTAATTTTTTTTGCTTCATGTATGGGAAAACAAAAAGGTAGTTTTCCAAAAACATCTTCACTAAGCTTAATCGCATTCTGTGATAATATTTAAAACATCTTATTTTTGTTACGTAGGTAGATTTCCAATGAGAACATGAATACTTGTTTTGGTGGCTAATGGGTTATGGAGATAAGTGGGCAGATAATGTCAGGATAAGCTGCAAACAAATGAAGTTCAGTTTCAGTGACCTTTGTTACTCCTTGCATCAAGAGGTTAAATCTATTATCTCATCCCTGAAGCTGTGTGGTCCCATGACTTGCTTTTCCCCATAGAATGCAGTGGAAGTTGTACAACTTTGGAGCCTAATTCTTGAGAAGCCTTGTCTTCTGGGAATGCTGTCCTTGTCTTCTGGGAATGCTGCCCTGGGTCTGTGAAGAAGCCACATGGAGCAGAGATGAGCCTAGCCAGCCAAGCCCCCCTGGATTCACCAGATGAGAGCCAGCATCAACCTGTAGACATGGGGACGAGGTTGTCTCGGGTTATCTGACTCTGTCCAGCCCCAGTTGGGTTCCAGATGACTGCAGTCATATGAATGACCCCAAGAGATAGAGGAAGACTCCACCCAGCTGAGCCCAGCTCAGATTGCTCACCCAGAGAATCATGAGCATTCAAAATCATTGTAAAGATTGTTTTAAGCCACACAACTTTGGGATTATTTGTCATGTAGCAATAGATAAGTGATCTAGAGGAGAAAACGAGAACATGGGCAAATACTATTAAATGTTAACTTTATTGAGAAATAAAACAAATAAATTGGACAGTGATTTGTTAGATCCTAGAAGTTTAAAGTGGGAAGGGACTTCAGAGGTCATCTCTGATTCTTCTGGTTCCTGACGCTAGTTTCATGGATGCGTGTTCACCATTGCTGTGAGACTAGCTGCTCTATGAGAGCTGGGGCCAGGCTTCACGCTTCTTGGTATCCCTCCAGAGAGCTCAGAGCCCAGCACTTATACAAGTCCTCAGTGAATTTTTGTTGCTTGCTGGGTTACATAAGAAGTGGCATGAAGGTCCTGGAGTCATGAGTTTCCAAGGGAGTGTGACCCTGGGCCTGACAGCTGCTTAGCTTAGTCACGTATCTTACATACTCTTGCAGTGGTGCATTTTGGATATAGTGGGTTTGAGTTGCCAAGGATGGCATGATTCTGCATGTCTGCAGGTTAGTGCCCGAGAGGTCAGAGAAGGCAATCTTCAGCACTTTAGAACCACATTTTATGTAGCATTAATTTTTGACACTGGACCAAGGCATCCCTGTCATCTGTATCCAAGGGGCTCCTGGGTGGCCCAGTCAGTTAAGTGTCCAACTCTTGGTTTTGGCTCAGGTCATGATCTCACGGTTCATGAGTTCGAGCCTCACATGAGGCTCAGCACTGACAGTGTGGAGACTGCTTAGGATTCTATCTTTCTCTCTCTTTCTCTCTCTCTTTCTCTCTCTGCCCCTCCTCAACTCATGCTTGCTCTCTGTCAAAATAAAGAAACTTAAAGGAAAATAAAATTTTGCCAGAAATAAATGCATTTCTTGGTGTACCCTTAAGTTAATAGCTGACCCCTCAAACCAAAGGAACAGAATAGCCAGTAACTCCTCAAAGAGAGCCACCCCCCTTTCTCTCATTACCAATACTCTCTAGCCAGCTGTCCAAGGCTGCAGAATGTCCCTTTGCCAGCCAAGTCTGATCCCACCCTCAAAAATAAAAATTGCTGCTGCTTCTTCAGGGGGGTTGTAATTATAAGAGACTCAATTATGTAACAAATTATATGTATTATAAATATAAAAGACTCAATTATATAACAAATTGCTTAGAAATTATTATTTAAATTGTGTATTGGCAGGAATTGGATATTTGAATATAATGAGTGTCATTGATTATAAAAGCGTCTTCTCTAAGCTGATACAATAACCGCCTCTGTTGGTTTGCTGCTCAAAATACCAGCCAGCTGGAAGACTCCAAAAATTTAGGTTTGTTTGAATCACGTTTGGAATATGTAAGGAGATTGGCTCCCTTTGTAGTTTCTGTTTTTGGGTGATAAGGCTCCCTAGAATAGATCCGTAGCCCCAGCGTGGGGCGGTCGCTCTGGTAGGGCTTTCTGCCGGGGCAAGTGGGGCTGGTGCCCAAAGAACCAGGACAGTGCAGGGCTGGGAAGCCTATAGCCTGCAAGCCAGAAGACGGTGCCCTACACCTCGAGGCATTCAGTCCTCTCTCCCCCCCCCCCCCCCCACACTTGCTCAGCCCACATGGGGAAGGAAAAGCATGCATCTGTTTGGTGGGCTGTGTTCTGTGCTAAACCCTCCATGGCTTTCTTGAAGGCTTGACACTTAGGGGTGGTGGATGCCAGGAGTGCGATAGAACGTTTGTCCTGTGTGAATCATTACTGTAGGGAGTTGTGGCAGGTCGGAAGAGACTGCCTGACTTAATGCAGAGGAGAATTAGGAAGAGCTCAAAGCCCTCAGCCCATCAACTGGCTGCTCTCACACCCAGAGCTCCTGATCGAACCAGGAGAGGAGCTTAGCAGCTAAGGGCATTCAGGTTTTTCCAGAAGGACTTCAAGGAAACCTTGTCAAATAAGGGTCATGCTTTTGGCCACTGTGGACCTTATAGTCCAAGCATTGGCATACTTTTTCTGTAAAGGACAAGATGGTAAATGTTTTAAGCTTTGTAGGCCATAGACTTCTGTTTCTTCTCTTTTTCTTTCTCCTTCTCCTTCATTGTTGTTGTTGTTTAAACAACATGTTAAAAATGTAAAAGTAATTCTGCGCTTTTGGGTAATTAAAAAAAAAGTGGTTGCTGAGTGGATGCCTCATATTGCACACTGGGTTCCCATCTTGTTTCCTTTCCTCCCTGGTGAATCCCAGCAGTTGGAGAAATTGAAGATATTTTTTGCTTTGTGGAGCCCTTGGCAACATATGGCCACTTGAGTGTTTTCTAAGGCTACTCTCTTGGTTCTGAATGTTACTCTGCCAAGCCCTGTAGCAACCTTTGTGATCCACTCCCAAAGGAATGTGTCTGCCCCTTGGTTGGGAGAAAAACTCCTGAACCAGGGATTGCTCTCACCTGGACTGATTCTGAACATCTGCTGCTCCTCAGGTTTCTGTGTTTTTGGTCAAGAGGCCAGGATTGCATGGGGCATCTGGGTGGCTTAAGCATCTGACTTTAGCCCAAGTCATGATCTCACAGTTCATCAGTTTGAGCCCTGCATTGGGTGAGCACAAGCCCTGCTTCTGGTGAGCATTAGACCTGCTTCGGGTGAGCCTCGCTTCTCTTTCTCTCTCTTTCTCTCTCTCTGCTCCTTGTGTGATCCTTTCTCTTTCTGCCCTTTGCTCACTTGTGCCCCCACCCCCGCAAAAAAAAAAAAAAAAAAAAAAACACACACAAAGAAGAAGAAGCCAGGATTGCAGCGAGATCAGAAGCCTTGACTGCTTTTTCCCAAAACCATGGTTACCTTTTTAGACTCAGATATCTTGTGATTGGCTTCACCCTGTGCTTGCAGAAGGGTTTGTATTTGAGCCTCAGTCTAGGGGTTCCCATTCAACTCAAGATGTTTGGTTCTCTCCCAAGGTAATTTAAGGGTTACTTCCTTTCAGAGATTATATTTTTAAGATGGCAAGTTTGTCAGAGTACTCTTGGGCATCAGCTATAGAAATCACAGACTCTACTGGCTTGAATAGTAAGAAATATCATTATCTTGTATAACAAGAAGTCTTGAGGTAGGGTGCAGAGTTGGTTAATTTGGTAGTTCTCACTTGTCATTAAGGACCAAGTTCTTTTTTCTCTTCTCTGCCACATTCAGTGTGTTGTCTTTGTCTTTATATCAGCTTTGCTCATGAATGCAGGATGGCTGCCATAGATCCAGTTGTCACATCTCCATGACAATATCCAAGAGGAGAAAAGAAACTACATGGATCCCTGTCGTCCACAAGGAAAATTCTTCCTAGAGGCTTCTTACTTTCTTTCATCTTTCATTAGCTATGACTGTGTCCTATAGGTTTAGATCAATTATGTCTCATCTTCTGGGGCTAGGACCACATAACCCGGGAGAATAAGGTTGTATTGAGGAGTTTAGCCACCTACATGACATCGGGGTTTTGTTGGGAGAAAAGAAAGGGAGAACATCCATTCAAAGTATGTTATACAATAACAATTCCTCAGAATCTTCCCTCCTTGAGATGCTGAAGGACTCAGAGCCTTCTGAAGTTTTAAAAGGGAACTTTTAGAGAAGGCTACTTAAAAAAAAATCATGGGAATACCTCGAGCTATTTTGTCTTGCCCTATCCTGCTGTTAGTCAAGAAGTATGGGTCTGTCTTGGGGCGCCTGGGTGGCGCAGTCGGTTAAGCGTCCGACTTCAGCCAGGTCACAATCTCCCGGTCCAGGAGTTCGAGCCCCGCGTCAGGCTCTGGGCTGATGGCTCAGAGCCTGGAGCCTGTTTCCGATTCTGTGTCTCCCTCTCTCTCTGCCCCTCCCCCGTTCATGCTCTGTCTCTCTCTGTCCCAAAAAAAATAAATAAACGTTGAAAAAAAAAATTAAAAAAAAAAAAGAAGTATGGGTCTGTCTCAACTCACCCTTGACCCTTGGCATCATGGCTTTGAAGATAGCTAATTATAGTTTATTGAGCACTGACTATGCAGTGGTCCTAGTGGGAAGGACTTTACACATATGGTTCCTAATATGGCTATACTGGAAGGGCTACATTATTATCTGCATTTTACAGATTGGGAATCTGCAACTAGACAAGTTTAGTAGCTTGCCTTTGACCACGCAGTCTGTATGTGTGGCTAGGCAAGGAGCCAGCAAGAATTTTTTGAGTATCCAGGCACTGCACTAGGTGCTGAGGATATAAAAAAGAATCAAGCCTGGTCCCTGTCCTTAGGGAGCACACAACATGCCCCTTTCTGGGAGGTTGCCCTAGATAATGTATGCCCCTTGTCTTGCCTGGAAAACAACTTTGAGTGGATGAGAAAATTAGGCACTGCCATGTGCCTGCCACCTAAAGCCCTCCTACCTTCTGCCATGAAGCCCAAAAGGACTAACTATGCTGAATAGTCTGGTAAACGGAGTCAAAGCATAGACTTTTGTGTCATACTGCCTGGGTTCAAATCCCATCTCTAGCATTTTCTGGGTGGATGATCACTGGCATGATATTCAACCTCTCAGTGGGCTTCTGTGAGTCTAGATGAAGGAGACCCTCTAAAAGCACAGAAGACCTCAGTAAAAATCGTCAGTTATTATTACCAACGTACATTGCTTTTAAATGCACTTGTCTTATCATGTAAAGATTATCAGATGCCTGGTTTCCCTACCCGCCTTAGTCTCACAGCATCTCACATCCTCCCCCAGGCTCGGACACCAGTGTCACAGGCTGCAGCTTGCAGGCTGTTCTGGATAGCACCTGGCGCTTTGAAGTGCTTGATACAAGCTCGGTAGTGTGAATGGTGGTGTGAATGGCAAGCTCTGGCAGCCAACTCTTCCTGAAGCTTTGACCTGCTTCTGCATGCTGGCTGCAGAGGGAGTCTGTGGAACAGAAAACAAGCTCTTAGCTGCCTCTTTGGGGGCACTGGCCCACTCTTGGCTTTCTTATGCTGTTTATAAATACAGCCCACTATGCCAAGTGTCCTCAGATGGAGACGTGACAGAACGTGGGCAGGGGAATCCTCACGTGGGGCTCTTGTCTCATTGCAGGTTCAGACTGGGCCATCAGGAAGTCGCCTAGCCTTGGTTTCCTCTCCTCTGAACTGGGAGGGCCTTATCAAGCCTGCAGTCTCATTGAAAAATCCCCTGGGGAGCGGAAACGGAGATGGGTGCCTGTGAGAAATAGGGCAGCCTGGACCTGCCTCATAGGCGGCTGGTGTTGAGGAGTGTGCTCCATGGCCCGGGACATAGCTCATCCATCTGGAAAAGCTGCTGTTGGGGGGTGCCTGCTGCCCACGAGGCCAAGCAGCCTAATCGATCTTTGGGAGATAATTAAGGCCCACAAAGCCTTGCCGGGCTCTATCGGTGCGAGGTGCTATTAAGAACAAGATAAAAGCTTAGAGCCTTGATTGAATCTTGAAAACAAGGCCCTTGTGGGCATTTTTCTTTGTCATTGTGTCATGGGAGAAAGGAGAGTCCCAGGGAAGGGGGAGGAAGATGAAGGAGCAGAGGGAAAAGCAGTGTTTGAGACCATGAAAAAGAACGAAACTTCTAGGGTTCCCTGAGCTTTTTTTTTTTTTCTTTTTTGTAGTAAAGAGGAACACTGTGAGGGACAGGTGGCACGTCTGGGGGGTGACACCACACAGCACCCTTTCCTTTGGTTGCCATTGTCTCATCCTGACTATCATGCCTGCAGCAGGAGCTTGTTCCTTCAGAGGGGACTCTACTGTCACGCTTTCCTGGGGGTGGCTTTGCAGTAACCCCGGGCCACGGTCTGCCTTTCTTCCCCTTCTGCAGGGCTTTGCTTCCATGTTTGGAAGGGGGGGTGGGTCTGCTTAGGAAAGCCTTGGATGGACCGGCCTCCCCTCTGGCCCTCAGAACTTTATTGAGCATTTGCTCTCCTTTTACTGCTTTGCCTTTGGGAAAGCCTGCTCTCAAGGCTGAAATCCAGCTGAAGAGATCTGATTTCTCAGAAGCCATTTTGATCTTTTCACTTCAAAGGGAGTCCTTTTCACGCCTGAGCCCCAGTTTGGTGGCCCCAGACCTGCCCCTTTGGGCTGTGGGTCTGGATGAGGCCCTTGGTCTCTTCCTTACTTCCTGCATGTGGAGCCCAGGATCCCAGCACTGGGGCTGCCTGGGAAAGCTTGAAGAAGTGGGATTTTTCCCCCCTGTCCCTGGTCTCTGGCCCCTTCAGATGTGCTGTGTTTTCGTCTGAGTCTACTCCGTTTATGTTTCTATTCCCAAAGTCTTCCTGCCACCGTCCTCATTCATTTTATCAAAACATGGTCTGGAAGCTGGGGCTGACCTTAACTTTGGGGGTCTTCTCCTTCAAAGAGGCTTCCCTGCTAGGTCCTACCCTCCCTTGCCCTCACCTAAGGTGAGATGCTCTTCCTCCGGGCTTGCACTGTGTTCTGTAATGCTCTGCAACTTCCCCGATTCAGTTCCTATCACATTTTGTATAGTTACCCCTTTCTTGTCTGTGACCCTCAAGAGATGGTGAGGTCCTTGAAGAAAGTGGCTGTTACTCTTTTATTCTTCCACCTTGATCCTAACATCAAGCACAATGCCAACACAGTAGGCTCTCAACCTGCAATGCATAATGCATGTCCAGTGAACTAATGAATTCTTTCCTGCAGTTCTTTCAAGCCATCCTAGGATTTGGCTGAGGTGGGTCAGGGGCAATCCAGCTTGGTGGAAGGGAGAGACGGTGGGCAGGGGGGGGGAGGGGCATTCTCCTCTCGTACCACCTCCCACCCACCAGGTAATTTCCAGACCCAGCTCCTGCTTTGTCTACAGCAAGTTTACTTTGATCCGTCTTATATTTATATAGACATATATTAAATTACATATTATGCATATCACATGTAACACACATAATATATATAGTATATATGTAACATATCATGTATAGTATAATGTGACATATATATGATGTACACACATACATATAAAGATATTTTATCGAAAGGGTTCTGTTTTTAAAAAGTTTGAAAACCAAGAACTTGAAGTTTTTTACTTGATGTTCATTATTTATTTTTGAGAGAGAGACAGAGCACAAGCAGGGGAGGGGCAGAGAGAGAAGGAGACACAGAATCCAAAGCAGGCTCCAGGCTCTGAGCTGTCAGCATAGAGCCCACCATGGGGCTTGAACCTATGAACTGTGAGATCAATGACCTGAACCAAAGTCGGACACTTAATTGACTTAGCCACCCAGGTGCCCCAGGACCTTGAACTTTTAATTGGAGGTTTCTCTCTTAGGGCATTTGCTTTTGAAGCCATTACTAATTACCACTTGGAGAATGGAAAGCTTTGTCACTGCTGAAAGCATTTTAGGATTTTACTGAGCTGATGGAGGCATTCCTTTTGCGATAGTGATTTTCTTCTGGCATACGGACTCCCTCCCCCACCACCACTGCCCCCCACATCAACAGTCCTGGCCGGTGTTAAGGAATGAAGAAGGAGTTGGATTATTGGAAGCCACAAAGCCATTAATGTCATTTGTCCCAGAGGGTTTTGCTTATTGTTGTTTTGTTCAGCCTCAGGCCAGCTAGGAGGCCAGTGTTGACCAGGTTGATGTGTGAGGGATGGGAATCCTCACAGACATAGGCAAAGTGCCTGTTTCTCTTGCTGACCTGTGAGGGGGCAGCTGGTTGTCAGCTCTTGACCTCCTTTCTCTGAACTGCTTCCTCCTCTCCTCTGAATTCCTCCACATCTTTCCTTCTTCCTAGATGCTGAGTCCTTCTATCACAAGGTTCCCTGTGGGCTTGCCCTTCCTAGTACAAAAGCCTAAGCTCTGGCTTAGGGAACTTGACTCCTTACCAAAATCGGACCAGCTTCTTTCCCATGGTGCAATAGTGGCCAAGCACTGAACTGGGAGTCCTGGAACCTGGTCTTGAGTCTTGATTACTCACCAGCCATGGGACCTCAGGTTAGTCACACATTCTCCAGAGTCTTGATAAATGGGAATAATCACCATGGTCTTCCTACCATGAGGTGAGCTTCATCTGAAACCCTCGGTCAGTCTTTCTCAGCTTTTCCTGCAATTTGATTCCTCTGTGGAGATTTTAGTATTCCAATTCCCAGGTCAAGCCCCCAAACCAATTAAATCAGACTTTTTGGTACTGAGACCCAGAAATTAGTATTTTTTAAAACTCTAGAGGTAATTCTAAAATGCAGCTAAGGTTGAGAACCACTGTTTAAGGTTCACTCAAAATACAAGCAGATTCTGAACTTCCATCTGAAACGAATTGCTTTCCATCTGAAAGCAGAAAATGTCTGAAAACTAATCTGTGGTAGTTCTCAGTCCTGATTTGATTCAGAATCTCTTTAAGAATCTCCTGAAAGTTGTATATCCATTTCCTCAGGAATGAACATACTCACAAAAGATTGCATGTAATTTCAGCATATAACGTCACCTTCTTAGTGACATTGCCTGCTACAACATAGCACCTCTCCACACCCACATGCATTTCCTATCCTCCTGCCACATTTCATGCTTTCTCTGTAACCTTTATCATGGTTTGCATGAATATCTTCAAGTCCCTCACTATGTCAAAGTTTCTCAAGGTGTGGTTCCAGGACCACCTTTATTTAATCAAGATATGCAGGATGGGATCCGGGAATCTGCGTTTGCAGAAGCCCCCTGAGTTTCTCCTGAACACTGAAGCTTGAGAGCCACTGGGCTGGAGCCCAGAATTCTTGAGTCAGTATGTACAGGGGAAAATTTGTTGCTATCTCTTTTAGGCCACGTACTTGTTCCTCCAGACCCTGCCCTTCAGTTGGGAATCCCATCTCCCTCAGCATATCAGTGATCTTGGGTCGATTTTCTGATGTTCCAGAGAGATCCTAGGTATTTTCCAGTTTCCCTTAGAAGCTTGTGGGTATGTGGCTGTCTCACTTGTATGATTTGAGGGGCTTGGATTAAGGTCCTCTATCTGATGGGAAAGTTATCCACTTATTTCACCAATCATGGTACTTGGAATTCCATCACTGTCCAGTCATTCTTCTTAAACTCCAGCATCCACCTCTAGTACAATGGGTAACAAAAACCATGAACAACAGGTATATTTGATTCCATCTCTCTGATCCAAGTTTTCCATTGGCTTCTTATCACCTACAGGGGGAAGCATATCCCTATTTTTTGTTACCAAGAGGCTCTTCAATATCTGGCTCACCTCTCCAGCCTCTGTGCCCACTGCCCTCACTACGCACTCCAGTGGGACTTAACTGCATGTTGTTCTTGGAGCATCACATACCCGTTCCTTCCCTGGGTATCCTCTGAGGTTGTTCTTATATCTCTTTACACATGTCGCTCCACTCCCCAGACTCTCAGATGACTCAGAATGCAAGCCAAGTCCTCTTGTGGCTTCCAAGGCCCTGCAGGATCTGTCCATCACCCTCCTTACCTCTCTGCCCTCATGTTCTGCTACTCCCCTGGGTTAGTTTCCCAGTGTAACAAAGGTCTGCAAACTGGGCGGCTTAAAACAATGCAAATTTATTCTCTCATGGTTTTGGGGGCTAGAAGTCCCAAACCAAGGTGTTGACAGGGACACCGTCCCTCTGTTACTTGAAGGGAAGGATCCTTCTATGCCTCTTTCTAGCTTCTGATGGTTTTCATGTGGCATTCATTGCTTTGCGGGGGCAGTGCTCTAATCTCTGCCTCTGTCATCACATTGCTTTCTCCCTGCTTGTCCCTGTGTCTTCATATGGCCATCTTTTTATAAGAACAGCAGTCACATTGGAGCAGAGACCACCCTGCTCCTGTATGACCTCATTGTAACTAATTATGTCTGCAATGACCCTGTTTCCAAGTAAGGTCCCATTCTGAGTTTACTGGAGGTTAGGACTTTGAAACATCATTTTTGGGGGGACATAATTCAATATGCAACACCACCATCTTCTTCATTCTGTTTTAGTCCCACTGGCTTGAAAATGCCAGATTTAGCAAACAGAAATTATAGGATACCTCGTATGTCCCAAATGTTGCCTGGAATTTTTTTTTTTTTTTTTTTTTTTTTTTTTTGGTATAAATGTCCTGTTTGATATCTGGAACATACTTATGCTAAAAAAATGTGTATGTTGTTTATCTGAAATTCAAATTTAACTGGGCATTCCATATTTTATCTGGCAGCCTGTATTCCTTGTTCCTTGAACACAGCAAGCATGCTCCCACCTCAAGGTATTTGTTCTGGCTATTCCCTCTGCTCTGGGATGCTCATTCTCTCATTGCCTTTCTGAATACCTGTCCCTCATATACATACTTCCTGTCCTCCTTTCTTGCTTTAATTCTTTCCTTTAATCCCTTGTCACTATCTATATGTTTTACCTGCTGATTGTGTTTATTGTTGTTACCCCCAGTAGAATTTAAGACTGATGCTTCTGTTCACTGCCATCTCCCCAGGGCCAAGAACAGTGTCTGGCACATAGTTCAGGAAATGTTTATGGAATGGATGAGGAAATGAATCCTTTCACTTTTGCTCAAGCACTGGAGAGTGGGCGTCTGTGGGGCGTCTGTGGGCTTTGCTTACCTAGGGTGAACCTTCTGGTAGAAGTGCCCCTCCCTTGCTCTCAGTAGAAGTGGTTTAGAAAAGTCCCGGCCCAAACTCCAGATTCATAGGTATAGCATGATGCAGGCCAACCTGGCAATTCCATCCACTTGGCTGTGGCCATTGGTTCAGGGATGGGAACAGGACCCAAGTTAGACTCATTGGAGCCAGTCCTAGAATTTTTGCTGGAACTACTAAGATAGAGCCCTCTCTTCCTACCGGTGTTTCTGAGAGGAACAGGATGTCAGGTGGAGCTGCTGATAGCCATCTTATCACCATAGAGGAAGAGCAAGGGGTCAGATCCTGGCCAAGTGCCTTTGTGTGATCTTTCAGGCCTGACCATAGGCAATTACAAAGGTGTTATGTCAGCTTGGGTTGTTATAACACAATACCATAGACTGGGTGGCTTCAACAACATACATTTATTTCTCATGTTTCTACAGGTTTGGAAGTTTAAGATCAAAGTGCTGGTGAATTCTGTTTCTGGTGAAGACCTGCTTCCTGGCTTACAGACAGCTACCATCTCCCTGTGTGCTCACATGACCTCTTTGTGAGTATGTACACATGGACAGAAAGAGAACTCTGGTTTCTTTTCCTCTTCTTATAAGGACACTAATCTCGTCACGGGGAGCCCCACACCCACCATCTGACTTAACTCTACCTTCCAAAGAAAGGCTCTACTGCCAAAGGCCATCACATTGAGGGTTAGAGCTTCAGCATATGAATGGGGGCGGGGCACACAAACATTACTCCATAACACCTTATCTGGCAGGTCTCATAGGGTAAGGCTGCCCTTCCTACACCAGATTTGGTGCACAGCCAATGCGTGGTAGGCTATGAAGAGAGTTGCAGTCAAGGACTAAGCCCCTGTGGCCAGCTAGTCTCTTATGCTTGCTTGCATTACTGGGCCAGGCACCTCCATCAAAGGCCTCTCTTGTGGGGAGGAGGTTACAATTAGGCTGAAGCCTTGTTGTGGGAAGGGGAAACTTGAAGACACTTTTTTCCACTCTGAACTTGGTACTCGGGACTTTCCTACTAGGTATCCCTGTTCCTCTTGGCCCCAGATCCATAGAAAAGCAGGAACCTATTGCTTGGGGCTCTCTAAGCAGTGAGCCAATTCCTGCCAGGTGTACTGATGCAGCTGGCCTTCCCCAGGTACTGTTACATGGGGAAAAATGGAACACTGGGGAGCCAGCTCTTTAGCTTCTTCCTTACACTATGGCAGTAAGTAAATAAAGCCTTGATTGTTCCTTTCATTTTGACTTGTCTTAATTGACTGCTTTGCCACCTGGCAGATCAACTCAGCCCTTGGCAGTCTGCTTGAGAATGGAACCAACACAGAGGAAACACAGCTGAGAGACAAAGAGGGGTAACTGGGCCTCTATCACATCACCTCAGTGCCCCTAAATCTAGCTGTACTGGAAGCCATTGTGACTCTTAGACCTTTTAGTTTTTGAGCATAAGCCAATTAGATGTGTTTTTGTGTCAGTGAATCCTGAGTCAAGTACATCCCCTCAGTGCCCCATCCCCAGTAGAACTCAGGAACTCCTGTTCTCTGTGTACTTGCCTTCACCATGGTCCAGATCAGCCTGCCCTATTCTGCTTCATGTGCTTGCCTCTTCAAGAGATATCTTCTCTTAGAAGCTAGGGGCGTGGCTTCTCTTTTTCTGTCTCTTTTTAAATCCCCATAGAATCAGACAAAAAAACTGTAAGAATGAGTACTTACGAAGAATGAAACTCCAGTGGGCTGTTTATAATCAATTAGATGATTATAAATAGGATGAAAACTCTTCTTAATATTGAAAAAATTTACATTAAAAACTTTTTTTTTAATCCACTTAGGAAATCAAATCAGTGTCAGGGGATAAAATCTGTATTAGTCATTTTTGCTGCATAATAAGTTATCCAAAATCTCATAGGCTTAGAACAACTAACATTTACAATCTCAGTTTCTCAGAGCCTGGAGTTAGATACAGCTTAGCTGGGTCCCCTGTTTCTGGATTTCTGACAAGGCTATGATTATTGTATCACTGAAGCTGCAGTCATCTCAAGGCTCAACGGGGAAAGGATCCACCTGTAAGCTCACTTATGTGGTTGTTTGCAAACCTCAGGTCCTCAGTGTCTTTTGGCTAGAGACATCAGTACCTTGCCACACGGGCCTCTCCATAGGGCTGCTCACAACATGGCACTTGGCTTCCTTCAGAGTAATGAAAAAACAAAAGAGAGAGAGATCCAAGATGGTGGTCACAGTCTTTTTATGATGTAATCTCAGAAACAATATCACAACATTATCCCCATATTCTATTTGTCAGAAATTAGTCACTAGGTCCACCCCACACTCAAGGAGAGATTATTATATAAGGGCCTGAATACCAGGAGGCAGGGATCATTGGGAGTTATCATAGAGGTTGCCTACCCCAAGATTCACATTCCTTCCACATGCAAAATACCTACCCTATCCTACCAAGGTCCCTAAAGTCTCATATTATCACATCACTTCAAAGTCCAAAACAGCATCTAAATTAAGTTCCGGTGTGGATGAGACCCAACTGTGGTGTCTTAAATACAGATCTTCTTTATCTGCAGACCAGTGGAACTAATGAAGTAAGTTATCTGGCCCCCATCTATAGTTGTTGGGCTGGAAGACATTCCTGTCCAACATGGTGGAAAATTGGAGACATAAGAGTTCATTGGTCATGGAAATTCTGAAAGCCAGCCACACAAGTGCTGGACATTTCTTAATTAGATCCCAAGGCCTAGGATTAATTCTCCATGGCTCTTGGCTTCACTCTCTAGGCAATTGACTCTGCCCTCGCAGTCATCTTTTCTTTTTTATGGAAGGTAGCACATTTTTTTTTTGTAGCTGAGCAGCAATCTCAGCCTGCTTCTTGCCAGTAGAACTCTGGAGGTTGAAAACGTCTCCTCATTCTGTACTGTCTCTTTCTCCTGCAGTCCAAGTTGGCAATGTTTCTAAAAATATAAGGCTTTAAAGACACTTGGAGGTCTCTTGTGAATCTCTTTGGGGTTCACTCCATTAGGCAAAAGCCATACATACAAATTTCTTTGACATAAGCCCCATCTGCTTTTGATGAGATGGCTGAGGTCCAACACCCTTAACTTTCTAGAGATCCTATAGTTTGATTGAGAGGATTTGTGAGGCAAACCCTTAATCCCTTGTGATATTATAAGAAATATGTGTTTGGTCTCCATCCCTAGCTCCTGGGCAGAACTCCTTAGGATATTATCTTTATAATGTCCTAAGGGGTAATAGCAGTAGGAACATATTTTGTTATAATATTTGGTTTTTGTTCCTAGCTTCTGAAACAGCTCCAGACTGATAAAGCTGAAAGGAGCACCTTATGTTAATGAGGTGAATTTTGGAAAGTCCCTAAGGATAAGTGGCTGGTTGCCAGGGGGAAACAACCACATGATTAGAGAGTTAGAACTTTCAGTCCCACCTCCTGAATTCCAGGGGCCACTAAAGGCCAATGGTTTAATCAATCGTGCCTATGCAATGAAGCCTCCATAAAAATCCTGACCAAAGGGGTTCAGACAGCTTCTGGGTTGGTGAACACATGGTGGTGCTGGGAGGTGGTGCCCTTGGAGAGGACATGGAAACTCTTGTCCCTTCCCACATTCCTTATCCCATGTGTCTCTTCTAGTTGGCTGTTTCTGAGTTGTATTCTTTATAATAAAAGGGCAATACTAAGTAAAGTGCTTCCTTGAGGTCTGTGAACCATTCTGGTGAATTATTGAGACTGAGAAAGAGGTTGTGGGAAACCCCCCTCCCCCCCCATTTACAGTTGGTTGGTCAGAAGTATAGGTGACAGCCAGGACTTGAGATTGGTGTCTGAAGTGGGAGGGGGAAGTTTTGTGGGACTGAGCCCTTGACGTGTGGGGTCTGCACTAATTCCAGGCTGTTAGTGTCAGAATCTGGTTAAATTGTAGGACACCCAGTTGGTGTCCTATGAGAACTGGAGAGTTGCTTGGGGTGGAAAACCCACACATCTGGCATCAGTAGTGTTATAAGTAGATGGAAACAGGACTATTTCTTCTTCTTTAAGGGGGCCTTCGTAGACTGTGAGGCACTATCTTTGATCTTTCTGAGGTCTTAAAAAGTTTTACTTTTATATATGCTCAGTTTTATCTTTAGACACTGTTTTCCTGGTAGTGTCTTTGGATTTGACATTTGCTTGGATGCTGTCTGGAGAGGCTGAAAATTTTCAAACCCCCCCTTTTTTTTTTTTGATGAGTGGTGGGAACTATAACTATTTCTTTCCTCCTTCATTTGGCTATAAGTAGCAAAAAGACATCAAGTGGTACCTCCATCACTTTGGAAACACTGCTTAACTTGATGACCCAGTTCATTAGGAATATTTCTACTTTCTTTTTTTTTTTTTTCAACGTTTATTTATTTTTGGGACAGAGAGAGACAGAGCATGAACGGGGGAGGGTCAGAGAGAGAGGGAGACACAGAATCGGAAACAGGCTCCAGGCTCTGAGCCATCAGCCCAGAGCCTGACGCGGGGCTCGAACTCACGGACCGCGAGATCATGACCTGGCTGAAGTCGGACGCTTAACCGACTGCGCCACCCAGGCACCCCGAATATTTCTACTTTCAATGTAACTGCAGGTAAGTGTTGTTAGACTTCCTGCTATTACATTATGGTCTGTCTTCCAGTAGTTTACAATAGTATCTCATTTCCTCCTGAGACCTCACCAGCACTATCTCCAATACCAGGATTTCTACTAACAGTCTATTCAAGAAATTTAGGTTTTCTTTAACATGCTCCCCAAATTCCTTTTAGCCTCTGTGCACTGCTGGGTTCCAAAGCCTCTCTCACACATATTTGTTCCAAGAACCAAAAATCTGTATTAATCCCTTTTCTCATCTTACCTTCACAGTCAACTATTCTCACATATATGAAGCATCATTTTGTTTGCGAAGATTTCTCACAAAATTATACTCTTGTTGCATGAGCATACATTTTTACTCTCTTAAATGGTATTGTTTTAGATATCTCTTTCTGTTTCTCATTCTTTTCAATCATCACCATGCTTTCAAGCTCCATCCCTGATGCGATGTGGACATCTCGTCAGTGGCTTCCAACTGTGGGTAATACGCGATGGGTTACTCCTCCCCACCCCATGTTTTATATGTCCAGTGCCCTAGGGATGAGCATCCAGATTATCTCCACTTGCATGCCATCATCACAAATAATGTGGCCATGAGCATCCTAATCCGGAGACTCTTATGAATCTGTGTGAGGATTTCTTTGTGATATACGCATACCCAGAAGTGAAATTAATGACACTTAGGATATAGGTAGGCTTACTTTGACTAGGAAGTGCCATATTACCCACACTCTTCATGCACTAGTCTTCATTCCCATCAGCTATGCATCAAGGAACTCATTATGCCACATCTAGGCTGACACTCAGTATCATCATCCAGTTTAAAAATTTTTTTCAGTCTATTTGGTATGAAATCGTATCTCATTTTGATTGGCATTTTTCCTGACAATTGATGAGTTTGAGCATCTCTTCAGATACTTTGGGCTTTCATCTTCCACACACTGCCTGCTCATATCCTTGTTTGTATCCTTGATCTTTAAGATCAGAGAGCAGGTATGATTTCTTCTGCATTCTCCGTTGCTCCCAGCAGCACTGGTGGGTATTGATTGATGATTGATGAGAAGGTCAGTGTGGCTGTGTAATTTGAGCTTCTGGATTTTTGAGGCCTACTTTTCCTCCACAGAGCCTGAGGTGTTTGCCTGTATTCATTCAGAACACATTCATCAAATGGCTACCCCATGCCAAGTCTTCCTGTGCAACTCTCCCTCCCGGCAAAGCCCAAATGACCTGTCAGTCATTCTATCAATTGAACAGAAGAATAAAACTTGTCACACTAGTCATCTGGCATCAGACAGATTCTAGTAACATTTTAGGCATCCTTTTATAGGCTCTAATACTCTATGATCATCTGATTCTAACTTACTGACTAGTTGATTTTTTTCTTTTATTGTTATTTTTTTGTAAGATTTTTTTTTTAAAGGTTTATTTGTTTTTGAGAGAGAGAGAGAGAGCATGAGCTGGGGAGGGACAGAGAGAGATGGGAACAGAGGATCCAAAGTGGGCTCCAACAGCAAGCCTGATGTGTGGCTCGAACTCAGGAACCATGAGATCATGACCTGAGCTGAAGTCAGAGGCTCAACTGACTGAGCCACCCAAGTGTACCTCTTTTATTGTTATTTATTTATTTATTTATTTATTTATTTATTTATTTATCTTTCATATGGAACTTCTTTTTTTTTAATTTTTATTTAATTTATTTTTGAAATTTACATCCGAGTTACTTAGCATATAGTGCAACAATGATTTCAGGAGTAGATTCCTTAATGTTCCTTACCCATTTAGCCCACCCCTTCTCCCACAACTCCTCCAGCAACCCTCTGTTTGTTCTCCATATTTAAGAGTCTCTTATGTTTTTGTCCCCCTCCCTGTTTTTATATTATTTTTTCTTCCCTTCCCTTATGTTCATCTGTTTTGTATCTTAAGGTCCTTATATGGGTGAAGTCATACGATATTTGTCTTTCTCTGACTGACTGATTTTGCTTAGCATAATATCCTCTAGTTCCATCCATGTCATTGCAAGGGGCAAGATTTCATTCTTTTTGATTGCTGAGTAATACTCCATTGTATACATATATACCACATCTTCTTTATACATTCATCATCGATGGACACTTGGGCTCATTCCATACTTTGGCTATTGTCGATAGTGCTGCTATAAACATTGGAGTGCATGTGTCCCTTTGAAACAGCACACCTGTATCCCTTGGATAAATACCTAGTAGTGCAATTGCTGGGTCATAGGGTAGTTCTATTTTTAATTTTTTGAGGAACCTCCATACTGGTTTCCAGAGTGGCTGCACCAGTTTGCATTCCCACCAGCAGTGCAAAAGAGATCCTCTTTCCCAACATCCTCGCCAACATCTGTTGTTGCCCAAGTTGTTAATGTTAGCCATTCTGCCAGGTGTGAGGTGATATCTCATTGTGGTTTTGATTTGTATTTCCCTGATGATGAGTGATGTTGAGCTTTTTTTCATGTGTTGGTTGGCCATCTGGATGTCTTCTTTGGAGAAGTGTCTATTCATGTCTTTTGCCTACATTTCTTCACTGGATATTGTTTTTTGGGTGTTGAGTTTGATAAGTTCTTTATAGATTTTGGATACTAACCTTTTATCTGATACGTCGTTTGCAAATGTCTTCTCCCATTCCATCGGTTGCCTTTTAGTTTTGCTTATTGTTTCCTTCACTGTGCAGAAGCTTTTTATTTTGATGAGGTGAGGTCCCAATAGTTCATTTTTGCTTTTGTTTCTCTTGCCTCTGGAGATGTGTTGAGTAAGAAGTTGCTATGGCCAAGGTCAAAGAGGTTTTGGCCTGCTTTCTCCTTGAGGATTTTGATGGCTTCCTGTCTTACATTTAGGTCTTTCATCCATTTTGAGTTTATTTTTGTGTATGGTGTAAGAAAGTGGTCCAGATTCATTCTTCTGCATGTTGCTGTCCAGTTTTCCTAGCACCACTTGGTGAAGAGACTGTGTTTATTCCATTGGATATTCTTTCCTGCTTTGTCAAAGATTAGTTGGTCGTACGTTTGTGGGTCCATTTCTGGGTTCTCTATTCTGTTCTATTGATCTGAGTGTCTGTTCTTGTGCCAGTACCATACTGTCTTGATGATTACAGCTTTGTAGTATACCTTGAAGTCCAGGATTGTGATGCCTCCAGCTTTGGTTTTCTTTTTCAAGATTGCTTTGGCTATTCAGGGTCTTTTCTGGTTCCATACAAATTTTAGGATTGTTTGTTCTAGCTCTGTGAAGAATGCTGGTGTTATTTTGATAGGGATTGCATTGAATTTGTAGACTGCTTTGGGTAATATCAACATTTTAACAATATTTGTTCTTCCTCTCCAGGAGTGCGGAATATTTTTCCTTTTTTTGTGTGTGTTTTATTGTTATTTTTAACTGCCATGTGCCTAAAGCAAGGCAAGATCCAAGGAATCTTGGCTATATGTTTGCAAATCAACAGCCTTTTGTTAAGGGTCTCTGCTTGTGAGGCACAATCCCACCTCTTTTGAAATATGACTGCTGAAAACTGTCACGGACTTTATAGTCAAAAAGTAAACTCTCCTTACTGTACTTGCTACAAAGTTCACAAGCCTCAGTGTGACAACATTTATCTGCTTTTCCAGAGAGAATAAGTGTTCTGAGCCTAACCTAACTACTCTCACACCACCCACTCCAGGTAGGCTTAGGATCCCAAATCTGTAAGTTACCTCTACCTCATATTGTAATTGTCTATTTGTTCTTCTTCCTCTAGATCTGGGACACATTGAGGACACAGACTGTGTCTTATTCATTTTTTAGTTTACTGTACTTACCAAGGCATTTGTCACAGAGCAAGTGTTCAATAAACATTTATTGATTGAACAAATGGACACATGAAAAACTGTTTATTGAGCACCTACATGCCACACACTGTGTAAGGTTCTGGGAATTCATTGATGAGTAACACACAGTTTAATTATAAAATGGTGTGGAAAAGGTACAGAGGAGGGGCACCACATCTTATGGGGAGGTGAACTTCAAACAAATAAGGAATGCCATTTGTAACACTCATCTTCTTCATCTCCAAAAGAGTTCTTCTGCCTTAAATTCTGGATATGGCTTGTACTGGACTTGGAGGAAATATGCTTTCTCTGTGTGCAGATGTGTGAGAGGTGTGGATGTGGATGCTGCCTGTCCAAGTGTGCCTGCTCCACCCTAGCCTGAAGTTAGTACAGGGAGGCCAAAGGCTATTTTCCCACCTTCCAAAGGGGCTTGATCAAATGGCAGGGCTATCTATAGAGCCATCTGGGGCTGGAGTGCGGACAAACAAGTGAGCATCACAACATTGGACCCTTAATTCCTTTGGTATGTGATCCAACAATTGGGAAAACCTGAGTTGGCCTAGGAGTGAGCTTTCCCAGCTCCATCTCAAATCCATGTCAATTTTCAACACTTTAGTCAAGTGAAAGGGACTTGGGTCAAGGTCTGTCTAAAAGATTGGGCTTTGAGGGAAAGTTAGATAAGTAAGTTTGCTGAAAGGTCTAGTTATATACCTCTTGGAAAACGTGCTAGCCAGACCTCTGCAGGTACCTCATCCCACTTCACATCAGCTCAGCGAGAGGATTTAAAAAAAAAAATTTTTTTTAATGTTTATTTATTTGAGACAGAGAGAGACAGAGCATGAATGGGGGAGGGTCAGAGAGAGGGAGACACAGAATCCTAAGCAGGCTTCAGGCTCTGAGCTGTCAGCACAGAGCCCAACGCGGGGCTTGAACTCACAGACCGTGAGATCATGACCTGAGCCAAAGTCGGTCGCTCAACCGACTGAGCCACCCAGGCACCCCAATGTTTTTATTTATTTTTGAGATAGAGAGAGACAGAGCATGAACAGGGGAGGGGCAGAGAGAGGGGGAGACACAGAATCCGAAGCAGGCTCCAGGCTCTGAGCTGTCAGCACAGAGCCCGACGCGGGGCTCGAACTCACAGACCGTGAGATCATGACCTGAGCCGAAGTCGGACGCTCAACCAACTGAGCCACCCAGGCACCCCTCAGCGAGAGGATTTTTAACAGTGACTCCTAAAATGGACAATAGATGTAGGGCAGAGTCGGAAAGCATGCTACATTTGCATTAGGTATTCCACAGAAAAACAAAAACTAATTTCTTTGTTCTCACTTTAAAAGATACTTCTTATATAAAAGGTTTCTTTGCAAAGAATCACTTAATAGTTGGTAGTTGATCAAGCGAAACAAATTTGGGCTCTCTTGAGCAAATCCCTAAAGAGATTTCCTTCATTTTCATATCTGTGGATTTTGGAGAGTAGAATCTAATGTGAAATGATCTTCAATAAATTTTTTTCATTGATATTCTACAGGGCAGAGTTCTTTTATCTTTGTTTGCTCCATAATCTTGAGGCACTTGCTCAATAACCACAGTGTGGGCTTCAGTTAAATATACAATTCCTGCCTCTGCCATTCTTTTTTTTTAAAAATTGAACTAGTTTGCTTGTGTGCAGTTAATTCTATTTTTTATGTACTTAACCACCGATAACTAGGATCTAGTGCACATGAGTTTCCCTTTTTTGTTTGTTTGCTTGGGTTCTGTGAGCTTTTCCATCATAAACCAAAATAGCCAATAGCAGATGAATTGATGAATGCTACCACTAACAATAACTGGGCAATGTGAGGACAACCAATAGAGCAGGGGTTGGCAAATATCTTCTGTAAAGGGTCAGACAGTAAATATTTTAGGCTTTGTGAGTCATTATAGTCTCTGTCATTACTATGTACATCTGCCTTTGTAGTGCCAACTCAGCTGTAGACATATGTAAATGAATGAACACTGCCATATTTCAATAAAATTTTATTTACAAAAACAGGCACTAGGCCAGATTTAGCCCGTGGCTATACTTTGTTGATCCCTAATCCAGAGCAAGTGATAGAGACAAATAACTTTAGCTATGAAAAATATCATAAGGGCCCACCCTTCAAAACTCTAATTTTGCACTGTATCTTAGCATACAGCATCTGCGACTCCAGTTTTGTTTCTTGAACTTTAGGTTTATCGGGGGATTGAGGGATTAGAATGACAGTGTTTACAGAGGTGTTTAGTGATGAGAAGCTCTAAGAGGTGCCCTTCCCTCTCCTCTCTCATTTTTAAGGTGAAGCCTCTTCTCTTAGCTGGGCCATGGTAATGGGCTGAAATAGAGAAGGGTCTGGGATGGAAACCAGCCACTTTGTATAGGATCTGTGTCTCTCAGGGGAGCTGGGGTTTGGTACTTAGGGAGAAAGAAGGGACGTACTTCTAGGAGTCTACTCTAGCAGCCCAGAGATGAACAAGAAAAGAGACCAAATTCCCCAAGTCTCTTGGGTGCAAGGTTTGTTGGGGTTTTGGAGAGGTCAATTCCAGAGCACAGCGTCCAGGCACAGAGTCCCAGATTTTGACTGGCAATTTGTATTTCACCGGTAAAGAAGATCCTGTGGCGGTTCTGGTGTGCTCTTTGCAGCTGTTGACAGATGTGAACAATCCATTGCCATGTGGACTCCTTATAATATTTCAGTGTTTGCTGAGGCAATGATTCCACTGTCTGCATGTGATTTCAGAGGGTAGCAAAAGACCTAGAAAGAGGCGAGAAACTAAAGCTCAGGTGTCTTACTTGGAAGGGGGCCAATAAGTACGTTAGTGCATGGAGTGGATGTTGCAGCTGAGACCAAATTCTAAGGTTGATTCTGCCTGGAGTAGATCTGTAATCTTGTTTTTTTGCTCCATCATTTTTTTTTTTTTTCCAGGTCTGAGCAAACACAAGCCATCCTTGAGTTCCTGGTTCTGGTAGGTTCCCAAGCGAGCAGCATCTGTTGGATGGAGGAGCAGTTCATGCTTGGATGTTTTTAGAGGGCTGACCCAGCACTGGTGTCAGGGCCATCAGTTAGACAGTGGGAGAGGGGAGCAATGAAGTTGGTAATTACACACCACAGCACTGTTGACCTCCAAGAGCAGGTGGCGGGAGCAAGTGAAATTCCAGGCTCTGTCACTCAAGATTCATTTTCGCTCTTGTGTTTAGGCCTGAGGGGATGCTCACTGATCTGGAAGAGATTGTCTACACTGTTTTGTTAATAATAAGGACAATAAGAAAATTATGTATTTAATACAGAAGGATATTTTTCCTTTCCTTAGTTATTTCAAGGTTGCTATTATATTTTTAAAACCTCTGTCTCTTTATTGCTGTCTCTTATGTACATATATATATATATATATATGCAACATTGGGAAGATCAGGATCTGTAGCTATAGTAAGAGTTCAATATTTACTGCTTCTCTTTTTATTATTCATTATTATTTTAAGTTTATTTATTTATTTTGAGAGAGAGAGTGTAAGCAAGGGAGGGGCAGAGAGAGAGAGAGAGAAAGAGAGAGAAAGAGAATCCCAAGCAGGCTCCACACTGTCAGTACAGAGCCTGACATGGGGCTTGAACTCAAGACCATGAGATCATGACCTGAGCTGAAACCAAGAGTCAGACGCCGAACCAACTGAGCCACTCAGGCGCCCCCAATATTCACTGCCTCTATAGAACTGGTCCTTTGGTAAGGCCTTTGCAGCCCTGATATTTCCATTTCTTCACAATTGCCTCCTTTTACAGAGCCACCATTATTCCTGTGTCACAGGTCTAGAGAGGAGGGCTGACAAAGTGACACCCAAGCCCGGGCAACAGATTGGGTGAATATCCTTCAGGCTACCCAGTTGTGCTTGCAGTTTTCAACTTCTCTCGGAGCTGTGGTTCCCAGTTCTGTTCCCCCTTGGTCTCCAGCATCTCTCCCTACCAGTGATGCAGCTTCGCTTCTGGCCTTCAGTGGGGTGCGGAGCCGAGTGAACTGTCTTGGATGACTTCCTCAGTCCTGAGCAGCCCACAGTCGAGGGGGGTGTGGACAGCGGGACATAACAGCTTTGGTTTCCCTAGCTCTTGAGCCTCTTAAGATAACAGACCCCAGTGTGCAATTGATGTTCGGGACAGATAGAGGTCTTGGTAGAAGCTGAGATCACTTTCCAATTTCACTGAGATTATGAAAACAACGTTTGTGAACTTGGAATCCTAGCACTCCTGACCCTGAGCATTTTCTTTTTCTTTTGTCACAGACTTCTTTGAAGACCAAGTCACCGTTTCCTTCAGCTTGAGACAATGTTTCAGGTGATAAGAAAAGACAAACTATCAGAAACCCCAGAGGTGCCAATTACCCACTTTTTTCATGCTAACAACTTGCATTTCTACTCATTGGTTTATACAAGCGTAACCATCTCTTTCTCTTAACATGCTGGAGGTGGGGTGGGGGTGGGGGTTGTTCCAAAGTAGCCAGATCAGACTTTTTAATAGGCAAGAGTTGAAGGGGGGAAAAAAAAGGTAAATTGACTTTTTACAGGAAACACAGCATTCCTCAAAAACGATTAAACATTCTGTCATCCAGAATATCCCTATCCTGTTGACCTTATTTACAGATTTCATGAAAAATACATCATCATAACATTGATATATGGACCCTGTAGCATCCAATTTCTTGGAGGCATCTGTACCTGATAAGGATGCTGGTCATGCACTCATAAACGTGGGGGCAATATAAATGAGATGATGCCCCATGGAATATAATACACATAGATGCTTTTCTAAAATACACTCATATCTGTTGGAAATAAGGCAATTTGGCTCTCCACCTTGGCTCTGAATGAAATAATGTTCTGGGTTGGGGAGGCAGGTAATAAAAGCCACAATTGTGAAGTGTTACTGGCAGTCCTTTCATTGTTACTGCAAGCTGGGCATACATTTGTCTTCATTGTCAAAGTGCTGGTGTTGTTTACAAGTTAAAGACAAGGAAGCCAGGAAAGCTTATTCAGGTCTCTTGGCTGGGAAAACACCGTTTCCTCATCACGAATCCCAAATTACATTTTGAGCTGGAATTAGGCGACACATCGCTTTAGATTTGGTCAGATTTTCCTTGGTGCTTTCCTCATACCTGCCTCTGGGGTTTGGAGGACCTGGAAATAGTTGTGATTAGAGGGTGATGTGAAAACAAACAGAGCCATTTCTGCCCCCACCAGGTTTCAGCTGACTGGATACTGAGAATAGCCTTGGCGTCTAGCCTTTGCCTATTTGCAAAACCTTTACCAACTTTCCTCATCCCTCAGGGGAAACAAAAGGTGGGTGCAGTAATTTTGGAGGTGGAGTGAGGGTTGTTAAACTCCTTCACTGCAGACAGTGATGCAGGTAGGAAAGCTTTATTCTGCATCCAGGCCTCCATCTATTTACAATCAATCTTGATTATCAGGACAAAGCTCAAAACCAGCAGGCACCTGACTCTCAGAGCAGCTCTCACACCTACTGGATGAAGAACAAGAAGGAACTTGTAATCCTTCCTTGTACTTTGGAGAAAAAGCAGCCCAACCCTCTCAATCGGAGGTATTTATGGGAGGGGGTTTGGCATAGCTGGAAGGGAAATGCACACACACACACACACACACACACACACAAACACACTTCAAAACAAATCTAAAATGCAAGGGACTTCAGCGATGGGAACAGGGACTGAAATTCCAGCTCAGAGCTTGCAAATCCTCAGTAAGCAAAAAGCAACCCTCTGTGTGCCCCATCCTCATTTATGACCGGTCAACAAAGCAACTGCAGGTGATCTCAACTGCTGATGCTGCTGAGGAGGCCTCTCAGATGGCCGGGCTCCTGCAAACTTATTCACTGCCTCATTAAAGCAATTTCGAAATCAATTCCGGATTTGACAAGCCGTCAGTACATTGTTGCTTCTCGGTGATGGGAGTGACATGTTAACAGCAATTAGACTTTTGCACACGCACGTTGAAGCCTGTTCAGCATATTCTTTATTAGAAGAGCCTAAAAAGCGTTATTATAATCATCTAACCTGGGGTCATGGACACATGCTCTATGATCTCTGCCTCTGTCAGCAGTCCCCTTGGTGAAATTTTGCCTATTGTCCGTAGAGATTAAAAGGAAGTGCTTACCCCAGATGCGATATTGGAAAATCAAAGGTCAGAGCAAAGCTTGTGGTAACCTCCATGTTTTTTAATACAAGTTATAGGAGCAATCAGATTAGCATGAACAGATACTGCTCCTTCTAACAGATGGAGCGGGATTCTTATGCAAACGAGGGAGGACAGGCTTCAGTCTCGTTTGGTGGCCACATGAGTGGCGATGTTGTTATCTCGACTGTGGTTGGCCAGCACTTGGATAGTGAAGATGGCAAAGCCTTCACTCCAGTTCAGCAGAGGCTTATCAGTCCTTTATGTCATGGAAAACTACTCTCTTCTGTAATAAAATCATCCTGTCCTGTTTGGAATGGCGCTCTTTGTAGACAGTTCTCTTGGTCAGCTGAAGTTACCAGCGGGAGCTGTGTTCCTCTCTGCTTTGGGAGCCCAGTGGAACCGACTGAAAACGAATATTGTAACCTGATTTTCCCAAGACTCTACCAGCCAAATGAGATCCAGATAAGTCTCAAATCTCATCGGACCCTATTTATTTCTGGGGAGTCTCAAGACAGAGTCTGTCACATGCCCACAAACAATTCTCTCCTGGTCTTCTCTTCTGATTTCTGCTTGGATGGCTACCATTTGAGAGTAGTTTTATGCCCAGTATTTAGTGTGAATAACATCCCCTCAGGTAAGTACTTGTATTATAACCACTTTGAAGACGAGAAAACAGGAGAGTAGCAAGGTTCAGCCAGTGGCTTGGTGTCTCATGGCTACAACACCGGATGCAAGCTCAGGCAGTCTGGCTTCCAGTCTCCCACAGTGAGTCATTACCCTGCTGGCCTCTTGAGCCAAAGCTGGTGCCTACCCAAGGGGACCACCTCCCCAAACTCCCAACGTTGCAAAATAGTCACTGTTCCAAGTAAATATTTATTGACTGACTGATTTACTGAAAATGAATGAATTCTGATTGACTTCATGATGGCCAAATTCATGCAGTTATATGATATTTCAAATTCCCAGGCTTCCCAAGCACACCCAGTTTGCTTACAACTGACCTATTTAAAATTGCAAACAACTCTCAACTCTTGTAGTCCTTATCCCCTTTCCCCACTTTAAGTGGTGATGCTCATTGCCACTGACATATGGTGTATTTTGTTTGCCTATCTCTCCCACTACAATATAAAGGCAAGAATTTTTCAATGTTTTGTTCACTGCTGTTTCAGTGCTAGAACAGTGCCAGCAACAAACTAGGGTCTTGATAATTGTTGAGTAAATGAAAGGGTTATGTATTTCAGGTATAAATGGGGTGGGGAATGGGTCCTATCTTTGGTTGAGAAATATATTCAGAAATATATTCACAGACCCACTGATGAAAAATACAGCACAAAAAGCTGGGAGGAATTTAGCACTCTTCTTACCATCTTTGTCACTTTTAGAGAGTCATTTGCTTTTGGTAACACCAAGTCTTTGGTAACACTAAGTAGAAATAGAACTAAAGGTCCCTAAAAGTCCTTGTCTGGAAGACTTCCCACCCCACATTCTACCCACTTAGTGTGACCAGATCTAGAGATTTCCTTTTCCACATCGCTCATTATTAAAGATCTTCCCAGAAAGTACCCCCCTGATCTGATGTTGCCCCCTGCCCCTTTGGGTTGCTTCCTGGTTGGCTGACTGCAGGGGCTTTAGAGGGTCCCTGTTGTTTTGTTGGATCAGGGGGTTGCTTAGCTTTTGAAGCAGGCCTGCTCATTGCTCATTTCCTCCAGGCACTTGTTTTTAAAGCCAAAGCTTCAAAGGCAAGCAACATTTGAAATTCCTCAGCTATTCATCCAGTTGGTAAAACTAGATGCACACCCTCAAGAAGCCATTTGTTACTTTCATCAGGTTCAGCAGATAATCAGGAAGCCACCATTTGGAGGATGAGCTGACAGTTTATCATTAGAATCAGTAGGTCTGCAGAGGGTGTGCCTGGGGTTAATACTTTAATGTTAAGTTTTCCAAAGAGAAGTTTTAGGAAAATTGAGTGTGGAAATTTGCACATGTGTGTGCGTATTTGATGATGATGATGATGATGGTGGTGGTGGTGGTGGTGGTGGTGATGGTGATGATTTTGGATGGTGGGTAGGCAAAAGGCTGAGAAGAAATCATAGCATTTCCATCAAGAAGTTTTCAAAGTGTGGTCCAGGCATCCCTGGGGGTCCAGAAAACTTTTTAACCTTTTTAGGGGTTCTGTAAAGTCAAAACTATTTTCATAATAACACTAAGACGTTATTTGCCCTTTTCACTGTCATTCCCTCATCAGTGTACTGAGAAGTTTCCAGAAGCTACCTGTCATGTGATATGGCAATAGAATGAATGCAAACACTAGTATCAGAAACTAGCTGTCCCCTATTAAGCCAAACACTAAAGAGATTTGCAAAAAACCATAAAATAGTGGTTTAATTATAAAAATATAGCTACCTTCCACAAGGTAGCTCTTCCCCTTTAGTTATAAAAATATAACTTCTCCCTTTAGTTATAAAAATATAGCTACCTTCCATAAATTATATTTTTATGTTAACATATAATAGGCTTATTATTTTTAAATGATTTAATAAATTTAAACAAATTCTCAGTTTTAATTTTTAACACAGTAAAGACTGGAATGAATATATATATATATATATATATACACATATACATATATATATACACACATATATACATACACATATATATGTGTGTGTATGTATATATATATGTAATATATTGTATACATATATATATTCCGCTATATAAAAATACTTTCAGATCCTCAAAATTTTTAAAAGAGTAAAGAGGTTGAGACCAAAAACTTTGAGAACCACAGTAATAGGGCAGTCAAAACTTGGTCTGAATAAAGCCGCAGAGAAGTATACATTTCAGAACAAGAAGGATCCTTGAAGGATGATCTGGTCCAGTCCCCTTGCTTGCTCAGGCAGGCTAGTATTACTCTTTTTTACATATGGGATTACTGAGACCCAGAAGGTTCACAGGCTTCTCCCAAACTCCACAGCTGTTGAGTGCAGAATTAGGGAAAAGAATGAGGCTGTGGCAAGACTGGGACACAGGTCTTATTCCTTTTTCTGCAGACAACTCTACCCATTACCCCACTCTGCCAGGAACATGAATGGTCCTTATTAAGAAAACATAAACAACAAACATACCAATTTATCTTCTTCTTTTCTCTTTTTCTTTGGCTGTTAAATTTATCTTTGGTAATTTTTCTGGTGGTGGATCTGAATGTGCTAAATAGAACCATTTATTTGCTTAGCTTATTGGGTTTAAAGGCTGTGGTTCTGAAGTTGGTGATGTTGGCCATGCTGGCTGCAGTCCTCACGGGGGTCAGCTTGTGAGGGATCCACCTCCATGCTCATGAGGCTGTTGGCAAGCCTCAGGTTCTGGCTGGCCGTTCACTAGAGACTTTAGTCCCTTGCCACATGGATCACTCCACAGGGCAGCTCACAACATGGCAGCTGGTTTCCCTCAGAGTGAGAGTGAGAGGGGCTACCCAAGATGGAACCCATAGTCTTCTTGTCTCCCAATCTCGGTAATGACACCTCAGCACTTTTGCTATATTCTTATTTTTAGACGTGAGTCACTAGGTCCAGTCCACATTCAAGGGGAGGGGATTATGCATAGGTATGAATACCAGGAGGCAGGGGTCATTGGGAGCCATCTTAAAGGTTGATTACTACAACCTCTAACCTAACATTTGATCCTCTCACTCATCCAGTGACCTCATCACACAGTGCCTTTTAAGTGTAAATAACCTGTGCTCACTATCTATGGGAAGTCTGATACAAAGGTTAAAAACATGAACTCTGTAGCCTATCTTCCTGGATTTGACCTCATCTCTACTGTTTTGATAGCTGCTGACCTCAGGCAAGTAACGCTGTGTCTCAGTTTCCCACCCATAAGATAGGGCTGATAACGTTGCTCCGTCATGGGACCTGGTGTGAAAATTGAGTTAATACATATTACAGAGTTGTTAAAACTGTGGCTGGCATGGAGTAAGCATCAAATAGGTACTTACGGTTATAGGTTTCCCCTGCTATCTGAAAGCAGATATTAGGCTTTTCTGATACCTTAGGGCACGTCTTGCTAACCAACGCCCGGAATAAATTGAGCTAAAGCATAGATGCTCACAGGCACAGTTCAAAGCTATGGTGGCTTGATACTGCGTGAAGTTCCCAGGGAAGGAGGCTGGTGGCATGAGTCTCACTGCTCGAGGTGTATGCTGCCTCTATCATGGCTCACGGCAAAACCAGTGCTGAACACTGGTTTGCTTTTCACCTTTTTTCATAAAAGAAAAAATAATTTTGGATTCCTTTTGGTTAGCACAAATACTAATGTAGGGCTTTCATGAAAGTGAAGTGGCATAACGTGAAGGTTTGAAAAGTATGGATAGGGGCACCTGGGTGGCTCAGTCGGTTAAGCGTCCGACTTCAGCTCAGGTCAAGATCTCGTGGTCCATGAGTCCGTGAGTTCGAGCCCCGCGTCGGGCTCTGGGCTGACGGCTCAGAGCCTGGAGCCTGTTTCTGATTCTGTGTCTCCCTCTCTCTCTGCCCCTCCCCCGTTCATGCTCTGTCTCTCGCTGTCTCAAAAATAAATAAACGTAAAAAAAAAAAATTAAAAAAAAAAAAAAGAAAAGTACGGATACCTGTATCACTATTATGTGCCAGGAACGTTATACAACTTACTTATTGCCAGCAATATCCCCATGAGGTAGGTATTTTCACACCATCTGACTAATGAAAAACTAATGCTTAGAGAGTTTAAGCATCTTGCCCAACCAAGGTATATCATCACTGGAAAATAATGGGACCGGGATTCTTTATTGGGGTTGTATAATCCTAGTTCTGGCCTTCTACTCTTTTACTTTGGGGAATACACCATGGAAAGAAAATGGTCAGGGAGAGTAAACTAAGAATATACTTAATCTGGGGCACCTGCCTGGCTCAGTTGGTTAAATGTCCAACTCTTTATTTCGGCTCAGGTCATGATCTCACAGTTTGTGGGATTGAGCCCATGTTGGGCTCTGCATTGACAGTGCAGAGCCTGCTTGGGATTCTCTCTCTTTCTCTCTCTCTCTCTGTCTCTCTTTCTCTCCCCCTTCCCTGCTTGTGTGCTGTGTCTCTCTGTTTCAAAAAATAATAATAATAAAAACATTAAAGAAAAGAATATACTTAATGTGCTGATGTAATTATGAATTAAAAGGAAGATACTTTTTGATCATGCCTATGTACACCATTGAGCGTTTTCTAGGACTAAATTAAACTTTGAGAATAATGACTGGCAGCCAGACAGACTCAAAAATAACCGAGTACTTAAGCTATAATTGCTTACCATGTGATTTTCCCATCCTTTCTATGGTACTTACCTTGCAATTAAATGATCAATAGTTATCCTGTAAGTAGCAAGTATGCCCATGAAATTTGTGACCTGGAAAATCAGCCATTATAAGAGTGGAAGTGTTAAATGGTCTGGAAATGATCAGTGAGAAGGTAAGGATGCCTCCTCCTTTTGACATATCTACTGAGGCACTAAATTCAGAGATACCCAAACAAGTTCCCAGGCTTTGAGTTGACACCATCTGCAGCCCCTTCCACACAGGAGCTGGAGCTGCCTATAGTGGTGTCTCCGTCCAGGCTGGAGCGTCTCTTTGTACATCTAGGTGGGGAGGTGTGGCTCTCTAGACCTAGCCAATAAACACTCCATCATCAATTTTCAGGCCAGTGCATGACTAAGCATGGCCAAGTGTGGCCCGGTGGCCTGCTGCGTTGGTTGCTCTTAGCAGACCTGGGCGTGTTTCCTGTGACTTTCTTGTGGAGAGAAACTTCAGGGAAGGCAAATGTGTGTCGATGGGCCATGGGAGATTGGGGGAGCAACCACTCCTTCCAAGTTCGGTGCAGGCAGACTATATTGGGGTGAAGGCAGCACTGCTGGTCTGTGTATCCTCTCCAGAAAGAGATAGTTCCTGAATTACTCATTCAGGAGTAAGGAAGAAGGGCAAGACCAGTTATTTTCCCTGAAGAACTTACGTCTTTACTGGGCATTTGTGATGGATTCACATGAGCCAATAAAGAGTGTTGCAGGGCAGTGGGAATATCAGAGTAACTGAGAATATCAGAGACTCTGGAACATTCGGAAAAGGTCTAGTGGGAAGGGTAGGGTTTGAGCCAGGCCTGCAAAGCTTTAACTAGGCAAAAAGGAAGGAAAAACCCAAGCTCTTTGGCTTCCTAAGATATGGCCATGATCTTCTTTTTCAAGCCTTGGATCCAGGAAAGCAGCTTAGTGTAGAAAAAGGCTTTGGAATTGGGCAGGCTTGACTCAGAGTCCTGGATCTCCAATCACTAGTTGTTGGGACCTAAAGCAAGTCACTTTATTTCTTTGAAGTTCTTTTCTCCCACCTACAAAACAGGAATAATAAAGCCTACTGAGAGTAATGCTAAAGACATATGTACTTATGAAAACATATGTGCTTGACATAATAGGTGCTCAAGTAACATTAGTTCCCTTCCTTTTCACTTCAGGGACTCTCCTGGACCCCGTTAGGCCTGCATGCCCAGCCAAGCAAATTCCTATCTCCACATCATCTTATACCAGTCTTAGTGTCTTGAAACCCTCCATCAAAGCTGTCATCAAATGCCACCTCCTCCCTGACCTTCCTCAGCCCTTCAGCCATAAGAGATCTTTCTTCAAATTCTCCTAGTCTCTCTGCCAGACATTCATCTGAGTCTCACTGGGTTTTTTCTACTAGATTACATGAGTATACTCCCATCTCTTTTGCCAGGGAATAAGCTCCTTGGGAGCATTGATCAGATCAGGTTTATCTTTCTAGAGCCACAGCAAGAGCAAAGACCACAGGGGTGGGCATGGCCGTGCTGTGTTCAGGGGCACAACATCAGCATGGCTAAGAGGGATGGTTTGGGTCAGGGCAGTGAAAACCTGGAAGCTCAGGAGCTTCAAGGTATTTGTCCCAATTCTGCTTCCCTGCTTGAGCACGGCACCCTTTCCACAGCCTTTGAGGTTGACTTGATACAAATCTGAGTCTGGTTCACTTTAATGTACTTAACACACAAACTGGAAACTGTCTTTCCCACAGAGCTAGTTATATCAGTTCTCTGGAGGAGAGGTGACTATATCTGGGTCATAGTTTTAATTGGGACAGTCAGCTCTAACGGACATGCTCTAAAAGACGGGTTGGGTGTGCCCATCTCTGCCAATTAGGAAGCTGGCTGGGGTTGCCCCAGTGGATGTGTAGAATTTGTTAAACCTCCCGTATAGTTCACATTGTAGGCCATTCTGTCCTCACTTGTTCACAGAATTAAAACTCAAGAGAGAGGAATGTAGCTGCCTGACCCTCCACCAAAGAGTCTCTCCTCTCCAAAGCCAGGATGCTTTGAAGGAAAAATTCTAAAGTAGATCTGAGACCGCTTAAATTAGAACTAAAGAAAAACCAATTCCAGGTGATGGGGTATGGAGAACACATTTGAGTTGAGTGTCACATTAGCCAGATGGAAAGCACCTGGCTATTTAAAATTTCTCCGATTTTTCCACAGGTTTAGTGCATTTTCAGAAGGGTCTGTAGTGATTATATTCATAATTCCGAAGGTCACACAACTAGTTGTTACCAGAGCTGAGCCTAGTGATGCTATCTTCTATTTACTTTGTGCTTTTTACACTTTTTAAGTTCTTTTGCATACTTTTGTTTCTCAAAACCAGTTGTACAGGGATTACTGTCCCCATTTTAAAGATGAGGCAGTTGAGGTTCAGAGTCAGAGTCAGCTGAATGGTAAAACTTCTGGTGAAGAGCTGCTTTCTCTGTTCATCTCTCCTTGTCCCCTCCTGTCTCGACAGAGAGTTTGTAATTAGCACTGGAACCAAGTGTGGGTGTCTGCAGAGATGATGTGCTGGGGTTCTGTGTATGTGACAGAAGGAGAACCCTCAAGGACATGACCACCTCGGGAGACTGCGGGAGCGTCATTTATCCACCACTGAACCTTGGAAATCCCCGGGCTGTGGAGCCCGGGACCGCTGTGCCTTCCCCAAGAAGTTCAATGGCAACACTGCTGGCATGCTATGTAAACCTCAGGCACACATTTTCAGACAACCGTTAGCAGGCCACAGAAGTTCCCCAAGACACTTGGTAAACCTTCGTCAAATCTGTTCTGACTTTGTGTGGGCGGCTGGGTTTCATCAAGAGGGTGCCAAAAGCAGCAACCCCAGTAGGGCTGAATCTGGACAGAGCAGGGCCTCCGCTCTTGCCTTCCTGCCTCCCGTGCTCTATAATCCCCCTTTCTGAAATGCAAACCCTGACCCAATGCTCACATATTACACATGCTCTTTTAGGTGCAAGCTTTGCTGGAATGAGATATTATGAGATCGTTTCTCTAAATTTATTCTCAGATTCTGCAGAATTACCTGTGAGGAAATCGGCTGTGGGCTCTGTTGGTTCTTAAAACACACTTAAGAGACGCTATCCACTTGGCATTGCTACTGGGTTCAGTCACTTTTCCTAGTGATTTCTGCAGTTAGTACTGAAAGGCAGACAGATTGTAGTTTTTAAAACTTGATGGTGGGGCGCCTGGGTGGCGCAGTCGGTTAAGCGTCCGACTTCAGCTCAGGTCACGATCTCGCGGTCCATGAGTTCGAGCCCCGCGTCGGGCTCTGGGCTGATGGCTCAGAGCCTGGAGCCTGCTTCCGATTCTGTGTCTCCTTCTCTCTCTGCCCCTCCCCCGTTCATGCTCTGTCTCTCTCTTTCTCAAAAATAAATAAACGTTAAAAAAATTAAAAAAAAATAAAAACTTGATGGTGAAGTTTGGAAAAAAAAATCTTTACTTGTCTTCAATTTTCATTTGTCGAGTCCCACCTTTCCCAAAAAGTTACTAGACTTTGCTGGTTTCATCACAGCAAACAACAAACAAGCAAACAAAAAACAACCACAAGAAGCTGCTTTTGTCCACAGAGTGAGTTGCTGGTAGCTAGGGTCAGGGCAGCCCGCACCATGAGTTTCAGAGACAAGCCAGATGGCTTCATAAACAGATTCCCTGGGTGGCTGGGGCAGAGGTGAGGACAGACGATGAAGATGGGGGTGTAGGAGTGAAGCTGGAAATCTTTCGTAAAGACAGGAATGGGAAACAGGGAAGCAAAACATCTGTGTTGGTGTTTAAGAAAGGCTAAGTAACGGGGCTGCTGGTATCAGACTGTTAGTATCTGTAGGGGACCTCAAAAGACACGTGTCTAAAGTTCCCATAAACCTCAGATAGATAAATCCTCTGGTCTTTCTTCCCAACTTTCAAAAGCAGTGTGTATTACTCAAGAAAAACCACAAAGCTTTGAGCTGGCACTGGTTAGCCCAATATAAGGTCAGATTTTGCATAGGAGATTCAGAGACAGGAAATACACTGGCGTAAAAGCAGTCAAGAGGACACTGAAATAATACCACCATTTCCAGTCTTCACACCAAGACATGCTGTCATCTGTGTCATCTGTGGGCTTTTTTTTTTTTTTTTTTTCTGATGGTTTGTTTGCAAAATGACTACAGCACATTAGTATTGCCAGGGAGCCTCTGTTGTGAATTTCTGCAGGATGGAAGGAGGGGCAATTTTGCCATGCAACCTGGAATCTATTCTCAGGAGGGAGGTGGAGGAAGGAGATGCTGGTCTGACCAATGAGTCTGTGTAATGACTCCCACACTTAAACAGAATAGAACATTGGGATCTTCTCTCATCAAGAGTGGTGTCAAAGTTGCCCCAAAGAAAACACCGCCATCTCTGCACATACTTACCAAACAGGTCTTTGGGACAGCGTCTTCACTGTGTGCCTTTTAAAACTGTATGCCTTTAGAGCATCATTCATCTCTGACAATTCTGCCAGGTTGGCCTGTTAAATTTTCAACTATTGAATTTTCATAATCCTTTTGTAAATGAATATGCTCCCAGCTGGCTATTACTCCCGAGAAAACTAGGAAGTGATCTGAAAAAGATGATAATTTATGATAATATAAAGCAAGACCAATTGTTCCTTTTGGATTAAACAGTTCAGAGTTGAACTGAAGTCCAGGGACTTGAATTTCTAATCAGTATTATCCAGTGTTAAAACTTTCTGGGCCAGTTTGGCCATCGGTAAAATTACTATTTAATAGATAATCAAGTGTATTTCCTGAGAAGGGTTAATCTAAATATATTAGCTGACCATGTCTTACAAGATTATTAATTAAACTTTTAAATTATAATACTCTCTATTAATAGGTATGTTCTGATTTTAGATTGAAGAGTCAGATATTTCCACATTAATTCAACATATCTACAAATTAGATTTAATGCCAATATCACAGGAATGGTAACATCAAGGTGATGTTTATAAACAAGGCTTATTTAAGAATTTTGTGGACTAAACTACTACTCCCAGAGATCCCCAGTCTATACATATCGAATCATAGACATTACAAGGCACCCACATTTCACATTAAATACACACATACACATGCAATTGTATGGATTTTTTATAAACCAGATTTAAAAATCATGTAGTTACTTATAACTTATTTATTTGTAATTGGCTATAGTTTCATGGCTATGATTGATGTATACTTAGAAATTCTTTTGAAGTGGAAAAATCTGACTTATAAATTTTTTCAAATGTAATTACATTTTTATAAATATTGAATTTAACAATTAGTGACATCACCATGTTTTTTATATTTGTAGGTATTAAAGCATTTATTTAGATTTTGTGATTTCATTTTTTTTTTTTTGTATTTTGAAACCAATACATTTTTTGCCCTCTAGTTTCTAACATTTCTATAGCTTCTTGAGAAGCTATAGTGCCTGATATTTATAGTGGCCCTGTTTATAAAATCATTTATAAAGTCATAAAATATCTCAGAAATTCATAAGACATTGAGCAAGCATCATTGTACCATTGTCACATTTTGTGTCTTGTGCTCAGCAGCTGGATTACATGGGTCCAGGAATCCAGAGGGATAAATCGGGTTGGCCCCTCATACTAACAATCCTAGTCCTAGGACCTAGTCCTAGATCACCTGGTCCTAGTGATCTACTTGTGGAGTTCAGATTTAACATCTGCTGAGGTACAAGTCCTGGCTTTGGTGAGAGGGGCTAGAGAACTACCAGCACAGGATCAAGTATAGTTTCTACTAAAGCACTCTAGGCTCCTTTTGCTGATGGACCATATTTGCAGGAATGAGTGACTCTGATTGTCATTAAGAACTAGGATTGCTGCTACACAGTAGGGACAGGAAGCAGTATGTTGTGAATGAAGGGGATTTGTTGGGGTGTCTCTAACAGCTTCCAAAGCCTGGTGTTAACTGTAAATGAGCAAGTGCAACAGCTGCAGTCCAAGAACAGTAAAGCAACTGGGATGGGTGGTTGAGGAGGGAATGGAAGGCTCAAGAACACGGAAATGTTAAAGTAGATTTGTTGTATAAAACCAGAGGACCTACCGCTAGGCTGAATTCTCCTCAAGGGCTTTACAGAGCACATCCTTCACAAAAACACTATGGAGAACACTAGTGAGGGAGGCACCAGCTTCATTTTCACAGACCTTGTAAATGCCAGGGCCTTGGCACTGTTTCTATGGTGCCTAGTGGATAAACAGCCTTGTTTATAAAATTGTCTGAGGGGCATGCAGGTGGCTCAGTTGGTTAAGCACCTGACTCTTGGTTTTGGCTCAGGTCATGATCCCACGGTTCGTGAGTTCAAGCCGTGCATCAGGCTCCATGCTGACAGTGCAGTGCCTGCTTGGGGTTCTCTCTCTCGCTCCCTCTCTCTCTCCTCGTGCCCTGCTTGTATGCTCTCCTTCTTTCAAAATAAATAAATAAACTTGAAAAAATTCTCTGAGAGCTTCTTTTAGGAAGATCAATAGGGACCATCTCTTGTGCTTCTTAGGCTGATACTCTTAGAGAAAGAGTTCTGAATATCATGGAATTTACACAATAAAAAACATAAAAGTACCATAAGGATGGTAAATCCAGATTCACGGCACATGAGATCATGAGTCTGATTTCAGTAGAATTCTTTCTTATCCAGCCTTATAGTCAACTTTCAAGATCCGCTCTCATCTGCTGCCTTAGTCCCTTCCAGCACATATAACCAAGTCTTGCAATACTTTGGTTATATATACTGTTTCCTCCCATAGCAGGGGCTGCATGTTCACTTGGATTGTGTTACAACCTGAATCCAGGTTTTAGTCTGAAGGCAGTGATGGGAAGCAAGGTGGTCTTGAGGAGGACAACCTACAAGGCACTTACCCCTGGTGAGGCCCTTTTGCTGGTTGTAGGTGAAGAGAGGCTGGTTTCATCTAGCAAGGGAGAGGGAGCTTTGTGGTAGTCTGAAGATTAAGAAGATTCTGAGCGTTCCAGTTTGGCAGCTCATCTACCCGAGTGTTCCTGTCCTGAGTTTCTCTATCCCACAATTTCTATATTAGGATTTTGACTTTTTCCGAGAGACCTGTTGAGGCTGTGTATTCAGTCTTCTTTGTAGCTCTGCTGCTCTTATTATTAAATTCTGGGCATGATTTTCAGCACAGCCTGCCCTCTGGCTGCAGGAAATAAGCCATATCTCCTAGCTCAAACACTGCAAAGGAGGCATTTCTTCACAGGATGTCCCAAAGTTGATAGTTGACTGACTAGAGCGTCTCTTTTTCTTTTTCTCAAAGTATCTAAAGCCATCGACAAGATCTGTATAACTCCATAATTCTTAAAATTACTATTGCCTCTGCCATTCAAAGGTCACCACTACCACATAAGCCAATGCTTCACCTTCTACCCATGTTTCATCCAAATTGGCCACCAGTGAGAGTGTTGGTAATTGTGATGGTACAGCACACCAGGACTTACTTCATTACTATCAGCAGTGGAATCTTTCTGACCCATGAATTAGAATTCCAAACCCCATAATAAGGGTCTTCTTTCTAGGGCCACTTCTGGTATCCATTGTCTTAACCTGGATTTTCACCAAAAGTGTGACCCTGAGACAAGAGCTTACATCCAGAGTATTTCATTTTATTTTTTTAACTTTCTAAATGTTTATTTATTCTTTGAGAGAGAGAGAGAGCATGAGCAGGGGAGGGGCAGAGAGAGGAAGACAGAGAATCAGAAGCAGGCTCCAGGCTCTGAGTTGTCAGCACAGAGCCTGATGCGGGGCTTGAACTCACGAACTGCAAGATTATGACCTGAGCTGAAGTTGGGTGCTTAACTGACTGAGCCATCCAGGTGCCCCCAGATTATTTTAGGAAGTGACCCCAAGGTACTAGGAAGAGTGTGATAGCCAAAGAGGGAAAGTGAATTTGAGACAGCATTGTTAAGTTAATGATTTGGTCATTCCTCTGGGAGACTGGCACTTGATTCCAATGGGGGTCCTTCTGAGGGGTTGTGTAGCATGTGCCTCAGGAATGTCTGCTTAGGAGACACAGGACAGGAGTATTTATTCAATGTATCCACTATCTCCTTTTCTCCATTAGTCAAGGTTTAGCTTATGGGGTGTTAACTCCTTACACTTCCAGGCTTATGCACCTGTTAGAAATGCATGGTATCCCACATGGCAATGCAGAGAAGTTCTGGGGCAGCTGAGACAGGGTATTATCAGGCTATTCCTGCCCATACTGGTGTCTTGTCATTGGCTAAGATGTAAAGGTGAGCCAGGAGGACATGAGGCAGAGCACACATCATGTCCCCTCAGGACCCATCCAAGACCTCATCTGTTAAGCTGAGACCAGAATAGAATGTAGAAAATGTATCCAATGGAGTGTGTGCTATTCTCTCTCTCTTTTTTAAATGTATGTGTAGAAAAAGGCCACATTTTGTTTTCTTTCTTTTTGTGGTTTTTTAAACAGTTAAACCATGGAGATAATAAAATACTCATATAAGAAAGTCATTTGTGTATTTCAAAGGAAAAGAATAGTAAAGAAATGAAAGGAAAACAAAGGAAAGGCCAGTTGCCCAAAGGACTTAGAAGTAAAATATGACCTTGAATGACTTGTACTGAAGATACTCTACCCTTCTATTCTGTGGGAGCTCTTCCTCATTGTGCAGGTCCCAGTTCCTCTCTCCTCTGTGTTTTCTCCAGCTCTTTCCACTTTCCCTGACTCTGCAGGTCCTGACTCTCCCCCCAGGGTCACTCGCTCTCTCACTTGTGCTTCCAAAGCTTTTGACACAAACTTCTGTTCCAGCATCTGCCACATTGTACAGCAACTTTGACCTTCCAATAGACTGGGGCCTTCTATCATTTTTTTCCCTTGATGCCTTTTCTAGCACCTCCTATGAACTCAATTTCTGAATTTCAGTCATTGTATCATTTAGCAGATGAGCTTTCAGGGTCTGCTATGTGCTGGACACAGTGGAAGAGACCCCATGTTGTAAGACCCAGGTCCTGCCCTCCAGTGGGTAGGCCAGGAGTTGGCTGATTAAAAGTCCAACCCCATTATAAAGCCTGAAATCCTAATTTCAGCTGTTAGACTGATGGTCCTGAGGGGAATAAACTCTCGAGGTGAGCCAGGGAGATAATGGTTCCATCAGAAGTGAAGACACTTCTTCACTTCTGGAACTAGGAGCTTGGTAACATTCCTATAGGGGTCTGAACACACATGTCCCACCTCATGCAGGAATGTGTTGGGAAGATCCCAGAGCAATGCCCTTGCCTGAGTCAAAGTGAGCCTGGGAGGGGAAAGACAGGGATGTAGGGTATGGACCAAATCAGATTGCTACAACCTGTCCAGTTGTATTCAGAAATGAGGAATTGTTGGTGTCTTCCTTAGAACAATTGTTCCTCAGAATGAGAAGCAATTTAAACACGATCTGCACTGCCTGGCTCAACCCAAGTTCCTTCCCCAAACCTTTACTCGATCCACACCTGTTGGCCTTCTATCCAGGTCAGGCTTCTCTCCCAGAAGCAAAGTCACCTGGTGCCATTAGGACTTTTCTCTTTTTTTTTTTTTTTAAATTTTTTTAATGTTTTATTTATTTTTGAGACGGAGAGAGACAGAGCATGAACGGGGGAGGGTCAGAGAGAGAGGGAGACACAGAATCGGAAGCAGGCTCCAGGCTCTGAGCTGTCAGCACAGAGCCGGACGCGGGGCTCGAACTCACGACCGTGAGATCATGACCTGAGCCGAAGTCGGATGCTTAACCGACTGAGCCAGCCAGGTGCCCCAGGACTTTTCTCTTTTAAGCGGCACTAATCAGGACTTCTAGGCTGGGCTGGCCCTCAAATCAGACTGCAAGCCTTCAGAAACACCCTGGAGGAAAGGATGATTCAAAGATGCTGCTCGCACTCTGAGTATCAACTCAGTTTCAGTTCTAGGTCAAGAGTTCAAACAGCCCAGACAAACGATCCCCTGCTCCTTCAAAGTCACATCCCTTTGTGCCAGTCTGAGGTTTCTGGTCAGGTATTTGTGAAAGCTTGTCTAGACCTCACTTTACATATGGTGGTGTGTTCTGTTCACCTGGAAAAATTTCATGAATTATTTTGTAAGCATCCAGATGGTCCAACTTGTCTGTGGGGAGAGAAGTGGCTGTCTGATTTGTCATTTTTATTCTTTTCTTAAATTGAGGCAAGTTTACATAACACAAAATTAACCATTTTAAGGTATACTATTCAGTGACCTTTTGTACTGTCACAATATTATATAACTACCCCCTATATCTAGGTTCGAAACATTTTTATCACCACAAAAGGAAATCCCATATCCACGAAGCAGCCCCTTCTCCCTCCCTCGCATAGGTGCTGGCAACCACCACTCTACTTTCTGTCTTTCTGGATTTATCTATTTGGATATGTCATCAAAATGTCATCATACAGATGGAAACTTGTGTGTCTGGTTTCTTTCTTTCAGCACATTTTCAAGGTCCATCCATGTTGTGGCATGTATCAGAACTTTTTTCCTTTTTATGGCTGAGTCTATTGTATGTTTATACCACATTTTATTTATCCATCCTTCACTTCTATTTTTTTGCGATGTCTCAAGATCCTGGACGTTGGGGAGTCTGAAACTGGGTGACTGGGGCTATTCTTTGTTCTTCAAAAGGAGTAGCAAGTCGCAAAGGAAATGAAGACAGACCAAGGTGTAATTCTCTACAGTCGACACCTTCAGATGAAACACACATTCAGCTGGTCACAAATGCTTCCTTCTTCTGACTTTGTTGTCAAAGAAATGTAGGAAGGATTGTTGCTGTATTTTATTTTTTTCTTGTTCAAGATAAAGTACCAAGTTTGAATTCCCTAAAGTGGGGCTGCCTTTATCCAATTAGATAGCTTCTTAATGCTCTTAAAGTGGACTTTTTCAGCACGATAGAAACACAGTTCTTCAAATCTCTCAATATAAATACAGCAGGGCTCAGACAGTGAGATGGGACAGATACCTGCCTAGGGTAGGGTTTGGTGTCTGGATCTGGCTTGTCTCCCACTCTTGGGGGCCTAGCCTCCACATTATCTCTAGCCCACCATTTGTACCAATAGGACCAAAGACCGATGAAGACCAAGAGAGCTGCTCTTTCTGTGACGCATTTCCTCACCCTGCCACAAATTGCAACAGGGGAGATGAGATAAAGAAGAGGAACCTCAACAGAAAGGACTAAGTTGGGGATGGATGTAAACAGCAGGTTGGCCACACAGTGACAAGAAGGCAGCTCATGTAGTTAGGGCTGGCTGGGAGGAGGGAAAAACATCCTGGGGGGGGGGGGGAGGTTGCTGTGTGACCCTGGGAGGCCATTGGAGCTGAGGGATCAGCCAGGGGGAGTGTCCCCTTGACTTTATCCCCAGAGGATGGACTCCTGGATATCAAGGAAGAATTTTTACTGGCAGATGTTTCTAGAAGAATGTTCCCCAGGGTCCATTTACCTGAATGAAGTACTTACAGTGAAGCTGGAGTCTGAACCTGTTATTAAGTGTGATTAGTAGGAACAGCAGCATTTGGGGTTATTTGTGTTACAGCTGAATCAGCATCACTTTCTCCATTTTAAATATCACTCTGGGTTTAATGTGCTGATGCCACTCCTAACTTTGAGCTTGGGGTCTTAGCCCTTTCCTGGGACAGATGTGAAGCCCTCCAGCATTGCTTTATCTGTACCCCCCCTAACAATGCCTTGTGCCTGGAAAAAAGAGAAGCAAAAGGCTGGAATGTGAGTTTTAAGTTAGTTCTTGCCTTGGGCAAGTCATTTACCACCTAAATACTGTGATCTCTGAAATGAAGGGAGCCGGAGAGTGTTTCCCAAGGTATAGTCTGTGTATACCAACTTCTGTAAGTCACTGGCTGATAGAGGATTCAAAGATTCAAAGGAGGCTTTGATTCCCCCACATTTCCAGCCTGCCCTCAGGAAGTCCTCTGGCAAAGAAATGCAGATAAGTGAAGGCTCTGAAGTGGTAATAAGGCCTGAGGGTTTAGGTGCTGTACTGGTGGTGTAAATTTCCCTGGTGTTATGTATTTAGGATGTTGTCAGTTTTTATATCAAAAGTAATGGTCCCATTGAACCGAAGTTTAATTTATTATTGTTGCTGATGTTATTTGATATTTAGTGTTATTTCCACACCATGTGTCCTGAAGTGGAATTATCTGGCCAAAGAGTACTTTAAAACTTGTAATGGTTAGGACACTGGTTAAGCTGTTGAAAGATAAGCCTGAAATACAGCGATATTCCAAAAATACAGTGACTTAACAAAGAAGGAAGTTTACTTCTCTTACATACAAGAGACCAGAGGTAAGGGGTCCAGGGTTCAGGGTCCAAGGGGCAACCCTGCCATGTCCTCACCAACTTCCACTGCTGGGCCTGGATGGCTGCTGTGGCTGTACTCATGAACCAGCCCACAAAGGGAGGAAAATGTCAAGAGGGTACATGTGCCTTCTTTAGTAGGGCATGACCCAGAAATGCCACACATTCTTCTACTCACATCTCACTGGTAGAACTTAGTCACATGCCTACATATTAAGCTGCAAGACTGTAAAATGTAGTCTGTGGCTTGGCTATGTGTCTAATTAAAATTCAGGGGTTTGTTTTAAAGACGGAGAGAATGATTGTTGGTGGGCAGCCATAGTCTCTGCCAGAGGACTCATGCCAAATTATTTTCCAAAATGATTTGTGCTAAAGTTCAGTTTCACCAAAATTGCAAGGGCATGCCAGTTTAAGAAGTGTTTACTAAGGATCTTTTTTTGTTGCAAAACATCCAGAAACCATGGGGATATTGATGGAGAAGATGCAGGAGACCATTTTTGCACACAGAAAACAGCTAGAGACAGGGATTGATTTAAGTGCTGAACCATTTGGTTCAGACCCTGCCTTTCATGGAAAGGATTAGTGGAAGCTGGAGAATGCAAGGGTTCCCCTGCAGGAGGCAAATTTGGGTGGGGTTTGCAGGAAGGATGATTTTGCTTATCAGCTCTTGATTGTTTCGGCTTATAGGGCCAGGGGTCACTAAACTTAGTCCTCACTCAACCTTCAATGCCTAGTAGCCCACTCTAATGTTTTATTAAATCTTTCCACTGCCACCAAGTAGCAAAATGGTAGGGTTTTGAAATGTATTTCCTTTTCCTGGTCTTCGATGGTGTATTAAGTGGAGTAAAGGAATCACAGGGAAAGAGAACTCAGGGACGCCAGGAGGTGAAGCCCGTTTATAGATTCAGGGAAGGCAGGTCTTCCAGCTGCTGAGGGTGTGTGGTTCCACCAGGCCACACGGCACCCCCTGTGGACAGGGAGCTCTCTAAAGATTGATTCAACGGCCCAGTTACTAAATATCTTTAACTAGAAATATTCCTTTTGGGTCCTTTTCCTTCATGCTCCATGAGTTGGAGAAGGGAAGGAACTAGTGTGGTAGTTGGATGAATGGCTAGAATGAAATAATATTAACTGATGGTACAGGCAGTTGAGGTTCTAACTATAAACAAACTTTGTCAAAATTGGGAAGAAGAAGATACTCATTTGTGCCCCACCTCTCCTAGGATTTCCATCTCTGCATTCTCCATCAGAATTCCCATAGTGTTCACACCCTCTTCTCCAAAATGTGTTGTTTGGTAGTATCTCATGTTCTCCATTTTTCTCTTCTCACTTTCTTATCCTACTGTGAATGATGTGTGTTCTACTTTCTTATTCTACATTTCTGGAGTCTAAGCCTATCTTCTCATCACTCTTTCTTCCACCCCTCCATCTATCCTGTCATCCACCCATCCATCCACCTATCCCTCCATCCCTCCATCCGACTAGCCAGCCATTCAGGCAAGCTAATTTAGTCTACAGTGTTAGCAGTTTTAAAAGTCTTAACTTTAAGCCTTCCTCACTTGAATAGGTTTCTGGCATAACAGGCTAATGGCATAGTTATTTGCAAAGGAACATATGGTAAATTTAACTATCTCATATTCTTTGTTTAATCATAGAACTAGTTAGCTTAAATCTGTTATGTCAGGGTAAAAGCAAATTTGAGGATGATTCTGCTCAGTTCATAGTCACCTCTGCCTAATTGTCATTATAGAATGTGAAATAAACCTGCAGCCATGGCCATAAAGGCTCTGTTGCTTGGAAGGCTCAGGCAGGTTTGTGGTAGGTGAGGAGCCTTTGCAAGACACCTGCCTTGGGTTTTGCTGCTGACCTCCTTGGAGAGTTTCAGGGGTGGGGTTTCTTCTGTGGTCAGGGCACTGGGATTGTGGGTATGATCTGTCCTGTCATCACTTTCACTCTGATTAGCTTCATTCGGAAGAACTTTAGACAGCCTTTCACAAACACAGGTCAACGTGGGAAAACCAGTTCCACTCTATGGGACTGATTTAATCTCTTTGTGTAGAGGCGGATCTTGGGAAATAATACACTTTTCACGTCAAGCATGCAGGACATGACAGCCCACAGCCGCTCCCCGATACATGTTGGGTTTCTATCAGGGGGCCCCTTGGCATCTTGGGACAGCCAGCTAAAGGTGTCTGTCTGGCTGAGGCCCTAATGCGTCAGTTACCGCGGGGCTTGGTGCCACTCAGCTTTGGGTGTGATTAAATAATCTGTAGCTTAGTGGGATATCCTGCTTGCTGTGGGTGACTCAGAGCTCCCTGGCAGCTGGTTGAAGCTCCCTGGCAGCTGGTTTTGTTTATAGCAGGGTTGCCCACTCACTCTATACCCCCAACTCCCTATAAACCACTCCACAGGTGGCCCAACTTTTGATGCAAATAAAAGTTTGTCAACTGTCGCTTTCTTTCTCCTGTGTGTGTGTGTGTGTGTGTGTGTGTTTGTGTGTTAAAACTTATCTAAACAAAATTAAGCTGTGGGGAGTCCATTAATAAAAGGTTTCCATTACAAAATTATTGGCACTCTGCAAGGCGCTTTGTAGGAGAGCAGAAAGATCAATATTACCTAGAATAAAATAGCCACGCAGACATTACTCAGGGGAAATAGGTTCTTAAGTATGAGAGGGAATATAGATTTCTACCCAGCCAGTCAATGTTTGAATATGATGAAACAGCATGTTAGAGTTGGTGGTCTGGCAATTATATGAGAAGTGTTGGGAGACTAAATGTGCTTAAAAAAAAAAAAAGGAAAAATGAACAAACAACTCAGCTAATTCTTCTCAGAAATAAAGAGCAAGTATTTAAACATAAGAACAAAACTAAAAAATGCAGCATTTGATTAATTTGTGGAGATATCTAAGGCCACAGAAGTGGTGTGGTGACTGTTAGTTTTGGAGAGGGAGGAAGAGGACAGGGAGACCATGCAGGCTTCTAGACCAGGGAGGCTAATGAGTAACCATTCCTCATCTCTAAGCTCGGTTCTTTTATTTGTCTCTTGGAAGCTTTGTGAAAACAGGGGGTGGGGGTTGGAGAACAATAGATTTTTACCTAGGTCAGGATCAATTTAATGGGGTGCAGTTTACTTTCCATCTCTGTCATGTGAACCAATTAAACCTGCAGGCTGGTGAAATGCAATGGGCAGATAATTGGGTCATTGTTAGAGCACTGAACCCCTTGGTACCATTTGCAAATTGTTGAGATAGTGATCTCTAGATGGCTCCAGGGATGAGCTGCAACCAGTTAGTTGCAGCTATGGTGGGACATCAGCTTCCAGGCCCAAGGAATGGCTGTGTATTGTCAGGGAAGGTGAGCAAGGGGAAGAGGGAAATAAAAGGGCAACTCCAGATTTGCAAAGAGGAAGGGGAGGCCAGGAAGGGGAGAAGGAAAAAGGGAATGAGAGAGGTAGAGAGAGGGAGGAAATGAGGAAAATGAAGGAGGAAGGGAGAGAATATAATACTTTTATGTGCTGCTCTTGACAATAAATAGTTGAAGGGATCATGGACTCAGGCCAGCTTTCCCCAAAGTATATTCAGGGGAGGACTCACGTCCTGTATGGTGTTAATTGGTGTTTTATGGGGGATTTTTTTTAATGGAGGAGAGATATCCTATTGTTTCATCCATTTGGGAAATGTTTGGTTCGGCAGGTTTCTTTAGTGCTTCCCTTAGAGCTTCCGATGAACTAAAATGCATACTGGGTCTCCAGTATGGGGTCATAGTATGTACCTTCTTCTCAAATTATTTTATTGGGCAATTATTTATTCGAGGACCATATCCTGGGACAACAAGCATCCTGAGAAATAGGGTTTTTGAAATAATGATCCAGGCCTTTGCCCTGCTTCAAGGCAACACTGAGCCATTTCCATGCTGGCTCTATCTTTAAGCTGGACAAAGTCCTGTCGTCATCCTTTGGCAGGAGCACAAAAGCTACCTGCCAGGGTATGTTCCAGAGCCAGTTCTCATGACATCATTCATTCATTCATTCATTGGTGTACTCATTCATTCAAAGTCTATCCTCTGTTGCTTTTGTGCTGCAGCTTCTGGCTCTGAGCACTTACTCCTTCCTGACTTAGATGTCCATGCGTAGCTCCCATCCCTGCAGAGATGGAAACACTGATTTCTCTTTTGGTGTTTTGACATTCAGTTCTGCTGTATAGTCTTGGATATCTTCTTTGGTTCTGTCTTCTCTGAACTCAGTGTCTCCAATTGTCTGCAAGGTCAAGACCATTGGTTAGTGCAGCCCCCTGGCCTTGTACCCAACTCTTGCTCAGTTTTCTCAGCAAGGATAAGCTGAAACCCTCATCTCTTCCTCCTGCTCTTAAGAGTGTGGATTTGAGTACTATCCATCTTCCAGTCCTCTTCCAGCATCTCAGCTGCTCTAGGAGTCAGGAAGATTTTCTTGTAGTGACCAGATGTTTCTGCCAGCAGACGAGTAAGTTACTTCCTCTTGTTTTTCCATAAGAACAATGGACAGTGAAGGGACTTTGAGCAGCTCCCCTTGGCAGCTTGCTAACTCTGCATTCTTATTCCTGGAAGGGAACAGCTCCTACCCAGGTGAAGCCCCTCAGGTGCCCTCTGAGGACCTTTACTAGGGATATAAGGGAGTGGCAAAATCCTCTCTGGTTCTATTCTAACCTCCTCCAAAGGTGTTACTTAAATGATGGCATCATGAGAACGTGTCCAGTGGAGATAATCTTATTGTGCAGGTCTATGAGATGCTGGCCAAAATGTCATACTTCTGTGCTGCTTCATTGCTTCCTTTAGAGGCCCACCGGGTCTCTCTCTCCCTAGTGAAGGTATTTATTCCACCTGTTTTATGGGAGATACGTGAGTGCATGGTAGGAAAATTACTCCTATCTTGAAGCCCAGGGTAAACAAATAAATAAACTAAAGCACTTAAGATTCCCTTATACCCATCCATGAAGTCTGGGAGGGATTATACAGAGTAATTAACCACTATTGGCAGCTTTTTAGATTTATTTTCTTTCACTGTCTATAAATGGGCTTCCTTACCCCACCTCTCAGCAGGACCAGTCAAGAGCATATCAGGAGCAGGACCAATGTAGGGGAACACATACATCTCCCAACCCCAAAATTTATAGGAAAAATAGGCAGTGGGGAAAGGAGGACATGAAGAAATTATTATTTTAGAGGGTTAACTTCTAAAATGCAGTTGCTGTCTGTTCGTTATAGACATTTTGGAAAGTAGAGAAAGGTAGAAAGATGGAAAATCTGTCTATGAAGATAAATGGGGAAATTTACACTCTGGTGTCAGCAACTGCAAGGTTAGTATTTTTTTGAACTTGGTTTTTACCCACAAAATAGGATATCTTGTGTCTAATCATCTCTCCAACTTTGTACTGGTTTCTAGAAAACTGCAATGTTTATTCATGTAGTAACTAATTATTAATTCAACAATGTTCACTGAATGCCTTCCATGTGCCAGGGACTCTGCTAGGCCTTGAGGATACATCAGTGAGCAAAACAGATGTGGGGCTGCCTATATACACACACCATTCTAAGTGGTGTGAGCGGATGGATGTTGACAGGTTATTAACATGACTCATTGAGTTTGTAGCTAGCACTGTGTTAGCACTTTGCATATGTGTCAGGAAAATTTAATTCTTTCAATGTATGTATATTTTCTTAGAATTTTTCCTTCTCCCCATTCCAAAGGGGCTAAGCCTTACTGATATGCTCTTGCTTGTGGGTGAGGTTTGTGTTGCTGGAGGACACCTTCTCTCTTCATCTTTTATGAAGGCCTTTGGCATCATGTCTTGCAAAAAGACTGTGGCTGGGATCCCAGAGGAGGAGGGGAGGGAAAGAAGTGTGGCTGGAGAAGAGAGAGGTGTTGGCTAAGAATGCCAACAGCTCTGCATAACTGCAAAGGGGACAGATAAGGCTGGCCGAGAGTGGTGGGGATCTGTGTCCTTCTCCCTGGAGGTTGTTAGAGAGGAAAGGCTGGTGGTGCACCGAGGAGGAAGACTCCAGGTACCTGTGCTCCGAGCAACTGCCACCGTTGTCACACCCCACCTCTGTGCCAGAGAGCAGCTGAGGTGCTTGATTCAAGGGACCATGAAGCATTGACAGAGTGCTGGCTGTGGGTACCTCAATGTTTCATGAGTCATGAGGTCTTTGGGGCCTCTGTAGAACTGATCTTAGCTGCTTTTTTTAAAAAATTTTTTTAATGTTTATTTATTTTTGAGAGAGAGAGGGAGACAGAGTATGAGTGGGAGAGGGGCAGAGAGAGAGGGAGACACAGAATCTGAAGCAGGTTCCAGGCTCTGAGCTGTCAGCCCAGAGCCCAACGTGGGGCTCGAACTCACAAACCATGAGATCATGACCTGAGCCAAAGTTGGACACTTAATCGACTGAGCCACCCAGGCGCCCCTGATCTTAGTTACTTTGAATCACACACCAGCCTCAAATTCTCTTTGCAACATAACATAATCCAGCAGATTAGTACAAAATCAAATCCAGATCAAATGTCACACAGCAATCACTGAACTAGCATTTATTAGCAAGAAGACCACATATTTTTCCTACCACTTGCTCTTACATACTAAGTGATACACTGGTTCTCTGTACTTTGAGGTGCTTTGATCATCACTACCTTACATGCATGATTCACTTGATCCAGATGTAATAGTACACCAGAGATAGGATTCTAGTTCCTTTATAGTTGACATTAGGCATTGAGAATTTTCCAAATAGTTCAATACAGGATTGTTTGTAGGTCAAGTTTAGCACCATCCCTCTATTTCCAGGCTAAAGGTCTTAACTGGGTTCTTCTACTCAGTTCATAAGTTCATACTTGACCAATGAGAACCTCTTTCTATCATCTTTATGCAGACTAACAAGCCACTGGTATTATCAATTGTATTAGTTTCTTGTGAATGCTGTAAGAAATTACCACAAACATGGTAACCTAAAACAACAGAAAGTTACTCTTAAAATTCTGGAGGCCAGAAGTCTGAAATCACAGTGCTAGTAAGACTGCACTCCTTCCGGTGGCTCTAGAGGATAATCTGTTCCTTGCCTCTTCCACCTTCTGGTGGCTATTGGCATTCCTTGGCTTGTGACAGTGTTATTCCAATTTCTCGTTCTATCTCAACATTGATTCCTTTGCTTCTGTCTGCATACTCCCCCTCTCCCTCTGTTTTATAAGGACAGTTGGCATTGGCTTTTGGGTCCATCTGGATAATCTAGGATAATCTCCTCATCTCAAGACCCTTAACTTAATTATATCTGCAAAGGCCGTTTTTTCCAAATAAAGTCACTTTCGGTGGCGTGGGGGGGGATTTGGGGGTTTGGACATGAGGGTATGGGGTCATCATTCAACCCACTACATCAATGAAACCACTTTTCTATATAGCAAATTTGCTATTATAACAATGTGGTTAACAAGTGAACAAGCAGCAGCTACCTCTGGAGTGCGGCCTTTCTGATAAATATTAGCTGACCACCCCTAGAGCATGACTTCATGGGTAGAGCTAGTGGCGGCCCCTAGAGGGCAGTGACAGTAATGAACACATTTATATCACACCACCTAAAGGGGTGTTTGAAGTAAATTATGGCATCAAACAGGAGGGTGCCCTAATGATGCTGATGATTGAATATACCACTAACCTCTAGGATGTGGCTTCAGAGTTAGACTTCATTTAAGAAAAGAAAAGAAAAGAAAAGAAAAGGAAAAGAAAAGAAAAGAAAAGAAAAGAAAAGAAAAGAAAAGAAAAGAAAAGAAAAGAAAAGAAATATTTCATGTATCCAGGGTTGTGCTGGGAAATTCCTGCCATATATGCATTTTCATAGTTTATTCTCACAGCAACACCAAGGCAAAAATGATCATACACATTTTATAGGTGAGGAAACTGAGGCTGAGATACTGAAATGATCACACTGATGGAGAGGGTATGGCTAAGATTGGGCCACATTTCTGCCCGACTCTAAAGTCAAATCACCTTCCTGCATAGCTAGATTGTCTTCTCTAAGAAGGTTCAACCCCCCTGGAAATCTCTGCGCCTGCCCATTTTCTGGTGGTACTTGCAATTTAGGAAAGTACCCAATGGGAGGGGTAACATTAAGGATGAGGGAGACAGAGAGAAAGGAGTGTAGAGATAAGAAAGGGGGCAGGAGAGAGGTGGGGGTTCAGGAGAAACCCTCTGGCTCTTTCACAGTTGTTACAGAAGGGAGTTGAAGGGTAGAGTGATGTTTTGGTCAGTTCAGGCTGTGAAAAGAAAGTAATGCAGACTGAGTACAGTTTGTGAACAACAGAAATTTATTTCTCACCATTCCAGAGGCTGAGATCAGGGTGCTGGCATGGTTGAGTTTTAGTGAGAGCCTTCTTCGGTGTTGCAGACATTGTATCCTCACATGGCAGAGTAGAGGGAGGAAGCAAACTCTCTCATGACTTTTTTTTTTAATGTTTATTTATTTTGAGAGAGAGAGAGAGAGAGAGAGAGAGCATGAGTGGGAGGAGGGGCAGAGAGATAGAGGGAGACAGAGAATCCCAAGCAGGCTCCATGCTGTCAACTCAGAGCCCGACAAGGGGCTTGAACTCACAAACCGTGAGATCATGACCTGAGCCAAAATCAAGAGTTGGGGGCTTAACCGACTAAGCCACCCTGGCCCCTCTCATGACTCTTATAAGGGCACTCATCCCACTTCTGAAGGTTCTTCCCCATAACCTCATCTAATCCCAGTTACTTCATAAATGCTCCACCTCCAAATATGACCACATTGGTAGGTAGGGTTTCAACTTGTGAGTTTGGGCAGGTAGAGACCTAAAGATTCAGTACATAAAAAGTGACCAAGAGTTTTTCCAGAGCTTCCACCAATCAATGTGATGGCAGACACAATAAGCCACCAGGGCATCAGAAGTATCAGGATAGGCAGTGCTGAGATCCACAGTGGTCCCCTGCTGGGTGCATCCTGGCTGCCCCTGAGCTTGGAGTGACTTTGCCCTGTTGGTCTCATAATTCTTCCCTGGCTCTCTACCACTTTGTGGTCATACTTGTTGTTGCAAACTCTTAGTACTTTTGCTAGTTGACCTATAACATCTGTGTGTTAGATTATATGATTGGGTTCAATTCTTCACTCTTGCCTATTTTTATACCCATTGCCATGTAAACTTGCAGTGCCTTTCCCCAGAAGCATAATATATCTGCATCCATTGATACTGAGCTTGCCCATGTGACTTGCTTTAGCCAATGGGATATTGTCATATGTGATGTGAGCAAAGGCTTGAAATGTGCTCATATAGTTGAGTCTATGTTCCCTTACTTCAGCCATTGCCATGAGAAGAACATAATCAGGCTAGTCCATTCATCCAAGATGGATTAGAGAGACATGGAGACGATAAGGATCCAACCTTCTAGCAGTCTGAAACCCAGTGGAGATGAGCTCAGCTTAGGTCAGCTGGTTCCTAGCTAATCCAGAGATAGGTACATAAGAACAACTGCTCATTGTTTTAAAGTACTTTATTTTGAGCTGGCTTGTCATATAGCATTATTGTGGGAAAGGCTGCCTCATATATTCTGTCTCTGTCATTGTCATTTTGACCACTTTCTACCACTGTCTCCACCATCACTGTTACATTACTGTTTTGGGGTGCTGGCAGCACTGGTGGCAGTTAGAGCCCCAGGTACTAAGGCAGTTTTCTCCACATAGAGCTGGATTCCTGAAGAGAACCATGCAGGGTCCAGGTCTCCATAGCACATCCAGACCCTGGAAGGAGAGGGGATGGGCCCTCTTTTTATCTTGCACGATGCTGTAACCACTCCCTCTTATCATCCCTCTGGGGTGGGGGATCCCAGCCTCTGCCTGAAGCTAGGTTTCCGAAGGTGCACCTGCAGATCTAGAAAGCCCCCTTACTCCATCTGTAGATTCAGCATCTGCCCGGCTGGTTCTAGCCATGGATGTTTGCAGCTTGAATTGAACGAGACAGTGGGCACCTGGGTGGCTCAGTCGGTTGAGCATCTGACTATGGCTCAGGTCATGATCTCGTGGTTCGTGGGTTTGAGCCCCGCGTTGGTCTCTGTGCTGACAGCTCAGAACCTGGATCCTGTGTCTCCCTCTGTCTCTGCCCCTCCCCTGCTCATGCTTTGTCTCTCTTTCTCGCTCTCAAAAATAAAAATGAAAAAAATAAACATTTTGAATTGAAGCAGCCAGTATAAGTTGAAGTCCATCCTTTTTTCCTCTCTAACTGCCCACATCCAAATATCCAATCTCGAAGCATCCTTTGCTTCAAACATTCTTGAAGAGAATAGCATCATGGCAGAGGAGCTTTCTGGAGACAGAAAAGAGGACTGAATCTCTACAGTTTCAAGAAGAGCAGCCAGCCAGCCAGGCCGGGTAACAGTGGTTTTCTCTGGATAATGGGATTAGGGATGTTTTTTACAAAACGATTCTTCATTCTCCAATGTGTTTTCTAAGTCCTCCATTGTTTTTGACCTGAAAAACAATAAATGCGAATAAAAAGAATGAAAAGACCACCACAGCTCTGAATGAAGCCCTGCAGTGTGGGGTGAGGTGGAGGATGGGCAGAGGAGCGATAACAGTAGCTATGGCAGCAGCCAGGGGTTGGTGCCCAGAGCTTTTAGCAGCAGCCTGTGACTGTACTGTGGAGTCTGACCCAGTCTGTCACTTGGTGCTGGCTTCCACCGAGGGTCAGTGCTCCCAACCTTAGCTGGGCAGCTGGCAAAGGACACGCTTAAAGAAGTTGTGGGCGAACCAGAAGACCTGGTGAGGGAGTGTGGCTGGATCAGCATAAATCCATCCGCACTATAGGGGTTCCTTGCTTTGTGTAGCAAATGGGTTTCCAAAAAGCGGTGAGAATCACAATTCTAAATTTTTTTTTTTTCAACGTTTATTTATTTTTGGGACAGAGAGAGACAGAGCATGAACGGGGGAGGGGCAGAGAGAGAGGGAGACACAGAATCGGAAACAGGCTCCAGGCTCCGAGCCATCAGCCCAGAGCCTGACGCGGGGCTCGAACTCACGGACCGCGAGATCGTGACCTGGCTGAAGTCGGACGCTTAACCGACTGCGCCACCCAGGCGCCCCGAGAATCACAATTCTAAATCAAAAAGTCATTTTACAAGTGCCAGGGGAGTTTCCTGAATAAAAGGCTCCTATCGTGAAGGCCTGGGTAAAGCAAATAATCCCTCTCCATTTTATCTTTGGCATAAATTTGGATTTTCACTTGGGATGTTTTGTGTTTCCATGAAAATCCAGATGACAGGTGTTCTGGAAAAGCATCTCTTGTAATTTCTGCCAAGAGTTAATGGCCAGCGGCATCACCTCTAGTTGGAAGGACAGCCCAGCCCCGGTTTAAGTCCCAGTCCTGGTGCTAACATGCTGTGTCCTTTGCAGGTTCTCTTCCTCCTGCCCAGAATGCTCTCCCCCAGAGTTGCACATAGCTAGCTCCCTCTCTCCCATGCTTCGAGCTTGTGCCCAAATGACACTTACCTCACAGAAACCTTTCTCATCATTCCATTTAAAATTGTGACTCTCTGCCACTCCTTCTCCCCTTTGCTTGCCTGATATGTCTCCATAGTCCTCATCATCATTTGTCACACTGTATATTTTCCTGATTTTGTCTTTGTCCCTCACTGCAATGTCAACCCCATGGGGCCAGGATTGCATGTTGCTTTGTCGACTGCTGTATCCTTCGTGCCTGGAATAGTGCCTGGCACAGAGACTGTGCTTTGATAAATATTTGCTCAATAAGTTGGATGCATGGTCTTAATTAAGCATGTTATTTACATTTTCTGTCTGTCTAAAAGATAAATGAGTAGTAGGTGGTCACTGCCCATCAGCCCTGGAGTGGGAGAGTCAGGCAGGGTTGCTGGGGCTGGGACAACCCTTCAGAGAAGTGTTCCTCTGTCTGAGGGGTAGCCACTCCATGCTTCAGCCAATTCTTGTCTCAAGGAAGCTGGCCCAGTATTGTCATATTTTAAAATGTTTTTTTTTAATGTTTATTTATTTATTTTGAGAGAGAAAGGGAGGTGAGTGGGGGAGGGGCAGAGAGAGAGAGAGAGAGAGACAGAGACAGAGATAGAGAGAGACAGAGAATCCTAAGCAGGCTCTGTGCTGTCAGCATAGAGCCTGACATGGGGCTTGAACTCATCAACCTTTAGATCAGGACCTGAGCCGAAATCAAGATTTGGATGCTTAACTGACTGACTCACCCAGGTGCCCCTAAAATAATTTTTTTAAAGAAAAGCCAGAAAATAAATGGTTTTTAAAAAAGTGAAATCACCTGATTTTTAAATATTGGTGACCAAGTCATGTTTTTACAAAAACCTTGTGCAGATCAGACAAAATACATAATGTATTTTGTCTGCAAGTTGGGCACCAGGATGGGATCTCTGGACTAGATACTCTCCCTTTAATATTCTATCTATCCTTTTCTATTCTATTCAAATTCCATACATTAAATTGTTTCCATCTTCCCCTGTGGAGGGAAACATATAGACTAATCAGACTCAAACCAAATTATTTGAGTTAAACGGTAAAGATAAGCCATCATATTTGTTTCCTCAATCTCATGGAAAAGTTTGCTCCCTACTAAACCACTGGCTGCCTCTTCAATGACATAGAGAAAATCAACACACAATGTGGAAAGACTGGTTCAAGTTGCAAAGGCAACGGGACTCTCATCACGTTATTTTTCAGGTTTATAGGATGTGGAAGATTTCCTCTGTGCAAGATAGTAACTCCATCAGACCCCAGCACTAGGCTTCTTGGGTCACTTGGAGGGAAAAAAAAAAGCATTCCTTTTCCACTCTGTCTCTCCAAAATTTCATTTTATGCGACACATTTTATTCTCACATAATGATTTCTGCTCCTTGGCTGTTATTAACAATCCTTAATGCATGTATTTGATAACTTGTGAAATGTCCCAGTGAGTCCCTTGGGATATGTAAAGGACTGTGATGAAGGAATGGCTGAAACAAACAGGAGAATGTCCAACAAATGGAATTGCTCTGATGACCTCCAGTCCCAGGGCCACTGTGATAAATGACTCTCTGTTGCCAATTATATGAGTTGTAACCAGACCCTTTCCTGCTGCAGAACAAGTTATTTTATGACTGTGATATGGTGTGTGATATGGAAATATGGGCTTTGGGACCAATAGGGAACTGTAAGTAGCTAGACAGGGTCAGAGAATAAGAGGTGAGAGAGAGAGGAGCCAGGAAATGTTGGTAATGTGCTAATGCAGATGTGGAAAGGGTGTTGGGGGAAAGGGATGTAAGAAAGGGTAGAAAGCAAGAAAAAGTAGTCCTCATGGGGGTCAAGAATCACTATGGAATGATTACAAAGAGCTTGGTTTTGATCCATAAAGACCTGGATTTGAGTATCAGCTCTGTTTCTTACCCAGCTGTGTGTGCCAAGTTACTCAACTTCTTTGAGACTCAGTTTTATCATCTCTAAAATGGGCCTAGGAAAGCCTTCCTCCCGGAGTTGATATGAAAAGCAAATGATAATGTGTGTGTGGTGCCAAGTACAGCATACAGACTTAACACCATCCATGCCACCCAAGATTCTGGGCCTCAGAATCTTCAATTATCAAGTGGTAGCTGGTATTGAACTAGATCAAGGGTAGAAACTCAAATGCTTACCAGACAGAGACAGATAATTAAAGTAAGTGAAGACAACTAGGTATGAAAACTACCACAGACTGCAAAATGGATCCAGAACTGACTGGAGCCTATCAGCTCTGTTGCATGTTCTTAGTTCTTCTAAGAGAAGGGATGCCCCAGTTCTGGTCTTGAGGTGGAACTCCTGATTTATAAATGTGGGCACCTAACCCCTCTCCCACTTCAAAAATATATGATTTGGGCCACTGATGTGTATACAGGTCAAACAAAACTTGGGCCATTTCCAATCCATGGGCCACCATTTTGTAGCCTTTAAACAAAAGGATTTAGGATTGTAGAAGGATTGTTTATCAGGACCTAAGTAAGTAATTTTGGGTTCAGATAACCACAGAGAATGAAATTTCGGCTTGGAACCTAAGACATTCCTGGAACTCAGCAGAAAAGCCAGAAAACCTGGATGCTCCAAGGTCTGGGATTCAGAGAGTGTACATCCTCAGCGCACTGTGGCAGAACTGAAAAAGCTGGACATGCTTCAAATAAATGATTTTTTCATCCTCAACCAATTGCATGGGAATCTCTAGGGGTTGAGGCCTTTCTGGGAGATTTGATGAGGCATCCAGATGGAGAACCACTCAACAAAACTTTCCAAAGGTAATCTCTGACTACATAGAATAATAACTTGAAGTCACCTAGAAACACAAATTTTGTGAAAAAACAAGCAAATTTGTTTTCTAAGAACTTTTATATATTGTTTTGTAGTCTCATCCCTCAAATTGAAAAATAATAAAAATATCTGCCCTCCCTTGCCACCTAATTTTTTGGCCAACACCTTCATCTGCATAATCATATGCATATAACATATATGTAGCTGTGTGACCAATATGTACAACCAAAAAATATTGTTGTTGTTGGAGAATTGCATTTACCTTTTTTTAAAGTTTATTTATTTATTTTGAGAGAGAGAGACAGAGAGAGTGAATGGGTGAGGGGCAGAGAGAGAGAGGGTGAGAGAGAATCCCAAGCAGGCTCCACATTGTCAGCACAGAGCCCAATGCAGAACTCGATCCAATGAACTGTGAGACCATGACCTGAGCTGAAACCAAGAGTCAGGTGCTTAACCGACTGAGCCATCCAGGTTCCCCGATTGCCAAAATTTTTGAAGATGGGCAGGCCTGTGACTTGCTTTGACCAATAGAATACCATAAAAGTGACGTGTGATTTCGGAGCTGAGGCCTCAACAGGCTTTGCAGCTTTCATTCTCAGACTTTTAACACAGCTGCTATGTGTGGAAGCTGAGCTGTCCTGCTAAAAAAGCCATGGAGGAGAAATGAGTTATTCTCACTGACAGGCTAACTGTCAGACATGTAAGCAAGGCTATCCAGGACCAGTCAGCCTCCAGCTGACCTGCCAACTGAGATATGCCAACAAACTACGAATGCAAAAGGAGCCTGGGTGATGCCATATGGAGCAGGGATGGGCTGTCCCAGCTGAGCCCAGCCCAAATTACTGTGAGCAAATAAATAATTGTTCTAAGTTATTAAGGTTTTTGGTGGTTTGTTGCACAGCAATAGATAACTGATACACCTTGGCAATCTTTTAGACATCTCTTAATCACAGAGAAGCTTTCAGATAGTTGGGAAAATACATATTCATCATTTTCTGGGAGGCCTAGAAGCTGGTAAAGTATTTCAAAAGTAATTCTTAAGGCTGAGATATTATTTATGCTTTGAGTAATAGAAAGGCATCTTAAGGAGGGCCTCCCCTCCTGAGGCTCTGAGGTCTTGGGAGGACATAGGGCTCCCTGAGTAGAATTAGGTGGGATGTTTTCAGCTATAAATAGTAGAATATGTGAATGAAAGTTTTTTGAAAAAATATGGACACTTAATATCTCACTTAAGCAGTCAGGAAGTATATGAATACAGGGTTTAGTGCAATAGTTCAAGTTTCCAGGCTGTATCTCTTTTTCTGCCCTGCCATCCATAGTGAGTCAACAATGTTTCTCCTCATGGGCTCAAGAAGGCTGCTGCAGCTACAAATCATCTTACAATGATATCCTCAAAAGGAAGGGAAGGTGGTGGGGAAGAAAGCTCTTTTCCTGTGTGGCTTCCTTCATGAAATGAAGGAAGAAAATTTTTTACCAGGAGTTTCTCAGCAGAATTTCTCTTATGCTTCATTGGCCAAAATGCAATCATGTGGCCACCCTACTGCAAGGGAGGCTGGGAAAGCAGCTATCTAGTGTTTTCTGTCTCTGTTGTGGGAGGCAGGTTCTGCCTACAGGGAAGAAGGGTAATGATGGCAGCTGGGAGGCAACAAACAGAGGTAGAGCCAGCCTTTCCCCTCCCATGGAGGGCCACCACAAAGAGGAGCAAGTGTTCCAGGATCCTGAGTTGTGCCCTCAAGCCAGGGACCATTTGGGCTACAGAACAAACAGGATATACAGAACACATGAATATGTTCCCTAACTATTCAAGATCTTAGATCTATGAAAAGTGATCTAAAAAGAGAAAAATTTCAGTGTTTCCCTCAAGACTTCAAGACATAGATATTTCATAGCTATTTGCTTTTTGTATGAGGTGTTTATTCTGAAATTACTCTAACCATAACACAGAAACATTCACTGTTGTGGTAAATAGGTATTGAGAGTTTGAAGAACTGGCTGACCACATTAGCAGAATGTGGGGTCGTGTCACAGTCTGAAGTGGAGACTTCCTCATAACCCTTTGTATCTCCGTGACAGAGGCAGTCAGAGACAATGGGAGCCTTCTATGTGGGATACTTTGAGAGCTTGTGTCAAAACCAAGATGGTAGCCAAAGTGATCACTATACTTTGAACTAGGTTAGAGAGGAAGTTAATTCTCCACGTCTTTCAAAACAACATCCTGCTTCAGGTTGCCTGGTAATAAAGTTGAGATTGGGTTTGGAGCTGGAGAGAGACAGATAATTATTAGATTTCTGTTAGACTTGCTTTAGGCTACTAGGGTGGTAGTGGTTCTTCCAGACTGGCTTCAGATTTGACAGCTTCAGATCAAGGCACTTTACCTCCATCAGGCTATCTCCCTTATTTTTAAAAACAAGTTCATAAAACTTCACAAATCACTTGTTAAATTTGACTAGTTATCTTTTACATTGATGGCAATCTGTTTACCTTTTTCTTCCCTACTACTTTTTTTTTTTTTTTTTAAGTTTATTTATTTTGAGAGAGAGCGAGTGAGCAGGGGAGGGGCAGAGAGACAGGGAGAGAGAGGAATCCCAAGCAGGCTCTGTACCAGCAGCACGGAGCCTGATGTGGGGCTGGAACTCATGAACTGTGAGATCAAGACCTGAGCCGAAACCAGGAGTCGGATGCTTAACAGACTGAGTCACCCAGATGCCCCTCTTCCCCACTACTTTTTAATCCTTTGAATTTATTTCTCTCTTTGGACTCTTTCTTGACAGTTTTGTACATGACAATACTTGGAATCATTCGAATGGCCTCCCCAGATAGCATGCAGCTAAGGATCCGAAAGTTCAGCCCTGTGGGATATTATTAGCAGCCAGCTAAGATCTGGCTGGGAACAGCAAACCTACAGCTTGACTATTCCACAGCCAACACAATAGTTTGCTTTAAAAAAATTCTCTTTTCTTAAAATTTAAGGCATATGGACTAGTGAGAATATAAAATAAAAATAATTTATAAATGTAGTTCTCAGAAATAACTGTCCTATTTTGGTGAATATTCTTCTAATCTTTTTTGGGAAAATATTTCATATATATATGTGTATACACATATATATACACACAAAAAATGGAGTCATACTGGACATACTATTGTATGAGTTTTTCCATTTAACATCTTATGAACAAATTCCATGAACATTTTCTCACAAACATTTAATTATTGGGGCGCCTGGGTGGCGCAGTCGGTTAAGCGTCCGACTTCAGCCAGGTCACGATCTCGCGGTCCAGGAGTTCGAGCCCCGCGTCAGGCTCTGGGCTGATGGCTCGGAGCCTGGAGCCTGTTTCCGATTCTGTGTCTCCCTCTCTCTCTGCCCCTCCCCCGTTCATGTTCTGTCTCTCTCTGTCCCAAAAATAAATAAAAACGTTGAAAAAAAAAATTAAAAAAAAAAAAAACACAAACATTTAATTATTCTTTAATGGGGTTTTTACAATATTTTTGCCAAAATGTATTTAATGTACTTTTATTTTGAAACACATTGTTTCCATTTTTTTCTATTGTAAGAAATGCTATGATTGATAGCCTTAGGGCTTAAATGTTTGGGTATGTTGGTGATCATATTTAAAAAAAATTTTTTTTAATGCTTGTTTATTTGAGAGTGGGGGTGGGGGCAGAGAGAGGGAAACAGAATTTGAAGCAGGCTCCAGGTTCTGAGCTGTCAGTACGGAGCTGGACACGAAGCTCGAACCCATGAATGGTGACATGACCTGAGAGGTCAGACGCTTAACTGACTGAGCCACCCAGATGCCGTGGTTATCATATTTTTATTAATTTTTAGTTTTTTGGTGATTGTATTTTTTCTAAATGTTTGTTTATTTTTGAGAGAAAGAGATAGAGTGTGAGTGGGGGAGGAGCAGAGACAGAGGGAGACACAGAATTTGAGACAGGCTCCAGGCTCTCCATAGCCTGATGCAGGGCTCGAACTCACGGACAGCAAGACCATGACCCGAGCCCAGGTCCAATGCTTAATGGACTGAGCCACCCAGCACCCCATGGTGATCATACTTTTCAGCTGAATTCCCGGAAGTGGATTGATGATTTGCCAATACACTGCTGCTTGGTACTGGCATAGAAGTACAGCGTGGCAGTGTGTGAAACCTGGCCAAGCGCTTATCATTTAGGGGCATTCGTTATGGGGTATGCATTGGGTATGGTGGGCACAAGAAGCCCTCCTGGAATCCCCCAGTGAAGTGTATTTGAGACAGTCAACACTCGGCAAATAGGGGTTCTGTATGTATTTCAAGTAAATTCTGCAAAATTAATTTCTGTTTAGTGACATATCTTTTTGGTCTTGGCTTTGGACTGTAGTGACTTGCAGAGAAACAGTCATATTACCAAGTCAAATACAGATTTTTTTTCCTGATAGTCTCATAGGATGGCAGGAAGGAGGAAGCAGGAGAAGCCATCTGTCATAGGAGCCGGCGCTGGCAGATTTAATGTTGGGAAGGGTGACTTGGTCACAGTTTGGGTCACAGATCTAGCCTCTGTTTTCTGATTTCAGGATCATAATCTAGGATCCATGAATTTAAGAAGTCAGTAACTTAATAAAGTAAAACAGAAACTCAGCTGAAGTGGGGGTGAATTCTGGTCTTAATTATTACTTTTTTGAAATGTTGTTCTTTGGCATTTTCCCAACTTGAACCACTGTTTGCTTTTTATGCCTTTTTTTACTCTGCCATGTGTCGTATTGTAATACATAATTTAGTAAGAGAGTTGCTGGTTATACCCTTGAGACATTTAATAGAAATGGATAATTAAATTAATAATTGTCTCTGACTGGGAGGTTTTAAGCCTACAGAGGGAGGAGTGTGGGAGTTAGTAGTAACTTTAAATTTTCTTTTCATATTTTTCAAAGAGCATGTATGTTTTAAAAGTACACTTTCTCCTCCTCCTCTCACCTTTGGGAGCTCTCAGGAGAAATTCAGGGGAAATGAAATAATGTCAGGTGTTGTAAAGCCAGACAGGCCTGGTTGTGAGACCTGCTTTGCTGTCTCCTGGATGTGGGGTCCTTGACTCAGACATTTAAGTCCTCTGAGCCTCAGCTTCTCAATGTGTAAAATGAATATTTCATTAATTTTTTTACTGTAATAAATGAAACCGACTTTGACTAACTTAAGGCAAAAAAAGATTTATAGCAAGGCTACTGCATAGCTCATGAAATGGAAGAGAGAGTTAAACCATCAAGTCTTGGAACACGGGGCTCAGGGCCTCAGCCCGGTATAAGCACCCACACCTGTCCTGGGCCGAAACTTGTTTCCACTCAAGTCAGCGGCCCAGGAGAAGGAACCTGATTGGCTGGATGGAGTCACATGCCCTCTTGGCTTGCCTTCTCTCCCCACGGGGGGCTGGTGCTGGGCAGTTTGATTGGCAGTTCCACTAGCGTCACATGAAATGGGGGGAAATGTACTTCTTCAACATAAAGTGGGAGGGGGAGAGCTCTTACCAGAGGGAAGAGTTTTCGGTGTATGTACACAAACCCGGACTACTACCTCATCACTCTTAGGAAGATTCAGCATACTTGTACCTAAGATCCTGGTGTAAGGTATGTGTTCAATAAACAATAGCTGTTGTGGTTATTGATGTTGGAAGGCCAGGATTACCTATTGTTTTAGTATGAGGGCAAGGTTATGAAGTTAATTCTTTTTTCTTTTGAGTCCAGTGGATTTTCTTTACACCACATGTGACTGAATTGCAGGTTTCCTGAGACCCTTAGCAGACTGAGTGGATTAGAATTTCTATGGAAGTGGATCCCTGGTCTCTTCTTCTTTAACAAGTGACACATGTGATTCTCTTGCATCTTATGTTTTGAGACTAAGAGCCCTTAGTGATTAGGTTGGGAGGATTTGACTCTGCTCAGAAAGCCTTTTAAGAGAGATTTTTCTTTACCATCATAGCCGTGGAAGTTGTGTGTTTTGCTCAAGGAGTGAAACAACTAATCGGATGGGTTATGAGCTGTGTTTCTCAATTCTAGCTGCACATTGGAATCACCTGGGGAGCACTGACCACCCATTTCGGAGAGCCCAGGCATAGCTAGTTCCCGCCAGCACCCAGATGATTTCAGTGTATACCTAGGTTGGAAGCTGTAGAGATATCCTTTTGCACACACTCTGGAAGCCCAGTGGTCTCACCCTTCTGTTGACGGCTTAGAGGATGCAGAATTCTGAACTTCCAGAGCATAGGCTCTTCAGTTGCCCCATTAGAGCCCCACAGTTACCCAGTCCTAAGGCAGGTGGGGTAGGTAGTAATCTCCTGATTTTAGAGATGAAGGAACGGACCTCTCAGAAAGATTCCCTGACTAGTGATTCCACCAAAGTTGCATAGCTTAGAAAAGTCAGAACCAGAACCCAGGCTTGATCTTCTGGCTCCCAGCTCTGTACATTTCCCCCTCAGAGACTGGAACGTTCAGATTTTCCAAGCTTTCTCTGAGTTACAGTTTCAGGGAAACCTAAGGGTGAGCCCTGAGCCCTTCACAAGAAAGCTTATGTGAAAAACATCCTTCGGGGCTTTCAGCCACTTTCTGGGAGGTCTTTAAGTCATTTCTGTCCCTGGAGCTTTGATTTCGCTACCAGTTCTGAGTGTGGTGCCTTCGGGAGTGAGAGGGGTAGGGGCTGTGATTACAAACCACAGCACCCCTGCCAGCTTCCTGCGGGTGGGCTCATCCTCTGAAGGAACATTCCCAGATGAGCTGTCGGCTCTGCTACAAGAGTCTGCCTTAGATTTTCCCCTCCAGACAGCACAGAGCAGAGAACTAAACCCAGTAAATACTTGATGATTAGACAGTGATTTTCTCACCCTTCTGACTTCCTCAGCATCCGCTGCCTCTTGACTACCTTTTTAAGCTTATTTTTTTTCAATAAGAAACCAATATATAATCACCAAAAGACAAAAAGGAGTACCAAAAAGGAGTCTCTTGTAATAGTGATAGGTGTTTATTATACACACTGTGAGTCTAATCAACTTTGTTTGATTTAATCTGCACTATACCCAATCTATACATGAGGACTTTCAGAACCTGAACCCTTGCCCACCATCCACCTTCCTGTACACAGCTGCCAGTAAAACACGCAGCCTCCTTCACACTTGGGGCTCTTCTGCCTTCTTCGTGTATCCACCCAAGTGAACTCTTGCTGTTCCTGACGGAGACAGGGAGACTGGTACTGTATTTGATATCTCTGGGTCTTTGCTGTCCTGGGCTTGGTATCAAAAATGGTTCTCTGTTGTGCCCATCTGGCCAGTTTTGGCTCTGCTATTAACGCACAGCCAAAAGACAGCCTCTCTATTATGGGCCGGATTGTGTCTCCCCAAAATTCATATGTTGAAATGCCAGCCTCCGGTATCTTGGAATGTGACTGCATTTGGAGATAAGATCTTTAAAGAGGTGATTAAGTTAACATGAGGCCATTAGGGTGGCCCCTAATCCAATCTGACTGGTATCCTTGTAAGAGGAAATTTGGATATAGATAAAGACCTTGGGGAGTCCTATGTACAGAGGATAGGCCATGTGAGAGGACACAGTAAGAAGACAGCCATCCACAAGCCAGAGAGGGAGAGGCCTCTGGAGAAATCACCCCTTGCTGACACCTTGATCTTAGACTTCCAGTCTGCAGAATGCTAAGGAAATAAATTTCTGTTAAGACGATCCAGTCTGTGGCATTTTGATATGGTAACCTTAGCAAACTCACACACTCTCTAAAACCGTTCTTGATGTCCAGCTCCACCCCCAGAAAGACCTAACACTCCTTGCTTTCTCACCAGGCCCCTTTCACTAAACTGTTTTCTTGTTTGTCATCCCCTCTGAGCATGTTCTTTGAGAGCCAAGTCTGGCTCATTCCTGCCTTTCTAGCATCTAGGACAGTGCTGAGTGCATCCTGGGCTTGGGAAAAGCTATAAGTGAAGGAATACATGAACAACCTGATGCTTGAAACTCTTGCCTGGTGTCCTGGCCTCTGAGTAGGGGTCCAACAATTGCTGGTGGTAGATTGATTTGGTTTATGTACACCGTGGACATTCACGGAAGGGTGAAGGGACTCCACAGATGGAGAGGGGTCAGGCAGACAAGCAGGGCCCAGGAGTGGTGGTTGTCCAACTCCCCTTCTCCCCGCAGCCACACTTCCTCCTGCTGACTCACATGCCTTGGAACAGTCCTGTGCGTTGCAGCCTTCTGGTCTGGGCCCCTGGCACTCAGCCCTCCCTTCAGGCTGTCGACCACTTGATCACAGGCAGAAGATGTGAATTCCCTGAGGGCCCATTGTGTGGTCCTCTTCTCAAAGTCTGTTTCCCCACCCCAATTTCTGGAAGTCCCTTTGGAAGGTCTGACAGACGGTCTCTCTTTCCCACCCCTCCAGCTGGACAGGCTCAGGGAACAGAAGGAGCTTTTTGGGAACAGGCTGGGGAGGAGGAGCCAGAAGAGTGACAAAGGCACAAATGGGGGCTTTCTTTGCTCTGTACTTGTTGCCGGGGCAGGGCTCTGAGCTGCCTCCAAAGTGGTCCTCTGGTAACAGGGAAAGCAAAAGAGATTTGCTAACAGGATAGCATTTATACATAAGCCAACCCACCCCAGGTTTCAGCCCTGATGGTGGATAGCCTCTTTGCATAAGGAAACCCTCTGGAGGGAAGGGTTTTAAGTGAGAAAGAGGCCAGGCAGACAGGCCTGGCCCAGGATCAAAGCAGTGGGCCTCCGAGGGTGGGCTGAGAGCAGGACAGGCTGGATCTAACTTCTGGGTCAGCGCCATGAACCAGGCAGTGGGGAGCAGGGCAGGCTTGGATGATGCAAGGGGTGGGCAGCGTCCCCCTTGACTGCTCTCACCTGGGCTTCCTACAGTGACAAGAAGGTGTCAGAAACCTACGGTTAGCAATGGTGTGGTGGCCAGCAGAGTTGGAGGTGGCCTGGGGAGGATGGCTGTTGCCTTGGGAGGCTGGGCCAGCTTCTCCGGCAAGCTCAGTGCCTGGGGCCCATGCCACTTGAAGAGGCCACAGTGATGTTTTATTTTCTTTTAAAATCAGGAGAAAAGAAATGAACTTTTAAGATACAAGTCACATGTTCTATGATTCCTTTTAAAAGAAGGGTCTGGAATAGGCAAATCCATAGAGACAGAAAGTAGATTAGTGACTGCCAGGCTCTGGGAAGAAGGGGCAGTGGGGAGTAACTGCTCATGGGTTTGGGGGGTGGGGGAAGGTGCTATCTCTTTTCCGTGTGATAAAAAATGTTCTGGAATTAGGTAGTGGTGAAAGTTGCACAACCTGGTGAATATATAAAAAATGAATTGTGCACTGTAAAAGGGTGTGCTTTGTGGCATGGGGATTATATCTCAATAAAGCTGTTATTTTATTTTTTAAAAGCAAGGGGGTCAGGGAGAGAGGAAGAAAAGAAGAAAATCTAGAACATATAATAATATAATATAATATAATAACATAACATATAATCTTTGACCAAATGAACAAGAAATGTGGTTGTTGTTGTTTTGAACAAGAAATGTGTTTAAACAAAAAAATGAGATGAGGTTAGGCAAAACTAACCTAACAGGTTTCATCTGGGTGTATTAACTCTGTCGGGCTGCTTTGTGGAATGCTGAGCTAATGAGAATTTTTAAGGCTGCATTTAGACTGAAAAGAGTAGGCAGGGTGATCAATTAAGCAGAGGGGCTGGAGGAGAGGGTACCCGTGGTAAGTGTTTGCCATCCCTGCCCGTGTGACCTTTGAGGTCCTGTCCTCACTTTCACACTGTCCCTGACCTGAGACACTCCCATGAAACAGCAAGGGGAAATGTGGACCCCAGAAGTGGATTAGAGAGTGGAGGGAGGCCTTGTTACACCTAGCACAGACCCTGATCCATCCATGCCGGCCAGGGCTCCCCAGCATTTCTCCTCACACCGTTTCCTTCTTCTAACAGGCCATTCACCTGCTGCCCCCCAGTATGTAACAGTTCCTGAGGAGAGCTCTTAACTAGCTCTGTGCAGGTCAGCAGCCACAACACATCTCTCCTAAGTGTCCTCTGCGTTTCTCTATCAGAGAACTCTCCTTGGAGAAAGGGCAGTTGAGCAAAGGATTTAGACAAACCCTGTCTTGGTGCAGATCCTATCATTAAAATAAATGCATCGTTAGCACTCTTTTCTTTCCAGTGGGGCTCAGCATGTGACATCCCTCCCCCCCCCCCCTTACTTTTCCAAGAGTGTGTCAAGAGACTAGCTTTGGGCAGCAGAGAAAAATACATTCATCATTGGAACGACAGCCACAGCAGGCAAAGCCATTTTTATCTGGTGGTGTTGGAGCTGGCCTCCCTTCTGGGAGAAAGAATGCATATTAGAGGTCCTGTTTACAAATATGCACCTTTTGCTGATTTCTCTCACCGCCCAGCAATTTTTCAATAGGACAGCTTTTCTTGGAAAGACTATACCCTGCCACAAGATGATAAAATGTGGTATCCGGAGAGACGCCTGGGGCTCTGTTTGTTTAACCGGGTAATTGGACTAATTGGGCATAGTCTCTGAAAGGTCATCTTCCTGCAGCCAAGTCACCCCAGGTGCTGGTCTGCACGGAGGCTCTCTGGTTGAATAATTGTCTAAAAGCTCCTCCCCCTCTTCACCTGCTTCTGTAGGTCAGGTTTACAAGCCCTCTGCTCACTTTTATGCAAAACAAATTGTGAACTCCCTGAGCTGCATAAACCTTTCTAGAAAGAACCAAATGTGTGAGGCTCATTTCTTCCACCTCTTTGCTATTTGAAGCTAACCCTGTTTTCCCTCCCTGACTCATTAATACACTTAAGCCCTAGAACTGCTAATGAGATCAGAAAGTGATTAGCTGTCAGTCCACAAGAGAAATAGATCAGTGATGGTTTCAGGCGGAGAAAAGAATGCCCCCAATGAGAGTACACAGATTTTTCTGATCATATTTATGCTCCTTTTTTTTTTTTTTAATCATGTATGACATTCTTTTAGGGTCTGTTGTCTCTACAAGATCGTCTACAGAGCCTCCCAGCAGGTGCTATCCACATGTCTACTTTAGAAAGCCCAGAGTAACTATTCTCAGAAGCTGAGCTCAGGATAAAGGCACAACAGTTAGAGTTTGTTACAGCCAAGATGCTTTTGTTTAAAAACCAAACACTCCCTTTGCAGGAGGCCACATGGGATGGTGGGAAAAGCCAGACACACGAATTTGGGTGTGATTCCTTGGCTGTTACTCTCCCATGTTGCGTGACTTTGGTGAACAACTTGTCTTCTCTAAGGGCCTCAGTTCTCATAACTGTGAAACGGGGAAGCCTCCTTTGCAGGGAGAACATCTAGCAGTGCCCAGACAAATAAAGAAGGGAGGCTGAATAAAAAATTAGTAATTATTACTAATTTCATTTTTTTTAAGAGACAGTGCCACTGGGAGAGAGGGGCAGAGGGAGAGAGGGGCAGAGGGAGAGAGGGAGAATATCTTAAGCAAGCTCCATGCTCAGTGGAGCCTGACATGGGGCTTGAACCCACACATGACCTGAGCCCAAATCAAGAGTCAGAGCTCAACTGACTGAGCCACCCAGGCACTCCACTAATTGCATTTCTAAAGGCCACTCCAGCCTGGTGTTAAAATAAGGAATTGAATAACTGCTATGTTTATGGTCTCCCTTGCAGTGTGCCATTTCGGGACCCCACAGCCCAGCAAAGCCCTCTGGAATGGTTTTTGAAAATTCCTAGTAGGTACCGTTGTGTGTTCCCAAACAAGGCTGATCAGCCACCATTTCCCCTCAGTGAGTGGATGTGCTCTTCCAGGCCTGTGATGCTTGTAGGTCTGCTTCCAGGGAAATCCCCCATTGGGACAGTCAGCCCACACCCCCAGCAGGGCCACAGAAGGTTTTTGTGGGCCTCCTTTTCCATGTGAAAATATATATTAAAAATTATATTTTATTACTCAGTTGCTAAAGGATAAGTACAATCCAGGTTGGGTAAAAATTAAAATATCTCTTCAACTCTAAAAGTTCTTTTTAAAAAAAAAAATTGAGGGGAATTCACACAACAAAAAATCAGCCATTTTAAAATGTAAACTTGTTGGGATGAGCACTGGGTGTAGTATGTAAGTGACGAATCACTGACTTCTACTCCTGAAACCAATATTGTGCCGTATGTTGGCTAACTAAAATTTAAATTAAAAAAAAAATCAAGTATATAGTTCAGTAACATCTGCTATATCCATAATGCTGTATGGCCATTCTCTCTGGTTCCAAGACACTTTTATCATTCCCAAAGGAGACCTTGTGCCATGAAAAATCAGTCCCCATTGCTTCTTTCACTTAGCATAGTGTCTTCAACTTTCTTCCATGTTGTAGCCAATATTAATACTTCCTTCCTTTTCATGGCTGAGTAGGCTTCCATTGTGTGGATGTGCCACATTTTATTGATCCTTTTGTCAGTTGATGGACTTTGGGTTGTTTCCATGTTTTGGCTGTTATGAATCATGCTTCTATGAGCATTCACGTACAAGTTTTTGTCTGGATATTTGTTTTCATTTCTCTTGGGTATGTACCTAGGAGTGGAATTGCTGAGTCCTATGGTGACTCTAAGCTTATTAACTTTTTGAGGAACTACCACTATTTTCCAAAGCAGCTGTCCTGTTTTTATATCCCACAAGCAGCATATGAAAGTTCTAATTTATCCACATCCTCTCCAGCACGTTATTACCTTTTTATGGTAGCCATCATAGTGAGTATGAAGTGGCATCCATCCATCTGATTTTAAGGACAAGCTAAAGACCAGAGAGGAGATGAGCCATGTACAACCTCATATGTTCAGAGTCAGGCTCTGGACAGCAAATCTTTTTAACTTCCAGCTTGATGCTTGTTCACCCATCAGAGGAAATGTCCTTTCTCTTCAACATCAAGAGAAAGCAAAGTCAGCTACCAAAGTGATATGTGGAGCCGGGCTTCCCTCACTAGCTAGTATTATAGAACTCTAGGAGCTCACCACAAATGGAGAATAGCAGCAGGTGGGCTTCAGGGGAGGGAGCCTTCCCACCCAGCCAGCATTCTGGTTGGGAGTGGCCCAGGCTCTTGGCAATTTCTTTCTGAACTTTTTTTACATGGGACAGAGCTTTAGCAATGACATGCGTCTGCTTTACCTACACAGCAGGTTCTGTTGAGAACCTATTAGATGCTAGTTACAGTTTTACACATTGGAGGTACAAAAATAAATAAGGTGTGGCTTGAATCCAACCTACTACCTCTGTATTATTCTGTTATGTTAACAGTACAGGTAGGTGCAGGGCACAAAGGGAGTCAGATAAGTGGCACGAGCCAGTTGGGAAGAGGGGAATGAGCACTGAGTCTGGAAGGGCTCAGAGTGATGGGGAGAAGTTTGCTTGCCAGGTCTGCCCTGTGCATGGAAGCAGGAACAGCATGCAAACAACATGTCTGGGTGGGTGGGTGAGAACAGTTTGAAGTCACATAGAACGTTCAACAGGCCAGGCTTGAAACCCCTGAGAGCATTTTAACTCAGCTATACACAGCTGAGAAGCCATTTTTTAGGGGTGTGCTAATCAGCTTTATATAATCCAAGCCATGGATTTTTTTCACAAGTGGTCAAAAGTGGAGTGAGAAAGGCACCCATCGACTAGCTGAGCAAATAATGTTCGTAGCCACTGATCAGGTTCTGCATTTGAGCATATACAGTACAGAAAGTGCTGGGACATCAGGATGGCTTTGCTGGTCACATCCCCCACCCCCCAGTGTGACTATTATTTTCAGTTATGAAGGAAACATTAGGTCCCCAAACAACCATACAAACAAAAAAAAAACATGCATTGATTCATCTTTTCCATCTTGGTTTCTGTAAAGTACCTCTTTTTTTACATTAGCCTTTGGCTATGTGGTTTCTGCCCAGGCAGGCCTCAGCAAAATTGTGAAACAGGTGAGGTTTCTTTCTTAGGCCCATCAAAAGCTACAGTAAATCCCCCTCCTAATGATCTAGACTGAACAGTGATGCATTAGGTGCAATATGCCTGAGGTGCTGTTTACTTGTAACATTGAACACATTCTTGATTTTAAATCTTCACTTGGAAATCCTTTACTCTTCAAAGCTGTGTTTCTAGAGCTTTGGGTTGGTAGAAATATCTGTCATGTTAGTTTCAAGGGTCTTTTTTTTTTTTTTTAATGGAAAACCCAGAGATTGGGTGAGCAGTGGTGATGGCACATGTAGTTTGGAGCACATTCCAGCTGCTATTCATAAATAGTCATTTCTGTGGTAAGAATCCTGGCAGGCTCTGGAATTCATACCCAGGAGCTGTGTGACATCAGTCTTACTGAACACTAATAGGGAGGAAGAATAGTAAACTTTTTGAAGCTTTTTCACAAAATTACTTAGAGTGTATAATACTGAACAATGAGGAGATGACATGTTTCTTAAGATAGGGGTAGTCACATTTAAAATAAAATTGATGAAATGGCAATTGTCTATCACAGAATGTTATCATTTTTAAAAATTGGGATGGCTGGGTGGGAGCTGGAAGCTTCTAAACCATCTGTAACATCACCATTGTGGAAGAAATACTCTCTTTCCTTTGTAGAAGGAACATGACTTTCTTCTGGTTTGGAATAAGGTCTAACCTCCAGTGTGTTGGGTAATAGACACACTGTGTGAACCTAGTCTCCCTATTTGTTTTCCAGAGGAGAAGGAACAGTTTGTAGAAAGTTTCTAAGGAGGGTGCTAGCATCTTTGTTTCTCTCTCTCAATAGCACTGGCACGTGGACAGCAGTAGGCGGAAGGGCTGAGAGGAGACACAGGTCTGTTAGGGAGGAGGATGGGCTGGGCTGTGTCTCAAGGACTCTTGAAGTGGGAGAGAGGGTGGGGGTGGGCTTCTGGGGTGAGCACCAGAGCGAGGATGAGTAGTGGTACTAGAGGTACTAGGACACCAGAGACCATGTAAGGTAGGGATGTGTGAGCCAGGGATTCCCTCCATCAGAGCCTGCTGTAGGTCAAGATGGGCTTGTCCTAGAATAGCAGCGTTTGGTCTGGGGTGAGGATATGCAGAGCACAAGTCTTACCCATGGTTTGGGGCAACGTGGGATGATTTATGGACGCTTGTCTTCACAAGAGCCCTGTGTTTGCTCACACCTCTTTCTTTTCTTGGAAAGTAGTTCACACCACACATACCTGCTAGTTTTTCCAAATTTAGCCAGAACATCACTTCACTGTGACAATTTCCTGACATCAGACATAGACCACAGCACTTCTCACTCATGTGTTTCTGTCCCTGCTTACTGTGTCTAGATGGTGAGGTACTAAGTGTGAGACCACGCCCTAGTCATCCGGTGTTCCCACTGTCCAGCACAGCAGATGCTTAGCAGTTGTACTTGAGTGAATGAGTAAATAAATTGGATTTTGTCTTCAGCACCAGTCGTTAGGGTCATTTTCTCTCCAGCCTGCAGCCTCCCTGTGTCCCCTCCACCCCCACCCCTCCTCAGTCATCTAATTTAGCCAAGGGCACCCAGGGAGAGGGCCTAAAATGCTTCTGGCTATCTAAGTTTATGGCCTATGATTTTGTATTGCTACTGTTACCACAAACTCAAGATGGGCACCCCCAGCTGAAATCAACTGTCAGATATTACAAAATCCCTGGAGATGTTTTGATACCATGCACTGACCCGCAGTGATGGATGGATGGAGATACACATATATGTATATATGTGTGTGTGTGTGTGTGTGTGTGTATATATACATATATATGTATGTATATATATGTATATGTATGTATATATATGTATGTATATATGTATATATGTATATACATATATATTTAATGTTTATTTATTTTTGAGGGAGAGAGCAGGGGAGAGGCAGAGAGAGAGAGAGAGAGAGAGAGAGACAGAATTTGAAGCAGACTCCAGGCTCTGAGGTGTCAGCACAAAGCCTGATGCGGGGCTCAAACTCATGAACCTTGAGATCATGACCTGAGCCAAAGTCGGAAGCTTAACCGACTGAGCCACCCACACGCACCATAAGAAAAGACATAAAAAGAAAAAAAAAATTAAAATGGAAATGGAGGTTGGAAAAAAAAGTTACCACAAACTTCGTGGCTTAAAGCAACACAAATTTATTATCTGACAATTTTAGAGGTCAGAAGTCTGATATGGGTCTCTATGGGCTACAGTCAAGGTATCAGCAGGGCTGTGTTCTTTCTGGAGGCTTTTGGGGAGATTCTGGTTCCCTTATTTTTCTAGCTTCTTGAGGCTACCCACACTGTTTCCTCATTGCAGCTTCTTCCTGTTGCTTCTTCTAACAGTGAGTCAAGTCCTTATGACACCATCTCCCTGGTTTGCTGTCTTCTGCCTCCCTCTTACATTGGGCCCACCCAAATACAGCACAGTCTCACCCTGTCAAGGCCGGCTGATTAGCAACCTTAATTCCATCTGCAACCTTATTTCTCTTCAGCATGTAACCTAACATATTCATGGATTCTGAGCAGTAGGATGTGGACACCTTTGGAGGGCAATTCTATCTGCCACAGCCTGTGATACATTTCAAATCTGAAATGGGGAGTCTTTTGGTTACTAACCTGTCTTAGCCCATTTAGGCTGCTGTAGCAAAATACCACTGACTGGGTAGGTTATAAACAACAGACACGTATTTCTCATAGTTCTGGAGGATGGACCAAGATCAAGGCCCTCAGAGATCCTGTGTATGCCTGGTATAGGCCTGCTTCCTAGTTCACAGGCAGCCATCTTCTTGCTGTGTCCTCACACAGTGGAAGGGGCAATGGAGCTTTCTGGGGCCTCTTTTATAAAGGTGCTGATCCCATTCATGAGGGCTCCACCCTCATGACGAAATGGCTTCCCAAATGTTCTATGTCCTAATACCATCACACTGGGGGTTAATTTACAACATGTGAATTTCGGGGGGGCACAAACATTCAGTCTAGAGCACTACTCCTAGCTCTCTTCCATTGCTTTCAATAACAGAGTTAACTGCTTAAGGATTTGCCTTCAAGCCAAAGATCAGTGGTTGATCCAGAAAGAACCAGCTAGGCCCTGTAGTGATCACCTTCCTTCACAAACATGGGAGTGACAGACATGCAAGGCAATGGCTTCTTTTTGCTGCTTCTTCTTCTTCTTCTTCTTCTTCTTCTTCTTCTTTTTGTTTATTTTTAAGAGCGCACACGCGCGCGAGAGAGACAGAGAGAGAGAGACAGTGTAAGTGGGGGAGGAACAGAGAGAGGGAGACACAGAATCCGAAGCAGGCTCCAGGCTCTGAGCTGTCAGCATAGAGCCCCACGCGGGACTCGAACCCAAGAACAATGGGATCATGACCTGTGCAGAAGTTGCATGTTTAACCAACTGAGCCACCCAGGCATCCTGGCTTCTCTCTGGTTCTAAATCCTCACCACAATTGTGTGTGTATTTGACCACAGATGACTGTTAATAATGACAGCCAAGTGGCGAGCTCTATTTTGTCTGTATTATCCCAATTACTATCATCGCTGAAGGGTAGGTATTACTGTCCCCAGGTTCAAAGGAGAAAACTGAGGTTGGGTCAAACAGTAACTTGCCCCAGGTCACCTACTAAGTGGGAGAGCTGGGTTTAGAGTCTGGGCTTAGGAATCATTCCTCTTAAAACTCCTCTCAAATTATTTGTTAGTCCTTAGGAAATAGGCTGTGCTTTAGAATTACTTGGTGAGATTTTAAATAATACCAGTGGTTCTGCTTCAAACCATTTACATCAGAATCTTTGGGAGTAGGGCTTGGTCATCTGTATTTTTTGATTCCCTAGTTATTGTAAATTGTGGCTAGGGTTAAGAAATGCTGCCTCGGGGAAAGTTGTGTCTGCTCTCTAGAACCCAGCTTTGCATCATTCTGTGCCCTCAACCTCTGGGCCTAACTGACTCCCTCACGTTCTGTGGCCAAAGAGGAAGAGTTGAGCAGGCGGAGTTTCTCTGATTCTCTTGTGCTGGATGGCCCCCTTCTTTCTTGTTAGCAGGCCCCTTGCTTAGGGCCCCTGTTTATGGGGAGCTTGTCTAAGTGCGCTTTCACCCTGTCCTGACTTAGCGGCTGCAGATGATGCCTTTGGCTGTGTATCTGTCTCTACTCAGGTGAGCAGGGATGCAGAGAAACAGCCCCACTGAGCACAGGGGTGATGTCTGCACTTCACAGGAGTAGAGGTACTTCATTCTCACGCCCTTACCCCCTTTTCCCCCATTGATTTTATGGTGGAGTAAAGGTCTCAGTAGTAGCAGAAAACAGTCCTTTTCAAAGACAGTGATTTAAGTTTTTCCCCTGACTTCTTGTTGGTTTTAGTAAATCCACCTGATGCTTGAGAGTGGAAATACCTTGAATGCTTGCCCAGAATGGCGGACTTGTGCTGTTTCTAGAAGGAGCAGGCGATTGTGGTGTAGTGTAGCCAACGTTTAGCTCCACTTGGGGCACACGTTTGTGGAGTGACTTGAGGAAGATGATTAACAATCTGTGCCTCCACCGCAAAAGTGGTGACCCTAGGAGGGTGGTGGGTGGTAGGATGTACTTGAGGGGTCTTCAGCTTTCTAGGCCAGACTATATTAATACGTAAAACAATTTTTCTTCTTCTTTTTAATGTTTGTTTATCTTTGAGAGAGAGAATGAGAGAGAGAGAGAGCATGAATGGGGCAGGGGCAGAGAGAGAGGGAGATACAGAATCCGAAGCAGGCTTCAGGCACTGAGCTGTCAGCACAGAGCCTGATGTGGGGCTCGAACTCATGAACTAAGAGATCGTGACCTGAGCTGAAGTCAGACACTTAACCAGCTGAGTCACCCAGGTGTCCCCTACAAAAAATTTTTCTTATTCATGAAACACTTCAAAGATACAGTAAATGAGAGGTAATGATATAGCAGAGCCTTACGTGTCCATTAGGTAACCAGTGTTAACAATGGTTATTGCTTTGTTGCATTTGCTTTAAGAGGTCTTAAAAAAGAGAAAGGATGAGGCACCTGGGTGGCTCAGTCGATTAAGCATCTAACTCTCCATCTTGGTTCAGGTCATGATCTCATGGTTCATAAATTGGAGGCCCACATCAGGCTCTGAACTAACAGTGCAGAGCCTGTTTGGGATTCTTGGTCTCCCTTTCTCTCTGCCCCTCCCCTGGTCATGCTGTCTTTGTCTCTCTCAAAATAAATAAATTAAAAAAAAAATTCCTATATAGCTGTTGCCCCTACCCCATCTTTTTTCTCCATTCTCCTCCTTCCCCAAAGGTAACCACTCACTTGAACTTGATGTATGTTATTCTCATGAATGACTTTATATTTTAACTGCACTGGATATATTTATAAATGGTCATACTATGGTTGTTTTGTGTTTTTAAATTAATTATTATACAGACAGTCCCTGATTAGCAATTTTTCATCTTTATGATGGTACAAAGGTAGTCTGCATTCAGTAGCAACTGAACCTCGAATTTTGAGTGTTGATGTTTTCCAGCATAGCCATATGCTATATGATGCTCTCTTCTGATGCTGGGCAGTGGCAGCTTGAGGTCAAAGAACTGACCCACTTATGACAGCTCTGTATCTGGACAACCATCCTGTTTCTGCCCTGCAGTGCAGAGGTCAATTAATTACACAAGAGAGTCAACGCTTTATTATAAAATGGCTTTGTGTTATATGATTGTGCCCATCAGTAAGCTATTATAAATGTTCTGAGCACGTTTGGTAGATTAGGTGTATAAATGCATTTTCCACATACTATATTTTCAGCGTATGGTGGGTTTGTCAGGACCCCATCTTAAGTTGAGGAAGATCCATATTTCTTTTCCTTTTGTTTTTTTTTTCTTTTCATGACTTGAGAAATCCTTTTCTGTCCCAAATTCAGTAAAGATATTTTCCTATGTTTCCTTTAAGGGTTTTACAGTATTGTTTTTCACATACATGCTGTTAATCCATTTAAAATTTTAGTTTTTGTGAAGGTGTAAGGAACTTTATTTTTCTTTTATTTTTTTTCATCATTCCTTTAGTGCTCCATCCTTTCCCTGTTGATTTATAGGGTTACCTGTATCATATGTCTGACTTTTGTATATATGGATTCCTTTTATGCTTTGTATTCATTTCTATTGGTCAAGCTATCTAGTTCTATACCAATACCATGTTGTTTTAATTACTATAGCTTTGTAAGTTTTTAATTCATATATTTATATATTTTTAGGTGTTTATTTTTGAGAGAGAGAGAGAGGGAGGGAGGGAGAGTGTGCAAGTTGGAGAGAGGCAGACAGAAAGAGGGAGACAGAGGATCCGAAGCAGGCTCTGCTCTGAGAGCGGAGAGTCCGATGTGGGGCTTGAACTCATGAACTGTGAGATCATGACTTGAGCTGAAGCTAGATGCTTAACTGACTGAGCCCCTAATTAATATTTTTATTGAGGTACAATACATGTCCCATAAAATTTGCCTTACCAGAATGTAAAATTTAGGGTGTTCCCAAAGTTGTATAATCAACTTCAGTACCTAACTCCTGAATACATTTGTCACCCCCAAAAGAAATCCTGTACCCATTATCAGCCACTCCCATCCCATCTCCCCAGCCCCTGGCAACCACTAATCTACCTTCTGTCTCTATAGATTTGCATATTCTGGACATTTCATGGAAATGGAGTCATACAACATGTAGTCTTTTGAGTCTGGCTTCTTTCATGCAGCATTTTTCCAGTTTCATTAATGATGTAGCATGTTTCAGTATGCTATTCATTCTTTTTATGGCTGAGTAATATCCCACTGTATGGATATACCACTTTTGTTTATCCACTTGTCAGTTGATGAACATTTGGGTTGTTTCTACCTCTTGGCTCTTATAAATAATGCCACTATGAACATTCCTGTACAAGTTTTTATGTGGACATGTTTTCATTTCTCTTGGGTATATACCTAAGAGTGCTATTGCCAGACAAAAGGAGAATTCTATGTTTAGCATTTTGAAGAACCACTGAACTATTTTCCAGAGTGGTTACACCATTTTACATTTCCACCAGTAATGTGTGAGGGTTCCAATTTCCCTCCATCCTCACCAACGCTTGCTGATTATTTTTATCCTACAGAGCATAAAATTGTGTCTCATTGTGGTTTTGATTGGTATTTTCTAATGACTAATGATGCTGAGAAACTTTTCATGTGATTATTGGTCATATGCACATTTTCTTTGGAGAAATGTCTATTCAAATCCCTAGTTTCATCATGTGTTTCAATATTAGTTGATGGTCCCTTCCATTTAATTCTTCAAAAGTCTTGCTATTCTTGGCCCTTCACTCTTTCACATAAATTTTATCATGAGCTTATCCCACCCAAAAATTCATTGGGATATATAACAGAACTTGAGTTCATAGATTAATTTGGAAAAATTGATTCCTGAAAATATGGAAAAATATCATTAATTTCCTCAGGTCTGAATTGCCTACCTCCAAATTATTACTGAGAGTGGAGTGGGGGTTGGGGACAGGAATGGGGTTGAGAGGAGGAAGGAGAGGGGTGGAAGGGAGAGAAGGAGGAGGGTTTGAGGAGGGGGAGGGAGAAGTGGGGAGAGATGGGAGAGAGACCAGGAATGGGGAGAGCAGTTGCAGGAGACAGAGAGGCTAATAGTTTAAACTACTGTTATTTTGCATTTCTGTTATGCTCAGTCATAATCCATATCCCAAATAATAAAGTGGTATATCTCTCCATTTACTTAGTGTCTTTAAATATATTCTTAAAATTTTAAAACATAATTTTGTCCATAAAAGTTATCACATCATGTGTTAAGTGTATTTCTATGTTCTTTATAATGTTTGTTGGTATTGGTATGTTTCTTAAAATCACATTTTTTATATGTTGGTTGCTAGTGTGTAAGAACTAGGTATTGTTTGTGTACCAGCAACTTTACTGAATGTTTTTATTCTGTCAGTTTGTAGATGTTTTTGACTTCTCTGTGTTGGTAGCATTATCTGTGAATTATTATTACTTTTTTCTTTCTTTCCAATTATTATATCATTTTTTTTTAGTTTCACTGCATTAACATTGACAATACAAGTTTGTATAGAAGCAGTAATAGCTGATATCCTTATATTTTCCTTATTTTAAGGGAGAAATTCCAATTTTTCACTATTTTTATTGTTTGCTGTATGTTTTTGATAGACAATTCTTTATGTAGTTAAGAAGAAATCCCTTTTATTTCTACTAAGAATTTTACCTCAAAATGAGAACTTATTTTATCATAGGTCTTTTTTGTTTCTATACACTTTTCTTTTTCTTATTTAGTTTATTATTAGGTGGATTATATGAATAGATTTTCTAACATTAGACCTTGCTAAGATGAAACCCACAGTGAAGAAATTGTGGTACATTGCTAAGCTTAATTTGTTAATCTGTTTATAAAAATTCTGTGTGCCTATATTTGTGAGATTGCCCTATGGTTTTTAATTCTCACACTATCCTGTCTGGGTTATCTAAGGATATGTCACTCTCATAAAATGAGTGGGGAGCATTTCCTCTTTTTTTGTTTTCTGAAACAATTTCATTAAGATTGAAAATATCTGTTCCTGCAATGTTTGGTAGAATTTACCCAAGGAATAATTTGAGGTTGGGTTTTTTTGTGGGTATATTTGTGTATGTGTGTGACTGTGTGCAGATGTACTTGTGTGTGAATTAATTTTAAACTATTCATTTTATCTACTGATTATAGGGCTATTCAAATTTTATATTTTCTTGGGTGGTTTTGGTAAATCATATTTTTCTAAAATATTATAACTTTAATATGAATATTCAAATATTGTTCATAGTATTGTTGTTCATAGTATTTTCTTATGATTCTGAAAATCTCCACTGCAATGTGATTAGCTTCCTTTCTCCATTTCTTTTTTGGTGGCTTATAGGCATTATGTAATTAAAAAAAAATGTTTATTTATTTTTGAAGGAGGGAGATGGGAGGGGCAGAGAGAGAGGGGGGACAGAGGATCCAAAGTGGGCTCTGTGCTGACAGCAGACAGCCTGATGCAGGACTCAAGCTCAGAACAATGAGATCATGACCTGAGTAGAAATCAAGAGTCAGAAGCCTAATGGACTCAGCCACCCAGGAGCCCTGGCATGTGTATAATTTTTAAATCAATCAGTCTTGACAAGTTTTGTCAGAAGTTTATTTTACTTAGTCATTTTTTCAAGCAATAACTGTTGTTTTATTGATTTTTCTATTGTTTTTTATTTTATTTTTCTACTGATCTTAAAATTTTTTATTATCCAATCCAGCTTTTGGTGGGAGGGAGTTTATTCTGTCATTCTTTTCCCAACTTTGAGTTGGATGCTTAGTTTTTTAAAATTCTAACATGTATGTTATATAAAATTTTCTTTAAGTACTTCCTGAATTGCATTCCCCACATTTTGGTATGTGGTATTTTCATTTACTTGCAGTGCAAAGTATTTTCTACTATTGATTAAAAATTTTTATTGACCTATGAATTATTTCCAAACACATAAGAGTTTCAAGGGTTATCTTTTTTGTTAGAGATTTTTATTTTTGTTGTATTATGAAATGAGAGTATGGTTATGTGATATTTATTGTTTATATTTTTTTAAGTGTATTCATTTATTTTGAGAGAGAGAGACAGAGACGAAGATATATATAGAGAGAGTGCATGCACAAGTGGGGGAGAGGCAGAGAGAGAGGGGGGGGGGGGAGAGAGAATCCTAAGCAGGCTCCCCACCATCAGTGCAGAGCCTGACATGAGTATTGAACTCATGAATCATGGGTTCATGATCTGAGCTGACATCAAGAGTTGGACACTTAACTGAGTAAGCCACCCAGGTGCCCCTGTTGTTTGGCATTCTTAAGATGACTGTGAGTCCTAATACTGTGTATTCTTTAATTCTTAGGTACAGGGATTTATAGTTATCTATTAGATCAAGCTTGTCAGTCACACTCTTTAAAACTTCTATAGGCTGCCTCTTATACTTTCCTAAAGGTTCCTTTAAAAAAGTAGTTATTTAGTTATTTTAAATACTACATAGTTTTATTAAAAATTTTTCAGATTATAATTCTATTACCTCATGTTCTTAAAAGTCTGATCTTGTATTTATGGTGTTTTCTGCCTTTTGTTTATGGTAGATTTCTCCTTGTGGATTTTGAAATTTTTAATAGGGAGTTTATCTTCAGTTAACCTTTTCCCTTCGGTAAATTCCTTGTGGCATTAATGGTTATTATTTTAGCAGGAGCCTCAGAGTTATCACTGGCCCAAGCACTGAGGAGTTCCTAGAAAAATGTGGATAAATTTGAACCCCAGGTCTGTGTGAGATTTCTAATTCCCAAAGGAGATGTTTTTGCTCATCTAGAATTCAGAGGCAGGCAAGACTTCTTGTTTATCTATCCTGATAAATAATTTTGTTGTAGTTTATCTTTTTAGAGAGGATATTATTTTTTGAGAGTTCCAATTTGAGAATTCTTGCTTCTAACTCTTTACCTTGCATTGGATCCAACATTATGTCTCTTGTGTTAAAACTCAAGCCATTATGTAATGGTAATCATACCATTACCAGCTTCTAAGCTATCACACTGTTTCATGATCCTTTTTGGCACCTAGAAATTTCTACTTTTTTTGTATGTCTTATCAGATCTTCAAACTATTTTAAAATTATGTTTTATCTGCAGTCCTTGGTTTTTGAAGCAAGAGGTTTTATTGTTGCTATTGTTGTTATCTTAGTCTTACATTTCTAGAACCAGACCACGTGCTTTGTCTTTAATTGTGAAAGATGGAAGTTTCAGGGCACCATGAGACAAATGCTTGTTAAAATGTTTAATCTGTTGTTTTCTCTTGAATCAACATCCCAATAATATTTTCATAGGTCCTTCATTGCTGTTAGCCTGAAAGAGCCAATGCCACAGCCAGGTTGGTGCTTGAGGGAGACCTTGGTTAGGGCTGACAGCCATTGTGGGACTGTTGGAGGGAACCTCCAGGTTGTGGTTTTTGTACACGGAGCATGTGTTTTATCACTTTCATAAAATTCTTCTCCTGGAGCAAAAGTAGCAGGTCCATGGTGAAATTGACTTGACCTGCTTTCCTGGTGAAGTCTCCTTTGACTTCTGCCCATTGGGAGACTGTTAGGAGATTTTTCTTTCCTTATTCCAGAAACAAAGAGCTCTCCCAGATCAGAAGAGCATGCTAGCAGACTTCCTAAATGAAGGACCTTCAGGAGAGGAATTTTCTGTTACTCATTCTCATTTTCTGTCATTCATTCCAGTAGACAGACGACATACATGGAAATGTACAGAGGCCTTACTAGGGCATTCCTTGCTTAGAAAAAATGGTCCTGTTGATTAAGACCTTCTATTTCTGTGAAAAGGAATAGTTGTTAAATATAGATGCCAGGAAGCTCAGAGGCTCTCCCATAATAGCCAGGAGCCATAATGTAGCCCTAAGAACTACGATTTCAGTGTCTCCTAAGTGGTAATCATTGTCATGGTGCTAGGAAGCTAGAGATAGAAGAAGTTAGTCTTTGCCCTCAAAGAATTTACAGATCATTGGAGATGAATAGATCACTGGAGGATTAAAGGAATGATGTAGTTAACTTTATAAATTTGTGAATTAGTCTTCATCAAAATTAAAACTTTTGCTCTTCAAAAGAACTGTTAAGAGAATAAGAAGACAAACCACAGACTGGGAGAAAATATTTTGTACCTGATAAAGGACTTGTGTCAAAAATATATAAAGAACACTCAAAACTTAAGAAACAAGTAACTCAATTTAAAAAATGGGTGGGGCACCTGGGTGGCTCAGTTGGTTAAGCATCCAACTCTTGATCTTGGCTCAGGTCATCATCTCACAGTTGGTGATTTTTAGCCCCTAATTAAGCTATTGATGACGGTGTGGAGCCTGCTTGGATTCTCTCTCTGTCTCTCTCTCTCTGTCCCTCCAGCATGCTCATCCTCTCTCTCTCTTTCTCTCTCTCTCCAAAAATAAATAAACTTAAAAAAAAAATGGCAGAAGATTTGAAGAGACGTTTCACCAGAGAAGATATATGAATGGCACAAAACCATCTCAAAAGATGCTTAATATTGTTTGTTATTAGGAAAATCCAAACCAAAAGCACGATAAAGTATTGCTGAAGACTTATTAGAATGGTTACAATGAAAAAGAATGACCCTATTAATGACACTGCTGGTAGGAATGTAAAATGGTACAACTATTTTGGAAAACATTTTAAAAGTTTCTTAAAAATTACACACATTCCTACTATATACGTGGCCACTTTACTCCTAGGTATTTACCCAAGAGAAAAGGAAATATATGTACATAAAGAGATTTGTACATGAATGTTCATAGAAGATTTATTTGTTATAGTCTCAAAACTGGAAACAACCCAGCTATCCAATTAGCAGGTGAATGGATAAACCAACTGTGGTACATCCACACAGTGGAATACTACTCTGCCATAAAAACGATTGCACTCCTGATGGACACAGGAAGAATGAATCTTGAATTATTATGCTGAGTATGAAAGAAGACAGACAAAAAAGTGTATGTGTTATATGATTCCATTAAATAAAACTTTAGAAAATTCAGACTAATCTGTAGTGATAGAAAACTGTGATTGCCAGATCAGTGATTGCCTGGGGATGGAGTTGAGGGAGGTGAGGGGAAAAAAAAACTACAAAGTATCGTTCAGAAACTTTTAGAGGTGATGAATTTGTTTATGGTCTTGATTATGGTGGTACTTTCATGGGTGTATATCTGTGTCAGAACTTATCAAATTGTTCACTTTAAATATGTACAGTATATTCTGAGTGCCTTGGAAGTTCAGGCTGCTATCAGCAGATGGTACATGGGAGGGTCATTTAACTGATACTACCTGAAAATCGAGAAAGAGGGGTGCTTAGCCTGAGATTTGAATTTGAGTCTGTGTTCTTAAGGGGTGAGGAAGGGCAGGGAAGTAGAGAGGGCTTCATGCTGAGGCTACACCAAGTGCAAATGTTCTAAAGCAGGTAAGTGTGTGATATGTTTAGAGACCTCCTGCAAGTAGAGTGTCATGACCGAAACATAAGATGCTCATGGAGAAGAAAGGAAGATAGTGACTCAGATTCCATTCCAGCTCATGAATTTATGGAATTCTCATTATCAGATACCACTGACTTGTGTAACCAGCTAGTCCAGGCGTCCCCATCCTTGAATACAACAGGGGTTGGTGTCTCCATTTGTGTGCAAATTGCAATGGTATGACTCCCTGACCCCCCTACTTGCCCAAAGTGTCCCCCACTTATTTGGGGGGGGATCTCTAAATGGGCTTTCATATATGTATGCTCATAAAATAGTCTGCTGTGTTCTTCTTTTCCTTCCCAAGATGCACTTTTGGACATCTACTCCCCAACAAGCTGACCTAAGCAGCTGCATTCACTTTCCAGTACCTGTTTTGGAGTTATGTCCACCGGGAGGACCCAGAGTCCTCACTAAGCTTAACGAAGTGCTAGTTGTACCCGAAACTACCAGTCTCTGCTGCTGGAGCAGGGAGAAAATCTTGCCATGCATCTGCGTTGTGTCAGCTTATCTAAGCAAGAATTTCCTGTCAGAGTTCTCTTCTCTGTATAGGCACAGATTAGCCTTGCTCACAAGAGCTATTTTGTGTGAGATCTGGAAGGCAGGAGTGAAGCAGCACCCCTGTTTTTTCACTCTGATGGTCTGTACAGCAGAGTGGCACTTTGCCCCCATTAGTCACTGATTTGCCAATCCCACCAGATCTGCTGCTTCTGCAAGTCCTTGGCCAGGTACATAATGCATGTCTCCTGCACATCGCCCAGGGCATTGACGTGGGTGGTGGTGGGAGACCAATGTAGATCCCAGTGGGCCCTCGTGGGTTCCAGTTTGTTCTTGCTCTTTTCCACCTCCAGTTTTCTTTCTTGACTGCTAGTCTAGCTGATCTATGGCAACATCAAGTTTAACACCAGGCATAGGGACACCATCCTGCATAGAATGCCCTACTCCCTCCCACAGCTGGGTAATATCTAACTCCTGTGGATTATTTCGTATCACTAACAGTGGTCCTGCTTTTCTAATTGAACCTTAATATAAGACAGGTCCCCACCCAACTTTGTGCTACCTGGACCCAAGAGCAGCTCTGCTTTTCCAAAACTTTAATAAAGACTTCTCCTTAAAGCCAGGTGTCCAGTGTCTGACCATCACCTCTGTAATCAGAGACTCAAACCACAGGGCTGAGCGGGGGCAAGGTGCCAACACAAACCTTCCATTTTCTTCTCTTTTCCTGAGTCCACCCCAACCAAATGCCTTCCTCCTCCCCCATTTAATAGAAATAAAAGCTCCCTGCAGTAGCATGGGTGTGAACAGATGTTCTATGTGGGCGTGAGTGCTGGTGGAGGGCTGCTTTGCTCTCAGCCCCAGCTGCCTCGGGGCTCTGCTCAGACAATTCCAGTGCCCTCAGAGACAAGACGAACTCCTCCCTGAGTCTTTGATTCTCACGTTCAAAGAGTCCCAGCAACTTGACCCTTTCCTCATGTCTTTGTTTTCTCACTCATTTCCTTTCCATGGTGCTTTGCCAGAATTCTGGGATGGATTACAAGGCCTCCCTGAGGACCTACTTTACTGAAGGAGCACGATAGGGAAGAGCAATTTCATGGCTTTTATAGGCCATGCAATACTAGATCTGGTAACCTTGAGTCTGCAAAGCCCATGGAAAGTGAGGAAATTCTGAGATAGAAGAGGATGAACTAGAAGTGGGTAATGAGAGGACCTGTCCCCTACCTGCCGGAAGCTTGAATCCTTCTGCAAGGGACTCACAGGCTCTGAGCAAGTCTCTTTCTGCTCTTCCTCTGAAAGAGGGTCCTGTAGATTTAACCTATTTCCTTCTCACTGGTCCCACAGGACACTGCCAGTATTATGAGAAGAATAAGCTCTGAAGCCTGAAAAGCTGTGTTACCTAGTGCAGACTTTTCTGAACCTGACTGATCATTGAAACTTCCTCGTTTGGGTTACTATTCTTACGTACATGTTAGACACCAGCACAACTTTTCAGCTCTCCACCTCCTCCCCAAGATTTTAACTCAGCAGACTGGGCTGTGACATGGAATCTGTACTTTAAAAATGAAGCAAAAGGGGCGCCTGGGTGGCGCAGTCGGTTGAGCGTCCGACTTCAGCCAGGTCACGATCTCGCGGTCCGTGGGTTCGAGCCCCGCGTCGGGCTCTGGGCTGATGGCTCAGAGCCTGGAGCCTGTTTCCGATTCTGTGTCTCCCTCTCTCTCTGCCCCTCCCCCGTTCATGCTCTGTCTCTCTCTGTCCCCAAAAAAATAAATAAACGTTGAAAAAAAAAAAATTAAAAAAAAAAAAAATGAAGCAAAAAACAAGACTCTGCAGATTATTCTTACGATAAGCCAAGTTTGTAAACCACTGTGAACAACCATATCTAGTGAACAACTGATCTATCTAGTAAACTGATCTAGTGAGGAAAAGAGCCTTCTAGAATTTACAAGTTCTGTCTTCAAGGCCAAGGAAAATGGAAGGACTTATCCAGGTATTTCCAGCACAAAAACACATTTTCATTAGAATTATGAGAAGCATGAGTGACTGTTTCTGAGACATTTGGGTGAAAAGCATACTGGTGAAGCAAAATCTTCCTCCCAAATAGGTTTAAATTCAGACCAAGCCTGTGGAAAAGGTGACAGTGGTGGGAGATTGAGCAGAGAAGAAAGAATTGCATTTTCTGAACAGTTTTACTCTCATTGTGACCACCATACATTCTGGATATGCTGGGAATCTCTTTGTTTTATAGATACTTATTACAAAGTAGCCTAATAGCTCACAAACCATGAATCTCCATGTTTGACATGGAAGAATAATGCTTGTTACTTATAATATACCACACTTTGGCAAACCATGAGAGAATGGATTTGGGGATGGGGTTCTGTTTGTTTAAGGATTTAAAATTCTGAATGCATCTTTCAATGTTTATCTTTTTTAAAACGTATAGTTGACATATCATATTAGTTTTAGGTGTGCCACATAGTGGTTCAGAATTTCTATATATTACGAAGTGATACAACAATAAGTCTAGTTATCATCTATCATTATACACAATTATATTATTATTGACTGTATTCCCTGTGCTGTATTTTACATTCCTGTGACTTATTTATTATTTATTTTATCACTGGAAGTTTGTACCTCTTAATCTCCTTCACCTATTTCATATATCTCTGCTTCCCTCCCATCCCCTCTGGCTACCACCAGTTCTCTGTATTTATGAGTCTGTTTCTGTTTTGTTTGTTTTGATATTTTAGGTTCTACATATAAGTGAAATCATATGGTATTTGTCTTTCTCTGTCTGACTTATTTCACTTGGCATAATACCCTCTAGGACCATCCATGTTGTTGCAAATGGCAAGATCTCATTTTTTAAATGGAGGGGTAATATTCCTGTGTGTGTGTGTGTGTGTGTGTGTGTGTGCACGCACGCGCACACGCACGTGTGCACACACATGCACATGTTTGTTACATTGTCTTTATCTGTTCATCCATCAGTACATAGATTGCTTCCCATATCTTGGCTGTTATAAATAATGCTGCAACAAACATGGAGGTGCATATATCCTGTTGAATTAGTGTTTTTGTTTTCTTTGGATAAGTACCCAGAAGTGGAATTGCTGGATTGCATGGTAGTTCTATTTATTAAATGAGGAACCTCCATACTGGTTTCTATAGTGGCTGCACCAAGTTACATTCCCACCAACAGTACACGAGGGTTCCCTTTTCTCATCCTCGCCAACACTTATTTCTTGTTTTTTTGATTCTAGCCATTCTGACAGGTGTAAAGTGATATCTCATTGTGGTTTTGATTTGCATTTCCCTGATGATTAATGATGTTGAGCATCTTTCATGTGTCTGTTGACCATCTGTTTGTCTTCTTTGGAAAAATGTCTATTCAGGTTCTCTGCCCATGTTTTATTTGGATTTTTTTTTTGGTGTTTTATGAGTTTTTCAATATATTTTGGATATTAACCCTCTATTGGATGTATGATTTGCAGAAATATTCTCCCATTTAATAGGTTGCCTTTTCATTTTGTTGGTGATTTCCTTCACTGTGCAAAAACTTTTTAGTTTGATGTAGTCCCAATTATTTATTTTTGCTTTTTGTACTTGCTTCAGGAGACAGATCCCAAAATATCTTGCAAAGACTCATGTCTGAGAGTTTACTGCCCAAGTGTTCTTTTAGGAGTTTTATGTTTTTCAGATATCACATTTAGGTCTTTAATCTATATTGAGTTGATATTTTAATTTCAGGTCACCATCAGTTGCCTTATAATTAAGATGGCTACAATCCCAGACTTTATGGGGGGGGGGGCATGTCCACAGATTTATCATTCTACCCATTGTCTTCCATTGGTGCAGTATGATCGATTAACAACTCTGTGTTTCCTAATTTGAGTATGAGAAGTTGAGACTCCATCTTTAGGGACTGAGTGGAATGCATGCAAACCCATTTTGGATCTGTGTTCCATGGTCGGCATTTGCTGAACAAATTTCTTAAATGCTACGTTTCCTGGGAGGGAAAGCTATAGCCAATGTTTGTTCCATCAAATGTATTAATCCATTGCTTATTGCCTTGCTCTGGATAGTCAATCTGAGAGGAAGGACAGGCGCTCTGGGGGTCCAGCATTACATTTCATGCAAACACCAACTTAGTGCTGCCATCTCGTGGCTGGGCAAACTCTAAAGGCTACCAGCAACCTTGGAGCAACTTTCCTTTCTGAAAAGGAATTACACACTCAGAATGCATGTTCTCTACCTGCCTGGTAGAAAAATTGACCACTGGTTTCTAATAACTGTGCCAATCCCTGCTTTTCTGTTTCCTGAATGAAGAAAGTACCTGTTGTATTATTAAGGTAGATTGTTGCCTGTTCCTTTAAAGAGAAAGGAATTCATTGTTTTGGTTTTAGTTATTTTTGGACCAGCCCTTAGGCAGTGTTTTGAGCGAAGGTTTGAGAAGTCTAGAGAAAAGGCTTTACAAAGAAATGTACTACTCAAGGCCAGAAAGGGAGGCTGAAAATGGAGACAGATAGGTCTCATTTCTGGGGCAGAGCTTCCCAAAGTGTGGTCCCTGTGCCAGCTGCATCAGCAACACTGGGGAAACTTGGTAACATTCATGTTCTTGGCCCCCTGCTGAATCAGAAGCTCTGGGGTGCAGCCCAGAAATCTGTGTTTTTAGATGATTCTGAGGCAGGCTCCATTTAGAACACCGCTGTCTTGGGGAATAGAAGCACCCATGGACAGATGTGAAGTAGACGATACTCAGCAGCCACTTGGTTCTCCATTATACTCATTCCTCTCCATTCCCTCTCTCTGCATTATTTACCCAACAAACCACAAATATTTACTGAGTGACTATTATGGACAAGCCCTGTTTCATGTGATGTTGATATAGGCGTTGGTTGTAAAGGGCCCAAGAATTTGCATTTCTAACAATTTCCTAGGCGCTGCTGGTGCTGCTGGTCTGGGGACTGGATTTTAGGAGCCCTGGTTTAGAGATAAGAGCAGCAGGCCCCAAAGCCTTGGTAGTTTTCAGATGGGGAGTGCATCTTAGGCTTTTCAGGATCTGTGTGGCCTTGAGACCTGCCTCTCAGCTCTTCCTGCCTCTTACCACCAGCACTCAGAAGACGTGGTTATTTGAATTGAACTCTAGTCCATTAGAAAGGGATTAAAATAACATGCTGTGATTTCACCACCCAAAGTGGGTGCAGTTGAAAAGCCAAAGCAGATAAACGATTATTAAAAGGCTTTCGCAAAAATTGTCAATAGTCTCGGAATTTGAGGCCATATATTAAAAGACCTGTTTGGTGCTCTACGTTGTCTCAGTCTGACCAATATTGCTTGCATTCAGCACATCCCTTTCTTGTTTAATTTGCCATTTATAAGTTTCATTGGTCCAACGAATCCAAACAATTCTAATGCAAAGAATAAATAAGCAGAACAGCAAATCACACTGGATTTGTGGGCACAGTTATGCAGTAAGACATGTCAGAGCTGGGAGCAGTACTCTAATGGCAGGTAAGAATACAAATGTCTGCTTGTATGTCATATGCCGTCTCTACTATCTGCTGACTACACACAGCTCCTCTGATCTTCTAGCAGGCATTGTCTGGGAAGGTAAGAGCTAGATTTTGCTTTGTAAAATCTTAAGCCTTACAGGGAGGGTGGGTGAGGGAGCTGAGTGTGGTGGTAAATACTCAAAGCTTTGGGGTCAGGCAGAGCTGGCCCCTGAATCCTTTATACCTTGTGGGAAGTTATTTGATCTCTCTGTATCTCATTTTCTTCACTGGTAGATTTGGAGCAGTGAAACCTACTTCATACAGTGGTTTTAAGGATCAAATGAATAATGGTAGGGCCTCCTGGGTGGCTCAGTCCGTTAAGCTTCTGACTCTTGATTTCTGCTTGGGTCATGATCTCACCATTGAGCCCTATGTTGGGCTTTGCACTGTTAGTGGAGCCTGCTTGGGATTCTCTTTCTCTCTCTTCCCCCTCCCCTATGTGCATGCTCTGTCTCTTAAATAAACTTATAAAAAAGGTAGGTAAGGCACACAGTATGCACTCAGTATATAGTAGTCAACTCTCAGTTTCAGAGGGCTAGGGCTGGAAGAGGCAATGAGGAACACACCCACAGCCTTTGTGCTCTGGGCTATCTTCTCCCTGTTAAGTTGGTTGTGTTTAAATAGGAGTACTCAAGCCCCCATTGGAGGGCACCCCCAGGGCTATAAAAACTCTGTTAACTACCGGGGCAGCAGAAATGCTGGCCTAGAGCAGCTGCATCAGATGACCATCTCTGAGAACCAAACACAAGCCTTTATGACAGAATTGATGAAACTGGGCCTGGATGATTTGGCTGAGATAGGATGTGCTTGAATTTTAAAGGTATTCCCCAATATGTGGTAGGTGCATGCTAGCCACAGTCACTGGGTTTGTTTGATGCACTCCTCCTGGGAAAGTTTGGTGGTGAAGTAACTGGGAGGAAGGAGGGGAGGCCTGGGTGGATGCTGTTGTGGAGGTATAGAGGGCCCCGCTTTGTTGAGGATTGGAAAGCAAGAAAGAAGGGGTATGTGGAGAAGTAGGGAGGTTGAGTGTGGGATACTGGAGACTGAGGTTTTAATTTTTCTGAAGAAAGATTGCTATGGGGGAGTCCTACTCAGAAATACTTTCACGAACCATGGGTCAGTTCTCCCACAGTATGGCCTGATTGCTGAGCAAGTTTATAATCGAGTGAGAGTATGGGAGAGGGAAAAATCCATCTCATTATCAGAGTGATGACTACATAGGGGAATGAGTTCAGGCCATGGGGTCCGATTTGGTCCTGAGTTAGAATCTACATCTTCTTCCTTAAGCTGAAGGACTTTGGGCTATTTAGGTAACTAATCTGTGACTCAGGTCTGACTGTAAAATGGGATTATTAATATACCTATCGCAAGCCAGACTCTTCAGAGGATTAACAGGGATAATGCAAGAAAGCATTTAGCAGAATTCCTGGTTTATGGCAAGCACTGAATATTCACTAATGTTACGATAAAGAGTTTTTCTCTTTAGATTCCCTTGCATGGATTCTTAGCTGTGTGACCTTCATGGAGTCACCTATTCTTTCTGAGTCTGAGTTCCTTCAGTTTTTTAAGAACAGAAATAGCCTGAGGGACCTGCAGGTGGGGGCATGGGTCAGATGACTCTGCTCTGTAATAGCTTTAGATGCGGACAAAGTCATTCGTTATGAGACTGAGTCTGAGGCAAGATGCCTGAACTGGTGAGTTTGGGGAGGTTGGGAGGGGATCTGAAGTTCATCAGGAGAAGTGCGTTTGGAAAGGAGTGTATCTTCCGTTTTGACTGAGAGGAAATGGGGAGGGGATGTGGTATAGCACACTAAAGGCGGGGCAGCTGATGAAACTAAGCAGTAATATTTCTCAAACCCAAGGCACAGGTCCAGATTTGCCGCCTGGGCCGCCTCTGCACCTGTCATGTATGTCCTCAGTTGACTTTGGGATCAGCTGCTGAGGCAGCACCAGCGACTGGGACCTGGAAAGTAGCCCTGATGTTACATGGAGCCGCTTTCCAAATTTTGCTGATTTTCATTTATGAATTCAGTGTACATTTACTGAACATGTATTGTAATCTAGGTGTGATGAATTCAGCAAAGCATAGAAATCTTGCCCTCCAAGGCCTTGTGGTCTCATAGGGGATAAATAATAGCCTGCATACATGTGTAATTAAGACTTTTGCCATGCAGTAAAAGTTCAGAATACCATGAGACTGAACAGTAGGGTGAAGCCTAATTAGATTGGGGGGTTTGACAGCAAGAAGAAGTGAAATGGGCATGAGTTCCGATAAGACAGGAAAAGACACTGGCTGAAGTAGAGACAGGCTTATGTATTTATTTTTTAAACACAAACCTGTCTTTCACGAAGGGAAAGCCCCTCTCTTTGACCACCGGAAAAGCTGTTCCCCTGCTTCCTGATACTGTCCTCTGAATGCATACTTTGTGCTTCCCCCACGCCATTGCATTGGCCTCCCTCCTTCAATTACCCCTGCCTGTGTAAATTTCAGCTCTGGCCTCAGCTCTAGCCCCACTTTGGTAGAGCTTCTTACCTTTTCCACTCTCCAAGTGCTCTTCTCCAGACTTTTCTCAACATGCGTCTGAACTGTTCTCTCGACCTTGACTCCATGTGGCAATATGGCGTTTTTTTGTTACTCTCTTGTGACACATGTATGCTGGTTTGTATGTCATACATCTCTGCAAAAGTATATGCAGTGTCTCCCCAGCGAGAATATTGAGAAGGTAGCAGAGTGTTAGAGCTAAATGAGTCATTATAGATATTATCTTCTAAACTGCTATAAGAAAGTGTAACTGAAACCCAGAGAAGTTAAAGGACCCCACCAGTCACTGGATGGGAATCTAGGAATGTGACCATGTCTTGTTATTTTATGTTTTGCATTTACTGGGGTGCTTGTTCCAGAGTCAGAATCCGACACACATTTCTTCACTGATTGTTTATTCCCCGAGTTGGACCATTCCATTACTCAGTCTGGGCAGTGGTGTCACTTAGCCCCTCTGGTTGACTTGATTACCTTATTTATCAAATGGGTATAGTAATTTAAATGAACAGACAATTAACTAAATTCTTACTGTATGTCAAGAATTTTGCAAAGCTTTGGGTGGGAATATAAAGATGGTTAGATAGATCTGGTCCTTGCCTTAGGGGAGCACACAATGGTAGAACTTGATAAAAGAGAAGTTCTAAAAGAGCAAAGATACTTATAATAAAGGGCTATGCAACATATGGAAACATGGAGCAGACCAACAGATTTTGCTTGCAAGAATCGGAAAAGTTCACCAACACCTTCTCTCTTCACCTCAACCTTGTGTTACGAGATGCCAGTGAGATAATGCAGTGAAAATGTGGGAAAAATTAGAAAGGAGTACATATGAACACACTAAGTGGATGGTATTGTGATTTGGGGGGCTTTGGAGAGGGGTCAGAGAAGACAATGATGGCTGGAAAGTGAAGGGGAACAGTCACACTTTCTGATGAACCAGTACATTTTACACAGAGAAAATTCAGGTCCATGGCTATAGGCCGTATGAACTATAGCCATCCAGCTTGTAAATTTATCTTTTTGTCACAGGAATGGCCAAACCTGTTGGTTCCGTTAATGCAGTTGATAGCTTTGTGTGTCCTAGGAAGTTAATCACCATTATCTGTCCATTGGAAGAAGGTGGCTGGGAAGGCCAGTGATAGAAGAGCAGATAAGGTATTGGTGGGAATTGGACCTTTGAAATGGGTTCCCCCATTCCAAACCCGTATGGGAAACTCATAGCAATGGTGGGCCATGTCTTGTTAGACTGATGAACCCTGATGGGCTGGTGAGAGATTCTCTTTTCTCCCCTTGTGCCATGCATCCTGGAATCACAGATATTTAAATAGTGTATTGTTTTGAAATAAGTACTTTGGAAACATGAACAGCTGCTGTAATGAAAACACAGTGTTCAGAGAACTATTACTTGCTTAGGATTCATAATAGTGTGAGTCCAAGGACATTGCCCAGAACAGAATGACTGTGTATGGTGAAAGTCTGACTGACATCATCCCGGGAGGCATTCCTAGGAACAACAACAACAGGAGCAAAAACCCTTTGTATTAATTTCTGTGATGTACTTGACACTTGGTTCTCCCCAAACTCAAGAGGGTCATCCAACCTAACCTAGAGCTGAGAGGGAGAGGAAAAAGTGACCACAGGGCACCCTCTGGTGGTAAGGCAGGCCCACTACAGTCCATGACCTGAGTCCAGGCCCCTGTGGGAAGCAAACCTGGACATCTCAGATTTTTAGTATCTCAGATGTGGAGGAACATCTTCTGTCTTCTAAGAAATATTCTAAGGATCTTCTTGCTGTGTTGTGTAGCAATAAAACGGGCAGGCACTGTGGAGTCTTCCATAAATAAATCATTATTAGTGTGAAACTGATCTAAGAAGAGCTCCACTGTAAATCACTGTGACACATGGCTAATTCAGCCAGAGCCCCCCATCTTACACAACCATCTCTCCGGTTCCTTCTTTGCTTCCTCTGCTTCACCAACATTAACCAGCAAGGGGTACTCTTTCTTTGAAGTTGAATCTGTATTATACTGCCGTGGAAACAGCAGTAATTGTGGTACCCCTAAACCATTAGTGGGCTCTCCTCTTTGTGGCACTCTGATAGGAAGAGGAAGGCTGGAAAGGAGATCATTCAAATGATCAGTTGTCATCTCTCCCCAGGAGGGATGTTTTCACTATCCATCAATGCACAGATGTTGCATTGTTGTTGGCATAAGTGCCTTGAGTGACAAAGGGCCTGTGATCTCAGGGGTCATGACTGGAGCTGTCCTCAGCTCAATTTCACAGTAGTGCCATGTGATGCCTTAACTGAAGCACCTTAAGCATGAGGGGAGGTCATATAAATGGCAGCACCTCAGTACTGCCTAGTTTTGTCTCTGGCTAAAGCTGAGTGAGAACCCCAGGCCAGCTGGCAACATCGGCCATTCAGCAGGACAGACGTTCCCAGTCTGTGCCTGGATGTCCTTTTAGGCTGATCATTTGTGTGTTGTGTCCCAGGAGTAAAGCTGGACCAGATAATAAAGTATCTGGCATGCCCACTTTGCAAATGACTGGGACAGACTTGTTTTTATTGGAGCAGAAGTCTGAGACCACAAGTCTCACCACAAGTTCACCCTCAGCTTGAATCTGTGGTGGTGGTGTGTGTGAGGGTTTCATGCCTGCGCTTTAGCCATGAGGTTCTTTGTCACCTCACGAGTCCTTCAAAGTCATTCTTTTGTGATAACAAAGGGTAAATAGTGGCTAATAGTGGATTTACCCTCACACAAGTTTTGCTGTCAGAACCCCTAGATCCTCTGAGTAGCACTGGGTGAGTCAGGGAGATAGAGAGGACACAGCCATTCCTGATGGTGCAGTCCCCTGCAGCAGAAACAAGTAGAGAAACAACTCTGTGGACCCCAGAGGAAGACTCCACCTCACTTGAAGCAGAGTATTTGGTGTGTGCCTCCTCATAGGCAGCCTGGAAGGATCTACTCCAAGCCTGTTTTGCTCAGGCCCAATGATTTCTTTTGAGCCGTGAGGCAGGGGTGGACCTCATAGACAGATGGTGAGCTCCAGTTAGGAGATACCCCAGAGAGAATTAAATCAGCAGTTTTTTTACTTTTTCCTTTCTTTTTTTTAAAGAATCAATCCAAGTACTTTGAACATTTCATTAATGTATAGTACACACTTTTAAGTAAAATATATAACCCCAATGTCAGTGATTGTCACATTGCAAAACCATTCTATAACCCATTAAGTTTTAAATTTTCTATATTTTTCATATTCAAAGAGCTCCTGCCCAGTATGTACTGGAAATCACCATGTCAGAACACTTGTTTTCTTATTTTTATTTTTTGGGGTTGGGGGAGAAGGGCAGAAGGAGAGAGAGAGAAAATCCCAAGCAGGCTCCATGCTCAGTGCAGAACCTGTTGCAGGGCTCACTCCTACAACTCTGGGGTTGTGACCTGAGCTGAAATGAAGAGTCAGATGCTCAACCTACTGAGCCACCCAGGCACCCCAGGACACTTGTTTATAACTTAAAGGCCTCTCAGAGTCATCAAAGGGAAACATAAGGAGGTAACCTGTCAGGGGTGTACTAGTCTTCAAAGGGATTTTCCCGCTGTGCTTTTGAAGAACATTCCATCACTTTTGAGAAAGTTCTTTCCCTGGAAACCCTCAGGAAAATCACTCAATGAAAAAATTCCTTTGTCAATGCCCATGGATGGGTGGGGGGCTTGTGCAGAGTATGTTGAGTGAGCTGCTCTACGTTGTAATCTATTGTAGACATTTGATTATTTCTAGGCATTAGACCCTCTGATAAAGTTGCTAGATAGCACTAGATGACAATGGTTTCTTTTGACTCCCCAGTAAAGATCACCCTGTGCGTTGATTACTCATGTTGACAACTCTGAATGCTGCCATTCAGCTGGGTACCTGGTTTACACCCACAGCAAAAAAATGGACTCACTCAATGGGATACTGTGAAAGTGAGGGACATGACCAGTAAGAAGAGATGTTCACATTAGAGAGAGACAGACAGAGAGAGAGAAAGATGCTCTTTGATGTTGAAATTTCAATTTGACAGACCATTCAATATTGCTCTTCTAGATTTGCACTAAGTGAGGCCCGAACTGAGAGTCTAGGGATGCTCGGGTAGGTGCTCCTGTACCATCTCATCTGAGAAAGCCCAAGGGCAAAACTCAGCTTTGTAACATACTTAGCTGGGTGCTCATCAGTTGCTCTTATTTGGGACGTTGCATCAATTCATTCAACAAATAATTATTGAATACTTACCATGTGTCAGGCAGTGGGGATATGAGAGTGAACAATTATTTAAATTTATCTACTCAGATATTTTGTTTTAAATATTTATCAAAGTAATAAATAGTAAAGAAGATCTTAGTGATGGCAAGAAGCAGTCTTTTGTGTGATCATTACCCCTTCCCAGTCCCAGAATTGACCTGTTTATGGTTTAATGCTTCTGGTGATTATCTCTGTAGTATATGTTATACCTCTATTTCTTGATTTATGAGCACTAGATTATATTTTTACATTTACACTATAAAAAATGAGTAATTGGGTCATTTATACCATGGTCACCTATTCTTACCTCTCTTCTTCCTGCTTTCCCTCAATATTTGATAATAATTCTTACCAAATTATTATTATTATTCCTATTATTAGTTTCCTTCTCACCTCAAACCAAGGAGAAGGATCACCACTCAGAAAAAGTGGAGGTCTCTACCAGAAGGAGAGACTGGCAAAGGTTTTGTCCTTTAGGTACCAAATTTCTCTGAGTGTCCTTGTGAATGTTGTTTGTAGTCACTCTCTGAGGTCCTGGATTCTAGATCTGTGGCTCCCATTTCACCTTTCTTGTGTAAGCTGATGGCTGACTTAGAATCCTTACCTGAGGGTGTATATATTTACCTGAATTACTGCCAATAATATGGAACTACAGCTTCCCCTGAAATGCATCATATATACTGAAAACCTTTTCTTTCAAAGTTTGGAGGGTTGTTCCAGGTCTTTGGGGATAGGGGGATGATGGAAACCTCCTCAACTCCAAAAACTCAAATTCTCAAACTCTTTTACAAACCAAATAATTTCCCCTCTGTTGCTCTCACTCCCTCACCCTTACTAAGCCATGCTCTCTAGTTCCCCAGTGGTTGACTCTTCTCCCAGTCCAAGATGGCCAGGAGATTGATCTCTGGTGCCAATTTTGATCAGTAGTTAGTAGTGGGTTCCATGATGCTGTGAAGAATGAGATTTCCTTAGGGAATAACCCAATGATTGATTCCCTAACATCCATTCCAGTTAAGATGAATGAGTCTAAAGCATCTCCTTCCCTGGACAGTGAATAATTTAGGAAAGGGCAAGCAACCTACCTTTGAATACTGTGTTGTGAAAAGAAGCCTGCTGATGGTTTCAGGGAAAGCTAACTTTTCTCCTACAAGTGGGGAAGTATGATCTGTCTGTATCCTCTGGACCTTGTCATCCTGGATATGATTTCTGCTACAGCCATCTTGCAACTGGAATGAATATTAAGCCAATTTTGAGGATGGCAAAAGAGACAGATGGAGAGAAATGGGGTCCTTGACAACTCCATTGAGCTACTGAATCAACCAACCCTCAATCCACCCCCATTCTGGCCCTCTAGACTTTATATTATGTGAGAGAATACATTTCCATATTGTTTAAGCCAGTTTGAGTCAAGGTTTCTGAAATCAGAGCAATTGATAGGATTTCTGAAGTCATTTCTGGAATCAGTGGGAAAGGGGCTGTGATTGATTAGCTGTGTCTGTCAATGATGCAGATGTAGACATTTATGAACTTATGCTCTTTAGCTCCTCCCTAGGACCTTGTATAGGCTTCCTCTATTGTGTTTGTTTTGCTTTTATTACTACCCAGAATAGTATTTTTTTAATTGAGATATAACTAACATGTAACATTCTATTTGTTTCTGGTGTACAATATAATGATTTGATACTTGTATATATTGAGAAATAGAACCATAATAAGTGTAGTTAACATCCATTACCACATGTAGTTATTTCATTTTTTGTTTTGGAAACTTTTAAGATTTATTCTCTTAGCAACTTTCAAACATGCAATATAATATTATTGACTATAGTAACCTTGCTCTGGATTATATCCCCAGGGCTTATTTATTTTATAACTGGAAGTTTATACCTTTTTCTAACCTTCACCCATTTGGCTCACCCCTACTCCCTGCCTCTGGTAGGGAGTAACCACCAACATGTTCTCTGTGCCTTTGAGTTCAGTTTTTATTTTAGATTTCACCTATAAGTGAGCTCATACAGTATTTGTCTTTCTTTGTCTGGCTTATTTCACTTAGTATAATGTTCTCAAAGTCCATCCATGTTATTGCAAATGGCAAGATTTCCTTCTTTTTTATGGCTGAATAATATTCCATTCATCTTTATCCATTAATGGACATTAATGGACACTTAGGTTGCTTCCATGTCTTGGCTGTTATAAATAATGCTGCAATGCACATGGGAGGGCAGTGCATCTATTTCTTTAAGTTAGTGTTTTTGTTTCCTTCCATTAAATACCCAGAATTGGAATTGTTGGATCAAAGAGTAGTTCTTTATTCATTCACTCATTCATTCATTCATTTCACTCAGAAAACTCCATACTGTTTTCCATAGTGGCTGCACCAATTTACATTCCTACCAACAGTGCACAAGAATTCCCTTTTCTCCACATCCTCACCAATACTTGTTATTTCTTGTCTTTTTGATTAGAGCCATTATAACAGGTATGAAATGACATCTCATTGTGGATTTGATTTGTGTTTCCCTGATGATTAATGATATTGAGCATCTTGTCATACACCTGTTGGCCATCCGTGTCTTCTGTGGAAAAAGGTCTATTCAGATCCTTTACCAATTTTTTAATAGGAATTTTTTTGGTGTTGTGTTATATAAATTCTTTATGTATTTTGGATATTAATTCTTTATCAGATATATGATTAATATATTTTCCCTTTTAGTAGGTTGCCTTTTCATTTTGTTGATCATTTCCTTTACTGTGCAAAAGCTTTTTAGTATAATGTAGTCTTATTTATTTATTTATTTATTTATTTATTTATTTATGTAAAGCTATCTTTTAAATATGCCAGTGGTTTTATATTCTAGTGTTTATTTATTTATTGAGAAAGAGAGCATGAGCAGGGGAGGGGCAGAAAGAGAGCAGGCAAGAGAGAATCCCAAGCAGGCTCCATGCTGTCAGCACAGAGCCCAGTGCGGGGTTCAGTCTCCTGAACTGTGAGATCATGACCTGAGCCAAAATTAAAAGTCGGACACTTAATCTACTGACCATCCAGGTGTCCCTCCACTTATTTATTTTTCCTTTGGTGTCAAATCTAAAAAATCGTCACCAAGACTGACGTCTTGCATGACTGCCCATAATTTTTTCTAGGAGTTTTATGGTTTTAGGTCTTATGTTTAAGTCTTCAATCCATTTTGAGTGTTTTTTTTTTTTTGTCTATGTTGCAAGATAGTAGTCTAGTTTCATTCTTTTGCAGGTGGCTGCCCAGTTTTCCCAACACCATTGATTGAAGAGACTGTCCTTTTCCCAGTGTATATATATTCTTGGATTTTTTGTCACAAATTAGTTAACTATATATGTGACTTTCGTTTTTGTTTGTTTTTTTCTGGGCTCTCTATTCTGTTCTGTTGATCTGTGTGTCTATTTTTATGTCAACACCATACTGTTTTGATTACTATAGATTTGTAGTGTAGTTTTATTTTTTTAATTTTTTTAATATGAAATTTATTGTCAAATTGGTTTCCATACAACAGCCAGTGCTCATCCCAACAGGTGCCTCTTTAATGCCCATTACCCACTTTCTCCTCCCCCCCGCCCCTCCCCCATCAACCCTTAGATTGTTCTCAGTTTTTAAGAGTCTCTTATGGTTTGCCTCCTTCCCTCTCTAACTTCCCCCCCCTTCCCCTCCCCAATGGTCTTCTGTCAAGTTTCTCAGGATCCACATAAAAGTGAAAACATATGGTACCTGTCTTTCTCTGTATGACTTATTTCACTTAGCATAACACTCTCCATTTCCATCCACGTTGCTACAAAAGGCCATGTTTCATTCTTTCTCATTGCCATGTAGTATTCCATTGTGTATATAAACCACAATTTCTTTATCCATTCGTCAGTTGATGGACATTTAGGCTCTTTCCATAATTTGGCTATTGTTGAGAGTGCTGCTGTAAACATTGGGGTACAAGTGCCCCTATGCATCAGCACTCCTGTATCCCTTGGGTAAATTCCTAGCAGTGCTATTGCTGGGTCATAGGGTAGGTCTATTTTTAATTTTGTGAGGAACCTCCACACTGTTTTCCAGAGCGGCTGCACCAGTTTGCATTCCCACCAACAGTGCAAGAGGGTTCCCGTTTCTCCACATCCTCTTCAGCATCTATTGTGTCCTGATTTGTTCATTTTAGCCATTCTGACTGGCGTGAGGTGATATCTCAGTGTGGTTTTGATTTGTGTAGTGTAGTTTTAAATCTGGGGGTTTTAAAATCTGTAGTTTTAAATCTAGTGTAGTTTTAAATACCTCTGTCTTTGTTCTTCTTAAGATTCCTTTGTCTATTCAGGCTTTTTGTAGCTCTGATACAAATTTTAGAATTATTTGTTCTAATTCTGTGAAAAATGCCATTGAGATTTTGATGGAGATTTCATTGAATCTGTAGATGCCTTTGGGTAGTATAGACATTTCAACAATATTAATGCTTCTAATCCGTGAACAAAGAATATATTTCCATTTATTTTTGTTTTCTTCAGTTTATTTCATCACCGTCTTACGGTTTTTAGGGTATAGGTCTTTCCCCTTCATGGTTATATTTATTCCTAGGTGTATTATTTTTTTTTTCATGCAATTGCAAATGAGATTGTTTCCTTAATTTTTCTTTCTGATAGTTCATTATTAATGCATAGAAGCGCGAGATTTTTGTATGTTGATTTTATGTCCTGCAATTTTACTGAATTCCTTGATTAGCTCTAATAGCTTTTTGGTGGAATCTTTGAGGTTTTCTATATCTAAAATCATGTCATCTGCAAATAGTGGAAGTTTTATTTCTTCTTTCTAATTTGGATGCCTTTTATTACTTTTTCTTGCCTAAATGTTCTGTCTAGGACTTTCAGTATTATATTGAATAAAAGTGGTGAGAGTGAATATCCTTGTCTTGTTCCTGATCTTAGGGGAAAAGCTGAAAGCTTTTCATTGTTGAGTATGGTGTTAGCTGTGGGCTTGTCATAAATGGCTTTGATTATGTTGAGAGTCTTTATCATAATTGGATGTTGAATTTTGTCAAATTCCTTTTCTGTGCCTTGAGATGATTATATGATCTTCACCTTTTATTTTGTTAATGTGGTATATCAGATTGATTTGTGGTTGTTGAACCATCTCCCCATCTCTGAAATAAATCTCAGTCTTGGTGTATGATCCTTTTAATGAATTGTTGAATTCTGTTTGGTAATATTTTGTTGCAGATTTTTGCATCTATGTTCATCAGGGATATTGGCCTGTAATTTTGTTTTCTTGTGGTGTCCTTGTCTGGTTTTGATATCAGGATAATGCTGGCCTTGTAAAATGAATTTGGAAGGGTTCCCTTTTCTTCTATATTTTAAGGTGGATATGGCAATTATTACATGAAATGAGTTTCCTGCCTTTGTGTCTCATTCTATGCTGTAGCTTCCTGAAATGCCTAACCCATTCTACGCTTCACTTTTTCTGTTCCTTTCGACTTCTATGGGTACTGACCTTTTGCTTATTCCATTCTTATGATCTTCCTCTTCTCCAGTGTAGGAATTTAAAAATCCCCCTGGGAGATCAGACAGACCCACAGCACACTGCAATCTGTGGAAGCACCAGATGTGTGGTGTTGACAAGACCACATGGGGGGGCAGATGTATCTGATTGCTGCAAGTGTGATTGCATCAGTTGCTAAGGCTGCACTGGCTGACCTGAGGGACGGAGTCTCTCCCTGCTCTGGCCTCCACTGATCTGTGGGTAGCCCTCCAGAAGCTGTATGCTTGGTTAAAGAGGATATACTCTTTGTGGAGAGGAAGAGCTTTCCTTTAGTCAAGGATACACAGTATACTGACCTGAAAAAACACAGCGTTTGAGCTCATCTACTGACATTACTATGAACCTTTCTTAATTCCTAGAGTCCTCAGTGCATTTTCTAGGTCCATAAACAAGAATGGTAAAAGGTTGAGTGGAAACAATGGGGCTGCTATTTCTCAGATTTCATTTTTCATTTAACTTGGAAACAAGTTGTAGGGACTCAACCTGTGTTGCTTGTAAATTCAACCAAGAATAAAATGGATAATACACAGAGGTGTAGCTTGTGGAAGAATTCATGGGGCCCTCAGCAACAGACTTATACTTTTTTTTCCTCCTGTTTGCTAATTGATTAAAAAACATGTATGTATTGCAAAGTTCATTTATTGATTGAGAGAAGAGTGAAAAGGATAGCTTCTCTAATTAAAACCGATTGGAGCTGTGAAAGTTTAATTAATTGGATGCATGTCACTTCATTTCCATGTTATGTTGTGCACAGTGCTCTGTTTTCATAATTAACGTGTTGTGTCAGGGTGGTGGGTGTCTTTCTAATTAACAGTCTGAAGGAAAAGTGATGTATGGGCCTGCTGAATAGGCAGAGTAGGTGGAAAGAGAAGTCCCAGCCAGAATCCACATTTTCTGTTCCCAGTGGTCGGTTTCTTGCCATTTTATCACCCTTTGTGCAGTAAGTGAGGTTTTGGTGGATCTTCCTAGAGACTGCTCTTTGTTTACTTCCTGGGTGTTTCTCCATCAGAGGACAGAGAGGCTGGATGACACTTCCAGAGAGTGCAGGGTGAAGACTGTCACCAGGTGAGGAAGAGTGACTCCGCCCATTCTCTCCTATGAACTCCCTCACCATTCACTGCATTCCTTGCTGGGCAACCCTCTTAGGCAGGACAGACTTTCACTGAGTGTCCAGTCTGTGCAAGGTATTGTGATAGGTGAGTGGCTTTGAGCCCAGACTCCACCTTCTTACTAGACATGTGACCTTGGGGGAAATTACCTAAGTTCTCTGTGCCTCAGTTTCCCCATTTATAAAATGGGACTATTAAATCCTTCTTAGTCATGGTGTTGTGGGGCTTAAATGAAATAATGTAGATGGCGTTTTTAGTACAGTATTGTCAGCCTATTGTTATTGAACAATTCTGTCTCTTTCCTATATAGTTTTTTGTTCCTTATTTTTAAATCTTTATTTGAATGGTCCTTTTATAGATTGCAACTCCTAACTGACATCACCCCTGTGTCTTCTTCCTTAAATCCATACTCTTTTGGAAACAGAATTTTCTTTCCTAAAATGAAAAGTTGATTATATGGATATTTTGCTAAGACCTTAAAGGCACCCTCCTGCTCAGATGATGTTTCAACTCTGCGGTACAGGAATTCCAAGCCCAATGAGCTAGCCCAGACATCTACTTGGCCAGCCTCACCTATAGCTCCTCATTTCCTCAGCCATCCATGCATTGCCCACACACCCCAATCCTCAGTCTCCTTCATAGCTGAGCACAGCCTGCTCTTTTCCTCTTCTGTTTAGAAGTCTCCCTTTCTCAGAAAAGCAAACATCCTACTAGTTTTTTCACATTCAGCTCACATGTCTCCTTTTTGAAGTCCTCTCTCCTTCCACAGCATTATTTTTTTGTTTGAGTGTCTCTTCCTGCCTAGACAGGAAGTTCCTCTATTCTGGGGCTGTGTCTTAGTCATCCTTGCATTCTAGTGCCTACCAAGAGTGTAGTGTGGAGCAGGCTTTTAATGATTGTTCAAAGACGGACACAAAGAGCAAAAGTTTTGCTTCGTGTGGAATAACTGTTTAATATCTGCCTTCTGTAAGACTGTTGGCTTCATTCAGGCAGGGGACATTTCTGTTTTGTTCAACATTGTTCCCTGTTGCTTGGCCCATGACAGGTGCTCAATAAATAAATAAAATTGGCATGTCACCTGGTCTATATGCCTCATAGATTGTGAGGACAAATTGATGATGAGTATAAAAGTCCTTAAAGTTTAAAAATGATTGAAAATGAAGCAAAACTATTTACAACAGAACAATAATTGCTATTGATGTTATTGCCATGATACATGTTGTTATTGCTGAAAGATATGCCCTTCCCCTTTTGGAGTAGATTTCCTGAGTAGCATGTCCTCTGGATCCTTCTTTATGTTGTCATCACAACTGGGGGTGACCTTTTAATCATCGGAGAGGGATCCTGACAGCCAATACTGTTCAGCCAATACTGCAACTTAGCTGCTTGTGAGACTCATCTTATCCCTTAAAAAACAAAAAACAAAAAAAAACCTATAACCTTCTGTCTTTCCTATAATATGCTATTTTCCTACCTCAGTGACATGTATGATAAATAATGCATACCGGTAATTTTAGAAAATCATTTTATTTTCAGGCACTTTTTATATAGAATCTAATCAATATTTATACTTATTCAAGGGATTTTCTTCCTCTGTTTTTTTTTTTCCATTAAAAGGGTTTTCTCTTCTTATAAATGTTTGACCTTGTATCAATTCACAAGTCTTTCCTCTAGTGTAAAACCTAGAAAACAAAACCCAGCCATAAAGATTGTCTTTACACTCCTTCTCACTAATCAGGAAGTGCTTACAGGAAATGGGCCCAATCCCATGTTCCATTTTTGCTAGCTCTTCACATTTGGATGTAGTTTGGGAAATTGAATTACACCTCCAGCCCAATGCCAGTGTCATTCTTTCAGCAATATTTACGGTGCTGGGAGTGGGAGATTATAAAGACCCAAGGTGATTAAAAATAGCTTTGCATTGAAATGACTCTTCAGAGGCCCTATTCCTCCACTTGAAAATTTAATATTAATTAAGAAATATTCAGGCCCTGAACTGTTTACCCAAGTATATCTTGAATCTCCTAGCAAAGCAAGGGATTCTGGTCATGGGGAGTTTAACTGGGGTGAAGGCCCTGGGGGTCTGAGGGTCCAGGTTCTAGGCTGGCTCCCACTGGTGGGCCATACGTTAAGGGGAAGTTGCTCAACCTTTCTGGGCTTTTGCTTCTGGGTCAGTTGAATGAAGAGGCTGCTTCAGTGAATCTAGTGAGTGTGCAGGCTGCTCGTTGCATTCCTACCTTGTACCAGCACTGTGCTGGGTGCTGTAGACACAGCCATGAAGAAGACTCACCAGCCTAGGTGATGATGGAAGACACCAGTGTGCTGGTGCTCAGGCCCAAAGCACAGCTTGTGGACCTGTGTGACTGGCTTGGTCATAATTTCCTGCCAACCTTTAGGCCTGTGCGTGAGTTGAGCCCTGGTCACCAGTTCAGTCTCTCACTCAGTTCCCCTTCCTGCTGACTGACTTCACCCCAAGGCAGGATATAGGGGAACTTGTGAAAACATTGCCTCAGAAGAAGAGGAAGTGGGCAGAGCTTAGCTGTCTCTCCTCCCTGAGGCTCCTTGACTCTGCTCTTCTGCCAGGGATGGTTTTTGCATTCCCAGGGCCTCCATGAGGAGGAAGTTGAAGCCAGTTCCACAAAAGACCCTTTCAGGGCAACGGATGCCCCCTCCTTTAAGTTGTAGACAAACAGGTGTCTCTAGCATTCAAGGGAGAGCCAAAGAAAATCTACTCGAATGATTAGATGCTATGCCCACTCAGAACATGGAGGCAACTTTTCTTATTAAAGAGTTCTGCTTTGCCTTAGCAGTCAAAAAGAATAGCAGTTAAGAAGTTCTCAAGACACATTGGAGGAGCAGAAAGAAGGCCGGGGAGGTGGGGTAGGGCTGGATGGTGCAGACCTGGAGGGCCGTGTGGTTCAGACACCATCTGTTACTCTAAGGCAGGGGGTCTCAAACTCTAGCAGTGCCAGAATCACCTGTAGGGCTTGTTCAAATTCAAATTCATTGTTCCTGATAGTAGGTCTGGGTGGAGCTGAGAATTTGCTTTTCTAATAAGTTTCCAGGTGACATTGATTCTGCTTTTTGCACCACCTGGCTAAGGGGAATGGCTTCAAGGGAGTACAGTCTTAATCAGTGTAATATTGGCTCAACCAACCTCATCCTTGGAATATTAATAAGCTGAGACAAAAGCCCTTGATGTGTTAGATACTTTAGAAAGCTCTTAGCAGTGACACATTAGAAGGGTGTTTCTCAAGTGCAATTCACAAACCATTTCCATCAGAACCAGGTAGGACCCCAGTATTCAAAATGTGGTTCCCAGACCAGCAGCATGGGCATCACCTGTGTGTTGGTTAGAAATGCAGACTCTCGTTGCACTACTAGGTATTTATCCAAAGGATACAAAAATGCTGAATTGAAGGGGCACACGTACCCCAATTTTTTTTTTAATTTTTTTTAACGTTTATTTATTTTTGAGACAGAGAGAGACAGAGCATGAATGGGGGAGGGTCAGAGAGAGAGGGAGACACAGAATCTGAAACAGGCTCCAGGCTCTGAGCTGTCAGCACAGAGCCCGATGCGCGGCTCGAACTCACGGACCGCGAGATCATGACCTGAACTGAAGTCGGTCGCTTAACCACTGAGCCACCCAGGCGCCCCAACGTACCCCAGTATTTATAGCAGCACTATCAACAATAGCCAAATTATGGAAAGAGCCCAAATGTCCATCTACTGATGAATGGATAAAGAATATGTGACACACACACATACATAATGGAATATTACTTGGTGATCAGAAAGAATGAATTCTTGCCATTTGCAGCAATGTGGATGGAACTAGGGGATATTATGCTAAGTGAAATGAGTCAGTCAGAGAAAGATATCATATGATTTCAATCTTATGTGGAACAGAGGGGAAGGGAAAGAAAAATAAGATAACAGAATCCCTCTGTTAGAGGGAGGCAAACCATAAGAGACTCTTAAATATAGATAACAAACTGAGGGCTGCTGGAGGGGAGGTGGGTAGGGGATGGGTTAAATGGGTGATGGGCATTAAGGAAGGCACTTTTTGAATGAGCAGTAGGTGTTGTATGTAAGAGATGTATGTAAGGGTTCTACTCCTAAAGCCAAGACTACACTGTATGTTAACTAACTTGAATAAAAAAAAAAAAAAAGAAATGCAGACTCTCAGGTTTCACATGTACTGAACCAGAACCTACTTTTAAGTAAGATCTCCAGTGACTTGTAGGCACATTATAGGTTGAGAAATACTATTCTAGGGGTTTTTCAGATGTGCCTCTAGGGTGAGTAGTGTTGAGGGTAGGGCAGGGAAGGTGGGAAATGCTGCTATTATGATCTAGAATTGTTACATACTAGCTCAGCCTACCTGGATATTGAAGTGGGTGTGGTTCTGGGTGGGGACTTTGCCCGGGACCATGGCTTAAGCCTTTATAGAGTATATATTCCTGGAAACAAAGCCTAGAGAAGGTAGGGTGTCTTCATTGTGTAGACTGTCAGTATTGACCGTGTATTTTTGAAGATCGACATGCAACATATGGTAGTTTCCGTTTATCCAAGGGGAATAGGTTCCAAGACCCCCAAGGGATGCCTGAAACTGTGGGTAGTACCGAACCCTATACATATATTTTCCTATACATACACACCTGTGACAAAGTTTAATTTATGAGCTAGGCACAGGAAGAGATTAGCAACAATAATAATAAAATAGAACAATTATAACAATATACTGTAGCAGAAGTTATGTGAATGTGGTCTCTCCCACAATATCTTATTGTCCTGTGCCCACCCTTTTTGTGATGCTATGAGGTGATAAAATGCCTGCATGATGAGATGAAGTAGGTGAATGATGCAGGCACTATGGCCTAGCATCAGGTTACTGCTGACCTTATGGCCATATGTCAGAGGGAGGATCATCTGTTTCTGGACCGCAGTTGACCATGGGTAATTGAAATCACAAAAAACAAAGCTGTGGATAAGGGGGAGACCACTGTGTTTCTTTAGCTTCTACATGGCAGAGAATGTATGGAAGGGTTTAGAATAGGTCATGGCTAAAAGGGAGGAGCAAGGGAGGGAAGGAACAGTCTCAGGTCAGGTTCCTGGAACATATAACCTAAGCAGAATTGCCCACTTTGATATTTCTTAGGGTGTAGAGGGTGGGTGAAGTGAGAAAACGTGGCGGGATCTTATTTCCTGCCAGGCATCACTAATAGTATCTTCCAAAGGGCCTAGAAAAGGTTTTTATTTTTTTTAATGGCTTTATTAAGATGCAGTTGACATACCATTTACCCATTAAGTGTACAATTCAGTTGTTTTTAATACCACCATCTAAGTTTAGAATATTGTCATCACCCCCAGAAGAAACCTCATACCAACTAGCAGTCATTCCCTATCACGCTCCTCCTCCCATTGCCCTAGGCAGCCACTAAATCTTTCTGGCTCTGTAGATTTGCCTCTTCTGGACAATTCATATAAATGAAATCATATAATACGTGGTCTTTTATGACTGACTTCTTCCTTAGCACAGTGTTTTCAAGCTTCATCCATGCTGTGGCATGAATCAGTGTTTCATTTCTTTTTATTACTGAATAATATTCCATTGTATGGAAATACTACATTTTGTTTATTCATTCATTAGGAGATGGGTATTTGGGTGGTTTCCACCATTTAGCTATTGTGAATAAAGTTGTTAAAAATATTCACGTGCTGGGCGCCTGGGTATTTCAGTCGGTGGAGCTTCTGACTCTTGATTTTGGCTCAGGTTATGATCGCATGGTTGTGAGATTGAGCCCTGCATTGTGCTCCGTGCTGTGTGTAGAGCCTGCTTAAGATTCTCTCTCTTCCTTTCCCTCTGCCCCTCCCCTGCTTGCACTATCTTTCTCTCAAAAAATAAATATTCACGTGCAAGTTTTTGCGTGGACCTATGTTTTCATTTCTCTTGGGTATATGCCTAGGAGTGAAATTGCTGGGTCATGTGGTAAGTCTACGTTGAACCTTTTGACAGACTGCCAGACTGTTTTCCAAAGTGGCTATAACATTTTACATTCTCATTAGCATGTTCCAGGGCTCTGTTTTCTCCATATTCTTACAAACACTTGTAATTATCTGTCTTGTTGATCATAGTCATACTAATGGGTGTGGGTATCTCACTGTGGCTTTGATTTGCATTTCCCTGATGGCTAATGATGTTGAACATCTTCTCATGTGCGTATTGGCCACTTTTATATGTTCCTTGGAGGAATACCTATTCAGATCCTTTACCTGTTAAATTTTTTTTTGTCTTTTTATTATTGAATTGTAAAGGTTCTTTGTATATTCTAGATACAAGTCCCTTGTCAGATATATGGTTTGCAAATATTTTCTACCATTGTGTGGATTGTTTTTTTTCCACTTTCTTAATGGTGCCTTTGAAGCACAAAAGTTTTAAATTTTGATGAAGTCCCATTTATCTGTTTTATCTTTTGTTGCTTGTGTCTTGGTGACATATCTAACAAGGCTTTGCCTAACTCAGGGTCACAAAGATTTACTCCTGTTTTTTCTAAGGGTTTTTATAGTGTAGATCTTACACGTAGGTCTGTGATCCATTTTGAGTTAATTTTTGCTTTTTTGTATAGGAAAGGGGTGCAACTTCATTCTTTTGCATGTGGCTATCCAGTTGTCCCAGCACCATTTGTTGAAAAGACTAATCTCTCCCTACTGAATTAGTTTGAATCAATTAGTTGATTTTTTTAAGGCTAGCTTTATATTAGACTTACTTAGGGAATATTAGAAATATACTCATGCCTCTGCCCCTCCTTAGTCCAAGTAAATCAAAATCTCTGAGCATGAGGATCCCCAGGTGATTCTAATGCACAGTCAGGGCTGAGAACCATGGGCTTAGGGTGTGGTTCTCAAAACGTGGTCTTCATCCCAGCGGCATTGGCAAAGGCCAGAAACTTGTTAGAAATGCAAATTCTCAGGCCCTCGTCCAGACAGACTTGCTGGAATTAGAAATATCAAGAGTGAGGCCCAGCAATCTGTGTTTCAGCAAGACCTGCAGGTGATTCTCCTGCACATTGAAGTTCAAGAACCCCTAGCTCTGACCGGAGTTTTAAGTGGCAGCAGGCTGCCTTCTGGCAGCAAACTTACTGTGAGTCATCTGCTCCTGTACTCACAGGGGGCCCAAACAAGGCAGAGCCCACCATCTCTGCCTTAGGGGCCTCTGGGGCCCAGTGTCTTCTGCCATCATTGCTGTTCATATGAATCCTGTCGTAGACTCCGGGTCTAGAGTTCTTTCTCATCTAGCAAGAAAGCGGGATGCAGAATTAAAACGTGAGAGATGGCTGATGTCTGGGAAAAGACAAGTGCCTGGATTAAGGGTCCTTGCTCCATTTTTATGAGGACCAGAAGGCTTACAAACATGGTGATGGAGGTGCACAAAGTGATTATGAAACTGTGAACATTAACTCATGGACGTGTGGGAAAGGGAGTCTTGAAGATATTTGGGGTTGGGGGTTAATACAAAACAAAATCCTGGTGCTGGGCGGTCTGTTGAAAAGTTGTTTACAGCAGGCTTGAGGCACCACTTCTGTTTACCTAAACTGGTCTAGGGGACAAGAAAGAGCAGTAACCTCAGGGTTAACAAGGCACCTTTCTTTTGTTAATTAGCTCCACTCTGGGCAACTGTGGCCTATAGCCCTATTTACCTGTTTACCTAACTTGGTCCTTCCTTCCTGTGAAAGCAGCTTTCTGCGTTTGTACTAAGTTGGGGGGCATATCTGCCCTGAATACCCAATCTTATTTACCTCATATACCTTTGTATTGGGGCTTTTGCCTTCCCTCTCTATCCTGGAGCCTTGGCTCCGCCCTCATTATGCTGGGGCCTTTGCCCCGCCCTCTGTATAGTGGGGACTTTGCTCCGCCCTCTCTATGCCTATTTACCTAATCTTCTTTAACCAAACTTGAGCATCCTATGACTTCATAGTTTTTTATGCCTTGTTAACCCATCAGTGCAGGCTCAGGGAATTCCTAAGCTTATTCTCCACAGAATCCTTCTCTTCCTAGGCTGAAAGACCTGTCTGCAGAAACAGCCTTTGCTCAGCTCTTACTGACTTCATTATGGGGCTGGTGACTGTGATGAAAATAAGGCACGGTCCTTGTGCTCAAGGGACTTCTATGACCAGTGTTCCTGAACTCATTGATCTGCCCAGCATGCCCCGGTTCTCACAAATGGGCTATTTAATTCCTACCTCAAAATCTGAAGCAGGCTCCAGGCTCCGAGCTGTCAGTGCAGAGCTGGATGTGGGGCTTGAACCCATGAACTGCAAGGTCATGACCTGAACCAAAGTTGGGCCCTTAACTGACTGACACACCCAGGTGCCACCAAGATGATTCATTCTTATATTCTTCCTTATAGTAGCAAGAGATGGCTGCAGCAGTCCCAGATCTTGTATCTTTTCAGCTTCATCCCCCATGGAGAAGCATGAAAATCTCTTCTTTTAGGGTCGTTGTAAATCTGATTGGGTCATGTGTTCATACCTGGACCAACCTCTGCAGGTACAGTGGGGATTTGATGCACTGATAGCGTTGTGCCTGGGTCTTATGCTCAACCTTTGGAATTGGAAGTGGGTAGGGCTCCACATTGACCCTAAACAGAAAATGTAGAAGCGGTGTGGTTAATATAAAATAAACACCTGGGTTTTGTCCTGGGTTTTGTTCCTGGCATAGAATGCTTAAGACTCTTGGAATTTAGTCTTTTGTATGCTGATGAGATGACTCCAGGCAGGGGTTCCTAGATAGCTTCAGGATGGGGGCTAGTTACCAGAAAGACCCAGCCATGATTATAGGGTTAGAACTTTCAGCCCCACCCCCAAACTCTATGTAGGGGAAGAAGAGGCTGTTGATGGAGTTCATTCACCAGCAGCCATTGATTTAATCACCTCTGCTTACATAATGAAATCTCTATTAAAACTCCCTAAATGATGGAGTTCAAAGAGCTACTAGGTTTGGTGAACACATCCAGGTGCTAGAGGGTGGTGTACCCAGAGAGAGCATGGAAACACCATGTAGCCCCCAGTCTTACCCCATGTATCCCTTCCATTTGGTTGTTCCTGAATTGTGTTCTTATAATAAACCAGTAATACTAAGTATGGTGATCTCCAGAATTCTGTGAGTTGTTCTAGCAAATTACTGAACATGAGGCGGAGATAGCCAGACAGTCAGAAGTTTGGGTGGCAACCTGGGCCTTGTGACTGGTGTATGAAGTGCGGTCAATCTTGTGGGACTGAGCCTGTGGGATCTTCACTAATTCTGGGTAGTTAGTGTCAGAATTGAATTGTTGAATGCCCACTTGGCATTAGAGAATCAGAGAACTGGTGTTGCAAAAGATACCACATATTTGGTGTCAAGGGAAAAAACCCTCAGGTGGATTCCTAGAAACAGGGTCAATGGAGACTGGTGTTTAAAAAGCACAATCCCATTATATTCTTCCTCCCAGGTTGGATTCCAGATCTGCTTCTGCTGAGGGACTGGTGAATCCCATGGGCATCACACTCTGATAGGACACCATCTTCTTTCTAGTTCTGGGCACTACAGCTCAGCAGCGAAGTGGTTCAGAATTTGATAGAGTAAAAGTTAAAATCTGCAGTGGACTGGGGGGAGTATAAAGGGATATAACTTTTCTTGTGGCTAGTTTGGCACTATGTGTTGACTTAAAAATATTTGTACACTTTGGCCTAGGAATCTTTTTTTTTTTTTTTTTTTTTTTGAGAGAGCAGGGGGGCATAGGGTGAGGAGGAGAGAGAGAATCTTAAGCAGGCTCCACACTCAGCGTGGAGCCTGATGTGGGGCTTGAACTCATGACTGAGAGATCATGACCTGAGCTGAAATCAGGAGTCTGATCCTCAACTGACTGACCAAGCCACCCAGGAGCCCCTGGCCTAGTCATCTTAGTTTGGGAATTTTTCCTGGTGAATGATCTGATGTATGTGTTAAGTTTTAGGTAAAGCATTATCTATCAAACATTATTTATGTTAGGAAAAAAATAACAACCATGAAAAAAATGTCCAAAATTGTGGGATTGATTAAATAAATTTCAGCATATGAGCATATCCTTTGGATGGAATATTATATAACCAGTAAAAATTATAAGTAATTTAAATCCATGAGCAAATGATAAATGTTAAATAGCATATTCACTTATTAGATAATATCATCTGAATTATATCAGCCAGGCTTTAATAAAAAAGATGGAAGCACGTACACTAATATGATAACAATAACTTGGTTAGTAGAATAATTGGTGTTTAAATTCTTTGTATTTTCCTTTTCTTTGGTATTCTTAATTTGTCTATAAGGATGCTGTCACTGTGTCTGATTTCTATGGTAAGACCCAGAAGGGCAAGAAATAGAGTTTTTCTTTTATAATCAGAAAAAAAGTTAAAACAGTTCCTCAGCAGTGCCTTCCACATATGTTGACTTTTAGACTCTGCTCTTTGGAGCTGTTGTGGAGGCAAGGGAACGAGAGTTTATGGGCTACATTGATTTCGGACTGCTTTCTTGCTTGTAACTTAGCCACATGAGATAAGTCCTTTTGGGAGGTGTCAGTAGGAGGTACAAATCAAAGGCTGGGACAATAGGGACAAGGCCTGTCTGCTCTGGAGGAAGGTTCGTTCAGGGAAGGAGGAGGGCAGAGGATTGGCAATTCTCCTAGATAGGCTCAGTGGGGATGAAGGGCCTCATGTGTCTTCCAAGTCTGGGGGATGTACACTTTTACCATTTGGGCAATTGAAGCTAAATCACTACCGAGGACAATGGAAACTTGAGAGGTTTTTCTGAGATGGTTATATGTAACCTCCAGCTTTTTTGGAAGGCCTGTCTCTTGGAAGACCAAGGCCAGCTGAGGGTGAGCTTGGGGAAGTGCATCTCTGTGTTTCCTCTTTTCCCTGCCCTCTCTCAGTGAATGCTCAGTACTTCTTGTCTTTGGGATCCCCTGTGCTCCCTCTGCCCTGTTACTCTTCTGGCTTTCTTTGGGTCTGACAGCTTCAGCAGTTCCCCAGGCCCTGTGTCTGTTTCTCCAGGCAAACTTACATGTCGACCGTTAGTAGTTCTGATCTTTGCCAATCTGGCAAATGCAACGGTGGTTCTGGGAAAACCTGCACATATGCTGTAGTCCCTTCACAGATAGTGCTTGCATTTGCATTGAAGTCATGGCCCAATGTCCAGTGACAGACAGGGACAACGAGAGAGACCTCCCAGTGCCCCAGTTCCCTTTTCTTGGTGCTGCACACCAGCCCTGACTGTTCCTGTGTTACTTAGCCTATTGTAAGGATGGAGCACTACTTCCCAGAGAAATCAGCCCCATCTGTGGGATTCCAGGCTCTTCTGGACAATCTATCTGTCATTACTTCTGGAGAACTACAGATGTGCTTCTTCCCCCCCCCCCCCTTTTAACTTTTTAAAGTACATAATGCTTTTGAATAGGTTTAACTTCAAAAGTTACAAAAGCATGGATAGTAAAAGTCTCTGGCTCTCCTCTGTTCCTCATCTGCCCACTTTTTCACGCCTTCCTCATCAAAGAGGATGCAGGGATAGAGCCAGGCTTTCCAGATGGCTGCCCAGTGGTCTCAACTTCACTTTCCCCGCTGATTTGAGAGGATACCATCATGTCCCATATATGTTTCAATCTGTTCCTGGGCTTTGTATTCTGTTCCACTGTCTGTCTATCTATATGCCAACACCACTGAGAACTGAGGACAGGTAGCAGCTTTCCAAGCCCAGGGGAAGGATGTAGGCTTTCTCTTCCTTGCCCTGTTCTTTAGTTCTTATTTCAGGCTTAATGCTGATACTAGTAATAATATTCTTCATAGTGAGGTCTGAGGTAGATACTGTTCTCCCCATTTTATGGATAAAGAAAATGAGGAACAGAGGGGTTGAAGTCACTTGCTCAAGGCCACATAGCTGGTAGGTAAAAGTGTTATGCCCAGAATTCGTGATCCCCAAAGACCACCAGGGAGCCGAGTCTGATGCAATAGCAAAAGAGCCTTTATTCGAGGTAGCTCGAGCTCAATCCCCTACCTGCACCGACGCAGCGGTGAGATACCGGGAGAGAGCGAGTTTCAAAAGCACAAAGGTTTTATTGGGGCCTAGGGGCAGTTGGTGAGGTAATGGCTGTGGCCTCGGCCGATTGGCTGGGGAAGGGTCGGAGTCCTGTTAAGCAGGTCGCTGGGCGGGTTTGATCGAGAAGTTTGGACGGGTAAGCGGGAGGTTACTCAAGGGGAGGAGGCGTGGTCAAGGTGAAGGACACAGAACAAGATGGAGTGGGCTGGCGTAGGCCCGCCCTTTCAAAAGAGCATTAGGAGTCCTGAGACAGACATCTACCTACCATACTATGTCTACCCTTTTGCAGATTTTATTATTATAATAAATGCTAATAACTACTATTTATTGAGAGCTATCTCTAGGCATTGTGCTAAGTGCTTTGAGTTCTGTGCATATAGTGTCTCATTTAACTGAATCTCTGTAATAACTCCAGAAGGTAGATATGACCACCAGATATGTATACATGGAAAATTGAGGCCCAGAGGGTTTATCTAAACTACAGAAGAGCACCTGGCTAGTATTTGTTGCTCTGAAGACCACACTCTTCACAATGATGCTTTACTGACTCTGGATTTTCACATTCATAATTTAGTATTCTTTTTTTTTTTTCCTTAAGTTTATTCATTTTTTGAGACAGTTGGAGACACAGCATGACTGGGGGAGGAACAGAGAGAGAGGGAGACAGAATCTGAAGCAGGCTCCAGGTTCTGAGCAGTCAGCACAGAGCCTGATATGGGGCTCTCATTCCTTCAATATCATTTCCTTTGTCAGTCACGAGGCCTCAGGCAGTTTCTGAAGGCACAGAGGCAGAGGTATACAAGTGTGAGACATTCTTACAGCTCTCTTCTCTGAGCTCCTGAGGTGGGTCCACTCTCCTCATATTTTTGGACACTATTTTACTTTCCTAGGCTATGAAGCTCTCTCAAACAACCCATAAACTCTCAGTCCAGGATCTTTGTGTTCTAAGGTAATCAACAAATGTATTGATGTTGAGAAGGCTGATATAGAAATCCATATTAGGTTGAAAGAAAAAGTGAGTCAGCTAATGGAGGATCTTAAAATCCCCAACAGTGAAGTTCAGATCTGATGGTACAAACAGTGGGGAGCCTTAGAAGATTCTGGAGTGAAGAAATAAGACACAAAAATGCTTTTTAAGGAAAAGTGGTCATGGATCGTAAGCACTGTGTATAATCCCTGCAAAGAAAGGAAAGAACCAGGACAGCTAGACCCAGTTAACCTTTGATCTTCAGGGCACTTTGCTTTGCCCATCTGATCTAAACACATATTGTCTGAATGTCCCAATATCCTATTATTTTCCTCTATGGATCTGAAGGTCTTTGTATTCTGACTCTAGGAGGACAGGGCAGGGCTTTTTGTTTTAGACCCATTTCTATCCCAAAGACTGGGAAGAACCTTGGGCAGACTACAGAACCCTTAACTCAGATGACAGTATCCTTCGAGGTCTGGTGCCTGCCTTATCTATCTGGCCATAATCTGCCCCCGCTTTTTTTTTTTTTTTTTTTTTTTTTTTTTCTGTGCCAGCATCCACATTGAGCACTGTTAGTACTCAAATGTGCCATGCCCCCATTTTGCTCCTAGGCAGTTCCCTGGTGTAGTTTTTGTCCCTTCTTGTATAACCCCTCCTCTTCCTTAAGGCTTAGCCAAGATGCCACCTCCTTTAGGAAGCCTCCTTGGGCCCAGTAGGGTGGGTTGGGTGCTCCTTCTGTGTCTCTCCACTGCGTCCTGCCATTTCCCAGTCACTTCTGCTGCCTCTGTCTAGTAATTCCCTTGTTCCCCTGGATTCAGAGCTTCTAACGGGAAAGGGCCGCATCTCAGTTGTCCCTGGGCCTGGCACACAGCAGCTGTACAGAAAGTCTTGGCACATGAATAATGAAGGAACATTGCCACCGGCCAGCTGTCCCCATCTGTTGCACCAACTGACTGGTTGGTGGCTCTTAGCTCCATTAATCTCTTTCTTGTCATCCCAACAGGAAAACCTTTGCTCCCAACTCAGGGGCAAAGGAACTCGTTCCTTCCCAGGGAGACTTCTCTTTCTGGATTTCTGACCTCATGAGCTCCTAAGTGCTGGCTTTCCAAGAGCCCCCTTCTCCCCAGCACCACCGCCAGTATCCCTCACAGCCTCCTTTCCGTGGGCCAGAAGATCAAAAAGCAATACTTTCATTGGGCATGTGACTTCCTGACGGTCCTAGGCTATTCTGAAAAGACTTTCTCTTTGAACAAACCTGAGTCAGCCTCCTCTGAGCTCTCCTTTTGTCTAAGCCTTGACCTTGGGCTGTGTCCTTGGCCTAGTTAATCCAGTTTTAACAAGAATCCTGCTGAGTCAGTTTATCAAAAATCCCCCTACCCTTGGTGTGTGATCACCCTCAATATCTGATCAAACTCTTCATCCCCCCTCTTTGGTATCTGATCACCCTGGCCTGCCTTCAAGAATCCTGATAGGCCAGTTTAGCCAGAATTCCCCTCAGCCATGATATTTCCTCTTAGTGATCTTCTACCCCCTGCCCCCTGACTCTGCTGCTTTGCTATAAATCCCCATTTGTCCTTGTGCTTGGTATTGAGCCCCGTCTCTCTCCCCTATGGCAAAACCCCTCACATTGGTCCCTCTTGAGTAAAGTGTTCCTTACTGTCTTTAACAAATGTCATGAATCAATTTTCCTCAAAGGCAACCTCACCCCCACTGTGACTTTGTAAACCTGTGTCTTGAGCCTTTGTCTTCCCAGGCACCAAAAGTCACTCCTCTCTGGTGCCCACTGCCTTTCACTCCTCCTCCTTCTCCTCCTAATAGCACCTCAGACTTTATGCTCCCTCTGCATTAATTATTCCTTTCTTTAACCTCTGTGATCTCTCAGCATTTGGCTTTCCTCCCCTTTTATCTTCTCCCCAAGCTGGTACCTGTCTATCCACTTCTTAAATACAGATTTTCCCAAACTTGTGTTTTTAACCCTCTATTTTCCCCAAGACCTCAAAATGAATATTGTCTGAGGACAGTTGGAGCCTCTTAGAAAATGCTCACAGGTTATCTGGGAGTCCAAACACAGGAGGTGTTATCAGCACAGGCTGTGCCCCCGTCAGGATCCCTCATCCCTTGGGGTGGTAGGCTGGTCTCAGGTGTCTCTCAGAGGGCATCTGAATGAATGGAGGGGAGTCTGCGATAAGCCTACAGTCTTGCCATGAGCCGATCCACCACTTGTCCCACTCTGGATATCCACTTGGGTAGCCAGTTACAGGGACCACCACCTCCCATTGAAGATTAAGGCCCAAGTAGCAGTGAGAGAAGCTGGTATTCCACTTGCCCAGGTTACAGCTTGAGGAGTTAGTGTTCCAGGAGCCCAAGGAATAGGGCTTGCAATCCAAGGTCTACAACTCCAAATATCTTCACATATGCTGGATAATTATTTTTGCAGCTTCTACACCCTTTTGGTGATATCCAAGCCAGCTGTAAGCTGATTGTTCTAATAGTTCATGTATATTTTGAAAATCTACATATCATCATCAATTTGAAATCCTTGGCATGAAAAATTTGATTGAATTTGAAATTTGTTTACATTATCACAAAAATGTCACTATTGTCAATGAAGGGAGAGTTACTAGATTTATTCCAACACAATTTTTCAATGTAGATTTTTGAATGATTATAAAAATGATTTAAAAATTTGTATTGCTTCCTTATGGAAACAAAGTTTTTTGTTGATGGCTACCATCAAACATTTGAAGAGATTATTATTAAAAAGTGTTATTTCAGAGTTAAATGTCGCAATTTCCAAACTGTTACCCCAAGAGAATGGGAAGAGATTATGAAAAATTTGTTCATTGGCACAGATTTGAGTGTTTCACTTAAACACCTGAGAACATTTTATTTGGAAATTTTATATAAATTCAATATTTCATACCTTTCTGAAACTTGTATTTTATTTTATATTATACAATATACAAAGTATAATGACTTTTTCCCCATTAAAGTCTAAATTTCCTTCAGTTTACTCCAGGGTGTGATATAAATGCTATCATTTTCTCTGTATGTTCTCACATGAAAAAATGTTGGGAATTTTTATTTTATTTATTTAAAAAAATTTTAATGTTTATTTTTGAGAGTGGGAGAGAGAGTGAGGTAGGGGAGGGACAGAGAGAGAGAGAGAGGGAGACCCAGAATCCAAAGTAGGCACCAGACTCCAAGCTGCTAGCACAGAGCCTGATGCGGGGCTTGAACCCATGAACTTTGAGATCATGACCTAAGCCGAAGTCAGATGCTCAACCAATTGAGCCACCCAGGTACCCCAATGTTGGGAATTTTTAAAAACAACTTTATTGAAGTGTAATTTACATGTTAAGCTACTCACCCATTTTAAGTGTACGACCCAATGAGTTTTAGTAAATTTGCTGAGTTGTACAATCATTGGCATCCATTTTTAGAACATTTTTCTCATCCCAATAAGATGGGATGCTAGTTTTGAAGGATGGTGAGAGGGACCAAAAGGCATTCCTTGGGAGGACAGACCTTTGGGTCCTGGGTGGCCAGTGGACAAGTGTGAAGGTGTCAAATTCCTAGGAGAAGTGTCCCCAAAGGGGGACAGGGAAGACCAAGAAAATGGCTGTTGTTCTGGGGGTGGGGGTGGGTGGGGATGGTTTGTGGCTCAGCTTAAATACCACAGCCTCCAGGGAGGTATTTCCAGCTCACATGGCAGACTGCTCCTTGCTTTCCCCGGCTCCAGTGTTCATCTTTCACAGCAGAACAATTACTGGTGGACTTTTGGTTCATAGATCTGCTGTCCCCGCTGGACTGTGAGTCCCCTCCCCCACTTTGTTTCCACTAAGATAACTTAGCCCCATCTATGGCAAAGAGCCTCACAGTCAATGTTTTCCCAATGAATAAGTGATTTCCAGCTCTTTATCCTCCCCTCCAAGGTTGCCTGAGCTGAGCAGAGGCACAGGGACAGCAGTGACCAGAGCAGAATCAGGCTGTTTCAGTGCCTGGGATGATAGGGAGTGTGCAGGCTGGGCCCTGCAGCCCCGGGCTCTTGTCTGGCTCTGCTTCTGACCATTTGTCTCTCTGTGCTGTCATTTGCACCTTTCAGTTGTCCCATCCTACCAAGTGAGGCTGCCGGGTGCCATGCTGTCTCAGTTGACTTCCAGCTATAAAGCCCCATGATTGAAATGGTGCATCTTTCCCCCAGTGTCTAATGGAACTGCCTGCATTCGAAGGGGCAATTTCTGGGCAGTTGCAGAGAGAGAACTACAGGGGCTCTGGCCCCTGGCTCTGCCTGGGGACTTGGTGTCAGAGCATTTGCCCAGACTGCTGCAGACATCCCCAGATATCAGTGACAGAAGCAAGCAGATAAATTGCCTTTGCCACCTCAAGAAGCAGGTAAACTGGCAGGATGGCATCTTTGGGTGTAAGAAAAATGAAGAGATGTAAACCAAGCACTTCACGTTGTTTTTGAGTGCACTTAACAGTTGCCCAGACCTGCAACTCCCTTTTAAAAGCCGAATTCCTTTACTAATAATAGAGCTCCATTATTCTTTATCACTAGACTCTCAGCTCTGCTCCATATTTCCCCTTGGTGTTCTCCTGCTCACTAACCCATTTATCCTCCCTTATAAACCCACACTTAAAGTTGACATAAAATACAGCCGTGACACCATGGGAAAACTTTCTGGTGGTGGCCTGAGCCGGCAAAGTGGTTGTGGCTGTGACAGAAAACCCTCCCTAAATGATGCTTGTTCTCAGGTGCCTCAAGTGGGTTTCTGGGTTAGAAGTGGGAGCTGCTGCTTGGCACTGAGTGGAAGGAATTTGAGGGTTTCCGGTGTCTTCTCTGAGCTCCAGTGCTGACGCCTTGGTGTTGGGGCAGCAGAGGCAGCCCTGAGGGGAGGCAGTCAGTGTCCTCCATCCCCCCAACTCCCTGGGCATTACTGGACCAGTCTGGGCTTCCCAGGACTGATCAGACCTGACTATGGTTTTCCTGTCTGATCATGTTGTTAATTAACATCACAAATATTCGCAGCTGGTGGCTGCCTTTTGCATCTCATCCCCCTCCTCCTCCCTTCTCCACACCAATTAGTGCAAAAGCAGGGAGCAAATCTTCAAGCATTGATTTGCCTTTGTAGTAATGATTATTTTGGGAACAACCCAACCCCCTCCAAGCAGACAAACTCCCCCCACACCCTGAGCTTGAACCACATGCTTCCTTCCTCATAGATTTTTGGCTTTGCTAGGCCAGGACAGAGAACCCAATTATTGAAGAGAATAACACCACATTTGTCTCCTCTGGGTTTAAAAGACAAAAGGGATTGTAAGGAGAGAAGGGGAGAGAACACCTCCAGAGAATGTGACTCATTTAAAGGTGTTGGCTAGTCTTTTCAAAAAGTCAGCCCTTTGAAGGTGGAAACCTAGTCTAGCCAAATGTCAAATGGAACGGAGGTGAAAAAGCCTTCACTAACACCTCTATTTACGGACTGGTTCCTGCCTCAGACAGCTCAGCCCTTTACTGGTACATGAAACCCTCAGGGGTCAGGGACCAATGTGCGTCTATGCCACGGGAATTGTGTGTGGCCCCAGCTTAGAGAGGAATCCAAGGACGGAGGGGCGGTGCCCCTCCAATGGTCCAGGAACAGCCGGGTCTTGAACGCCGTCTCTGGTTCCACATTGGGCACCTGCCAATAAGACCTCTGTAGCTAGTTAATCCCCCTAGTGAGACTGTATGGTCACATGGCAAAAGAAAAGGAGTATTTGGCCTTGTGCTCACTAGGCAGTGTTTTGAAGAATAGACAGCACATAGTGTGTTCGAGGGGACTTCATCTATTGTGGCTTTTTACCTTCCTAGTGTTCCCTTGCACCCTTGGGGGATCATCTCCTTGTTTCTCCCTGACTCTCATTTCTTTTCCTAAACACCCTGTTCTCTCCTGTATGGGGGATTGTGAGGGCCTGGGTGCTGTGTGGCAACATAGAATAATCAATTAGCAATGTCTCCCAGGGTGGGGGTGAGGGCTGCCAAACAAGCTATGTATTTACCATTCCCATCCTTTTCGGTTTTTAAATTTTTTTAAAAAATTTTTTTGAATAATTTTTTTAAATGTTTATTTTTGAGAGAGAGACACACAGAATGTGAGTGGAGGAGCGGCAGAGAGAGAGAGGGAGACACAGAATCTGAAGCAGGCTCCAGGCTCTGAGCTGTCAGCACAGAGCCCAATGCAGGGCTTGAACCCATGAACTGCAAGGTCATGACCTGAGCTGAAGTCAGATGCTTAACCAACTGAGCCGCCCAGGTGCCCCATGTTTTTTAATTTTTAATTGTGGTAGAGTACATGTAACAAAATCTATTATATTAACCGTGCTTAAATAAGTGTAGAGTTCAGTCGTGTTAAGTGTATTCACACTGTTGTGCAGTCCTTTCTAGAACTTTTTCTCTTGCAAAACTGAAACTGTGTCTATTAAATAACTCTGTTTCTGCCTTCTACACCAGCCCCTGGTAACCACCATTCTACTTTCTTTTTCTACAAGCTTGCTACTCTAGACAAGTGGAATCATACGGTATTTGTCTTTTTTTTTTTGTCTAGCTTATTTTACTTCCTGTAATATTTTCTAGTTTCATCCGTGTTACAACTTGTGTTAGAATTTCCTTCCTTCTTAAGGCTTAATAATATTCCATTCTATGTATATGCTACATTTGTTTATCTGCTCATCTGTCAATGGATTACTTCTACCTTTTGGCTATTGTGAATAATGTTGCTATGAACATGGGTGTACAAATATCTGATCCTTTAAGAAATTTTTTTCCCAACAATTAAAGGATATAAATTAGCGGTTTCCAGCTTTGGTTACATTTGGTTATCTGTAGATCTTTTAAAAAATACTGTTCTTTGAACCATTACCCTAATTAAATCAAATATCTAGGTATAGAGTGCATAGATCAAAAACCAAAGGTATTTGTTAAAGATACAGATTCTCTGGAGATTGTGATTTAGCTGGTCTGGGATGTGGCCCCGAAATCTGTACTTTTAGAAGAGGGCCTCATGATTGGGTATTTTAGAAATTACTGTCTAAGTAATCAATTAAAGGCTACGTTAACCTTCATGAAGCCTTACCCCTTGGTCATAAATGGTGTCAAACTGTTCTCTAGTTATCTTATGTATCTTGGTCCTATGTCCCCACCTGGATTGTAAATTCATAAAAAATGTAGGATTTCTGAACTCAAAGGGGCCATAGAGACCAGATAATGTGTTCAACCAAGGCTACACCTTAATTAATTTTAGGGCTGGGTCTAGAGGCAGTTCACAATTCCTTCCACTCTATAGTATTTTCAAGTTTTAGTTTTTTCCACAGTGCCAGTGCAGGCCAGCATGTTACTTTTAAGAAAGACAGGATGCGACTTCCATTGCTCTTGTGAATTTATCCTTTCTGGTGCTGTGAGAACCCAGTCAATCAATGATTGTTACAGCATCATGAAGTATCAGGGATTGAATGATAAAAGATCTAAGTTGTGCCTATCATAGCACATGGTGTCCACATAAATGACTTGATTTCTAGGCCAGGCTCAAGTCCACATCAGCTGTGAGACCCTGGACCAGTATGAATCATGAATCATAAGACCTTGCATTAATTGAACATTAACTATTCACCAGGTGCTCTTCTAGATGGATTACATGGATTATTTGATAGGCCTAGAAGGAAACTAGAGCTTGGAAATGTTCAGAGACTTGTGAGTAAGTGACACAACTTGGATTTGAAGTCTGATATCTCAGCCCATTCTCTTAATCACTGTGCTATTTCATGGTGACGATAAGAGATGAGGTAAGCCAAATGGTTAGCAGAGTGTCTAGTCCATTATAGAAGCTCAGGAAATTGGCCATCATTATCATTATGGCAACAGCAACTAAACCTTGCATAGCTCTTGTTATGTGCCAGGCACTCTTTTACACACTTAAGACATATCTATTTGCAAAATAATCCTATTAAGCAGTACTATTATAACAGATTTTACAGATGAGGAAACTGGGGCACACAAAAATTATGTAACCAAATGTTATACAGCTAGTAAGTGGCAGAGGTTAGACTGAACTAGGGAGTCTGGCTCCAAACTTAACGCCATAAACAGTACACTGTGCTGCCTTCCACATGGTAAGTGGGAAATACTACTACTAATGATTAGTAATAAAACCCTCAAATTTCTTTCAACACAGTATTTTTCTATCCTTTTTCCTTGTAGGCATGCCCTGAAGCTAAAAATAAATATGATAATATATTCAGGTGTCCTTTTTATGTCTCCCATTTCTGCCCTCTCAAAATTCTTATGCAATTCAATCTGATATTTCATAGCATCTGATTTCTTAGTCATTTTGGAAGTAACTTCTGGGGAAAGGACTTTCATGGTGTCATTACACTTTTTAAGTTGGAAGGAAGCCTTGGTTCCTCTAGGACAGAAGTCTCTAAAATAAAGTGTTTGCACCCTACAGGTGACACAAGGTTATCCATTGTAGTTGGAGAAGAAGGTGTTAGTGAAAAACCAAAGAAACTAAGGGCCATTGTGATTTTCCTGTCGTGAAGTTTAGTGGGCACCTCCTAGACATTATCATAGTGACTCTGACTCCACCTGTCCCTGCTGACCCTCCTTTTTTGAAGCATTCACCTCCCTTCACTGAGTGAATTCACACTCCTGTCCTCTCTGTCTCAGGCTGTTCTTTCCTATTTCAGGAATTTATTTTTTCCCCCCTTTTAAAATGTTTTGTTTAATTTTGGGAGAGAGAGAGAGAGAGAGAGAGAGAGAGAGAGAGCAAGCTGGGGGAGGGAGAGACAGATAGGGGGACAGAGGATTTGAAGTGGGCTCTGTGCTGACAGCAGTGAGCCTGATGTGGGACTCGAACTCATGAACTGTGAGATCATGACCTGAGCCGAAGTCAGATGTTCAGCTGATTGAGCCACCCAGACGTACCTGCCCATTTCAGAAATTAAAATAATAATAATAATAAAATTAACATATGGCTTGATATGGCATCCTTACTTGCTCCATGCATCAGAAGGTCACTGTCCTTGTATAGTATGTCCCCTGTCTGAGAGGAAGATGGAGGTCCGTAGCATGGACAAAGCTGCTTTCTCTGTTTTATTTCTTTTCAGCATATTTATGTGTGCTGCTATAGTTTAGATTGGGTCCCACAAGAATTGTTGAGGTCCTTACCCCCAGTGCCTCAGAATGTGATTTATTTTGAAATAGGGTCCTTGTAGATGCAATTAGTTAAGTCAGATGAGGTCGTACTGAACCAGGAGGGGCTCTAAATCCACTATGGCTGGTGTCTCTATAAGAAGAGAAGAGACACAGAGACACATGGAGAGAAGATGGCCAGCCACATGATGGCAGGGGCATGTATTGGAATGAAGAATCAACAAGCCAAGGAATGTCAGGATTGCTGACAAACCCCAGCAGCTAGGAGAGCTAAGGAAAGATTCTCCCCTTTAGGTTTCAGAGGGAGTGTGCCACTGCTGACACCTTGATTTCAGATTTCCAGCCTCTGGAACTGTGAAAGAATAAATTTCTGTTGTTTTAAGCCACCTAGTTTGTGGTACTTTGTCATGGCAGCCACAGGAAACAAATACATGTGCCTATGTAGGTAGATTTATGAATTCTATTTCCTTCTTTAAACGAAACTATCCCTCACCAAATGGACACTCTGCAAAGACACTGCCATTTGAAGGTAATACCTCTGATACAGTCCAGGCGGCCACAGGGACACAGCAGTGCTCCCTGATTCCATCAACCACCATCAGGAGGGAAAAATGAAAACTCTTCCACTTAACCTGGTAAGAAGTCAGTGAAAAGTGTCTTGAAATTATCAAGATATTTGGTCTGTAGATTACCACCTACTTTTATGATGATAAATCAATCTTTTCCCCAATTCACATTTGCCTTGAGGTATTAGCTAATGATAGTATCAAACCATAATGATCAATAGGACATTTAATATTCCTTATTTCGTCTTTATCTCATCCTTTTAAATATTTTATTTTTATGTCTTTTAATATGTACAATATTTCTTCATTAAGACACACATTTCTGCCTTATAAATGAGAGGATAAATAAAAGCATATATATTGGCAGTATGTATTCAAATATCTTTTGTTATTGATGGTCAACACCATCACTGGTGGTCAACACCTGCCCCACTTTTATGCATGAACAAACAGGTCAAGGGAAATTATGTGAATAAGTCACCCAAGGTCAGAGTTTGAACTTGGTTCTTCTGACTCCAGGCCAGGATCAAGCCCCTATACAATTCTCTCTCCCTCAGAGATTTAATGAGTTGCACAGTTTGCCCTATTTTAGCATCAGGAGGCCTTGGGCAATTTTGAATAAAGGCGTAGCAAGACTTGTGGGGAGCAGAGGGGTTCCAGCAGGGTCAGACAAATGTGGGCTTGCATCCTGGCTCTGCCGTCCTATAGCTGTGTGACCTGGAGCAAGTACCTTAACCTCTCTGATCTTTACTTTCCTCAATTAGAAGATGTGGATAATTGTTTTTATGGCATAGGATTGTTTTTAAAGAACATATAATGTTCTCCAAATGTAAACTATGTGCTTCTTAAAGTCTAGGTGCATAGAAATAGTTGATGTTACTGTTGAGATTATGAAGGTGCAGGAGATACAGTTCTGTGTTATGTAAGGAGGGTTCCTGGGGACCAATGGATAAGACCCCTGTCCAGGCATGAATATGATTTGTCTGGCTGGGCCTGGGGCATGTGGTGTGGCTCTGCAGTGGCACCCCAGCCTGGGGAGCCCAGTGAGGATTTCTATGGGCTGATACTGTCTGGGCGGCAGACCACGGATTCCTGTGATTTTTCGTTTAGACCAGGTCAGATTCCTCATACTCAAAAATTCACATTGCTGGGGCGCCTGGGTGGCGCAGTCGGTTAAGCGTCTGACTTCAGCCAGGTCACGATCTCGCGGTCCGTGAGTTCGAGCCCCGCGTCGGGCTCTGGGCTGATGGCTCAGAGCCTGGAGCCTGTTTCCGATTCTGTGTCTCCCTCTCTCTCTGCCCCTCCCCCGTTCATGCTCTGTCTCTCTCTGTCCCAAAAATAAATAAACGTTGAAAAAAAAAATTTAAAAATTCACATTGCTGTTTGGGAGCCACATTATTTCTCTTGTCTTGGCCACAGGCAGATGTCTTAATCGAGAGTTCTCTTTCTTACCTCTAATTACTCTTCAATCCATGGTAATCTGGCTTTTTGCCCATCAACTGCCTAGAAGCTGTCCAACTAAGGGCCATAGTGACCTCCTTGTTGTCAGGTCCAACGGACACCTCTTGGTTGTTCCGTGGCAGAGCCAGGATGCAGGATGCAGAGCCAGGATGACATCTTGGTACTGTTGGTCACTCTTACAAGGGACCATTTGACCTCTTCCTCCTCCTTGAAGTATTTGCTCTTTTTTAATCGAGAAACACCACGCTCTCTTGGCTTTCCTCTTTGGATGCTCCTTCTCACTCGTTTTTGCTGGCTTACATTATTCTACTCTACATTACCTGCTGGATCTTTGCCCAGCTCTGCCCAAGACTCAGGAATATTTCCTGAACAATTCCATCGGTGGGCTGGGTGTCTACCACCCTTGGCATCACTGGTCCCCATACCCAGGGAGGGCTAGCAGCATACTTACTTGTCAGGAGAAAGGCTTTTTTACACCGCGGATGTCACTTCAGGGGTTCTGAATGCACCATCTGTCACTGTCACAGTGGTCCTTTCTAGAGGTGGTGCTTACATATGTGGTGTGTGTGTGTGTGTGTGTGTGTGTGTGTGCGCGCGCGCGCGCACACACTGAGGAGTTATTATTTAGTGCTGACACACACCAGTCTGTCACCTGTACAGGTAGGTGCTGCTGTATATGTCCACTTGAATGTCCACGAGGCACCTCACACTCAGTGAGACCCAAGCGACACTTAGGTCTCCCATAAACTTGCTCCTTCTCATTCACCTCCAGTCTGAATGAGTGGCACCACCATTCAAACAGTTGCCAAGCCAAAACGTGGTTATCATCCTCGACGACTTTTGTTCGGTTACCCTGGCCTGATGCCCGCAACCAGTTACCAAACCCTCGTGAATCTACCTCCCAGAATCATTAGCATCAGGTTATTTCTCCTCTTTCCCACTGATGCTTCTCTCCTCACTTCCATTGGGTCTTCCACTCTTCAGTCCACTGGCCACACTTAGCCTTTTTCACATGCAGTCTCAAGGCACTCCCCTGCTCCAGCGCTTTTGTGGCTCCTCATTGCCCTCAGGATTCAGCTGGGCTCTTCCCACCTCTTCAACCTCATTTTTAGTCTCTTCTCACCATATTCCAACATTTCGGTCTTAGTTGGGGAGATCTCCAGTTGACTGCGTAGGCAATATACTTGGGATGAAAGAGGGTGCTGTTAGTCATTACTCTGGGAAGACTAGAACTCTGTCATGAAAACCAGGAGGTTCAGTCAGCCTGAGTCATACTGAACCTTCAACCTTTGTGTTCTTTCATCTGTAGACCTTTGTTTGGATGTCCCCTCTGCCTTTTTGAGAACTCCAGCCCCCGGTGTGTTCTTCTAGCAGTCTGTACCTCATCGATTTAGTGTGTAAAGCACTCCATTAAAACGTTTTAAACTTTTTATTTTTAATTGAAGTAGAGTTGACATACAATATTATATTAGTTTCACGTGTACAACATAGTGATTTGACATTTATATACGTTACAGAATATGCTTATCAAAATAAGTGTGGTTACCATCTGTCACCATACAATGTTATTACCATATTATTGACTATATTCCCTATGCTGTACTTTTCATCCCTGTGAGTTATTTATTTTATAACTGGAAGTTCGTACCTCTCAGTCCCCTTCACCTATTTTGCCCTCCCACCCGCTCAGTTCCTTACCCTCTGGCAACCATCAGTTCTTTGTATCCCTGAGTCTGTTTCTGTTTTTTGTTTGCTGTCTTGTTTGTTCATTTGCTTAGGTTTTTAGATTCCACATGTAAGGGAAATCATATGGTATTTGTCTTTCTCTGTCTGACTTATTTCACTTAGCATAATCCTCTCTAGGTCCATTCATGTTGTCGCAAATGGCAAGATTTCCTTCTCATCACTCCATTTTAATTGTCTTTGTTTTCAGCCTCATCTGAGAGAAAAAAATGAAGTTTGTTTGGATTTTGTTACATTAATCCTTCTACCACTCCCTAAACTGCTTTTTGCAGTACAATCCTGCCCCCTTTTTTAAATACAAGAGAGTAGGTTTCAGGCTTAGAGTCATCGTGTAAGTGACAGAATCTAGCCATAAAGTTAAAATGTCCTCTATTTTCATTGTATCTGTTGATATTTATCTTCTTTTTATAACAAGTAATGCTGATTATCTATTTGTGCTAATGACATAATGTTTTCTTTCAAAATGAGCTAATTTAAGTTAAAGAAAATGAACCACTTAAAATAAAAGTATTGAATTAATAATAGCGCGGTTGATATATGAATATGGAGAAATTTCATGACAGCTGATACATCTCAGAATATGGACGTTCTCCTATCATAAGACAATAAGTACCACTATCACACCTAAGAGAATTATTATAATGAAAATTATGTCACTTCTGTTATATTCTAAATATTGACATTTAAAAATCACTTACATTGAGGTGCCTGGGTGGTTCAGTCAGTTAAGCATCTGACTTTGGCTCAGGTCATGATCTCATGGCTCATGGGTTTGAAACAGCTCAGAGGCTGGAGCCTGCTTTGGATTCTGTGTCTCCCTCTCCCTCTGCCCACTTGCACACACACGTTCTCTCTCTCTCAATAAAATAAAATAAATTAAAAAAATAAAAAAAATCACTCATATTATACTTTTAAATTTATTCAATGGAATCTACTATAGGACTTTGATAGCCATCATTATCTGTTTTTGAATACATAAACAACCTCTTCTGTAGCATTTGGACATTTTATATCTTTACTTTCTTTCTTTGAATTTGTATTCTGCTTACTCCACAAAATCTGATCCTAATGTGTACTTTTTTATGCTTGAAAGTTTTTTATTGAGCATTCCAGTATGTTCTTCTAAAACCAAAATTTCACTGACTAAAACTGAATTCTTCCTTTATAGCCTGTGATCATAAAACCCTAAGTATTAACAAATTCTTCCTGATTGAGTAATCATTGTAATTATTAGTAGTACACAAGTACACTATTAGTATGCTATTGGCCATAATATAATAATACCACAATTCTGATACTAGTCATAAAATGTGAAAAAAAAATTTTTGGAAATATATCTGGTAAATGACATGATTAGGTCTTTAATAAATAGTTCATGTCTTCATAGTTGACTATCACTTATTGGCAGAAAGGAACTGGGGCAGCATCAATTCTATTCCTCTTTTTTATAGATGCAAATTAAAAAATTCATATGTAAACTAAATAGTTATGGAAGCAGATTTATTATACTAGTTTGAACTTTTTGTGTTTGTATAACAACAACCACATAATGATCTATCACAACATTTATTCGATGCTTGTAGTAATGATATATCATTTGACAATGCAGTTAGGTTTCCTTTCAGTTTTATTAAAAGCAGAGAATTGGAGACAGCCTGAATTGCAAAAGATTTGTTATCCAGTTGTCAGACTTATTCACTGTCTTGATTTCTTAGAAGTATAGTGAAAAGTATATGTTAATCCTCATCAAATTATTATTAGTTATACTTATTTTTTCAATGAAAGGTATAATCTTTAACCTGGTATATTTGTAAATGAGAAAATAAAACATTGGTCAGTGCAGTGCAACTTTGCCAATGTAGTATTTTATATCAAATGTGAAAGCTTTGTGTGTATTTATATGAAACCATCAATTTAATTTGTGGAAAGTGCCCCCCATGGTTAAGCCCATCAGCCAAATCTATTTGCTTCCTGTCAGAAAACATCTGACTTCATTTTCCAATTTGAGTAGACATCTCTGTGATAGTGCCCTCACTTCTGGTTCTAATCCTCCTCCTCCTCCTCCTCCTCCTCCTTCTTCTTCTTCTTCTTCTTTTAATGCTTATTTATTTTTGAAAGAGAGAGAGTGCAAGTAGGGGTGGGGCAGAGAGAGAGAGAGAGGGATAGAGGATCTGAAATGGGCCTTGCGCTGACAGCAGCAAGCCTGACGCTAACAGGGGACTTGAACCCATGAACATCAAGATCAGGACCTGAGCCATGACCACGACCTGAGATGAAGTCTGTTGCTCAACAGACTGAGCCACCCGGGTGCCCCTGGTTCTAATTCTAAAAAGGAAAGAGATGGGGCACCTTGGTGGCTCAGTTGGCTGAGCATCTAACTTTGGCTCAGGTCACGACCTCCCTGTTCATGAGTTCAGGCCCCGCATCGGGCTCTTTGCTGATGGCTCGGAGCCTGGAGCCTGTTTTGGATTCTGGGTCTCCCTCTCTCTCTCTCTCTGCCCCTCCCCTGCTCACACACTCTCTTTCTCTATCTCTCAAAAATAAATGAACGTTTAAGAAAAAAAAAAAAGAGAGATCAGTGGGACTGGAAGCCTTGCGAGGAATTTACTGCTTGGTGACATAAGGCCTGTGTGGGATTCTTTGCTTTGTTCCTGGTCTCAAAAGCATTGCTTCCTTTGATGCAAGTTGAGGATAGAGAGGACATTGTTAAGTAGGAGCTCTGAACAGTCAAATTCAGAACTTCCTAACATGGCCCAAATACCTTGTCTTTGATGCCACTGTTGGTCCTTCACAGAACATGCTTAATACCAGCCGAGACCAGCAGCCCTGCCAGGAGCCTTGCACAGACATATTGCACGTTGCCTTTGTTTAGGGCCCAGCTTAGGGACAACTGGGCAAGTCCCGTGGGAAGAGTCAGGCTGGGTGAGAGGGAGGATGTTCATAGAGAGCCATGGGTGACTGTAAGCAGGGAGGTGGCAGAGGGGACCAACAGACCGGCGGGAAGCCTCTACTATAGAAGTGGTCACAGGGAGTTCAGTGTTCCAAAGAGTGGAGATGGGAGTGGGTAACCCGGATTTTGATCTCCTTCAAAGTATCCATGGTTGTGGATACCTTGGAGAGGTTTCTAGTTGCCTCCAAGCTGGGGTGCCCTTACCCCTGTGATGTCTGTGGCACTGGCGAACTGACTTTGCCGGAGCCGGGGTTGAGGATGAAGTGGGGGATGGGAAAGAATGGATGGGACACCATGAATGTCCTTGGAACCTACAGAAATGTCTGTGTCCCCAGCCATGGCTCTTAGTATAATATCTCAGGGCCTTTGCACTTGTTGTTCCTTTTGCATGTAATGCTAATCCCAAGCCATATTTGCATGGCATCTTCCTGCACCTCCTTTAAGTTTTAACTTAAATGTCTTGGTGAGCCTTTCCCTGCCTATCCTATTTTTAAATTGTAACCCCCCCACACACTTGGTATCTCCTTCTTTGTTGTATTTTCTTCAAAGAACAATCACTTTCTGGTATACTCTATTTGTTTGTTGCCTGTCATCCCACGCCAGAATATAAACTCCATGCTGTTAGGGGTTTTTCTGGGTTTAGTTAGATGTTTACAGGCAATTAATTAATGTTTTTTGGCACAATGAACAAGCTACCACAATAAATCTTCCTCTAGAGGTCATACGTCCAGTTTTTTTAGGGGGAATAGGCAGGAGGTATCAGGGACGGAGTGGAGATTATGATATACCAGAGAGCTCATGTCACCGTCTAAAGAGGACAGCTATTCCTTGGCATTGCCATGTGACATGTTGGTTTTAATTTCGATTTTTCAAGCAAAACTGGAAATTGAAATTTTGGGATGGGAGGGTGAACTCTGGTTTTTATATATGAGAGCAAATTCTTTTTAAAGTATTTATTTTCAAGAGAGAGGGAACACGTGTGTGCATGTGAGGGAGGGGGAGAGAGTGAGGGTCAGAGAGAGAAGAATCCCAAGCAGGCTCTGCATTGTCAGCACAGAGCCTGACATGGGGCTCGATCCCACAAACTGAGAGATCATGACCTGAGCTGAAATCAAGAGTCAGACACTCAACTGACTGAGCCACTCAGGTGCTCCGAAGGACAAAAAAAAATTTTAACCAAATAATGAACATACTGCTTAAGCTGAACAAATGGTTCAAATGGCACCTGTTTTTGACCTCTTCTTGACCCAAAGTGGAAAATAGCTGGGGGAGGGTAGAGAAGGGGCACATCTCAAGAGTTCCTCCTTTTTCTTCCGTGTGTCCCTGCACAGCTGAGAGAGCTCCTTGGGGTTTACCTAGCCTAAAAAGCCAAGAGAGTAATTAAGGAGCTGGCTCAGGGAGGTTCAGAATAGATTATCACACACCAGAAGTTCCCCAAATACAACAGTCTTGCTCTCAGAAGGAAGAAACTGAAGAGGTTCCTCAATATGCATTTTGTGAAAACCACACAGCCTTGGCCGACTCTCGATGAAGTGTTCATGGTTTGATTACAGATTTACACGTAAGACCTGAAACCATGAAACTCATAGAAGAAAACAGGAAAAAAACCTTCCTTGACATGGTTCCTGGGAATGATTTTTTTAGACATGACACCTAGAGGATAAGCAATAAAATAAAAATACAGGTGGGGGGGCACCTGGGTGGCTCAGTCGATTGAGGGTCCAACTTCGGCTCAGATCACCATCTCAGGGTTGGTGGGTTTGAGTTCTGCATCAGGCTTGCTGCTGTCAGTGCAGACCCCACTTCAGATCCACTCCCCACCACCCCTCTCCGTGCCTCCCCTGCTCTGACTCTCAAAAATAAGTAAACATTAAAAAAAATACCAAACAGGTTGGACTACATCAAACCAAAAGCTTCTACACAGCAAAAGAAACTATCAATGCAATGAAAAGACAATCAGTCTTATGGAATGGGAAAAAATATTTGCGAACCATGTCTGATAAGGGGTTAGTGATCACCTGATCGCTAACTGCCCAGAGCCTCAGTTCTTTGTATGAAAATGAAAGTTTGAACAGGGGGATTTCCAAGGTCCCACTCAGCTCTTTAACATTTGGTGACTCTAGAGCAAAGCCCTTCTCTTAGGAAAAGCAGGCCAATCGGGATGTGCTCATAGAAATACAGAATCTTTTATTATTTCTGTGAGGAGAATGGAATTTGAGAAAGTTGGCCTTCGCTCCAGACTTCTGGCAGAAGGGAAAGAAAGGTCATGCTGGGGTCTGACAGCTGAAGCATACTCACTATTGCTTTCTGAGGGCTGAGTTTCCGATGTACCTGGGTGCAGATGGGTCGGAAATGAATGGAATTGGCAGAGTCGATTGCTGTCTTTTTTATTAGTGTTCAGTGTTTCATTTTTGCTGTGACCCCGGCAGATGACAGCAGATCACTGGGCTTGACCAGGAGTAGGTGATTTCTTATCTGATCATTCTTTGTGTGTATCTGGGGTGAGTGAAGGTCTTTAATATTGAAAAGTCAAACAGCATGGACTGTTTCATCCACCGTCAGCTTTGTCTGTTATTTACAGGCCCATTCCCTTAAGTTTCCAATTAAAAGAAAAAAATCAGCCATCAGCAGCTCAGCCTGATAATGTCAGAACGTGGAAGTTGGAGATAAAGACACATCCTCTCCATGGCTCTTGGGTCGCTTCTGGGCAGCATTGGGTTGGACACACAATCCCTTTTTTTTCTGCCTCACGTGGTTGAGTCCCGTGAGAAACATCCATCACCATGGGCAAGCGTGATTTAACTACGTCATGCTGAGGGTTTGGCCGTAGCAGGGACTATGTGCCAGGAGGGATGCATTCTACAACCAGAAAGCTCTTGACAGCATATACAGAGCACTATTTTGAGATTTCTGTGATTTAGTTGAAAATGTTAAAAATACTTCTATTTCCTGGGGGATGAATGGGAGCTAAGGACCCAGTGTTCACATTCAGGAGGTAGATTGGAGAAGCAGGGGAGGAGGAAGGTGGTGATGAAGAGGAAACATATAAAGACTGGGAAGGGTCTGAGATTTTATCCCACTCGCGACTTGCAAGCCAAGTAGTTAGACTGCTGCAGTTTTATGGGTGCTGATGGACTCCTGGTTCAGGGACAAAGAACTTTGTTACTTCACACAGTAGCAGTAGCATGAGAGTCAGTGTTTGTGCCAGTTCCCTGAACCCCATTCCCACAGGGTGATATGGAGAGGGTCAGGTGACACCCACAAATGCAGGGAGTTGTGTTACAGGAGACGTACCCTGAGTTTAGGGAGCCTGAATTGTTTTCTTTCTTTTTTTTGTAAGTTTATTTATTTTGAAAGAGAGACATCGTGAGTGGGGAGGGCAGAGAGAGGGAGGCAGAGAATCCCAAGCAGGGTCCATGCTGCTAGCACAGAGCCTGATGTGGGTCTTAAACTCATGAAACCACAAGATCATGACCTGAGCTGAAACCAAGAGTTGAACACTTAACCAACTGAGCGCCCAGGCACCCCCTGAATCTTTTATAGTGGGAAACAAGCCTGCTTGCCCTCAGCTCTGGAGGGAGATGTTATCTTCACCTATGGGCAAGCAAATTTATTCTTTGCTCTGGAGAGAGATACTGTCTCTGTCTTCTAAGGCTGTTCTCTATATAGATACCCTGGAAAAGATAGTTTGGGGGAAAAAAAAGCAATCCATGCCACCCCTTGCAACATGCGCAGAAACCCAAGTGATGCATGGACAGTTGTCTTCCAGCAGGAACAAACACGCATGTTTTTGCCCTAAAGTTGCAATTTTTCCCTTCCTCCCTAGCTACCTCAGGTGAGTTCACCTCTGGCTTTGGAACCTAGCAGTTTTTCCTCTCTAGTTCCTAAGGAAATCCAGGCAGACAGGTTCCTGCCTAAGCTTGAGGCACAATTCAAACTCTTCTTGGGGGCAAAGGCTGAGAACTATAAAAGTCCTATTCACCTTAGGACCACTGTATCTTTTAAAAAATATTTTTGTGCTCTTTTCAGCACAACTGGACACTTGATCTATTGGAGACGTTGATTCCATACCATCTTTGAAGTAGATGGGATCGTGGGTTGTTATCTCAGCCGGTCCTCGTTCATTAAGGCAGATTTTAAGTTTTAGGCAACTAAGTTTCTGAAGAATCAAGGGTCTGGTTCAAAGTCATTCAGTAAAGATGTGCTGTTACCATGATTCCGAGTCAGCTCTATAGAAATGGATAGTTTCCTGTTGTTTCCCTTATAATCAGAATTTAGACTGGGGTATGTTTTCAGAATGGCTTGGCCAAGAAAGGTTGAGAAAAGAAGCATGAGAATCCTTAGAATATCCTTCTGAAGCTTCAGCAATTTTCAGGAAAGCAGTCTGTGGGGGCACCTGGGTGGCTCAGGTGGTTAAGTGTCTGACTTTGGCTCAAGTCATGATCTCATGGCTCATGAGTTCGAGCCCCGTGTTGGGCTCTGTGCTGACAGCTAAGAGCCTGGGGCCTGCTTCAGATTCTGTGTCTCCCTGGCTCTCTTCCCCTCCCCACTTGTGCTCTGTCTCTGCCTCAAAAAATAAATAAACATTAAAAAAAAAAAAAGAAAACGTGTAAAAGAGATTGCTAGTTGCCTACTCAGTACCCATTTTCTCCTTTTGTAGGAGAGGGCTCCTGTATATTTGAATAGGCCATTTGCCCATTAGAAAAACTTTCATTTGTTAGCTTTCCTTAAAGTTGGGGCAATCAATGACTTGTGGGTAGAAGTAAGTTCCAGCACACTTAGCTTGCTGTCAGGAGACCTTTACCTTTTCCCTGTCCCTCTGTCCTGCTAGGAAAGTGGCTGGGATGACTCAAGTCACAGTGCCAATCTGGGATCAGAAGGGCACCCCATAAATGGAAACATGAGTTAAAGGTAGTAGAGCAGAAACCTAGGTGGAGCCTACATCACTCTGAACATCTTGGAGCCACCATACCAGCCCTGGAGTCCCTACCCGGGGACCTCTTCATTGTGAGAGAGAAGTAAGTCCCTGCCCCCTCCCTTTTTTTGCCATTGTGTTTTTGGAGAGCAGATGCATGTACCTCCTTGGAGATACTAGGTGCTTGTTGATACCTAATTTTAATCTCTGAATGTTCACTGTATCTACTTGGGTTTTTTAGTTGCAAGTAACAGAAACATTGGCTAATTTTAGCATAAAAGGGCTCCAAAGAGTGAAGTGAGGGCTGAAGAACTAGGCTGGAGGATATGGGCACCAGATTGCTCTGGAAGATACTGGTAGCAGGCTCAGCTCATTGATCTCATCGGTGAACCCAATTTCTTACCAGACCTTGTGTCAATCAGCCAAGATTCAACATCTCAGGGAGGCAAGTATTTGATTGGCTGAGCCAAGGTGTCGTGACTGTCCCAGGCTAAGGTCACATAACCACCCTGCACCAAGTTGGTGAGAGGAAGAACAGAGTGGAAGGAACTTTCAGGGACCCCCTCCAGCTCCCACTATGGAGGGTAGACACCTGGATTTCTTCCTTCCTTCCTTCCTTCCTTCCTTCCTTCCTTCCTTCCTTCCTTCCTTCCTTCCCTCCCTCTTTCCCTCCCTCCCTCTTTCTTTCTTTCTTTCTTTCTTTCTTTCTTTCTTTCTTTCTTTCCTTCCTTCCTTCCTTCCTTCCTTCCTTCCTTCCTTCCTTCCTTCCTTCCTTCCTTGTTATTTATTTTGAGAGAGAGAAAGAGCAAGCAAGCAAGCATGCATGAGCAAGGGAGGGGCAGAGAAAGGGAGAGAGAGACCCCCAGTCAGGCTCCACACTGGGAGTGCAGAGCCCAATGCAGGGCTCGAAGCCATGCACCGAACCACGAGATCATGACCTGAGCTGAAACCAAGAGTCTGACGCTTAACCTGCTGAGCCACCCAGATGCTCCCTCCTGGATTTCTTGTCCCACAATGATTACATCCAGTAGGGGGCAGAGGGAAGTCCCTACAGGGCAATCAGAGCGCTGTTGGGAGGTGCAGAGGATTAAGCTTTTCTTTTCTTTTATATATATATATATATATATATATATATATATATATATATATGAAATTTATATATATATATATACATATATATATATATATATGAAATTTATAAACTTTTCTGTGATGAGGTGAATTGGTCGAGATAAAAGGCAAAGATTGTTATGCCATGAAAACTTCAGGGATGAGCAGTTCCTGACAGGTCTGCCCTCTTTGGGGACACAGGCTTACAGTAATGGCACAGCCTCTGAGGAGGGCAAAAGTTTCACGTACAAGAGCAAAAGAGCTCTTTTGATCTTCTACAGTTTATGTAGCCGTAAGTGCTATTCCATGGTAAAAGAACTGACACATCTCTTTCCTTGGCTGCCTGTTCTTCTCTTAATCGGGCTGCAGTTCTAATTCACACTCATTAACCCACCCGCAGCAATTACTGGTCTCTGCAGATCTCCCTAAGTGGGGGTAAGTAATCTTGTCCCCCTGTGGTGGGAAGTCAGAATTCTAAAAATGATCAAGTGCTGTTCCCAGGGCTGTGAGGTGTAATGATACTGCAGTGAGGTAAAAGCAAATTATAGTCTGCGGTTAAGGTGGACATAGGTCATCAGTTAAGTAATGGTTGCCTCGGAGAGCTGGCCTCAGTGTGAAGATGTTCATGGATGTGATGCTGTAGCCTTGGAGATTCCAACCATGCATAGAGTATTAGTGAAATATGTCCAAGAATGAAGAAACTCAGAAACTTGGACCTTTAAGGTCCCCACCAGACGTGCTTTCTTGTTGCAATCATATTTAATATATATCAATGAGGAAAGCTATCAGGAGGAAAGCAAAAGCTGGAGTCTTTGCCATGCTTAAAACTCCAGTGATTTCCCAGAGTCAATAATATAAAATCCAACCTCCTCATTCTGGCTAATGAGATCTTTTATAATCTGACCCTGCCTTCCCATGTGCTCTCCCTTTTCCCTCTGATTCTACCTGTTACTTCATTCGTTTTGGTTTTCTTTTAGTACTGGAAGCTGGTTCTTGCCCCTTTGCATTTGCTGCCTGGGAATGCTCTATCCCACAACTGTTCTTGGCTGACTCCTCTTTGCCATTCATGTCTCAGCTCAGATGTTGCCTGCCTTCTGGGACTCCGTAGCCCTCCTGCCTGGCTTCCTTCTTGGCTCTGTCATGTCCTGGTTGTGTAATATTCAGCAAGCACTGAACTGCTCCACGTTTCCTCTCTTGCTCAGCTGTAAATCAGGATTGTGATATCCTTATATCCTTATATCCTGCAGTTTATAGAAGTTGATATAAATGGAGCCCTTAGGACATTGCCTGGGGCACAATGTTACATTTAAGTATGACTGTCATTGTTGGGGCGCCTGGGTGGCTAAATCAGTTGAGTGTCCCACTTCAGCTCAGGTCATGATCTCACGGTTCGTGAGTTCGAGCCTCTCGTTGGGCTCTGTACTGACAGCTCAGAGCCTGGAGGCTGCTTCGGATTCTGTGTCTCCCTCTCTCCCTGCCCCTCCCCTGGTCACAATCTTTCGGTCTCTCTCAAAAAAAAAAAAAAAAATTAAAAAAGTATTACTGTCATTGTTATAGGAGCTGCCACTCTGAGTCACTCTGTCACTGAATCTGGTTGGTTTTCTTTGTAGCACTAGTCAGTGTTTGAAATTAGCAAGGTCTCAAGGCAATAGTTGCACACCCATATTCACAGCAGCATTATTAACAATAGGCAAAAGCTGCAAGCATCGCAAATGTCCACTGACAGATGAGTGGACAAACGAACTGAGGTATGTCAGTCAGTCAGTGGAATGTCAGTCAGTCTCAACAAGGAAAAAAATCCTGTCACAGGCTACAACATAGATGGAACTTGAGGACATTATGCTAGGTGAAATAGGCCAGACACAAAAAGACAAATACCACATGGCTGTGCCTATATGAGGCATCTGATGTAGTGAATATACTGAACACTGAACTACACACTTAAAAAGAGTTAAGGTGGTTCCTGCCTCGTCCCATGACCCGAGTCTTGAGCACGCACTGTAAAAAAGCTAAGAGATAAATCCTCACCCAGCTCAGTCTTTGGAATGATTCTGTATGTGGGAGATAAACTTTCTAAGACATGATTATCTGGAAGGGACGCTGTCAACCTCTCTCCCTTCAGGACCGTAACTGTCATATCACCTGGAGAAGTACAACCAAATCAGGCTTTGGGGTTGCCAGAGGGGCCGCTGCGCTTGCCTAACTCCTGGAAAACAGCAGAGTAGGAAGAGCTGTGTTCCAAACTTCCCGCGTGAACATATTTTCCTAGCTCACCTTGGCCTGTGGGGTTTGTATGGTCTCAGTCCTTGTCAACAAAACAGAAGGCTCTCAATAATCCTAACTTCAAAATGACTAGAATGCCATGTCAGATTTCCCAGTGCCTTCCATTTGGTACAAGTGATTCCTGGTGGCCTTCACACACGTTCCCCATGGGTCTCTGGTTTTGCAGGTTACAAGGATATACAGGATCTTTGTGAGAATTAGGAAATATCACCACTTTCAGATTTACTTAGGCTAAGTGAGTTTTCCTGCGGGGGATAGAGTCCTGAGTCAGGAGACCTGGGAAGGGAAGCAGAATGCAGGCTGCATTTCCCCTCTTCCACTTATTTGGCTGGTGCATTTTGGGGGGACAGAAAATGGTGCCTTCATTCCAGGCAGCCCAGAGGGGTCTAGTATGCACCTCACTGGATGTTAAAAAAAAAATAGTTAAGGTGGTAAATTTTATGTTATATGATTTTTGTCACAATAAAAATATATAAATGATGCTAGACCTGGATTCTGAGTAAATAGATTGCAGTGGGTGGGGTATTTGCATTTAAAAACATCTCCCTGGAAGATAGTGACACCCACCAAATTATAGTAACCACTGGGCTACACAGTCTTTAAAGAAGTCTCTGTGGTGTGGATTTAGAGCATTTAAAACTTGCACCCTCCCTGATGTAAAGCTCTAATTATGTGGAAGAAAAATGATCCGCAAATCCTTCTCATGGGTTCTCTTTAATTTTGTCGAATTAATCTGCTCTTCATCTGTATTCCCATCCCTTGCTGCCCTCTCAAAGTGGAGGGTGATAATCCGCAGACAGAGGGCATTTGGAGCCGGCCCACCGGCGTGTTTTCCCCGTAGTGTCCACAAGGTGGCAGGCCAGGCACTTGGATTTGGGCAGCCAGGAGTGCGAACAGCAGGCAGCCCGCGGCACCCGGGGAGTTCGATCAAGGGGTGTGAGGGACCCCATGCCTTTGCAGGGTTTGGGGGTGCCCGGAGGAGGTGGTGGGGTTCCCGATGATGCCCAGGCTAGAACTCAACCCGGCGGGTCAGTTTCCCAGAGCCTGCGTGCAGGGGAAGGTGAGCAAGCCCCCTCCCCACCTCGCCCCTCCCCCGCCCCTCCGTGACTGGAGTGGCCACAGCCACTTCCCCTGGGGCTCTAGTGCATCTCTCCCAGGAAGGCGGGCGTTTGAGTGTGTGCACGTGTCTTCAGGAGTAATTTTCGTGAGCTCTTCTATTTTTCTTTTTTCTTTTTTGGAGGGAGAGCAATGTTTTGGTGATACTTTCTTTCGAATAATTGAGGCCTGAGGCATAACAGGAGATGTTCTGTGTTGTTTGAAAACTCCTAAGTGATGGGGGGAGGGTGACTCCAGTTAACAGGCACCAGCTGTTGGATATTTAACAGGCATCTTAAAATTACTGATTTGCTGAGCCTTGACCCAGCAAGGGGTCACAGTCCCCAACAGTAAATAACTCAGTGAGTGGCTTGGTGACACGCTGGGAAGGAAAGTGGAGGACTTTTGACGTGATTTTAACGTGCTGTTTGTATCTCAAGCCAGGGGACTGTGGCTTTCAGCAGGTACAAAATGCTTGCAAGTGCAAAGAAAAATGACAGGAGAGGAAGCAGTGCCCGTGGGGCATGGAGAGCACAGGCTTGGGGTTAGATTGGCATGAGTGGGGACTGGGGGTTTAGGACAAGTCCCTTGCCCTGTCTGAGGCTTGTTTCCTTGTCTGTGTGATGGGGGATGAGAACACCAGCATCAGGGGTTGAAGAGTAAATGAAATGCGGATTCATTCATTCACTCAAGACCAATATGCTGGGCACAAGCTGGGTTCTGAGGGTGCCAAGACCATAAGTCCCTTACCATCCAGTGTGGGGACTGATATGTGTAGCAACCTCTTCCATGCAGCAGGAGAAACACACTAACAAGTTTGCATGGGTACCCTGGGGCCAGGGGACTGGCCTGGCTAAGGCGTGTTCAGGGAAGGAGCTTAGAGACACAATGTATCAAGCAGAAGTAGCAGATTTCAACCCAGGGGTGGGGGTAGGGGTGGTCCAGCCCAACCATGCTTGTAGTTTGGAATGTTTAGTGTTTGCCACCATGGTTTTTCTAAAAATGGAATTCTTTGCCTTCATTTAAAAATGGAATGATTTCACTTGGAATTCCATGTTTCCAGCTTCTCTGAAAAAATATATATCGATCTGGCTACACTGAAACAATTTTACTGCTCGAAACACTGGTTTAAAACAAAGTAGTGGCTCCCTTCTTTAGACTGTACACCCCATTCAATTTGCTTTCTTGTTCGCTTTCCATCCTTAAACCTATGGACATTGGAATGGGGTGTGCAATCTCTAATACAAAGTGTCTACAGCAGTGGCACCTGATGGGTACTTAATACCTATTTCCTTTTCTTCTTCAGGGCTGAGATGGCCTCCCAGGTTGTTCCCCCAACAGTGACAGATATTTCTGAAGGGCGCAATAAAGAAGAATGAAGGAAAGAGAACACTTGCTGGAGCCACAGATGTCAGGATTTAGTTCACTGGGTTTTCTGTCAGGTCTTGGGGGTCCTCTCACCTTCAGAGAGAGGTTCTGGCCATGACCACGGGCCCCTGGAACGTCTGGGAGTGTGGCTGAAGTTACAGGTTGTATGCAAGCCTTTGATTGTCAGCCACGCTTGGCTCTTTTTAGAGAACCACGTGTAAATCCTTCTCCAAAGTACCATTTCCCCACAAATAATAGAGGCCTATTGTTGGTAGGACTCAGCCTGCAGCTCTGTAATAATGGCATTTTCATGAAGGAAAATCACATCCCCACTGTGAGCACAGCCGAGAACATGAAACCTACTATTGAGACATTCTGGTTAAAATGAAGCACTCTCCAGCAGGATGTGCCTGTCCATGGGGTTGTGTGGGAAGCCAGGTGAGAGGGCTTTGCAGGTCCTGCTGGAAATGAGTAGGTAAAAAACATCCGTCCATCTGAGGGTGATTAATGTCAATCATGGGGCTGTTAGGAAGTCCTGGCCTCCCCTTCCTGGCAGGAGGTGAAAGTGGATAATTCATGTCACAAAAGAAGGAGCCAAGGGAGACGAGTGTTCGGGTGGCAAAGTAAAAGAAGGGTGGCGGGAGGGAGGGGCGGGGAGGCTGCATTGTCAGGTCCAGACTTGAAAATTCAGGGGAATGGCCACACTCAAGGGCTCCTGCCTTTTAGGGGCTTGAGAATGGGGCCATTTGTAGGTGACAGTGGGTTGATGTGGTTGTGCCCTGCTGCGCAGGTTCCCACCCAGCTTTAGGAACCAAGAGGTTTGGAGACAGCTGGGGTGCGGGGCCTGGGCCTAATGCACGGAGAGGGGGGACCAGTGAGCCCTCCATCCCCAGATGCTCAACTACCTTTTGTTCTCATTAGGTTAAAAAAAAAGTTTTATTTTGCAAATTGTCTGATATACTCAAGAGTATAGAGACTGGTATAGACCACTGGTTCCTGCATATTCGAATCCCTTAGGGATCTTTCAGAAATCCTAATGCTGAGGCACCCTCCCAGACCATTTAACTCTCAGTCTCTGGGGTTGGAACACAGGCATCAGTATTTTTGAAGCTTCCTGGCTAGGTCACATGTACTGACAAGTCTGGGAACCTCTGGTATCTGTGTCACCTGGCTTCCACATTTACCAACCGGTGGCCAGTCTAGCTGATATTGTAGTTCTTGTGTCCTAGATCCCCATTTGTCCATTGTCTCCAGATTATTTTATTTTATTATTATTTTTTAATGTTTTTCTTTTTGAGAAAGAGAGAGAGCTTGAGTGTGGGAGGCACAGAGAGAGGGAGACGGAATCTGGAGCAGGCTCCAGGCTCTGAGCTGTCAGCATAGATCCCGATGCAGGGCTCGAACCTGCGAACCCGTGAGATCGTGACCTGAGCCACAGGTGGGACATTTAACCGACTGAGCCACCTAAGCGCCCCTTCAGATTATTTTAAAGCAAATACTAGATTTACATGATTTCATCCTTAACTGCTTCAGCGGGCATTAAGAACTTAAAAAAAAAAAACAAAACATAAGCACAATAACCTTATCCCTTCAAAAAACTTATTTAAACAGTGATTCCTTAGTATCATCTAATGTTCTATCTTGTGCTCAGTTAAACTTTTGAGACACTGATTTCTCTCCTTTATTTTTGATTTTAATTTGATTCCAAAGGGATAAAGAATGTTTGCCCCCGCGCCCCCTCCCCCGACCCAGTTTTGAGGGGTGGAGTTGGTGAATGGGGCACACACTTGGCTCATCCCAGATTACCTGCCTCTTTTCCTTAGCCCCGCCCACATTTGTGGGTGAGAGGACACCCACAGAGGCAGAAATGCTCATATATTCATTCTTTCGGTGACTGTCCATTGGGAGCTTCCTATGTATGCAGCCATTGTGTTAGGTGCTGGGGGACGGGGTCTGTCTTTGTCACTGTTGTATTCTGTTTAGCACAGAGTGTGGCACAAACTAGGGACTCAAGGTATATTTAGTTCAGCTACAAAAGTGAGTATTTTTATTACCATTGCTGACATATTGGCTCCAGGTATGCAGTACCCCTTTATGAATGCATAAAACTTTCACATTGTACCTTTTTACTTGAGGATCTGAGAACATTTTTCTTGAAATAATTTTCACCACAGCGTCATATGGGCTCCCTAAATGAGATGAAACAGCATAGCAGAATTAAATTCTTCGCAGCGGAGTTAAAGTGAGAGCAAGGGCAGCACCAGTAGTTGAAATGCAAACACACCGTGTAAGCCTCATTTCAGCTGGGACCTTTCAGCATCTTTTTGCCTTTGAATCCTTTCAAAGGAGTGCTAACATGCAGCAGAAATTGACTGGTTTGAAGCTGACCTTCTTTTATTTCCTTTGCTCAGCCGCTAAGTGAAACACTTAGAAACAAAACAATAAAATGTCCAGAACGCAACTAACATAGCCAGGGAAGAAAGTGAGATCTCCTTGACGCATACATTTTTTAATGGAATATTTTTATAGTTATCACACTAGTACATTTGATACAGAAAATTTGAAGAATATAGGATAAAAGTATGAAAAGTGAAAATCACCCATATCTTACCGTCCAGAAATAACTACCATTATCTACTGCAGATAATTGACCATTTTGGTGTATTTTCTTCTAGTCTTGTGTTTTTTTTTCTATGCCTATATTTTCTATAGACTCTATTTTCTGATTTCACTGAAGTTATTGTTAGCTTATTTAAATGCATTTAGGACTTTATGCCTTTAAAAGCAATTTTTAATTTGTTTTCTCCTTTGTTCTTCATTATAATTCTATAGAGGATATAGGGAAGATGTTATTTTCTTTACAAGTGAGAAATCAAGGTCCAGAAGGTTAAGTGATTTTTCTCAAGGTCATACAAATTGCCGAGGACTCTCATTTGTAATTCAGGGGTCTTTGTGTCTGATGCCAGTCCTCACTGTGCATAGAGGCATGACCCATCAGTGGGATAGCCCTAGGATTACTCATGGCCATGGGTCTGACTGCTTCTTCTTTTCCCATCTCTGGAGGACTTAAGTCAGAGGGTTAAGACCCACACACCTGGTACAGTCTAATTGTTGGTGCAGGAGGGAGGTTATAGGAGATTAAGTGCTATCACTTAGGGGACAATCCAACCTGCATTCTGGATAATGTATGTTGTTAGGCACTTGTTGACTGTATCATATATCATGGCCTTTGACTTCCAAATCCTTACCCCCTGCCCACTGTGTCCCCTTCTAAGGGATGCTGCCCGGCCACCACTTCTGCCTCAACTGCCAGGCTTAATGCCAGGCATGGCCTGTGCCCCAGCCCCATCATATCGGTAGCCTGGGAGGGGGGGTGGGGCCTGACACAGGCATGGCCAGGCCACTGTAGATTATGATTATGATGTGGTGTCAACAGATGAGTGAGAGCAATCAGTTGTTCTTTCTCAGGAATCTGAGCTAGTAAACATGAGGAAGATCGACCAGGGATGTACTGAGGCAGAGTCAGGACAGAGTCATGGCCAAAGCCATGTGTAAAATAAGATGATGAGGGAGCAGAAGATAGGAATATGTTGGCAGAGAGAACTGTGTGGTTCACAGAGTGAATCACGAATGCCAGAGGGGAGGAGAGAGGGAGATCAAGAGCCGGCCCCCAAGCCTCTTGTTCTTGGGGTTTCTGGGCTCACATCAGCCTTGCTGTGTCTGACAATAACTTTCCTCCCCCACCCCTTCCTGGAGGTAACTGGCTTGGGTCTCTTTGTCCCTTCAACCAAACAAGGGCAGCCTGTCCTAATAGTCACAGATCCATAGCCTGGTAGACTGGAAGAGACCTGCTGGGAAACCTCACTTACCCTCCCAGTTTTGCAGAGGGAAAGGACTTCCCCTGGCTGGTCCATCTCCTGACTCCAATCCTGGTTTCTTTCTGTCTCCAGGCCACATGGTTTCTTGATTTCTTCTTGCAGCTCAGCCATGTTACTATGCTTGAAGGCTGGGATCATGCTTTCTAGATCTATTTCTTCCACTTTGTTTTTCTTTGTGTATTGCCAAACAGGATAGGTGCTCAATAAAAACTTGTTAAATTGAATTGGAGGATACTTGAGGTTTGAGTCAGTGATGGAGGTGCCCATTGGTGAAAGCTCCCTTGACTGATGGATAGGTGGGCATTTTGGATAAGTTTGAGACAGGACCCTTTGGCTCCTGTGTGGTCACCAGTATTTCAGGTTGGAGGTGACTCTTCATACTGTGGATTTGCCACAGCAAAACTGAACAAAGAGGAAGGTTTCTTCTGAGTTTGATGGGTCAGAATCTGTTGCCAGTGGTTGTGTATCCAAGAGAAAGCAGGTTCAGAGAATGGTGCCCATCCGGTCGGATTAGATATCTGCTGGGCAAAAATGGATGTGGTGTATTGCCTTTGGCAGTCTGGATTTTCTGAATCTTTTTTCCAACAATATAACCAGGATTTGACTTGAGTGGAGTAGGAGGGGAGGGAAGAGTAGCTCAACATATTTTTTTAAAATATAATTTATTGTCAAATTGGCTAACATGAAGTGTGTAAAGTGTGCTCTTGGTTTTTGGGGTAGATTCCTGTGGTTCATCGCTTACATACAACACCCAGTGCTCATCCCAACAAATGCCCTCCTCAGTGCCCATCACCCATTTCCCCCACTCCCCATCCACCATCAGTTTGTTCTCTGTATTTAAGAGTCTCTTATGGTTTGCCCCCCTCCCTCTCTGTTTGTAACTATTTTTTTTTCACTTCCCTCTCATCATGGTCTTCTGTTAAGTTTCTCAAGATCCACATAGGAGTGAAAACATATGATATGTCTTTCTCTGACTGACTTATTTCACTCAGCATTCTTCCTTCCAGTTCCATCCGTGTTGCTGCAAAAGGCAGAATTTCATTCTTTCTCATTGGCAAGTAGTATTCCATTGTGTATATAAACCACATCTTTATCCATTCGTCTGTTGATGGACATTTAGGCTCTTTCCATAATTTGGCTATTTCAACACGGTTTTGAACTGAAGTCATGTAAGTCTTCATTTTTCAGCAAATATTTATTGAATGCCAGTTCTGTGCTCGGCATTATTTTAGATGCTGAGACTAGGGCAGGGGTCCAGACCTACAAAAACCCCTGCTTTTCTGGAGTTTACATTCTGTTGGAGATGCAAAGTTGGATAAAGGAAATGTGGCATGTATTAGCTTGTCAGGGCTGCAAAAACACAACACCCTTTGTTGGGTGGTTTACATGACAGAAATTTATTGTCTCACAGTTCTGGAGGTTGGAAATCTGAGAGCAGGGTGTCAGCAGGATTGGTTCCTTCTGAGTGCTCTCTCCTTGGCCATGGTCTCACCTGTGTTTTCATATTGTCTTTTCTCTGTGTCTGTGTTCAAATTTCCTCTTCTTAAAGAGACACCAGTCATACTGGATTAAGGCCCACCCTGCTGACTCCACTTTAACTTAATTAGCATCTTCAAAGATGCTGTGTGCAAAGGAAGTCACATTCTGAGGTACTGGGGGTTAAACCTTCATCATATGAATTGTAGGAGGGACACAATTCAGCCCATAACATGGCATAAATAAAAAAGGTCATGACAACTCATTGCTTTTAAAGCACAAAGATTTGGTGTTGCTTTTCCAGACCGGGGAAGGGTTGCTTGTCCACCTATGAGGCCGGTAGCCAGTGATGGCTTGCAGGGAAGACTGACTTCAGGCAGCACGGTGATCTGGCTTGTGCACTGAGTTTTCCTTGGTGAAACTACCCAGGCTACATGAGAGTTGAACCACTGACCTGGACTGAATTAATATGAGAATCCAAACAACTGGGAAAGAAGCCCAGGCCTTTTGTTCTTTTTTTTTTTTTTAATTTTTTTTAATGTTTTTTTATTTATTTTTGAGACAGAGACAGAGCATGAACGGGGGAGGGTCAGAGAGAGGGAGACACAGAATCTGAAGCAGGCTCCAGGCTCTGAGCTGTCAGCACAGAGCCGGACGCTGGGCTCGAACTCACGGACGGTGAGATCATGACCTGAGCGGAAGTGGGACGCTTAACCGACTGAGCCCCCTAGGCACCCCCCAGGCCTTTAGTATATGTGTATTTTTAGTGTAGCTTGCTGGAAATAAGTGAATTTATTTTCATAAACAATGACTCAGGGAAAGACTGCAGTCATTCCACGGGAAAGCTTTAAAGCTGTTTGTTTTTCCCCCTTAATCACCTCCTATTTTCCTAATGGGATTGCAGTGTGTGTGGTTTCTGCTGTTTTATATACTTTGTTACCATGTGGCCATTGGTTTCTCTTTTCATTTATGCTTTTGTGGTTTTACTGAATAAACGACCTTCTGTGTCATAATGAGTTCCTGGATCTTGACATGCTGAGCATAAATCTGCCAAATCTGGAACTGCTATGGAAGATTCAAAAGATGGCTTTTGACATAAAAAAAAAAAAAAAAAAGGTGCTGAAGGCACACGGGAGAAGGGCACAGTCCTCCAGGGGCTTTGATGCAACAGATGCCTAGCCCAAGCAGTGGTGTGTAGGTTTGGTCCGTCTGTCAGATCGGAGAAACCATCCATCTGCCAGCCTGACAACAAGGACTTCTCTCGTTGGCACTCAGGGACTAATTTGTTAGTAAAAAGCTTTGCAGGCCACTGCGTCCCAGGGAGAATTGGTGGAGCAATACAAAGGGTGCAAAGTCAGCTTTTTTGCCAAAGCAGCCTGTTGAAAAAATGAAGGATTCAGATAAACACAAGAAGCAGGTGGACTGATTAGAGGCAAGAGTAGGAAGAGAAGTTGCTTTTTTTTTTTTTTTTTTAAACTAGGCTCCATGCCAAACCTGGGGCTTGAACTCATGACCCTGAGATTAAGAGTTGCATGGTCTACTGACTGAGCCAGCCAGTTGCCCTGGAGGAGAAGTTGTTCTTTGTGATTCCTTTGTTCTTTTATTGCCTTAAAAAAAACTTTGTAGGAATGTCTATGTTTATTGATTGATTCCCTTGTTCTTTATTAATTTACTGAACATTTGTTGTGTAACAGGGGCTGGGGTAATATATGATCCTGTGTTAGGGAAGTGATGTCACCAAGATGCTGGAGTAGGAGACCCCATCCTCCCCCCTTCCACAAAGATCAACTGTTAGGTGGCTATCCATGAACAAAAATAGCCCTGGGAGAGTTCTGGAGTCCACTTAGGAAACTTCAGCTATGCAACACCTGAGAACAAAACACCCGGCAATAAGCACACAAAAAAGGGAAGGAAGAACAGCTTCATTTTGTCTGCGTCATCTCATCTTCCAGGCTGAATCTGTTCAGTGCCAAGAGAGAATCCCCACCTAGGAAGAATTTCCCTCACTGGAAAAGGGCGTGTGTGACCAGCTTCCCCAGGTTTCTGGGGCACTGCACCCAGGATATGCTTTGGTTTCACTCCACCTAGAAACTAGCAAAGCTGAGCTGCATAGAGACAAGGAACAGCAGAGGCTGCCAATACCAGCCACACAGCAGGAGAGACCACAGTTCCCAGTGACCTGCTCTGTAGAGGATGCCAGCCACTGAAGAAACTAACAAACCCTCTGCAGATGTACTGGTCTTCGCCCCACAGATATTTGTGTTTGTGCTTGAGTCCCTCCCTGCCCTCTACCGCTCCCCCTACCACCACCCTCTGGAGCCTGGGCTCTGCACCTGCGGCCAGCCCCGCTGCCTGTGTTGTACAAGTGCAAGGTGACAGCCTAGACCCCCATGGCTGACCTCACTGCTATGTGTGCACTTGCTGGGCACCTGCACGTCACAGGCTGGACTCCTGTAACCTGCCTTTATTGTTGTGTGTGAACGTATGATGAGGCCATGCAGCTGTGGAAGTGCATGCTATAGCCAAGGCCCCTCCGGCTTGCTGAGGGCCCAGCCCCGTCTGCTGTCCCTTGCCTGCATTTTGCCGCTCACCTGTAGCTAGCCCCTTCAGCTGTGCACCTGCATGCCTCCTGTCCGATTCCTGTTACTGGTCTGGCCTCCACTGCCGTGTGCCTGTGGTGGGACCCGACAGCCACAGGAGTGCATGCCAACCACGGGGGTCCCCACAGCTGCTTGTCAGCCTGAAACTGGCCCTGACTCCTGTCACTGGCCTGCACTACTGGTGGGTTCACCTGCAACTAAGCCCCTTCAGCTGTGCACCTTTACTCTGTTGGCATGACTCTCGTCACCAGCCTTGATTGCTGTGTGCATGCTCATGGTGAGACCCTATGGCCACAGGAGTACATGCCAACAGTCGGGGCCCTTGCAGCTGCCGGTGCACCCACAGTTGACCCCAGTCCTTGTGGCCAGCCATGGCCCTTACCATTATGTGTGTCTCTGACCCCTGCCATTATGCAGGCACCTGCAGCTGGCTCCTGTATCTGGGTGTGTATACACCACCACATACTCATAGCTACCCTGGTCCCTGGACCTAGAGGCATTGATGAGGACCCCAGTAGCCTTTGTAGCCACTGTGGACCCCCACAGCATGCGCCAGATACCACACGGTTGCCAATGTTGTGGACCCCAGTGGCCCGAACTGACAAAACATCATGCCCCTCTAGACCCAGAGATGCCACATGCCCCCTCCCATCAGTAAAGTTTTAGGATATAAAATCAATGTGCGATCAATATAGGATTTTAGGATATAAAATCAGTAGGATATAAATCAGTAGGATATAAAATCAACATACAAAACTCAGTAGCGTTTCTACACACTAACAACTATCTGTAAAAAAAAAAAAAAAAAGATCCAGTTATAATAGATCAAAAGCAATACAATACTTAGGAATAAATTGACCAAAGAGTTGAAAGATCTCTACCCTGAAAACTATAAAACACTGATGGAAGAAATTGAAGAAAAAGAAAACAAAGGGAAAATTATTCCATGTTTATCGTTTGAAACAGTTCATGTTAAAATCTCCATACTACCTGACACCATCTATAGATTCAATGAAATCTGTGTGAAATTTCCAGTGGCATTTTTCCATTATAGAAAAACAATCCTAAAATTGTATGGAACCACAGAAGACTCCAAACAGCCAAAGCAATCTTGAGAAAGAACAAAGTGGGAGGTATCACACTTCATGATTTCAATTTATATATTACAAAGCTATAGGAATCAAAACAGTAATATACTGACATAAAAAGACACGAAGACTGAAGAAAAGAATCCAGAATCTAGAAATAAGCCCATACATATACGGTTGTCTAATCTATGATAAGAAGAAGCCAAGAATACGCAATAGAGAAATGGTAATCTTTTCAATGAATGATGTTGGTAAAACTTAATATTTATAGACAAAATAATGAAATTGGGCCCCTATCTCATGTCACTCATAAAAATTAACTCAAAATGGATTAAGACTTAAGTGTAAGACTTGAAACTGTGTAACTCCTAGGAGAAAACATAGGGGAAAATCTCCTTAACATTGATTGTGGCAATGATTGTGTGTGTGTGTGTGTGTGTGTGTGTGTGTGTGTGTGTGTTTGTGTGTGTGTAGGACACCAAAAGCACAAACAACCAAAGCAAAAATCAGTGAAGAGACTACATCAAACTGAAAAGCTTCTGCAGAGCCCAAGAAACAATCAGCAAAATTAAAGAGGCAACCAATAGGTGGGAGAAAATATTTTCAAACCATGTATCTGATAAGGGGTTAAGTTAATATTGTAAATATATAAAGGACTCATACAACTCAAGGGCAAACAAACAAAAGATGCTCAACATCGCTAATCATCAGGGAAATAGAAATCACAATGACAATGAGATACTGCATCATACCTGTCAGAATGGCAATTCTAACAAGATAAATTCTGTTGAGGATGTTGACAAAAGGGAACCCTTGCACACTACTGGTGGAAATGCAAAGTGGTGCAGCCACTACAGAAAATAGTATAGAGGTTCCTTAAAACGTTAAAAATAGAACTACCATCTGATTTGGTAATCTCAATTCTGGGTATATATTCAAAGGAAATGAAACCACCCTCTTGAAGAGATATGTGCTTTCCCATGTTCATGTTCATTGCATCTGTATTCACAATAGCCAAATATGGGAGCAACTTAATTGTCCATTGACGGGTGAATGGGTAAAGAAAACATCTGTCTAACTACATATATATCTCAAATGTGATACACATTGGAGATACACAATGGAATATTATTCAGCCATAAAAAGAAGGAAATCCTTATCATTTGTGATACCATGAATGGAACTTACAGATATTATGCAAAATAAAATAAGTTAGAGAAAAACAAATACTTGACGATTCTACGTAGATGTGAAATATGAAAATGTTGAACTCATAGAAACAGAGGTGATTGATGATTACCCGGGACTGGAGGGTGGAGGTAACTCAGAGATGTTGGTCAAAAGGTACAAACTAAGATGAATGCATTTTGGGGATCTAAAGGACAGTAGGTGACTATAGTTAACACATACTGTATTGTGAACTTGAAAGTTGCTATGAGAGTTAAACTTAGATTTTGTCAAACTACCACCACCACCACAATAAAATAGTAATTATGTGAGGTGAAGGATGTATTGACTCAACTTATTGTGGTTAACATTCTGCAGTATAGAAGGATATTGTCACTGTACATCTTAAACAGCACAATGTTACACATCAGTTACATCTCAATACAGCTAGAAAAAAATTTTTTAAATTATACAGCAGCAACAAAAGCCTGTATTAGTCTATGACAAAGAAATAGATCCCAAAGCAGGATTTGGTTTGCAAGGATTTTATTAGGGGAAATACCTCACCTTCTGAGGTACCACGCTGAGCATTTTTTTTTTTTTTTTTTTTTACTTCTCTCTGTTTTTTCACTCAAAAATCCCCCCAGTTAGTCAGGAAGTCCTATCATTCTGTGTCTGCCCAATCTCTCATAACCATTCCCTTGAATTCCCCAAGTTCAAGTCTCTCCTTTCTTGCCTGGGTAGTTACTGTAGGTTCATCACTGGTTTCCCCACCTCTGATAATCCTGCCTCTGCAGCTTGGCCTTCACAGCCAAGCTTATCATCCTCTAATACAGGTAGAATCATGCATCTACCCTCTTAGAACCTTCCTAGGGGCATTGCCTGTAGTTTGGATTCCTCTGCTTGTGAATTCCAACACTCCCCCAGCTGGCCTTGCCCCTTCTTCCATCACATCTGCCCAGGATCTGCTCTTGTGGGCTGGAGCCTGTGTCATGTCCTGATCATGACCTGAGCCAAAGTTGGAGGCTTAACCGACTGAGCCACCCAGGCGCCCCATAGGTATTTATTCTTTAAGCCTCAGTTCAAGGCCCACCATCTTTGTGAAATGTTTGATTACCAGTGAGAGTTAACTGTTCTTTACTATAACATATAACTCTTTAAGTTCCTGTGCCGTTGGTGCTGACATTTTCCCTCTTTCTCTAGACTGCAAGCTGCCGAGTCCAACAGGCACCATATCTTATTTGTCTCTGTGTGTAGACTGGTGATTAGTGTGTATTAGCATGTGATTCTGCTCAGGTGTTTTAGGTGTTCAATAAGGGTTTACTGGGTGAACAACTATCATCAGCCTATTGGATTTCTGCCCCAGAAATCGGCCCCACCATCAACTTTAAGCTCAACTTGTCCAGAAATGGAGATCATGATTCTGCCCATGCCAAAGCTTGTTCTGGTTCCCAACTTCCCTAGTCCTATCACTTTCCATAGAATATCTGGGGCCCAAAGACTGAGCCATCCTTGATTTTTTTTCTCTTTTCTCCTATTATACCTGTTGGTCTCTAGGCCTTGCAGATTTTAGCCCAAATATGATAAACATCTGCCCTTTCATGTCTGAAAAATCGGCTCCTTATCAGTTCCTGCTCGGTTTATCTTGATAAAGTTTTATCTGGTCTCTTTGGGGTTCCATCTTCCTAGAAGTTGTTTAGACTGGTTGTGTGCTAAGCCAGCCGTAGAACAAAGAGCACAGACAAAGCCATTGAAGGCTGTGAAACATGTCTACATCTCAGGAGCATAGTTAGGGCTTCACTATCAAAAAGTAATTTTCATACATTTTTTTTTTTTCTTATCCCAAAGTAACACGTTTGGTGCAGAAAAAGATTTTATTTTTTATTTATTTATTTTTTAATGTTTTATTTTTATTATTTTTGAGACAGAGAAAGAGCATGAATGGGGGAGGGTCAGAGAGAGGGAGACACAAAATCTGAAGCAGGCTCCAGGCTCTGAGCTGTCAGCACAGAGCCCGACGCAGGGCTTGAACTCACGGACTGTGAGATCATGACCTGAGCCGAAGTCGGATGCTTAACTGACTGAGCCACCAAGGTGCCCCCAGAAAAAGGTTTTAAAACATCAACGGGAGAGAGGGAAGAAAATAAAAATGATATACAATCCCACCACCCATGCATTTTGATGTATCTCTCATGTGTATGTATGTATGTATTTTTTTAGTTTGCATGTATGTGTTGTATGTGGGTGCCTGTGTGTGCCCAGGTTCTCCTGTTTAGGGTTAAATTTAGCTTTAAGTGACAGAAAACCCAACCACAGTGTCTTAAACTGATGGATGCTTATTTGTCTCACCTAGCGTGAGAGCTGCAGAGAGGGGATAATTGGCAGATTTGGTGGCTCATGATGTTGGTGCTGGATTCTCTACAGCTCCCTTGGCTGCTAAGACCTAATGGTGGTTAAATGGCTGCGGTTTTAGTCACTTACTGTGGGGAGAGGGTAGAAGGGGAAAGGCAACACCTGTGGATGTTTGGCTGGGTTTCACTGGCCCGAACTGTGTCACAAGACCACCCCTGGCTGCAGGAGAGACTGTGAAGATAAATGTTTAGTTTTTATGCCTTTACTGAATGGCAGGCAAATACAAGAGTCCTGAAACTGGTGTTGGGTGGATTGAACTTCAGTATCTACCCTAGAGATGATGATGCATTTGGTATAGTTGTCTGCAGTGAGGATGGCTTTCTTAGGATAATTTCTATAAAATTTATGGCTCAAAAGCTATACAATCTAAAAAAAGAAAAGCTTTAAAGAATTACTTCTCAACTATGTTGATAGCAACAGTGATACCTGGCTTTTATTATGTATCACACATAATAAAATGACTTTGGGATGTAATCAAATGTAGTTTCATTTTGTCTCACATTGCCCCTTTAAATTTTATTGGGTAGAGGTAAGTAGGGGTATGAATTTCCCTTGCATATGATGAAAATTTGGGCAGGTCCATGGCTTTTCTGCTCTCTTAGGCAGCAGACAATCCAGTGGTTATGTTAGTTGCAGACACATTTCAGTTAGGATATCTAGACCCTCAAATTAATCAAATCTCTGAACTTAATTATTGTGAGATTGTGTGCTTCCCACAGCTGGACCCTCACTGCGGCTGACCCCTTGCCAGAGCAGAGGCATGGATTTCTTCTTCTGTCTGCTCTTCTATCTGTATCCTGTAACTGCTGTTACCGACCTCAGGAGCTCTCAGAAGGATGAGGGGCGGGGAAGGAGGGATAGGAGAGCTGTTCCTTGAACTGCTATGTGCTTCACACTCCCAGGCCTGGCAGATAGTCTTAGCTGACTCCTAATCACTGCTTGGTGAGCTGTTTGGGAATGCCTCTGCCTGGGAGCCCCTGCAGCTCCTTGATGCAGACTACGTACTTCCTCCCTTCCTGTGCTGCTCCCATTCAGGTTCTCTGATGTTTCTCCACAGAATCTTGCCCTAGGGGGCCTCACACCCTCTCTGCCCTAGGCATCCTTTGGGGCAGGCTTTAAGATGGACCCAGGCTGGCTTTCCCCTGTGATCCACATCCCCTTCCTATAAATCCTGGGGTGCAGGCAAGTGCCAACTCTATGCCCTCTCCTGCTTCCACATGCTGCCAGGTGTTATCTACAGTGCACAGTGTCCCCTCAGTGCTGGGATAGACTTCATAGTCCTTGAAGGGCCCAGTGAAGGCCCCCTTCCCAGGCTTGAGTTGACAGACAGCACATTCTGCCCCCTTCACATGGCAGTGTAGGGTGGGACTCACAGTATCTTCACAGTTCTGTTCAAAATAGTTGCTTCACAAATTCCCCCTTCCTCTCCTCTGTCAACATTTTATATTCCCAAAGCAAATAAAGGTTTCTGGGTGGGGAGCTCAAGAGTCATGAAACTGGTTCCTAGCCATTTCCTATAAATTCTGCACTGGAGCCTTGTCTTTTTCTGTTCAGGCTTTTCTCCCAGAATACCATAGATTGGATGGTGTGCGAACAACATAAATTTATATCTCACAGTTATGAAGGTTGGGAAGTCCCACTCTCGAGAAGCTGGCAGATTTAGTATCTGGTGAGGGCCTGCTCTCTGGTTTATAGATGGTTGTCTTCTTTCTGTGTCCTCAGTGGTGTAAGGGACACGAGAGCTTTCTGGAGTCTCTCTTAAAAAAAAAATTTTTTTTAAATGTTTATTTGAGAGAGAGAGAGAGAGAGAAGGAGAAGAGAAGGAGATACAATCTGAAGCAGGCTCCAGGCTCTGAGCTGTCAGCACAGAGCCTGATGTGGGGCTCAAACTCACAGACTGTGAAATCATGACCTGAGCCGAAGTCAGATGCTTAACCAACTGAGCCACCCAGGTGCCCCTTCAGGGTCTCTTTTATAAGGGAACTAATCTCTTATGTTGGGGCTCTGCTTTCATGACCTAATCATCGTCCCTCTGCCTCCAAACACCATAGCATTGTAGAGTGTATGCATTATATTACAGAAACATTCAATCTATAGCAAGGCCCTTCTACACTCCCTTTGTTGTCTGGTACCTGTGGTATCAGAGTTGCAGAATAGACAGGAAGAATTCCAGGCAAGCATCTTCTTTCAGATGAATGCAGGGCTGTGTAGCAGGTGAACCTCTCATCAAGGCTTCTCTAAAGGTGGGACAAAGAAGGTTCTTACTCTCTCTGGAAGTGAAAAATAAAAGCTAGCAATTGTCCTGGCAGTAGTGAGTATGTATAATGATTTACATTATCCAAATGGCTGGGAAAGCTGAAAACTGGCTCATACAGGAGGTTAGGCAAATCCTTGCTAAGGAGTATAATGCTGCAAACTGTCACTGTCTATTTAAACTTCACAGGGAGTGCCTTATGGAAGAGGCAGCTGGAATTATGTTCTTGCATAGAATAGAGTGTGATAGCTTCTCACACTTAAGGCTGTCTACAATGCAAGTGCAGTGGCTGCCCGTGGTGGCCAAGGGCTGAAGGGTGTGCTGAAAGTCCAGTATCAGGTCTTTGCATCAAAAAGATGCAATCTGGGGCATCTGGGTGGCTCAGTCGGTTAAGCATCCGACTTTGGCTCAGGTCATGATCTCGCGGTTCATGAGTTTGAGCCCAGAGTCAGGCTCGGGCTCTGTGCTGACAGCCCAGAACCTGGAGCTTGCTTTGGATTCTGTATCTCCCCCTCTCTCTGCCCCTCCTCCACTTGTGCTTTTGTCTCTCTCCCTCAAGAATAAACATTTAAAAAAACTTTATTAAAAAAGTAAGGATGCAATCTGGCTACAAGATCAGTGGCCACTGGTGAATTTGGGGAACTTGCTTCACACTGGACAGAAATGCTGGCTGCAGGACTCTGTGGCTGACTTTGACTGGAGGCCTGGTGGAAGGGCTGGATGTTACCTCATATCCCATTCCCTTTCCAGAAATCTTGTCGTGTTCTCCCTCCCTCCATGCACCCTACCCATCTCCTGAGCCTTGGCTCAAACCCCCTCTTCCATTAAGCCCTCGTGACCACATGCCTGGAAGCCATCACTCCTTGAGGTCATGCAGCAGGTGCTGCTATGTCCTTCCTCACGTTGTTGCCTGAACCCTGTGTGAGGAGGACTTCTTTGCAGTTACCTTATATGCTTTTTGGGATTGAGAGCTGACAATGCCCGAATGAAAGATAGGAACCCAGGGTGCTCTCATGAGATACGAATCCTAAGAAGCCATCATGGGGCCAGGACCCTCTGCTGTGGAATTTATCCTTACTGAATAATTGAGCACTGTCCATTTCAGCTTGAAGGCTACAGATCTTTCATTTCTTTACCTTCAGCAGATGTTAACTGAGCACTATTTATGTGCCAGGGCCATGGCTAGACCCCAGGACACTTTAGGAAGAGTCCAGTTTTGGGGGAAGCCTGGCATGTGTATATGTGTAATGAGGGGGAGAATTCCATTCACTCAGGGCTAGGGTGGGCTTTCTGGCAAGATGAGCCCTCAGAGGCTCAAGCTGGATGGCTCTTTCCCAGGGGATGGGTGTGGCAAGGAGGGTCTCTCCTGGAACAGAGAAGGCAGGCATCCCTGGGAATGGATAATGTATCAGGGAGGGTGTGAGAGGAGAGATTTTTGGCACTGGGAAGCTTTGGGGAAAAGGATGGGTGTCTAAAGAGGATTTCTATGAGCCTTTCCCATGGATAGTGCAGTGTAATCCTACCCGCCCCCCAGCAGTGTCCTTTAAGGAAAGCATGGCCGATTTGGAGTATGGCAAGTACTTGGTGTGGCTCAGAGTCCTTCAGGGTGGCGATGCGGGTTTGAGGTTGAGCAGGCGGCCTGGGTAGCTGGAGTCCATATCACAACCTGTGTGTCTTCTGGTGCCCTTTGGTGAGAATGTCCTTTTGGCGAAATTTATGCATCCTAATTAATTTTACTTCACTATTTAATCTCTTTAATATGTTCCATTAGCTAATATTATTTACTTTTGCCTTTTTCATCTGTAGTCTTTATTGTATTACTGTTCCTTTATGATATCATCTTACTGTTTATCTTGGCTGTCTTTTATAGTTCTAACATTTTCAGAGCATACTGTTAAACTCATCAAATTTATTTTCCAGCATTTTTCAATTTTGCTGGTATTCACTTCAGCACGTTTTAAGCTAATGTTTACTTACAGCTTTTACTTTTTACTTTTTCAGAACTGTTTTTGTCCTTTTAGCTCTTTTCATCTTATTTCTGTCATGGATAGCTGTGCTGATGTCTGGCCTCATGTCAGACCTGCCTTTTCATTTTCCTACAGTCCCTAGCAGTGCTGTAGGCAGAGTGGGTGGCCCTAAATCTTTACAGACAGAGTGACTGAATGCATGATTCATTCATGTCTAGTCAATCACCGGGTCCTGGCCATTTTACCTCCGGAACGTTTTCAATCCAGCCCTTCATCCTCTCTGCCGCTGTGCCGGTACTGGCCACAACCATCTTTCACCTGGGTCCCCACACAGCCTCCTAATGGCCTCCCACTCCCTCTTTCCTTTTCTCCAATCTATCCGCCATCCTCCAGCACAATGATATTTTTAAAATGTAGAAAAAAAATATTCACACTCCCGTTTATTTTTGGCTAATGAGTGGAGGATATAGAACATCTTTAAAAATCACAAGAGTGCACATGCTTCTGGTTTTTAAAAAAATCGTTAGTTTAAAAAATATTTCTACTTTAGAAAACTTCAAATCTAGATAAAATGAGAATAGTGTAGTGTAGTGAACCCCCTTTCCCCATCACCTGACTTCAACCACAGTCGATGATTCACCCTCACCCCTCCTTTTTTGTTTTTATATGTTGCTTGAGTAGCAACATTCATATATATATATATATACACACACATATATGTATATATATAATTAAAAATTTAAAAAAATTTTTATTTATTTTTGAGAGAGAGAGAGAGAGAGCGAGTGCATGAGCAGGGGAGGGGCAGAGAGAGAGACACAGAATCCGAAGCAGGTTCCAGGCTCTGAGCTGTCAGTACAGATCCTGGTGTGGGGCTTGAACCCCCAGACTGTGAGATCATGACCTGAGCTGAAGTCAGATGCTTAACCAACTGAGCCACCCAGGTGCCTCCTTATATTTTATATACATACGTATTTTTATTTTCAGTGCCACTTGACATTGCAGGATCGGGTGCAACCACTCCCATCTGCACCCACTAGCCTAGTCTTATCAGCAGGCTGTCTGTTTCTCTTCATCTCTTTATTGCTCCTATACCCTCCTGGGGGAAGCCCTTGCTTTCCTCAAACTAGCATCCTTTCTCTCTACTGGCAGGCATGGACATCTTTGCCTGGGGTATCTAGTTTCTCCTGCCCGACCCCATACCCTGGATGTCTCTTATTTTCTTCTTGTATTTGAGATCCAGGCTTCAAGGTCCTGAGCTCAGGGAAGCCATCCTGGGTCTCCTTCTCTGACTCTTATCCCCACTGCCTTTTCCACCTATAACACACTGTTCTCTCCTGCTGTAGAATTAATTACACTCTTTTATAATTGCCTGTTTACATATTTATTTCCCTCCTAGTCTCTGAGCTTCTTGAGGGTAGGATGTTTGTCCCCACCCCCTCACTTTTAATTATGGGAAATAATGAATGAAGAGGCATTTGATCTTGTCTTCGGGGATGTTCTGGCTGCTGGGTATTGGGATGCTCTTGACATCTCTTTGTTACCCATTAATTGCACATGTCACCATTTGTGGTCATTCACATGGCATTATGCATCGTGCTCAGCTCCACCTGGGACCCCTTTGGTGAATAGTGACGGCAAGCCAGAGCACCCCTGGACTCACCCTCTCTGCTTTCCTGCCAGACTGGGGACTTTCTAGGGCATGAGAGTCTGTGCAGTGGCCAAAATGTGGGACGGCTCTGTGCCAGCGCCCCATCCTTGCCCTAGGGCCTGGGGCTGGGGGCGTAGCTGGGTCCGCATCTTCTGGGGGTGGTGGGCAGAGACATAGGATGGCTCTTCATATGAATGTCTGAGGCTGCCCTCTGGAAGTCAGTCAGCAAGTCTGACAAACAGCTCACGGGTCTCCATGGGATTGCTTTTTGTTAGAGGCATAAACGTTGGACTGCTTGCCTCTTTGGCCTTTGTGTAAGAATGGAGCGTGTTTCTTCAGTAGGCTGTATCTTATCCATTCGCCTTGCACTCATTTATATCTGGATGGATTAGGTGAGCTCAGTGAATGGTCTCTCTGCTTCTCCAAGATAGGGCAGAGTTTTACACTCGCACGTAATCTCTTTCTGAGAATATTGTCCAAAAACTAGGTCATCTATTGTAAAGGAAATAAGGTAGTAATTAAATTTAACTGGAAGTTACAGTATTGGTGGTTTCATTTTAGAGGGAGTGTGCCTCCCTAATTACTTTATTGCTGCAGTTATACTGGCTGTGGGTTTTTTTTTGGGCAAGGGGTGGAGGTGGAAAAGGTCGTATTTAATAAGTTAGATGATGATTTCTAGACTTGAATTTTTAACTGGCAGAACCTCACCTTCAAGGGTGACTTCTTTTTCCTAGGGCCCTTTTCAGGTCTGCCTGATGGAAGCCAGCTCCCCTGCACAGTTATTTGGCTCAACCACCTAGGGGTACCTTTTGGCACAAGAGTTGCATAGACAGACAAGACCAGGCTAAGAAAAAAGCAGCAACTTGGGGTTGGTGGGTCCTTTTCATGTATGCAGTCCACTGTCACAGCTGGATGAGATGTAAGTGATCCACTGTCTCCCCCACTTTTTATTTTCCACTTGGAAAGGGCACAGAGAGGCACCTGTGGAAGGCCAGCCTGCTAATTCTGCTAGTTGAATGTCAGAGCTGATAGGAGAGCCTAGGCTTCATGACTCATGCTATGTGACCTGCCGCTTGTCGCCTTTCCCCAGGGGAGTGGAGGTTAGGGCAGTTGGGGAGCCTTGGACCCCAGCTGGGTGTGGGTGCTTAGGAAATGCTGCATGAGTGCATGCTGAGTGACAGGACCGCCTTGGAACAGTTTGGCTGCACCCACCAAATGTGGATTATTATGGCCTTCTCACATTTCTTTTAGATGTGAGATATATTTAGATCACTCGTAGTGACCAACCACCGTTTAGATCACCTGGGCAGCAGTCCTGAAGTGCATCACCACTTGCTTCCACCTGCCCTTCACTCAGATGTCTTTGACCAGAGCCCCCTCCCTCCCCCTTCCTCTCCTCCCTCTTCCTCTCCTCCCTCACTTCTCCATTTCTCTCCTTTATCTGTCCTTCCTCCTGCCCTCACCCTCTCTCCCTCCTCCCTCCCTTAACCCTCCCTCTTTCTCTCTTACCCCTCCCTCATCCTTCCCCTTTCTCACCCCTCCCTCATCCCTTCCTCCTTCTCCCTCTGCTTAACCATTCCAGACAAATCAACCAAGTAAAGACCATTAAACTTCCCAGAGGTGCCCATTTTTCGTTTTCCTTTGGCTTCTTCACTGAGTGCTGTTGTCATCAGTGTTTGTGAGGAAAACTTACTGTTAAACCCATAGCTGTTCCTTAAAAAACAAGTACTGTGATTTGTTCTGAAGGCCCAAAAATATGGCCCACAAATACTTTTTTAAAAAAGTATTTATTTATTTTGAGAGAGAGAGAGCCAGTGAGCGCACATGTGCTTGAGCAGGGGAGGGGCAGAGAGAGAGAGAGGGAGGGAGAGAAAGAGAATCCCAAGCAGGCTGTATGGTGTTAGCACAGAGCTCTATCTCAGGAACTGTGAGATCATGACCTGAGCAAAGCCAAGAGTCAGACGCTTAACCAGCTGAGCCACCCAGGCGCCCTGACTTTTTCTTGATTGGTACTTTTCATACTAAGTGTTCCTTGATGAGACGGTACAGGGGACCGGGAAGTCAGCCCAGTGAAGTTGTTGTGTGTCTTTGTGTGGAAGTCATCAGCTTCAGACAGGAACCTTGCTGAGGAGGATGACACTGGGGTTGTGCTTTAAAGCCCCATCTTGGCTTGGTACGTGTGAGGCTCTGGTAAAGCTGGACAATTTTTACGAGCAAGGAAAAAATCATAAACAGCAAAATAATAGCTCAGCTCTAGAGATTCCTGAAAGAGCAACAAAGGATCCCACAGAGCACATTTTAGCTGGTTAATAAGGGAGCCAAGTACAATGGGTCCGTATATAACCTGCTACCACGTTCTATCAATATATAATTACCACATATTTTCCAATCTGCCCCTGGGAGATGTGGCAGGTAAAATAGATTGAGAAGAAAATAATGGTGCTTGCTGCATGATATATTAGAATTGGTACCTGTTAGTACTTGAGCAGGCTCCTTGCAGGATGGTTGGAAAGCCTTGGATGCTCTTAGTGCAGATGAAGTGACTTTATGCTCTATTCTTTTACATACCTCTGTACACATGGGCCTGTGTAGCATGCAGAACTCGTATATTTATCAAAACTCCCTGTCTTAGGAGTTGGAGGTCTTACTAAACTCAACCAGGAGAAACCTATGGGTATGTGGAAAAATGATTTGTCTCCACCTCCCTCCCCTGCACCCCCCTGCCCCGTCTCCTCATCCTCCCACCCCACCCTCCCCATCAGAGGCAATGGGTGCAGGCCTTTTTCTCCTCTACTGGGGGTCGAGGGAGGGGCCGTGTGGTGCTGGATTTGGGGTCCTGCATTTACCACCAGACCAAAACAGACTCTAAGCTCTGGTTTTCCCTCTCTTCTTCTTTCTGATTGGAAAAAAAAAAAAAAAAAGAATATTCGGAAAATAGAAATATAAATACAGTCACCTAGAATCCCACTATTTTTTCTCTTTCATATTGCCTTTTGGGTTTTGGTGTCATAAAAATAATAACATAAAGGGGTGTTTGGGTGGCTCAGTTGGCTGAGCATCTGACTTCGGCTTGGGTCGTGATCTCGCAGTCTGTGAGTTCGAGCCCCGTATTGGACTCTGTGCTAAAAGCTCAGAGCCTGGAGCCTGCTTTGGATTCTGTGTCTTCCTTTGTCTGCCCCTCCCCTGCTCACGTTCTGTCTCTCCCTCTCTCTCAAAAATAAATAAACATAAAAAAAATAATAACATACATGTATTAAAACATTTTTAAAAATGTTTTTATTTATTTTTGAAAGAGAGAGAGAGAGACAGAGCATGAGTGGGGGAGGGGCAGAGAGAGAGGGAGACACAGAATCTGAAGCAGGCTCCAGGCTCCAAGCTGTCAGCACAGAGCCTGACGCGGGGCTTGAACTCACGAACCGTGAGATCATGACGTGAGCCAAAGTCAGACGCTTAACTGACTGAGCCACCCAGGTGCCCCAACATACATGTTTTTTATAATTATAATTAGTGTACACATATGTTTTGGAATTTTGATCTTCCCCCCACATATTATATCACATTTCCTTCCTGTTTTACCCAGATTTCCCACTAGTCATCTTAAATTAAGGCTACCTAACATTTCATCATGAGGATAAGTCAGAATTTCAGTTAGCACAGATATGTCTTATGAAGTGCCCAGCACAATGACTCTCATTTATTAATTCATTTGTTCGTTTATTAATTCATCAAACTAACACTTATCAGACATCTGTTCTGTGCCAGTCCTTGGAGAGAATATGGCAAAGAAGACATAGTCCTTGCCTTTAAGGAGTTCCTAGGCTAGAAGCATGTAAACTGAGGATGATCATTAAAACAGTTTTTCTACTCACAACACTTCTGACACCAAATGTGTGGAAGGTTTTCCTACGCCAATCAGTTTCAAACTCTCTGGACACCAACTGGGTTTCCTACAAATCGATTCTGACACTACCTGGAGTTAGCACGGACCCTGCAGATGAAGGGCTCAGTTCCACAACACAGCTCCCGCTTCAGATGCCAATCACTAGAACAGGCGTCCTGCACTTCTGACTGCCTAGCTGTAAATTGGGGTTCCCCTCACCCCCTTTTCAGGTTTGGGAATTTACTATAATTGCTCACCAGAACTCAGGGAAATGCTTTACTTACAGTTACCAGTTTATTATAAAGGATACAACCTAGGAATAATCAGATGGAAGAGATGCATGGGGCAAAATATGTGGGAAGGAGCTTAGGGCTCCCAGGCCCTCTATGGGCACACTGCCTTTGCCTTCCCAGACTCCAAAGCTCTCTGAACTCCATGGTTTAGAGTTTTTATTGAGGTTCCATTATGTAGGCACAGTTAATTAAATCATTATCAATTGGCTTAATCTCTAGCCCTTCTCCCTTCCCCCTTCCCTGGCCCGGGGTGTGGGGGGTTGTGGGGTGTGTGTGGGGGTGCTGAAAGTCCCAACCCTCTGATCACCTGGTTGGTTGGTTCACCTGCCAAACAGCTCCCATTTGCTAAGAGTCACCTCATTAACATAAACTCAGATGTTGATGAAAGGGGCTTATTGTGAATAATAAAAGACACTCCTTTTACTGCTATCACTTAGGAAACCTCAAAGGTCTAGAAGTCTGTGCCAGGAACCAGGGAAGAGACCAAATATACTATTTCTTGTTATATCACAGTAACACAGCCATCCAGGTGGATATACTGTCTTTTGGCTTGGTTCTGTGGTTTAAAGGGTAGAGTCATCAGAGAAGGTCTTGGGGGTGCTTGAGCTGGGCCTTGGCAGACAAGTGGGGGTTCAGTGCATGCAGGTTGGGGCCGCTCCAACTAGCATGACTGTGTACTTTGTTGTCCAAACTGGGACACTCTTTTTTTTGAATGTTTATTTGTTTTTTTAGGGGGGAGGGGCAGAGAGAGAGAAGGAGACAGAGAGTCAAGTAGGCTCCAGGCTCCGAGCTGTCAGCACAGAGCCTAACATGGTGCTTGAACTCAGGAACCATGTGATCATGACCTGAGCTAAAGTCTGGCGCTCAACCGACTGAGCCACCCAGGTGCCCCCAAACTGGGACACTCTTGAGAGTGAAGGAGGGACACTGGGTGTAATCCAGGCCCATTCCTGGCAAATCATATGTGTGGTCCTCCTTAGTGGAATCCTCATCAGAACCAAGGTGTGCTAGAGTGGAGGTAGGGTAGGGCATGCTTGTTAAAGTGCAGCCTCAAGGCCCCTCCCCACCTCCAACAGGTCAGAGCAGCCTGGAAATCTGCATTTGAACAAGCACCAGGTGATTCCAATGAAGTTCACGGGCTACATTTTTTAAAAATTAGGAGCCTATTTAAATTTATTAAAAATTTTTTTTTTACTGTGGAAATCTTTGAGAGTATTGAAGAAAAGAGAATAAAGAACTACATATGTGTTCCTTCGACTCCAATAATTAGCAGTACATTTTCCTAATGTTGTTTCATCTACTTATCCCTGTACAATTTTATAATCTTTTTTTAAGTTAGAGTATTTTAAAACAATTTTCAGACATTATTTCACCCATATCCAATATGGACTTTTTTTTATGTGACCACAATACCATTATACCTAACAAAATTAATGATAATCTTTAACATCCTCTAACATTCTCTTATTGTTGAAATTTCCATAATTGTCTCAAAAATGTCTCTTTAGAGTTGGTTTGTTAATATCCAATAAAGACCCACACACCATTTTGGGTTGTTACATTTCTTAAGTCTAAGACTGTTTTTTTTTCCTTCTTCTTTTCACAGGTTTTATTTAAATTCCAGCTAGTTAACATACAGTGCAGTTTTAGCAGTTTTAGTTTTGAGAGTAGAATTTAGTGATTCATCACTTACATACAACACCCAGTGCTCAGAGACCTTTTTTTTTTTTTTTTTTGACCTGTGCTGCATACTTACTGAAGAAATGGGTCATGTGCCCTGCATACTTTCACAGATCACATCTTGAGGAATACCAATCTAGACGTCCTTATTTAAGTTATCAGCTGTCTTTCTTTCTGGAGAATTCTCCCATAGACTTGGTTAGCCCCTTGCACGGACTTAACAACCATCATGGGTGAGGACTTTGCCATATGGTGAACAGCATTTCTAGGAAGGCTGTGTTTACTCACATTCATTCCATTGATTATTCCTTTTATTCACCAGATAGTATTCCCATGTGGCTTTCACTGTATAGAATCAGTGACATAAAAGAAAGTTCCTGTCTCCAAGGAGTGTGCAAGTAAAATCTAACTGACTCAGCAAGAGCAGTAAAGTCTTAGTGCATGCTGGGTCTTATCCACACAGGTGTCAGTGAGACAGTATGCAGAGTTAGATCTCCTTTCCCAGTCTTTATGTTTATTACTTTACCCAGACTTTAACATGACTTGATAACCAAGAAAATGTTTGTGGTAAATAAAATAATACAGAATTGAGTCAATGCAGAATTGACAGCTTCTCTCCCATCCCTTTAATCTCAACTTCGGAAGTCATCAATATCAACAGTTTGGTGTGTGTCCTTGATCTGAATCTTATAAACTGAGAGAGCCTTCTGCAGGTGGCCACGGGGCATGAGGTCCTTTGGGAGGGGTTCTTGCTACAGAGGATTCCCTTGATCCTGGCAGCAGGATCAGCCCCTAAAGGGCTCCGAGCTGGAGAGAGGCATGCTCAGATGTGTGCTGGGACTTCTGTAGCTATAGTGTAGCCCAGGGGAGATAAGGAACACCTGAACTAGGCAACTAACTGTGGGAATGGAGAGGGGACACATGTATGACCAAGAGGGTGAGGAGTGTCCTTTCCTTACTGGGCACTGTCATGCTGGCCATCTCCTGCATTTGAGACACTGTACTAATCAAGAGTGTCTACTTGGTTTGTGCCCAAAGCCTTGGGACAGATTGGCCACGACTGCTTGCAAGCACTGCCTTCAGCAGGGTTCTCAGTGGGGTGCAGGCCCAGTAGGACCCATGATCATTAATTAGGGACGAGTGGACATGGGAGGGGAGTGGCAGCTTGTGTCTGCCACTCTTGGCCCAGCTTCCACGAAGGATGGTGTTGGTGAGGGTCCAGGTAGCTTGTGATACAAGAACTGAGGCAGCAGCATCAGAGATAAAAACGTAAGCTTTGGAGTTGGAAATATCTGGGTTCAAACCCTGGCTTTACCATCTGTATGATCTTGGACCAGTGAAAAAACTTTTCTGACCTCCAGCTTCTGCATCTGTGAAGTGAGATGCATGATACTTGCCTCATCTGCCTCTGGGATAGTGAAATGAGAGAATACACACGGAGCACTTAGTACAGTGCCTGGCATGGAGCGAGGTGGTTCTTGTTGTATTATGACATTATCTCATGGGTCTCTCCCAGGGCTCTGAAGTACCATGGTTTTGAGATCTCATGGCCCTCAGGAGGAGTTTGCCAAGTTGTTGAAGGTCAGGCAGCCAATGGGCAGCTGGGAATGGTACCCGGGTAATGCTAACTTCCTTCTTTCCTCCTTTCTCACCGCTAGGTTGGCTGTTGCTGTTTTTTTAGTTTTTGTTCCCACCATTTGATCTTTGATGTGCTTTTTAATGAGATTTCACCCAGGATAGGTCCTGGCTGCAAGGCTTGCATTTCATATTTGTCTCCCTGTCAGTCCATCAGGCTGGACAGAGACGGGTACCCACCATGTGTCCCGTTTAGCCCTTGGCCTGTTATGATCTATGCCTTGGTGCCCAAAGGGACACTGTATTTATAGCATCATGTCTGTCTGTCTCCTGACTTAACCTTGAAGTGATGGCTTTCACTTATTTTGTTGACCCTGCCTGGGGAGCAGTTTGATGATTTTTCGCATCCCTTTTGGACCCTGTTCCATTTCTCTACAAATGATACCTTTTTGTCTCCAGGGAAGAACTCTATCATCTCCATTAACTCACACCCTGATTGGAAACACTGCCTGTGGGAGTGGCAGGCTATCTGGGAGTAGAATGTGCCAGCAGTTCCTGGTCTCTTTTTCCTGAAGCAATTATGTGTGCATGGAATTGGGGACAGGAGGAACCACTAAATTGCCATCTTTTTCCTTGGGAAGGAAGGGTGTCGGCCTGTTAATATTAAATCACTTGCTGTGGCTCCTTGCGTGACTTTTTCTGGTGTTCAACTCTTTCTGGTTCCTGAATCCTAGGCTATTAAATCAGAGCCCTTGTTAGACTTGCTCACTTATATGTTAGGATTTTCTGGGATAATGTTTGGTGGCCCAGATGTAACAGGGAAGTTGGAGGGGGTGGACAGCACATTCTCTAGTAGCCTCTTTCTTATATATTAAGATTATGTGTTGGCATGATGGTTATTAAGACTATGTTGAAAACATCTTTGGGAAGCAGTGTGAAATAAGCAATTGAAACATCACTGGGCAGATGGTCGGATGAGGAAAAAGGGTAGTCCAAGGGAGACACCATTTTTATGTGCTGGTTCATCCCACCAACGAAGGGTGCAGGTATGTCCTACTGCTGGCTCACGCTCTCTGCCCACACCTTTGCACATACCTGTGTTTTATGGTGGTCTTTTATTCATGTGCTCTTCTAAGCATTGAGACACAGTCCCCTGTTTTTCCCCTTTCCTTTCACAGCAACTTGACTTGCACCTGACATTTTATGTAATCCTCATGTATTGGAGAGTATTTATCAATAGACAAGGAGAGGAAGGGCACAGGTGCTGGGAGAGGTGGGAGATCCAACTTTGAGTATTGACAGTATGGCGTGGTGGTCTGTGCGTATGGGCCACTGAGTTTTGGGATAATTTATTATGCAGCAATGGATAACTATTCCAATGTCTATTGAGTAAGAAGAAGATTTTCAGCCTCAGTCACACACTGCAGTCAGAAACAACACCCCATAACCTCCACCCAGGCCTAGGTCAGCAGTCCAAATTCCTTCCTCCTTCAAGGTAGGCTCTCCGTGGTAGTTGTGCTCGATGAATTAGGGTAGGGTAGATTATTCTAAATGTCAGTGACATAAATAAAAAAGGTGAATATTTATTCTTGCTCATGCTGCATGCCCTTATAGGTCACAGAGGCGGCTCTGCTTTTATTGTAAGTACTCAGGGCCCCAAGCTGACTGATCGCCTGTTGTCTAGAAATTTGTTGGTCATCACGTCAGAGGGAAAGTGTTCTTGAGGCTCTTGTACTGGTAATTAAATGGTTCAGCTTAGAAGTGAAGGGGATAAGAATATGCTATCCGAAAATATGCTACTTTGGCATGAGGATTATTTTGAGCTCATGACACTTGAAAAACAGCAAACAGAGGAGGAACTCCCTGCCCTCTCCCTTTCTGCCTGAAAGCAGGGCATGCGGTTCCCTCTGTGAAGGTATTCTGCCCTCTTCTCTTCAACTTCTGAAGAGAATAACTTTTAATCACTGGAGGTGACTCCTATCAATACAGGTGGTACTGCCTTGAGTCTGCGTAACAGCCCTACTAAAAAGCCTTTACCTTCCATTAGTTTTCTGCATATCTTTACCTTTTTGCAACTTAGCATCCCTAGAACTCCAAACATCCTCTCCTTTGTCTTGTCACTTTTCCACAATCTGTCATCCTTTGTTAAAATGTCTCAAGCCTAATTACTTCCTGGGGTTTTCGCTTCTTTTCTGTGTAACTCTTATCTTTTGTCAGTATAACTTGCAGGCTTCAGGTACTGAACATTATAGGGTAGAGAAAAATAGTTTTCCTCCCCTGCAGAAGTGACACGTGTCATGTCATTGACTATAGCTAGTCATATGGCCATACCTTGTGCCCGGAAGTTTTACTAAGTGTTTAGTATATGTCAAGCACTATGACAACTACTTGGTATAAATGGTCTCCTTTGCCTTCCCAACAATGTTCTAAAGTAGATATTATTGTCATCTCTCCCACTTTACAAAGAGGGAAACAGAGATACACACAAAGGTTAAGTAACTTGCTGAAAGTGAGACAGTAAGTGGTGGAACCTGGACCCAAACCCCAGACTCCACATGGGAGCCCAAGCTCCCACCACCAGAATTTGTTGCTTCTCTGATCATGAGAATCACTAAAGATGGTCTGAAAACATTGAACCTCAATGGAAATATGGGTCAGCATCTTGGTATCTTTTCTCCAAGGAAACTCCTTGGTTTCTGTGGAAATTTGCTAAATTTCAGTCCTGAGGCCTTCCAGCTTCACACATAAAGTGGTAAAGGGAGAGTGGTAGGTGTGTGGATGGCCATTATCAAATCTGGTTATGTGGCCAAAACTGAACAACAACATCAAATGACATTTATCAAGGCCTTACTATGTGCCAGGTTCATTCTAAGTCCCTTACGTTTATTTAGTCCTCATAAAAGTCCTGTAAGGCCTAGGTGCTATTACTATCCCCATTTTGCTGATGGGGAAATGGAGCTAGAGAGAAGATGGGCAAGGTGTCTTGGGTCACATGACTAGTAGATGGAGGACCCAGCAAACCTTCTGGAAAGGTATGGGATTGAAGAGTATTCAGTGGATTAAATCAAATGGATGGATTTTATTTTCTTGCTGATTGGTATCAGATGATTTTTAGGAAAGGGATCGGATGTGTTCAGATTTTTCTTTGGAGGTCTTTCCTAATTTTTAAATGCAGAGCTTTAGGGAGCAGTAAAATGGACAAGGCGAAATTTGGAGTTAGGGAAATAGCCATTGAAGACTCAAAGGGGTTTTTAATAAAGGACAACTATTCTAGTGTTTAGGGATGGAATGTTTTGCATATTTATCGTCAATAAATGTTTTTATAAACTCGAAAACATTTGGTTTTCTTAAGTGCCTTAAATAGCCCCCTTCCTGTCTTATTTGCTTTACTTTGCACTATTGATTAGGAAGGGGTGTACTGGGTATTGCTCAACCACAGCTGCCTCCCTGCCAAGTAATCCTAAATTCTGATTTGATAGCTTTGGAATCAGTGAGGTTGTTTGTTTATTGAAACACTTCAAAATTAAAGAAAACTTGCAAGTACATTACAAAGAACTGTTCTTTTCCCGAACCATTGAGAGTAAGTCTCATTGCCTCTGATTACTTCAGTTTGTTTTTCTCTAAAACGAGGATAGTCTCTTACATCAGTGGCTCTCAAAGTAGCAGCAACATCTCATAATAACTTAGAGATACAAATTCTTGAGCCTCATCCCAGACCCCCTGAATCAGAAACTCTGGAATGGAGTCCAGCTCCGGGTGTCCTAACAAGTCTTCTAGGTTCTGATCAACACTCAAGACTACACACCATGTATTTTGCAGAGTATCCTATATTACCTCATTGCAACCCTACAAATGAGGGCATTTATATTGATACATCGCTACGATCCACTCCTCCTAGTCCCTTTACGTTCTGCCAGTGTCCCCAGTTTTCATGTCCTTTAGAGCAAAGGGATGACACCCAGACTCTTCCATTGCATTTATTTGTCATGTTCATGTAAAATATCCTTCAGTTTGGAATAACAGTTCCTTAATCTTAGATTTTCATAACCTTGACATCTTTAAAGGTGATGGGCCAGTTATTTTGTAGAGTGTTTCCTCAATTTGCATTTGTCTGATGTTTCCTCATGATTAGACTCAGGTTATGGACTTTTGCCAGAAATATCACAGATGTAATGCTGAGTTTTTCTCATTGCATCCCATTAGGTGGTACACAATTGCAATTTGTTCTGTATTTGATAGTTACTAGCGTAAAGTGGTGTCCTCCACTATAAAGGTATTTTTTTCTCTCTGTAAGTAATAGGTATTTTGTGGAGAAAAAGATTGAGATTATGTAAATTCGCTTTTTATCAAACTTGTTATTTATTTATTTATTTGTTTGTCTATCCATTCATCCATTAATATAGGTATGGGACTCAGATTTCTATTTTATGAATGGGTTATAATCTGTTACTATTATGAAGATGTTCAAATTGTCTTAGATTGGGCCTGTGGAAGCCCTTTCAGGGTCGCTTCTTTGTCCTTGTTATACGTCCTCTTCATTTGTTGAGCCCTTTCATGCTTTTTGGTACAAGATATTCCAGGCTCATCTTATATTTTCTTTACCCTGGCCCCTGAAATCAGCTATTCCTCTAAGGAACCCTAGTTTCGTTTTGTTTTGTTTCATTTTGCTTCATTTTCTTTCTTTCTTTCTTTCTTTCTTTCTTTCTTTCTTTCTTTCTTTCTTTCTCTTTGTTTTCTCTCTTTCTTTTGGCAAATAATATTTAGAAATCAAGATCTATTATACTAGGTGTGCTCATTACTCCTGGGGTGTCAATATTTCCAGGCCTACTTGCTAGACAGAACTAGGGATTGTGTGTATATATTTATACCTACATTTGTTTTAATATCTAGCTATATATACTTAAACCCATGGGTTCACATTGATCTCTTCAATTCCAGTCCAACACCAGATTTTATTCTAGTTTTCTCCCTTTCTATATTTGTAGCTCCTAGTCTGATAGTGAGAAATCTGGTTCCCACTGTCTTTACTTTTTTATGTATTTGATCAACTTTACTGTCTATATAACCAATTTCTCCTCACCTCTGCCACCCTACTCCCTACATGGATACTCTCCCCATCCTCTTTGGTCTCTGACACCTGTGCCCATATCTGCTGCTGCTCTGGGCTGCACAGATGCCCCTTACCTAACTTGGGCTTGAATGCCCCATGTGGGCCACTTTCCTATTTAGAGGACTTCCATACCCTGCTCAGACTCTGATGCTTTGTGCTGGGTTGCCCCTCAATGCACCCATGGATCATCTCCTCACTTATCTACAGCTCTGATACCCTGCACTGCTGCCCTGCTTTCCCTACTCAGTCTCTGAAGTTGCATACTGGGATGGACCATCAACCTTTCTCCGTCTCTTGTGAATGTCTTGCTTGCTGCACCTGCCTTCAACAAATCATCTAAGACTGTTTCCCTCTATCCTCTCCATTCCCTCTCCCCCCCCCCCCCCCCCCCGTATAAGAATGCTTTCCTTTCCCTGGGAAGGTTCCAATACCTCACTCTGGGCTACAGCAAGTTCTTCCCTCAGAATTCTATTGAATTGTTCAGAAAGGAATGGGAAGGGGAAGAAGAGGTAAATATACTCTGGTTTAAATGTATTTTTAAAATCAAGTTCTTTATCCATAATATCAGTAGATTTACTTTTAGCATTTGTTTATAGGGTACAGAAGCATTTCCATTTTATCATGAAGCTTATGAACCATATACTTCCTTAAAATAATAATGTCTGTCTGTCTATCTAGCTATCTATCTATAAAGATTCCTAGAGACATTCCAGATGTTTTTCTTGCTCAGGGAAGATTTGGATAATATGGTAGGATAGAAGGATTTATTATTATTTTTTGGCTCTCTGAGATTCCTTGATTTTAAAATCTGCACAGTATTGTCACTCTTGTTATTTTTGTTGTTCATGTCATAGTTGGATTATATCTGTGTGTTTCCTACATGTTTCTCACCCTCACTAAAGTCACTAATATCTCTCACTTGTGTCTGGAGGGCTTTTCCTTCCTCCAGTGCTCAGATCTGTGGGATTGGGTCACCACTTCAGAGGCAGCAACTAAGAGCTCAAAATGCAAAAGAGGCTGCTTATAAAAATGTCAGATAAAAGAGTTAGATGCAAGATTTGAAAGCAGGCTTGCTGGGTGTCATTTTTCTGTTTTTATAAATTATGACTGAAATGGGAAAGAACGGTGAGGAATTTGAAGGATTGAGGGAAGAGGGAAGAGTGGGAGACCCTCCAGCCTGGTTTGGAGAAGGACAGATGACATGACATGCTGTGGAGAGCACCAGGGAATCCTGGGTTGGCTGACTCAGCTATCCCTGTTATAATTGACAGCCCGGGGTTGGCCTCTTGTGGCTTTGGGTGTCTGAGTCAAGGTGACACTTATGTTGGCTGTGGAGATTCATTCCAGTCTCTTTCCCTGTCCCAACTATAACTTGCTGCTGGTCATGAGCCGTTGTGTGCCTTTGGTGATAGAGACTAAGGAAATTGCAATCCTTGTGGGGTAGAGATGGTGGTATAAAGAGAATGCCTTAACTCTTGATCAAGATGGGGAATAAGTGGCATGGGGTGCCTGGGTGGCTAAGTTAGCTGAGTGTCCAGATCTTGATTTTGACTCAGGTCATGATCTCATGGTTCGTGGGATTCTCAAGGGGTTCTCAAGCCCTGTGTTGGGCTCTGTGTTGACAGCGTGGAGTCTGCTTGGAATTCTGTCCCTCCCTCTCTCTCTGCCCCTCCCCTGCTCATACTCTCTCTCAAGATAATTAAATAAACATTAAAACAAAAAAGATGGGGACTAAGTGGGGTTTGGACAGAAACAGTGGGAAATTGTCCCTTGGCCCAGGATGGTGGTGAACTCATATTCCCTGTTATGTTATTTCTATTGTGGTAGATGTATATGGAAATTAAAATATTAGTACAGAATGGTATAGCATGAATAATAAAATTCCCCCAGCCCAGTTCTGTTACTATTAAGAAAGCCTAATTCTAAATAATAAGTCTGTACATATGGTCCCAAACTTATGTGGCTTGACTTAGGATTCTTTTACTTTGTCATGGTATGAAAGTGATATGCATACAGTAGAAACTATACTTGGAATTTTGAATTGTTACTTTTTGCTGGGCTAGTGATAGATGCACTAAGAGACTCTCTTGTGATGCTGGACAGCAATAGTGAGTCACAGTTCCCAGGCTGCCATCATGAGCATAAACAATTGATAGACTTACAATCATTCTGTACCACACAGCTGTTTTGTTTTTTCCCTTTCAGTATAGTATTTAATAAACTATATGAGGTTTTCAACACTTTATTATAAAATAGGATTTGTTAGATGATTTTGCCCAACTGTAGGCTAATGTAAGTATTCTGAGCATTGTTTTTTTCAACGTTTATTTATTTTTGGGACAGAGAGAGACAGAGCATGAACAGGGGAGGGGCAGAGAGAGAGGGAGACACAGAATCGAAAACAGGCTCCAGGCTCCGAGCCATCAGCCCAGAGCCTGACGCGGGGCTCGAACTCACGGACCACGAGATCGTGACCTGGCTGAAGTCGGACGCTTAACCGACTGCGCCACCCAGGCGCCCCATTCTGAGCATGTTTAAGATAGGCTAAACTATGATATTTGGTAGGCTAGGTGTGTTACATGCATTTTTGACTTATGATATTTTCATTTTAGGAGGGTTTATTGAGATGTAACCCCATTGTGACTCAAGAGAGATCTGTACCTCAATTCATTGATTTATAAACTTTATATTGTATTTATTGACACTTTAGTAAAACAAATGAAGATGAAATTCACTTCTAAAACCCTTTTAATCTGATCTTTCCCCCCAATTTTTAAAATTAATTTTCTAATTTCTAATCTGTATGAGAAATTTAGTGCCTCAACACTTCCTACTGTATTTCTTTCACCCACCTCCCAGCTGATCAACCATACTGATACATTTTTATTGATAAGGTTTTGTAGTGTTTATATTACATTTTAATTAAAATATCAAGGTTCAATAATATTTGTAATATTTATTGTGAGACCACTTAATATTATTACACCTTTAGGAAAGGATATGTAATGTATCACCAAACTTGGGCCAAAGGAAGATACTCCAAATTGCAAGGATTCCTTGAAAAATTATGCCTTGGTTTGCTTCACATTTGGAATACAACTTTCTATAAAGTTTTTTTTTTTTTTTCTTTATTTTTGGGACAGAGAGAGACAGAGCATGAATTGGGGAGGGGCAGAGAGAGAGGGAGACACAGAATCAGAAACAGGCTCCAGGCTCTGAGCCATCAGCCCAGAGCCCGACGCGGGGCTCGAACCCACGGACCACGAGATCGTGACCTGGCTGAAGTCGGACGCTTAACCGACTGCGCCACCCAGGCGCCCCTGGAATACAACTTTCTAGAAACACATATTTGCTTTACTGCAAGTTGATAATTGCCTTCATTTTTTTCCTGTTGACTGGAGGAACATATGCTTTCTTCACCATATATCTAAACTCATTCAGCTTTTTAAGCAAACCACTTGTTGAATTCTCTGATGTTTTTCTAGGCCTGTCTGCTGCACAGATGTCAGCCTGAGATTACTTTGCATTGTATTTTAAGTTGATTGTACTGTTTTCTAGGATCGTATGTCTTACCTTTTATTTATTTTTTTTCCATACTTTGTCTTAGTGGAGTATATGCTCAAGAAATTTTTCAGAAAGTGTTTATAGAAGTTAAACTTTCTAAGTTAAAGCATGTCTGAAAAATGTCTTTTACTTTGCCCTTGAACTTGATTGATGGTTTGGCTCAGTACAGAATGCTACATTCAAAATCATTTTTCCTTCTGAACTTTGAAAGCATTGTTTTATTATTTTCTAGTATACAAAATAGCTGTAAGATATTTTAAATTAAAAAAAAAATCTATCTAGGGGCACTTGGGTGGCTTAGTCAGTTGAGCATCCAACTTCCACTCAGGTCATGATCCCATGGTTCGTGAATTTGAACCCCGCATTGGGCTCACTGCTGTCAGTGCAGAGACCACTTGGGCTTGGGATCTTCTGTCCTCCTCTCTCTGCCCTTCCCTTGCTCATGCGTGCACACCGCCCTCTCTCTCCCTCTCTTTTGCTCTCTCAAAAAAAGTCATCTATTGCAGGTAAACTGTTTTCCCTCATTCTAGATCTTGCATTTAGATTTAATATTCTTAAATATGAGGAAGGTTGTGAGGGCTTAAGTGTTTCATCAGTTTGGGGAATTTTTTTTATTTCTGTGATTAATTTATTCCTTGAATATTTTTGGTTTCCTTTCTGTAGTTTCTGTTGAATGTATGTGGCCCTCTTGGAGCAGTCTTCTCTTAACTTCTCTCTTCTTCCCCCCGCCCCCCGCCTCAGCTTTATTGAGATAGAATTGGCAAATAATTACAAATAATTGTAATATATACAATAAATTGTATATATTTAAGGTGCATAACAACATTATAGATTGATGTATACATTGTGAAATGATGTGAAATGTGTCAAGCTAATTAACACGTATGTCACCTCCCATAGTTACCTTTTGTGTGTATGTGCGTATGTATGTTGAGAATACTTAAGATTCACTCTTTTAGCAAATTTCAAGTATACAATACAGTCACCATTTTGTACGTTATGTCCCTAGAACTTCTTAATCTTTGTACTCTTTGACCAGCCTCTCCCAAACCTTTCTCCCTACCTCTCCACTTCTCAGCCCCTAGTAATTACAGTCCTACTCTCTGGTTCTATGCGTTTGACTTTTTTTAAAATTTTTTTTTTTTTTTTTCAACGTTTATTTATTTTTGGGACAGAGAGAGACAGAGCATGAACGGGGGGAGGGGCAGAGAGAGAGGGAGACACAGAATTGGAAACAGGCTCCAGGCTCTGAGCCATCAGCCCAGAGCCCGACGCGGGGCTCGAACTCACGGACCGCGAGATCGTGACCTGGCTGAAGTCGGACGCTCAACCGACTGCGCCACCCAGGCGCCCCGCGTTTGACTTTTTTTAGATTCCACATATAAGTGAGATCATATAATATTGCTGTGTGTGTGTATGTTTCACATTTATCCATTCATCTGTTGTCAGTGGACACTTAGGCAGTTTCAAATCTGGCTATTGTGAATAATGCTGCAATGAGCATAGGTGTACAGATACCTTTTGAGATACCGATTTCATTTCCTTCGGATATATACTCAGTAGTGGGATGGCAGATCATATGGTAGCTCTATGTTTAATTTTTTGAGGAACTTTCATACTGTTTTCCATAATGGCTGTACCAATTTACGTTTACACCCACAATGTAAAAGGATTCCCCTTTCTTCACACACTTGGCAATACTTGCTATCTCTTGTCTTTTTGATAATAGCTATTTTAATAGGTGTGAGGTGATATCTCATGTGGTTTTGATTTGTTCCTCCCTGATGATTAGTGATCTTGAGCACCTGTTCATGTACCTCTTGGCCATCTGCATTTCTTATTTGGAAAAATGTCTGTTCAGGTCTTTGGCCCATTTTAAAAAACTGAGTTATTTGGTCTTTGTGGGTTTTTTTTGGTAGTGAGTTGTGAAAGTTTTGAAATATATTTTGGATATTAAACCTTTATCAGTTATCTGGTTTGCAAATATTTTCTTCCATTCCTAAGTTGCATTTTTATTTTGCTCATTGTTTCCCGTGCTGTCTAGAAACTTTTAGTTTGCTGAGGTACCGCTTTTTTTTTTTTCTTTTGTTGCTTGTGCTTTTGGTGTCATAGTAAAAAAAATTACTAATGTCAAGGACATTTTTCCCTAGGTTTTCCTCTAGGGGTTTTATGGTTTCAGGCCTATGTTTAAGTCTTTAATCCACTTTGAGCTGATTTTTGTATATGGTGTAAAATAAGGGTCCAATTTCATTGTTTTGTGTTTGGATGTCCAGTTTTCCCAGCACCATTTATTGAACAGACTGTCCTTTCCGTATTGTGTATTCTTGGCACCTTTGTCATAGATTAAGTTTACCATGTATTTGTAGCTTTATTTCTGGGTCCTCAATTCTGTTCCATTGGTCTGTGTGTTAGTTTTTATGCCTGTACCATACTGTTTTGAATAATGAAATCAGTAAGTGTGATGCCTCCAGCTTTTGTTCTATTTTCTCATGATTACTTTGGCTCTTCAGGGTCTTTTCTAGTTCCATACAAATTTTATAGTTTTTAAAAAAAATTCTGTGAAAAATGCCCTTGGAATTTTGATAGAAATTGCATTGAATCTGTAGATTGCTTTGGGTAATGTGGACATTTTTACTATATGAAGTCTTCCATTCCAAGAATATGGGGATACCTTTTCAATTATTTATGTCTTCTTCAGTTATTTTAATTAGTGTCTTATAGTTTTCAATATGCAGATGTTTCACCTCTTGATTAAATTTATTCCTAGGCATTTTATTTATTTATTTTAAAAAAAAATTTTTTTTTCAATGTTTATTTATTTTTGGGACAGAGAGAGACAGAGCATGAACGGGTGAGGGGCAGAGAGAGAGGGAGACACAGAATCGGAAACAGGCTCCAGGCTCTGAGCCATCAGCCCAGAGTCTGACGCGGGGCTCGAACTCCCGGACCGCGAGATCGTGACCTGGCTGAAGTCGGACGCTTAACCGACTGTGCCACCCAGGCGCCCCCATTTTATTCTTTTTGATGCTATTGTAAATGAGATTGTTTTATTTACTGTAAGTATATACAAATGCAACTACTTTTTATATGTTGATTTTGTATCCTGCAGCTTTACTAAATTTATTCTGTTTCTGTGTGGAGTCTTTAGGGTTTCTTATCTATAAGATCATGTCATCTGCACAGAGACAATTTTACTTTTTCCTTTTAAATTTAGATGCCTTGTCTCTTGTTAGAGTTTTTGTTTCAAAGTCTATTTTGTCCAATGTAGGTATTGTTATCTCACCTTTCTTTTACTTCCATTTGCATGATAAATATTTTTCCATCCATTCAGTTTCAATCTGTATGTGTCTTTAGGTCTGAAATGAGTTTCTTGGGGGTAGTATATAGATGGGTCTTGCTTTTTCTTATCCATTCTATCACCCTACATCTTTTGATTTGAGCATTTAGTCTATTTACATTCAAATTAATTATTGATAGGTATGTACTCATTGACATTTTGTTACTTGTTTTATGGTTGTTTTTTATTGTTCTTCCCTGTTCCTTTCTTCTCTTGCTCTCTCCTCTTGTGGTTTGATGGCTTTCTTTAGTGATATGCTTGGATTCCTTTCTCTTTATTTTTTGCCTATTACTGGTTTATAATTTACAGTTACCATTAGGTTTATATAAACCATCTTAGGCATAGCAGTCTGTATGAAGTTGATGGTCAGTTAAGTTTGGACTCATTCTAAAAGCATTAAATTTTTGTCCCTCCCCCACATTTTAGGTATATGGTGCCATACTTTTATTTTGTGAATTCCTTGACTAATTTTTATAGATAAACTTGATTTTACTGCTTTTGTGCTTTAACCTCCATACTGGTTTTATGAGTGATTAATCTACTACTTTTATTGTGTTTAAATGTATCTATAAAACTTTTCCCTTTCCTACTTTTCTTACTCTTGCTTACGGTCTTTCCTTTCCATGCAAAGAATCCCCTTTATCATTTCTTGTAAGACTGGTTTAGGGATTATGAATTCCTTTAAATTTTATTTGTCTGGGCAACTCTTTATTTCTCCTTCTATTCTGAATGATAGCCTTGGTGGATAGAGTATTCTTGGTTGCAGGTTTTTGTTTTTGTTTTTGTTTTTCCTTTCAGCATTTTGACTATATCATGCCACTCCATTGTAGCCTGAAAAATTTCTGCTGAAAAATCAACTCATAGCCTTATGGAGTTTCCCTTGCATGTAACTGTTTTCTTTTCTTTAGCTGCTTTAAAATTTTTCTCTTTAAAAAACTACTTTTTTTTATTAACTTGTTTTTTTTTTTATTTTTTTAAATTTACATCCAAATTAGTTAGCAGATAGTGCAACAATGATTTCAGGAGTAGATTCCTTAGTGCCCCTTATCCATTTAGCCCATCTCCCCTCCCACAATTCCTCCCATAACCCTCAGTTTGTTCTCCATGTTTATGAGTCTCTTCTGTTTTGTCCCCCTCCCTGTTTTATATTATTTTTGTTTCCTTTCCCTTATGTTCATCTGTTTTGTCTCTTAAAGTCCTCATATGAGTTAGGTCATATGATTTTTGTCTTTCTCTGACTAATTTCACTTAGCATAATACCCTCTAGTTCCATCCACGTAGTTGCAAATGGCAAGATTTCATTCTTTTTGATTGCCGAATAATACCCCATTGTGTGTGTGTGTGTGTATGTATATATGTATATGTATGTGTGTGTGCGTATATATATATATGTATATATATATATATATACATATATATATATGCACACACCACATCTTCTTTATCCATTCATCCATTGATGGACATTTGGGCTCTTTCCATACTTTGGCTATTGTTCTTTACCACTACTTTTTGCCATTTTAGTCATGTGTCTTTGTGTGGACCTTCTTGGGTTGATTTTGTTGGGGGATCTCTGTGCCTCATGGATCTGGATTTCTGTTTCCTTCCCAGATTTGGGAAGTTTTCAGCTATTATTTCTTCAAATAAATTTTCTGCCTCCTTTTTCATGTCTTTTCCTTCTGGGATCCCTTTAACGAGAATGTTATTATGCTAGATGGTGTTGCTGAGTTCTCTTAATCTATTATCATTTCTTATTATTCTTTTTTTTTTTTTTTTCTTGAGAGAGAGAGAGAGATTGAATGTGAGCTGGGGAGAGGGGCAAAGGGAGAGTGAGAAAGCATCTTAAATAGGCTCTATGAAAAGTGTAGAGTCTGATGTGAGGCTTGATCCCTCAACCCTAGGATCATGACCTGAGCTGAAATCAAGAGTCAGATACTTAACTGACTGAGCCACCCAGACACTCCTTCTTTTTCTTGTTCAGCTTAATTATTTTCCATTATTCTATCTTCCAGCTTACTGATCTGCTCTGCTTCCTTGAGTCTACTATTTATTCCTCTAGTGTATTTTTAATTTCAGTAATTGAGTTGTTCTCTATCATTGGTTCTTTTTTATATTTTCTGTCTCTTTGTTGCAGGTTTCACTGAGGTCTTCCACTCTTATCTCAAGTCCAGTGAGTATCTTCATGAACATTACTTTAAAATCTCTACCAGGCATATTACTTGTCTCCATGTTGTTTAGCTCTCTTGCTGTGGTTTTGTCCTGTTCTTTCATTTGGGACCTATTCTTCTGTCTCTTCATTTTGTCTCACTCTCTGTGTCTGTTTCTGTGTGCTAGGAAAGTCAGCTACATCTTCTACTGTTAAAGGTAGTACCTTTATGAAGAAGAGGTCCTGTAGTGCCCTGCAGTGCAGTGTCCCCTGTTCACGAGAACTTGGCACTTCAGAGGTGTCTCCTATGTATGTTGTGTACACCCTGCTGTTTTGTATGAGCCACATTTGCCTTTAGTCCAGTTATCTGCAATGGCTTTCTTTGCCTTTTGTGGGCAGGGTTTGGTCCCTGTGTTGTTAGTTGCCATAGTGGGGTTGCCTTGGCTTGAGTTGTGTTAGACCAGATGTTTGCCAGAGGTGTGGTAGCACTGATCTATAGGATGCTCTCCCCATGTTGTCTCTTGAGGAGCTTTCTTTTGTAGGCAGGGCCTATAGTCAGACCAGATGTCTGCCCCCAGCCCACTATTGGAGCTTCAGTTGGACTGGTGTGTATGGTTATCTTCCTCTCTACACAGGGAAGTAGTCACTTTGGAGTGGTGCTGGCCACTGTTGGGGATGCATGCACAATGCCATGCTTATGGCACTGCTGTTTTTACCAAGTTGTGTGGGTTGATCCACAGGAGAGCACAGGGGTGCACTGTTAGCAAGCTAGGTGGAGAGTGTCCCTGCTGGTTCCTGCAGATGTCCATGTGTCTAGGCTTGGCAGTAGGGGAGAGACATGGTGCCCATCAACTGTTTTGTTCTTGGAGAAGTCTTCTAAAGATCCTTGTCCCTTCTATGCATGTTCGGAGATTAGTAAGTAGATCTCCTTCCTGTATATCACATGTGTTTTTCAAACTGCTGCTTTATGCTCTATATCAGTGGGGTTGTTTATTGTGCTATTTCTTTAAGGATTGGGACTAAGTTTCCTATTTCCCTGAGTCTCCCAGAGCCAAACCTGCTGATTTTTTTGGATGTTTTTATTTTATTTTTGAGAGAGAGAGAGAGAGAGAGAGAGAGAGATGCAGAGTGTGAGTGGGGGAGGGGCAGAGAGAGAGGGAGACACAGAATCCGAAGCAGGCTCCAGGCTCTGAGCTATTGTCGCAGAGCCTGATGTGGGCTTGAACTCATGGACTGCAAGATCATGACCTGAGCCAAAGTCAGATGCTTAACCAACTGAGCCACTCAGGTGACCCAAACCTACTGATTTTTAAAGTTCCATGTATTAAGTGCCACTGATTATAAAAGCTTGTGAAGGTAATAAGCCCCTCTGATTTTCAAAGCTAAGTATTATGTAGACTTGTCTTCCCAGTGCAGGTCTCCTGTGCCTGGAGTGCCTGGTATGGGGTCTGCTACTCTCCCTTCTCTGTGGTATTCCTCCCTTCCTCAATCAGTTTTATTTCCATCCTTCCTAATGGTTGTGATGTGGTCTCTTCCTTATGATTAGTTGTGGAGAGTCTGTTCTTCTCTTCATATTGCTTTCCTCTGCTTTTGCTATTTTCCTTTGTGATTTATTTTTGGTAGTGGTGTCCTTAAATTGCTATCTCTTGATCTTTAAAAAAATGTTTATTTATTTATTTTGAATGAGAGAAAGAGTGCATGCTTGTGCAAGAGCAAAGGAGGGACAGAGAGAGAGAGAGACAGACAGAGAGAGAATCTCAGGCACACTCATGCTGTCAGTGCAGAGCCCACCGAAGGGCTCAATCTCATGAACCCTGAGATCATGACCTGAGCTGAAATCAAGAGTTGGACGCTTAACTGACTGAGCCACCCAGGTGTCCCTATCTCTTTATCTTATGTGCACTACTAGAAATTTCTTTTTCTTTTTACATAAGACTTACATAAAATATCTTACAAATATAACAGCCTATTTTAAGCTGAAAACAACTTACCTTCAGTTACAGATGATAGCTCTATTCTTTTACTTCTCCTTTTCCTCTCTTTTATGCTATTGATGTCACACTTTATCTTTTTATATTGTGCATTCAATAACAAATTATTATAGCTGTGGTTATTTTGAATACCATTGCTTTTTGACTTTTATACTGGAGGTAAATGTGATTTACACAGTACCATTACAATATTAGAATATTCTGAATTTGACTACATATTTACTTTTGCCAGTTAGTTTTATACTTTTATATGTTTTTATGTTGTGCTTAGCATCCTTTAATTTCAACTTGAAGAACTCCCTTTAGCATTTCTTATAAGGCTTGTGTAGTGGTGATGAACTCCCCTAGCTTTTGTCTAAGAATGTCTTTACCTGGCCTTCATTTCTGAAGGATAATTGTGCTGGGTATAGTATTATTGAATGGCAGTTTTTGTTTTTCTTTCAATACTTTGAATGTGTCATCCCATTCCCTCCTGGCCTGTAACTTTTCTATTGAGAAATCTAGTGATAGCCCTTTAGGAATTCCTCTGTGTATGATTATCTTTCTCTTGCTGATTTCCAAATCCTTTTTCATCTCTGATTTTAACATTTTGAGTATAATGTGTCCTTTAGTAATCTTTTTGGGGTTTATCTTGTTTGAGGTCCTTTGAGCTTCTTGTGCATGGATGTCCATCTCTCTCTTCTCCCTAGATTTGGGAAGTTTTCAGCTATTAATTATTTAAATAAGCTTTCTTCCCCCCTTTCTCTCTCTTCTCCTTGTGGGGCTCTTATGATTCAAATGTTAGTTCTCCCAATGGTGTCTCATAATTTACATAGGCTTTCTTCTTTCTTTTTCATTCTTTTCATTCCTCTAAATTGATAATTTTAAATGACTTGTTTTTGGATTTTCTGATTCTTTCTTCTGCTTTGCCAAGTCTGCTATTGAAACTCTCAGTTGAATTTTTCAGTTTTGTTGTTGTATTCTAGGGTTTATTTGCCTCTTTTTTAATGGTTTCTGATTAAACTTCTCATTTTGTTCATGAATTGTTATTCTGATTTCATTTAATTGTTTACCTTTGCCCTCTTTCATTTTATTTAGCTTCTTTTAAGATTATTATTGTGAATTCTTTGTCAGGCAATTCATATATTTCCATTATTCTGGGGTGGGGTCAGTTATTGGAGTTTTATTAGTTTCCGTTGGGGTTGTTATATTTGACTGGTTTTTCATGATCTATGTAGCTTGCTTTGATGTCTATATTTGATTGAGGAAACACTCCTTCCAATGTTTACAGACTGGCTTTCCCTTGTTCTGTAGTGAGTTTTCATAAATCTTATTCGTTACTTTTCTTTTTTCAACCTCAAAAAGAAATCTAAATAAAGTCAGTATTTGTCTATAGAGAGGTCAGAACTTGGGCCACATTCTGTCCATTTTGATGCTGATCACATCTCCTTCTTAAGGTGGTTGTGTTTGCACTGCCCCTACTCCCAAATCTGGTGTTATCACTGTTTTCTCTATGTACTTCACCTGGGTTGACTTGGGATTCTCTCTTTCCTTCTGTGCTTGACCCAGTAGCTACTTAGGTATACTTCCACTTGTTTTGTCCTTTTCTCTGTCATGTCCCTGATGTTTCACTTGAGGTACTTTTATGTCCCAGAATTTAATATGCTAATGCTACCTTCTCCACTCTACATTCATCTGTTTTCATCTTCCTAGTTTCTATTTAGGAGTTATAGCCTTCAATTATGTATATAAAATGACCACTAACTTGTATACCTTTATAACAACAGCATTATTCACATAATAGCCAAAAGGTGGGGGAACCCAAGTGTCTACCAGTGGATGAGTGGATAAACAAAATGTATATACCTATAAAATGGAATATTATTCAGCCTTAAAAAGGAAAGGAATTTTAATATATGCTAAAACAAGGTTGAGCCTTGAAGATATTATGCTATGTGAAATAATCCAGTTATGAAAGGACAAATACTGTGTGATTCAAGTTATAGAAGGCACCTAGAGTAGTCATATTCATATATAGAAGGTATAATGGTGTTGGCAGGGGTGGAGCAGGAGGGAATGGACCATTATTGTTTAATGGGTACAGAATTTTAGTTTGGGGTGATGAAGAAAATTCTGGAGATAGATGGTGGTGATCGTTTGACAACAGTGTCATTGTACTTAATGCTACTGAACTGTACATTTAAAAATGGTTAAAATGGTAAATTTTATAGTATGTATATTTTACCACAATTTTTAAAGGACAACTAATTTAGAAGGAAGTGCTATGGCTGCCTCAGAAGATGATACCCAGACTTCAAAGATCTGGTTGGGACAGATCTTTCCTATTGGAAACTAGGAGCAGTTAGTGTTGGAGGAGGGAAAATGATCTTCAAACTTTCTCAACTCCTTCTCTATTTGGTATCAGTGGGCCAATTTTTTAATATGGGCACCTAATTTTTGTGGTGATATCTTGACTATTGGTTTTGGTTTTAATGTTGAGAGTCTGTTTTTTCTTGGAGTGTCTTCAGAGTTATTTCCTTGAAAATATGGGCAAGGCCATTCTCACTAGAAGCTCCATTTTTTTGGGTATAATTTTGGTGATTTAGGGTGGCCATTCTATGGTATTTGACATTGGAGCAATTTCTCGAAAAATCTAGGATACAAGACATGAAACATATTAGGGCTTTCTCTTGCCTAAGTAAAGCACCTATAAACCTGTATTCAGCTTCTACCTGCCGGGTATGTTGAGGAAATCCAACATAGCTATTATTTACTCAGACTATTGTTTTTGTGATGCACTGTAGAGAGTTATAGGTGAAATAGAAGACATATTTCTTGCATTGGAGAACATTTTATGTCCTCCAGAAAACAGGATACACATGTTAATTTATTTGCTTATGTATTTATTATTTTTTTGTTTATTTATTATTTATTGAGAGAGAGAGAGAGACAGAGAGAGAGAGAGAGAGAGAGAGAGAGAGATTTCAAAGCAGGCTCCACACTGTCAGCACAGAGTCTGATGTGGAGCTTGAACTCATGAACCGTGAGATCATGACCTGAGCCGAAATCAAGAGTTGGATGCCTAACCGACTGAGCCACCCAGGTGTCCTTGGCATATGTATGTTTAGAAGAAATCAAAACTGTGGGACCATTGGCATATGGCTAACTTCTGCAAATCTGCATTCTTCATCTGTAAAATGTGTATAGTGTGGTGGGTGTAGGAGCTGGGGAATAACAATACCTTTCTTGGAAAATTGCTGTAAATATTAAACAAATGTCATATAGGTAAAGGACCTCTGTTTTTCACATGGTAGGTGCTCATCTGGTGTTATTTTTCTTTCCCTTAAAAAGTAGGGTTTAAAAATGAAAAGCTAGAATTCCAATCAAGCAGTCACTTTCAGTGTGACTAGGGCATACTATCCTTTCTCCTAAAAGGCAAACGTTCTGAAATGAAGAAGGCATAACTGAAATCGTCTGGTAGTGGATTTTACTGTGGATTCTTGCTTGTGTGGGCAGATTGCTGATTATCTCTAAATCTGTGAGGAATCTAATATATTACACATTTGAGGGTTGTAATTCTCACTCAATTAATTCTTTGTCAACTTACGTTTTAAAAGTACAGTAAAGTACCTATTTTCTAAAGGTGCATTTACCAAGTATGCCTGTGTGTACACACACACACACCCCCCACAGTTTTTATGCTTTGATGATTCAAAGGCTTCTATAAATTTTTGCTATAATATTTATTCTCCAGCCTTTCAAATATCATTTTTATGTTTTGGCTACACATAAACTACTGTGGCCTCTTTGGGTAAAAATTATAAACTGCCCAGAAGCAAATTTGAATAATACTTTTGATTCTTCCTGCTCCTTTAGACCCTTATCTAGGGCTTAATACCCTTCCACATGTTTCCATATCATTCTGTGTATACATCTATTATTTCACCTCCAAATCATATTTAATTACTTATATATCTATTTCTCCACATAGGTTGTACACTCTTTGAGACCAGGGACTGTCTTATGCATTTCCATATTTCTACCAACCTGCATAATACTTGTTAAAGGCAGGCATTATGAGTTAAATTGAGCCCTCATCATTACATTATATTAGTGATCTCAGCTTTCTCTCCTTTTGCATGATGTTAAAGAGGATTATCACTACTCTGTAAAAGCTAAAGCCTTGATTATGCAATTGTCTCAAGCAATCTTGGGGGTGTTAGAAATGCTATTTAGAATGTCCCCCAAATCATTCAAATCAATAACATTTTTTCCCTCTCAGACCCTCCAGAAGAGCTACTGAGTATATGGATTCATTTTGCTTCCAGAAGATCACATTTCAGAGCTTCTGGATCATGATGTTGGCACAGTCTGCATTTTGACTTCTCAATAATGAAACCCCATAGGATAAACTGCAGTTAAGGACTACCTCATCCTCAGTTCTTCCCTCTTGTTACTGGTTTTGTGATGAGGTTCTTGAGTCTTCCACTTAGGAAGATTCAGGGTGGTTTGATTCTCTTCATAGAAGAGAAGGGGATTTTGACAAGGATAAATATGAGCTCATGTTTGGAGACAGAATTATGTAAGGAGTGATTTCTAAGTGACTGCATTGGGGTGGTCTGAAATTAGAATCTTGTTTTTAGCAAAAAGGGCTAAGATTGTAAAAAGCCATCAGTGATAAGACAATTTTTCCAATGCTCTCTTTAAACATGAAGCAAATAATAAAACCTATAAAGTTGACCAAAAATAATCGAACAAAAAAACAAAACTAGAAAACCTCCAGCCATCCGTGTTTTGAATGCACAAAAGTAAGACATAATGGAGTTCAGTGTCAGCTAAGAAAGAAGTTGTTTTGTCAACATCTGAAGTAAGAAGGGTCGGCAAAATGGAATTCAACTTTGCAGTGTCTAATAAATGTGTTAGAGGAATTTACTACTGACTGTAGGTAGGAACATCCATAAATCCCAGCCTTCCAGCCTCTTCAACCCCATATTGACTAAATAGACTCAACTCAGAGAAATGAGGCAGTTCCATGTGGGAATGCAATTTAGGGAGAGAGTCAGTACAATCCTAGAGACAAGGGTTATTTGCTGCATGCCATTGGACACACAATGAAATCACAATTGATCAAGGGGGAAAAATTCTTTTTTTTTTTAAGTTTATTTATTTATTTAGAGAGAGAATGAGAGAGTGAAGACGAGTGGGGGAGGGGCAGAGAGAGAGGGAGAGAGAGAAACCCAAGCAGGCTCTGCACTGTTAGCATAGAACCCAATATGGGGCTCAATCTCATGACTGTGAGATTATGACCTAAGCCAAAATCAAAAGTCAGGCGCTTATCCAACTGAGCCACCTAGATACCCCCAAGGGTGGAAAATTCTATCAACAACTCAAATTAAGATGCAAGAAAGGGTAAAGGTCAGACAACAAGAAGAAATAATCCTTCTTTGCTGGAGAATATTGGGATTTAATAAATGACAAAATGAAAATTTCAGACCACTGTAGTGTGCTTGGTGTGGGGTGAAGAGTGAGGTACCCCCACAGCCCTGTGATAAGCTAGAAAAATCAGTCCTACACTGGTGAGATCTGATATCTGCAAGGGCATCGGTCAAAACAGACCCCAAACCAGAGAAACAAGGCATATCCATGGCCGGAGAGATGGATTGACATGGCCAAAGAAAGACTTCCCTTAAGAGAAGGGACTGTTGGGGCACCTGGGTGGCTCAATTAGTTAAGCGTCTGACTTCGGCTCAGGTCATAGTCTTATGGTCCATAGGTTCAAGCCTCTCTGAGCTGACAGCTCAGAGCCTGGAGCCTGCTTCGGATTACGTGTCTCCCTCTCTCTCTCTGTACCCCCCTGTTCATACTCTCTTTCTTGAAAATAAGTAAACATTAAGAAAAGTTAAAAAAAAAAAAAGGGACGGGACTATTGTCATGGGTTTAAAGGAAAGGGGACCCAAAGATTCAGAATGTGGATGTTTTATCCATCCATGAGTGCAAGAGATAATGACAGAATGCCTGGGCGCCTTTAGCTATTCAGCCTCCTTGGAAAAGTCTGCTCTGTCAATCATGGGAATGTCTTTGTGGGGTCACACCATAACCTAGTGAGTGTTTCAAGGAAATGGTTTGATCCTGTGGTGGCTGGCCACCCACGATGTCCATGTCTGTGAAGCCTCATCTCACCCTGTCAGTCATCCATGCAAGGATGTACTAAGCATTTCCCAGGCACCATTACCTAAGATTATAATATCCCTCCCTTCATTCTGACTACTGTTCTGAGTGTAAGCTTTAAGACATTAGGCACATTAAATTAAAATTTTTTTCACTGTAGTTTATTCTAAAAGCACTCTAAGAAGTTTACTTTTGCTAAGAAAATAATTAAAAATGATTTGTTTGCTTACTATTTGTTCAAACATATGTTGAGCTGCTGTTGTGTAGCCAGGGTGTGTTGGAGAATAGGCATGTATAAATAAAAGCCTGAGGAGGTCATGATCCAGTGAGGGAAATAGACAATTACAGTTGAGGTTGATAAATACTCTGATGAAAGAGAATAGATGATACAGAGAAGGGGGTGGGGAGTCCAGCTGAGATCGCTTGAAAGAAGTGATCTCGTAGCTGGTTTTGAGAGACAGGTAGGAGTTAGGTGGAGATGGGAAGGAAGGAGATAAAGAGGGAGCCACTCATATTAATTTAACCAGCACTCACAGAACATCTGGCATGGACCTGCCACCATGCCAAGTACTGGAGTACCTGCCTTCATGAAGTTTATGTTCTAGTTGAGGGGTGGGATCAAGGAGATAGCCACTAAGTATTTAATTATTGATACAATTTTAGATATAGGTGGTATGGAACAAATAAAATATGGCATGGGGCAGAGAACGATGAGATGGGGTGGCACTTTAGCTGGAAAGGATGGGAAGGATTTTGTGAGATGACCTCAGAGGTTAAAAGGAGGCTTGTAGGAAGAGCACTCTAGGCAGGTAAGCAGCAGTGGGTGCTTGGAGGATGTGGGAGAAAGCTGGTTGGTAGGAATGCAGTGGATTGCAGGGGCTGGGGGATATGAAAGAGGGAAGGGACGAGGAGATGAGATGAAAAAGAGGGGCCTGCTTAGGACATGCCTTGTGGACCATGGCCAGACTTAGGATTTTATTCCATGGTCAGTAGACAGCTTTGGGAGGTTTAATCAGGAGTGATAAGATCTGAAATATTCTTTTTAAAAAACGTTTGTTTATTCATTTTGAGAGAGAAAGAGAGAGAGGGCATGAGCAGGGGAAGGGCAGAGAGAGAGGGAGGGAGAAAATACCAAGCAGGCTTTTTGCTGTTACTGCAGAGCCTGAAGCAGGGCTCAATCTCATGACCATGAGATCATGACCTGACATGAAACCAAGAGTTGGATGCTTCCGCAACTGAGCCACCCAGGTGGCCCTGAAATACTCTCTATAAAGATCACTCAGGCTGCCACATGGAGAAATAAGCTGTCTGGGGCAAGAATGGAAATAGATCAGCTGGAAGGCCATGCTGGGGTTCAGACCAGGCATGATGGTGGCATGGATCAGATTTGAACAGTGGAGGAGGAGAGAAATGGGTCAGGTTCAGGATGCATTTTGGAGGCAGTGCCAGCAGGACTTGATGATTTATTGGATGTGGAGTAATATAAAGGCAGGAATCAGAGATGACTGGGTTTTTGGCAAAAGTACAAAGACAGGAAAAGCAGGGGGCATTAGGGACCGGTGAGCAGTCAGTTCAGGGTACTGAATAAGATATTAACTTTGGAATCAGAAAGCCTATTTTAATCCTGACTTTTCAACTTCCTAGCTGTGTGACCTTGGACAAGGGACTCACCCTCTCTGGGTGCTGGTGTCCTCAGGGTGACAGAGTTTATGTCCTCTCAGGATTGTTGCAGGAGTTCAATAAGCTAATAGATGTCAGTTTTAATGGTATCTGGCATGTAGTAAGTACCTAATAAATTGTAGCTCTTATTATTACAGGCCTGAAGCTGCCCTGTGTTTTGTCCTCACAAAAGGCTTGTGCATTAAAATACAAATATAAACATATATCCAGGGTTCCCAAAGTCTTTGCCTGTGTAAGTGCTTTGATTAGAGCTCAGTGAAGGAGAAATCAGCTCTCTAGGACTGCTGGTCATTTATTATAAATATTCTTTCTGTTTGTATAATTGGATATTCCCCCTTCATTCTTTTCTCCTCTTGCCCACATTCATTTTTTTGATTGGTAATGATTGACCTTATCTGGAATGAAAATACTTGTGCATTGTACACTCATAGGGTGTGCTCCTTTTATCAGCTGGGGATAGGAGACCAGCACTGAGCACAGCTCAGCACTCCTGATGCTAAGTGTAATTCACAAAGGACAAATAGCCAGTTTTTCTTTTTTTAAATTCATGGTTAAGAAGCAGCTTATAGGGGCAGTTCAGTGAGGAGGGATGAGAGGATTAAGTGATTAGAGCAGACGGTTGGGGGGGGGGGTGTTACTGGATGTTGGCAGGCTCTGAAAATATTGCTTTCCTGACAGTTGAACTCTCCGTAGTCTGAGGGCCCATTGTGCACACACTGCGTTGAGGGGTGGGTGCATAGTTGAAAAGTCAGACTCTAGACCTCCAAGGAGTTTGCCAGAGCAGGAGTGGGGTTTTGGGTGGGGCAGAGACCCATATGTAAAGGATGAAGTGCAAGGGAAAGTGACATGAGGGTTCAGACAGTAGGTCAAGGAAAGCTCTGGGGATACAGACAATGGGGCCGTTCATTCCAACCTGGTGCTCTTAGAAGCTTCTAGAAGAAGGTGGGTGGCACTTTTAGCTGTGGGTTTCGACTGAGCACAGTTGTGAGGGGTTTCTGTTTCTTCTCCAGCCCCAAGTACAGCATCTGACACACATTGGGCTTTCAAGAAACCAGTAACTGACTAAATTATGAAAGGCTTGGGGCGCCTGGTTGGCTTAGTCGGTTGAGCATCTGACTCTTGATTTCAGCTCAGATCATGATCTCAGGGTACAGGGGATCAAGCCCCATGTCAGGCTCTGAGCTGACAGTGTGGAGCCTGTTTAGGATTCTCTCTCTCCCTCTCTGTCTGCCCCTCCCCAACTTGTGCTCTTGTGCATGCGCACATGCGCTCTCTCTCTCTCTCTTTCAAAATAAATAAACACTAAAAAATATTAAAAAAAATTTTTATGAAAGCCTTGTGTATGAGCCATGTGTATGTAGTCCAGGGGGGCTGGGCTCTTCTGGGAAGGGAGATACTTCGCTGTCTATAGGTTTATATTTTGATTTTACTTTCTTTTTAAAAAAATTGTGGTAAATATATATAACATAAAATTTTCAGTTTTAACCATTTTAAAATGTTAATTACAGTGTGTACAACCATCACCACTGTTCCTCCAAACTCTTTCATCATCCCAAATTGAAACTCTGTAACCATTAAACACTAACTTCCATTCTCTCTTGCCCTCAGCCCCTGTTAATCTCTAATCTACTTTCCATCACTATGAATTTGCCAATTCTGGATATTTTATATAAATGGAATGATACAGCACTCATCTTTTTATCTTCTCTTCTTTGCAACTTGGAAATAGAAGAAGGCTCTCAGACATCTACATTAGCATAGCTTCAGGCTTTATCTAAGTCACACGGGGTTGTACTACCTTGTTACTGTTTGATTTCACAAAATAAAATCTCTTATGAAAAGTTCAGCCCACTTCTAGTATAGTTATGGATGTGCACATCCTATCTCTCTTGTAGACTATAAACTCTGGGCAGTGGATGCTTCACTTTGTCCATGTGTTTGGACAACAAGTCCTTGAACTCAGTTGTGTTTGCTGAATAGATACTAGGTCAATAGAGGAAACAAAAGAGGGAGACGTAGCTCTAGATTTTGCTGGAGGAAGGTTTAATGGTGGGGACCCAGAGGGACTGGTGCTCAGACTGAAGGTATTTAATAGTCTTGGGTGATAAGAGAAAGAATGCAGGGAAATATGTAGAGCTCAGAACAACACTAAACTCGTTAAGCAACGGAATAACAAGGTGATCAGAAAAGTCCTAGTGATATCTTACAAGGTAGGAAGTTGGCGGGGGGGGGGGGGGGGGGTGAGTGGGTCAGCTAGGACAGGTGTTAATGATGTGACTGATTAGAATAACAGCAGCCTTTTCACCAGGTCTGCTATTGGCTGGAAACTTCCCCACAGTATCTCTTTTTGTTGCAGCAATTTTGCGATGTGAGTGCTATTTATCCATCTTTTAAGTAATCAAGTTGCATCTTAGAATGAGTTGTTCACTGTAACTCGTCAACCCAGTAAGGGGCTAAGCTGGGATTAGAATCAAAACTGTGGCTGGCTCCAAAGTCCGGTTTTTTGCCACTGTGGGAAAAGCTGTCCATCTCATCTGGAGTATGGAGTGGGGGCACAGATAGATAAAATGACAGCCCAACAGTGGCATGAATAAAGCAGCATGGGCCCATTTCCTGAAAAAATTGGTCCAAACTGCCCCAGAGGGGCCAAAGAAATATTGCCTACCATAGTGAAGGGCATTAGGAAAAATAAAGCAAAAAATAAAATATCATTCTGCTCATAGTGAAGCTTGAAGAGGAATGATTATGAGTGCAATGCTAGTATCAACACTCGAGGGGTGAGGACTTGTAATAGCACACACCCCTGCATGTTCCTTGTCATCTTGTAGTGCAGAGGCAACACGTATTATTAAAAATAGTTCTGAAGCCCCTGGTAGATCAGCCACTTCTTTTCCTTTTAGGTCACACAGGCTAACACAATAGCAAAAGAAAACTTGTCAATTTTTTTTTTACAAAATGCACAGCAGGCATTTACGCTGGGATGTTAAAAAAAAAAAAAAAAGAGATATTTGTACTTAGAGGCTATTAGTTGCTACAGAGTAATGTCTGCTAGAGCTGGTTTTTCCATCAGAGGAATCAAATTTCTTATTGTGCTATCAGCCTTTTGCCATATCATTTTTAAAGGCAAGCCATAAAATGTTTCTCTCTACTATGGCAGCAAGGAAGAACACTTTATTAGAGGAAAAGTAATGCAGTTTGAAAGAGTCCTGTAAACCAAAATCTGTTTAGGGCACTTAAATCTGGGCTTTACAAGGCAACCATGTCTTTCTTTGCAAATAAACACACGGCTTTCCAATTCACATATGGGGTGGAAAGAATATTAATGTGGTGGTTGGGCTGTGTTGGTTTCATGGCACAGCGCAAAATCTGGGGAGGGAAAGGTCCACCTCCCTCCTGCTGTCGCTCACAGTGGTATAGAACTGAGGACTGGGAACGTGAGTGAGATCAGTCTGATAAAGACATACATTTGCTGTTGTGCAATGGCTGGAGTAGACATGGAAGCTAAGATGTGGAAGCCTGAATATAAATATGTCTTAAATGTCTCTTTCTTGCTTATCCTCTATCATTGTTTCAAATTATGAACAATTAGCCTAGTGATTTCCAACTGAGTAGTGATTTTGACTTGTTTCACTTACCACCAAAACAACCTCAAAAACATCCCGTAAGCATTATAAAAATAATATAAATTCATCATAGAAAACTTGGAAAATACAGAAAAGTTGAGAGGAGAAAACAATTAGTCATAGTCTTATCAGAAAAAGTAACAAGGTTGGTTTCTTTTTTGATATTTGATATGTATATTAAAAACATAATTATGACCATGTTATATATAAAAATTGTACTGATTAAACATCTATTTTTGTGTATATGAAAGTGGTATATATGATTTGCATAAAACTTGAAAAATATAAAAGTATGAAGAAAAAATAATTACACAGAATTTTACCATCTGGAGATAAATGCTATTGCTCTATTTTATTGTATGCATTAAAAACTGTATTTGTTTCTTAGTTTAAAATATAGTAAATGCAGGGACATTTGTAACTGTTAGGTGGAAGATGATAAAGAGAGGGATTGAAGAAGATAATATCTACTATAGACTAGTTTTTTTTTTTTTTTAGTTTTTAACAACAAAACAAAACTCTGAGGCTGAGGTCATTCAATATGAGTTTTAAAGTTGCAGAAAATCATTATTTGAGTTCTTTGGCCATGCAAGTGGTTATTACATTACACTATACAGCTATACTTTTATGGAAGAAGAAAAAATACTTTAGGTTAGTGATTTTCCCAGCACAGCATCTTAACCATGTAAATAGTATATCTATTATTGGAGCAAGTGCTGGAACAGAATATTATAGGTTATTTTAAGAGGTAATGAAATATGGCAAAAGTGTTTAACCAAACTCTGGGATAAAGACTAGGACTCAGGAAGCATACTTTCTGGTGTTGGTAAGATAGAGAAAGCAGCCAATGGTAGCATTTCATGGCCAACTTATGTCTTGAGATATGGAATCCATCTGGAAACATAAAACCCAAAAGACATTCTTATTTGAGGTCCAAAGTGAGTCAATTATTTTATACCACAATGGATACATTTTTGATCTCTTAAATGTGATTCTTCTCTTGGTTCTTGGAACATATTGCTTAGTGATTCCTTTTTCCACAGAAGAATATGTGGTAGTATATTTTACCTTTGTATTTGAGAGACAACTTGGCTGGGTATAAAATTCTTAGATGAAAATCTCCCCACTTAAAATAGAAACTGTAAAATAGTTTAAAATTTAGAATTCTAATGTTAATATTCATAGTAAGTCCACTGAGTAAGTTTAGTATTTCGTTGCTATTCTTTACCTTTAGAATGTACACCATAAAGAGGTGTAGTCATAGTTTTGTGCTCAAAGAAATTTTGAATACTGATTTTCTCTGTGTGGTTACCATTTTTATATGCAGGTGAGTTAATTTGTTTCTGATTGTGTACAAGGCTTATTTTTGATTTAATATAATTTTAAATATGTAGAATACTTACATACTTCAGAAGTAAAAAAATATATACAAAAGTATAGTTTGAGAAGTTCCTGTGTTCTCTAACTTATTAACACCACCCTGTATAGACAACTGTTAGCTAATTTTTATGTAATTTGAAAAATAAGAAAATTACCTGTATATCTGCTCATCCTTCTGTATTTCTTATATATAAGGTGTCAAACTATATAATATTTTGCACTTTGATTTTGTAACTTAGTAATATTTTCTAGAAGTCCCTCCATTTTAGTTCATGGAGATGTTGACTTTGCTATATGGCTGCATGGTTCTCCATTGCATGTTATGGGCTGTTCAGCTAGCTCCCTACTGGAAGACATTTGGGTTTCCAGTCTTTGACTTTTACAAATGCCACAGCCACAATAGCCTGGTGCATAGGTTGTTTCATATGTAGAGAGTTTTGTCTTCATGGTCTTTGTCATTCTATTTTTGTTCAGGTGGTCTCTGTCTTGGGGAGAAGTCCATTGTTAGGTTTCTTAGTTCAGCTTTACTTTATGGTACAAGTAAGTTCTTTTCAGATACTGATATTTTGTTGAAATCAGTTAAGACTTTAGTATTTTTGTCTCTTTTTGGTTATAAGTACAGGCAGTTCTCTCCTTTTATGCATAATATATTGAAAATTTATACAAAACTTGAATGTGGGAAAGCCAGATGATAGACTTATTTGATATAAAGGAGGTAAGAGTTCCATTCCCAGAGAGCTAAAAAAGGCTTAAGATTCCTATTTATACCTCAGCTTTTGAACACAATCGTTTATGATTTATTGCCAATATTTGGTACATGTTCTTTAATTGTGTTCTTTTCCTTCACAATTAATTGAACACACAATTGACCTGCCTGAGCCCAATGAGAATCTGATTAAGGTGAAAGATTGTCTTTAGGCTGCTGAATCATTTTCATCTTTTTCTCAATTATATTATATTTGCATGGCTCATACCTCTTATCACTTGTATCAGCACTTTCACCTTTTGTTTTCTCTCATTTTATGAAATAACATAACAAAATAAAGTAAACACGTAGATAATTGCACATTTCTGGACTCAAACAGAATAATTCACTCTCGGGTAACACTACTATGTGATAGCTTGAACTGATTGGTCCAAAGCTGTTGAATGCAGTCAGAATTTGGGATACAAAAGGGGGTTTGGAGTGATAATATACAGTGTGTGGGGAGGTATGAACTGTTTTCAAGTCAAACATGAAAGTTGAGGCACCTCTATATTTTGTGAGAAGGTGGGGGAGGATGCATGGGCAGCTGCTGGGTCAATGCCATGTGAAAGTGAATGATAAAAATGCAGAGAAGAATGTACAGGTGGTTTTCAAATTATGACTGAGGGTGCACACTAGTTGCACTTCAAAGTTGGTTATTTGACATGAATTTCTAGTTTTCTTCCTCACGTCTCTCTCCCCCGCCCCCCATCTCTACTTATCCCCAGGTTTTGCTTGAATCCTGAGAGGGCTCTGCCATTGATGACAGAGATAATATAAAACGTGTGAATCAGAGGCATTTTGGTTGTTGGTACTACTTCTGTGCCCTACTCACAGAATTTTTATAAGGCAAGGGGTTTTACCTCTGCATCTTGGGTATTAATCACAGCGTGTGAATGGCATTAAAATATAGAATGAGCTCAGGATGGCACTTGAAGGAATAATTCTACTGGCTTCAGAAAGCCTAGAAGGGATGGCAGGAATCACCTGCTGACTTTGCGGGGAAGTAATGTATGGTCTGGAGCAGGTAGCTCATTATGCACAGGAGAGCTTTCGAGGGTGCGCAAAACAAAAGTGTGCTCCAGGATCACAATCAGGGGTCTGAGTTTTAAAAACATCAAATGAAACCAAAAGGAAGGTTCTGGAACAGGCCAAAGACACACCTTGGGGATGGATGTCGAATCAAAACTGGAGGCTGAGGAAGAGATAAAGACACCAACTACAAGTTTAAAACAAGGGACAGGAAAGACAGATACATGTTTTCACTCATATGTGGATCTTGAGAAACTTAACAGAAGACCATGGGGAAAGGGAAGGGGAAAAAATAGTTACAAACAGAGAGAGAGGGAGGCAAACCATAAGAGACTCTTAAATATAGAGAACAAACTGGGGTTGATGGGGGGTCAGGGGGAGAGGGGAAAGTGGGTGATGGGTATTGAGAAGGGCACTCGTTGGGATGAGCACTGGGTGTTGTATGGAAGCAATGAACCATGGGAATCTACCCCAAAAACCAAGAGCATACTTTGCACACTGTATGTTAGCCAATTTGACAATAAATTATATTAAAAAATAATAAAACAAGGGACAAGAGAGTTAGAATGAACTGTTGTTAACAGGAGAATGCTCTGGAGGCTGTGGCTCAGAAACTGAGCCAGTTGCTCAACTCACATGCCTGTTTTTGTCGCCTTTTCCAAAGAACACTCATGCAAGGAAAGGGTGGTTAAATGAAAAAGCAAGGAGAGGAGAGGCAGACCTATGGGATGGGATGCCTATCCAGGGAGTTAAAGCAGTAGGATGCTGACTGGATGAATGTTTTGAGGAGTGTTTTTTAAATTGTTTGTCTGAGCTGCCTTGGTGCTTCCAGGCCAAGGGGAGTGTGCTGTCAGTGTCCTGGGTCGGTGCGAGAGTGGCAGGGGAAAAATGACCTGTGATGGGAGGCCGCCACTCCCCTCTTGGCAGCAAATGTTCTCCTTTGATCTTTTTGACACAGTGGGGTGCCATGTAGGGTTTCATTTGAAAGAATGTGTCTGCTATATTAGTTTCATGTGGCTGCTGTAAAATTGTACCAAACTTGGTGGATTCAAAGAATAGAAATTAATTTTCTTATAGTCTGGAGACCAGAAGCTTGAAATCAGGGTGTCCATGGCACCACACTTTCTCCAGAGGTTTTGGGGGAGAATCCATTTCAAGGGGAGGCAGAATTCTTCCCCTACCCTTTAAATTCTTCCAGCTGGACTAAGGATTAAATTTGCATGAAACAAGTTAACAGGAGAAAAAAACCACAGTTTATTATGTGTACATGGAGGTCCAATAATGAAATCAAGACCTAAAGAAATGACCAAAGCAGGTGGCTTTTATATATTTTAGACAAAGAGTCAATACATTTGTGAGAGATTGACCAGATAAGGAAAACATGCTTGGGAGCTTTAATTAGTAAGGAATTAAAAACGATTTTTTTGTCCTTTTTTTTTCTTTTTCTTTTTCTTTTCTTTTCTTTTTTCTTTTCTTTTCTTTTCTTTTCTTTTCTTTTCTTTTCTTTTCTTTTCTTTTCTTTTCTTTTCTTTCTTTTATTTTTAAATTTACATCCAAATTAGCATATAGTACAACAATGATTTCAGGAGTAGATTCCTTAATGCCCCTTACCCATTTAGCCCACCCCCCCCCACAACCCCTCCCGTAACCCTCTGTTTGTGCTCCATATTTAAGAGTCTCTTCTGTCTTGCCCCCCTCCCTGTTTTTGTATTATTTTTGTTTCCCTTCCCTTATGTTTATCTGTTTTGTCTCTTCAAGTCCTCATATGAGTGAAGTCATATGATATTTGTCTTTGTCTAATTTCGCTTAGCATAATACCCTCTAGTTCCATCCACGTAGTTGCAAATGGCAAGACTTCATTCTTTTTGATTGCTGAGTAATACTCCATTGTATACATATACCACATCTTTTTAAAAAAATTTTTTTTAATGTTTATTTTTTGAGACAGAGAGAGACAGAGCATGGATGTAGGAGGGTCAGAGAGAGAGGGAGACACAGAATCTGAAGCAGGCTCCAGGCTCTGAGCTGTCAGCACAGAGCCCAACGCGGGGCTTGAACTCACGGACCGTGAGATCATGACCTGAGCCGAAGTCGGACGCTTAACCGACTGAGCCACCCAGGTGCCTCTACCACATCTTCTTTATCCATTCATCCATCGATGGACATTTGGGTTCTTTCCATACTTTGGCTATTGTTGATAGTGCTGCTATAAACATTGGAGTGCATGTGTCCCTTTGAAACAGCACCCCTGTATCCCTTGGATAAATACCTAGTAGTGCAATTGCTGGGTTGTAGGGTAGTTCTGATTTTTTGAGGAACCTCCATACTGTTTTCCAGAGTGGCTGCACCAGCTTGCATTCCCACCAGCAGTGCAAAAGAGATCCTCTTTCTTCACATCCTTGCCAACATCTGTTGTTGCTGGAGTTGTTAATATGAGCCATTCTGACAGGTGTAAGGTGGTATCTCATTGTGGTTTTGATTTGTATTTCCCTGATGATGAGTGATGTTGAGCTTTTTTTCATGTGTTGGTTGGCCATCTGGATGTCTTCTTTGGAGAAGTGTGTATTCATGTCTTTTGCCCATGTCTTCACTGGATTATTTGTTTTTTGGGTGTTGAGTTTGATAAATTCTTTATAGATTTTTGATACTAATCCTTTATCTGATATGTCGTTTGCAAATATCTTCTCCCATTCTGTTGGTTGCCTTTTAGTTTTGTTGATTGTTTCCTTCGCTGTACAGAAGATTTTTATTTTGATGAGGTCCTAATTGTTCATTTTTGCTTTTGTTTTCCTTGCCTCTGGAGATGTGTTGAGTAAGAAGTTGCTATGGCCAAGGTCAAAGAGGTTTTTGCCTGCTTTCTCCTTGATGGCTTCCTGTCTTACATTTAAGTCTTTCATCTATTTTGAGTTTATTTTTGTGTATGGTGTAAGAAAGTGGTCCAGGTTCATTCTTCTGCATGTTGCTGTCCGGTTTTCCCAGTGCCCAGTTCCCAGTGCTGAAGAAACTGTCTTTATTCCATTGGATATTCTTTCCTGCTTTGTCAAAGATTAGTTGCCCATATGTTTGTGGGTCCATTTCTGGGTTCTCTATTCTGTTCCATTGATCTGAGTGTCTGTTCTTGTGCCAGTACCATACTGCCTTGATGATTACAGCTTTGTAATACAGCTTGAAGTCTGGGATTGTGATGCCTCCTGCTTTGGTTTTCTTTTTCAAGATTGCTTTGGCTATTCGGGGTCTTTTCTGGTTCCATACAAATTTTATGATTATTTGTTCTAGCTCTGTGAAGAATGCTGGTGTTATTTTTATAGGGATTGCATTGAATATGTAGGTTGCTTTGGGTAGTATTAACATTTTAACAATATTTGTTCTTCCTATCCAGGAGCATGGAATATTTTTCCATTTTTTTTGTGTCTTCTTCAATTTCCTTCATAAGCTTTCTATAGTTTTCAGTGTATAGATTTTTCACCTCTTTGGTTATATTTATTACTAGGTATTTTATGGTGTTTGGTGCAATTGTAAATGGGATCGATTCCTTGATTTCCCTTTCTGTTGCTTCATTGTTGGTGTATAGGAATGCAACCGATTTCTGTGCATTGATTTCATATCCTGCAACTTTGCTGAACTCATGAATCAGTTCTAGCAGTTTTTTGGTGGAATCTTTTGGGTTTTCCATATAGAGTATCATGTCATCTGTGAAGAGTGAAAGTTTAACCTCTTCCTGGCCGATTTGGATGCCTTTTATTTCTTTGTGTTGTCTGATTGCAGAGGCTGACTTCCAATACTATGTTGAATAACAGTGGCTAGAGTGGACATCCCTGTCTTGTTCCTGACCTTAGAGGGAAAGCTCTCAGTTTTTCCCCATTCAGGTTGATATTAGCGTTGGGTCTTTTGCATATGGCTTTTATGATCTTGAGGTATGATCATTCTATTACTATTTTCTTGAGGGTTTTTATCAAGAAAGGATGCTGTATTTTGTCAAATGCTTTCTCTGCATCTATTGAGAGGATCATATGGTTCTTGTCCTTTCTCTTACTGATGTGATGAATCACATTGATTGTTCTGCGGATTTTGAACCAGCCCTGCATCCCAGGTATAAATCCCACTTGGTCGTGGTGAATAATTTTTTTTAATGTATTGTTGAATCTGGTTGGCTAATATCTTGTTGAGGATTTTTGCATCCGTGTTCATCAGGGAAATTGCTCTGTAGTTCTCCTTTTTAGTGGGGTCTCTGTCAGGCTTTGGAATCAAGGTAATGCTTGCTTCATAGGAAGAGTTTGGAAGTTTTTCTTCCATTTATATTTTTTGGAACACCTTCAAGAGAATAGGTGTTAACTCTTCCTATAATGTTTGGTAGAATTCCCCTGGAAAACCATCTGGCCCTGGGATCTTGTTTTTTGGGAGATTTTTGATTCCTAATTCAATTTCTTTACTGATAATGGATCTGTTCAAATTTTCTATTTCTTCCTGTTTCAGCTTTGGTAGTTCATATGTTTCTAGGAATTTGTCCATTTCTTCCAGATTGCCCATTTTATTGGTGTATAACTGTTCATAATATTCTCTTATTATTGTCTTCATTTCTGCTGTGTTGGTTGTGATCTCTCCTTTTTCATTCTTGATTTTATTTATTTGTGTCCTTTCCTTTTTCTTTTTGATCAAACTGGCTAGTGGTTTATTAATTTTGTTAATCCTTTTAAAGAACCAGTTTCTGGTTTCATTGATCTGTTCTACTGTTTTTTTGTTTTTTTGGTTTCGATAGTATTAATTTCTGCTCTAATCTTTGTTATTTCCTGTCTTCTGCTGGTTTTGAGTTTCATTTGCTGTTCTTTTTCCAGCTCTTTAAGGTGTAAGGTTGGGTTGTGTATCTGAGATCTTTCTTCCTTCATTAGGAAGGCCTGGATTGCTATATATTTTCCTCTTATGACCGGCTTTCCTGCATCCCAGAGGTTTAGGGCTGTGGTGTTATCATTTTCATTGGCTTCCATAAACTATTTAAGTTCCTCTTTAACTTCTTGGTTAACCCATTCATTTTTTAGTAGGTTGTTCTTTAGTCTCCAAGTATTTGTTACCTTTCCAAGTTTTTTCTTGTGGTTGATTTCGAGTTTCATAGCATTGTGGTCTGAAAATACACACAGTTTGATCTCGATCCTTTTATATTTGTTGAGGGCTGATTTGTGTCCCAGTATGTGGTCTATTCTGCAGAACGTCCCATGTGCACTGGAGACGAACGTATATTCCACTGCTTTAGGATGAAATGTTCTGAATATATTTGTTAAGTCCATCTGGTCCAGTGTGTCATTCAAAGCCATTGTTTCCTTGTTGATTTTTTGATTAGATGATCTGTCCACTGTTGTAAGTGGGGTGTTTAAGTTCCCTACTACTATGGTATTACTGTCAATGAGTTTCTTTTTGTTTGTGATTGATTTATGTATTTGGTGCATAAATATTTACAATTGTTAGGTCTTCTTGGTGGATAGACCCTTCAATTATGGTATAATGCCCTTCTTCATCTCTTGTTATAGTCTTTATTTTAAAGTCTAGATTGTCTGATATAAGAATGGCTACTCTGGTTTTCTTTTGTTGACTGTTAGCATGATAGATGGTTCTCCATCCCCTTACTTTCAATCTGAAGGTGTCTTTAGGTCTAAAGTGGTCTCTTATAAACAGCATATAGAGGGATCTGGTTTTCTTATCCATTCTGTTACCCTGTGTCTTTTGATTGGAGCATTTAGTCCATTGATGTTTAGAGTGAGTACTGAAAGATAGGAATTTATTGACATTATGTTGCTTGTAGAGTTGGAGTTTCTGGTGGTGTTCTCTGGTCCTTTCTAGTCTTTATTGCTTTTGGTCTTTATTTATTGTTTTTTTTTTATTTTCATCTTTTCTTCCCTCAGAGAGTCCCCGTTAAAATTTCTTGCAGGGCTGGTTTAGTGGTCACAACCTCCTTTAATTTTTGTTTGGGAAAGTTTTTATCTCTCCTTCTATTAGAATGATAGCCTTGCTGGATAAAGAATTCTTGGCTGTATATTTTTCTGATTCAGCACATTGAATATATCCTGCCACTCCTTTCTGGCCTGCCAAGTTTCTGTGGCTAGGTCTGCTGCAAACCTGATCTGTCTTCCCTTGTAGGTTAAGGATTTTTTTTTGCCCTTGCTGCTTTCATGATTCTTTCCTTGCCTGAATATTTTGTGAATTTGACTATGATATGCCTTGTTTATGGTTGGTTTTTGTTGACTCTAATGAGAGTCCTCTGTGCTTCTTGGATTTTGATGTCTGTGTCTTTCCCCAGGTTAGGAAAGTTTTCTGCTATGATTTCCTCACATAACCCTTCTACCCCTATTTCTCTCTCTTCCTCTTCTGGGACCCCTATGATTCTGATGTTGTTCCTTTTTAATGAGTCACTGATTTCTCTAATTCTTAAATCATGCTCTTTTGTCTTAATCTCCCTCTTTTTTTCTGCATCATTATCCTCCATAAGTTTGTCCTCTATATCGCTAATTCTCTGTTCTGCCTCATCCATCCTTGCCGCTGTGGCATCCATATGAGATTGCAGCTCAGTTACAGCATTTTTTATTTCATCCTGACTAGCTTTTACTTCTTTTATCTCCACAGAAAGGGATTCTAATCTATTTTCGACTCCAGCTAGTATTCTTGTTATCATGATTCTAAATTCTGGTTCAGACATTTCTTGTATCTGTGTTGGTTAAGTCCCTGGCTGTCATTTCTTTCTGCTCTTTCTTTTGGGGTGAATTCCTTCATTTTGTCATTTTTAAGGGAGAAAAGGAATTAATGAGGTAAAAAAAATTAAAATTAAAAAAAATTAAAAAGTATTAAAATCAAAAAATTAAAAGCAAACACACACACCCAAAAATCGAATAAATGATGCTAGATCCTAGGTGTGTTTTGGTCTGGGTGTTGAAAGGGGCTTGATAGGTTAGAGAAAAATGGGGAAAGAAAGAAGAAAAAAAAAGGAAATCATTTGAAAATTTGAAAAAATGAATACAATGAAATAGAATAAAATGAAACGATGGAAGTAAGATAGAATTTGAAAAAAATTACACAAAAGTAAAAAATATAGTAGAAAAAAATTAAAGAAATATTTTTAATAAAAATTGAAAATAAAAAAGTTTTTCTCTTTCTGTATTCAAGAAAAAGAAAAGAAATGTAAAAGAGAAAAAAGAAAAAAAAAGAAAGAAAATTGAATAGATGGACTGGTGAACAGACTTAAATACAACTGAAATTACTTCATTTTCCCCTAGAAGTCAAACTGTGAAGCACTTTATAGTCCATAAACTAAGCAGGTGGACAGACTTGTGTTCCTGAAGACCGAGGTTGGCCCAGTTGGGCGGGGCTTAGTGTAACGGCCCCGTTCTCCACTAGATGGTGCTGCTTAGCTTTCTGGGGTGGATTGATGTGGGGCTTGTAGGTGCATATACGCATGCACAGGAGCGGTGAAAATGGCGTCACCCAGATACCCAGTCTCTACTATCGGAATTCTGTTCTCCTCGATCAGCAATTGCGCATCTGTCCTTCGTCTTCAGCTTCCGTCCCCACTTTTACACTGTCTGTGACCAAGTCCCAGGACGAACCTCCCTCCTGAGTTTTATCTCAGATGTGGGTGTTTTTACGAGTCCCTTATTTCTGAGGGACTGCGGCTTTGACCCATTCTGCCCCTCTGTGGGAGGGTCTCACCGAGCAATGGCCAGGTGCCTGCTGCACCAGGAATATTCACAGGACCGTGCTGCTGCTGATGCCCAGAGACTGTGGCCAGGTGCCAGCCTGCCCCAGAGAAAGTTCACGTAATTGTGTAGCACCAGCGCTTCAGGGATTATGGCAAATCACAACACACATCTGGCACCACGCTTCACCCCCAGTGACCTTGTTCCAGCACCGGTGAATGTGGTTGTTCTCCCAGGTCCACTGGGGCCTTTGCCTTTGGGGGGAGTCACACAGCTTCTACCAGGTGTCCTCCCAGCAGGGGATCCAACTCTCCACATGTGGCCCAAAAACCTCTGGACTTCACTCTGCTCCTGGGGATTCGCCCTTCTCACCAGAGCACTGCCAGGTATCAAGCTGCAGAGTTTCAGACTCTGCACCCCCCCTCCCCCCATTTATAGAGTCTTAATGGAATTTAAATCCTCTCCTTTTTCCTTTCTCCCTTTTTAGTTCAGTCCCTGTGGCTGTTTCCACTTTCCCACTTTCTCTCCAGCTGCTTTTGGCGGGTGCTTTTCCTGTCTCCCCCCCCCGCCTCACCCCGCCGCCGTCTCCGTCCTCTCTCTACATGCAAAAGCACCTCCCTGCTCTCTCAGCTTCTCTCTCCCCAAGTTCACTTCTCCATGCTGCATATCTGCTAAATTCTGTGGTTCAGGTTGTCCAGATTGTTGTGTTAATCCTTAGATCAGTTTTCTAGGTGTACAGGATGGTTTAGTGTTGGTCTGGCTGTATTTCATGGACCCAAGACACACAAAAAACTTCCATGCTGTTCTGCCATCATGGCTCCTCCCTTTTCCTCCAAAAAAAATTTTTTTTAACGTTTATTCATTTTTGAGAGACAGAGAGAGACAGAGGGCAAGTTGGGGAGGAGCAGAGAGAGAGGGAGACACAGAATCCAAAGCAGGCTCCAGGCTCTGAGCTGTCAGCGTGGAGTCCGATGTGGGGCTCAAACTCATGACCCGCAAGATCATGACCTGAGCCGAAGTCAGGTGCTTATCTGACTGAGCCATTCAGGCATCCCAGTAAGGAGTTTTTTTTTTTTTTTTAAATGTTTATTTATTTTGAGAGAGACTGAGGGGGAGAGAGAGGGAGAGAGAGAGAGAGAGAGAGATAGAGAGAGAGAGAGAGAGAAAGAATTTCAAGCAGGCCTCATGCTGTCTGTGTGGAGCCCGATGCGGGGCTCGTTCCTATGAACTGTGAGATCATCACCTGAGCAGAAATCAAGAATCGGACCCTTAACTGACTGAGCCACGCAGGTGCCCCTTTAATTAGTAAGGGATTCTATGTGGAATTTGGACTGAGGTAGAAGATCAGTAAAAAGTGACAAGGTTTGTTTTTATAGCTTTCGTGGCTTTAAAGTTCTCTCTGGTGATAAGATGTCTTTTTACTTTGGTATAGGGAGGATATTTTTCATATGGGAGATTTGCTTCCTGCTTTCAAGGGGACAGAGGAAGGGCTGGGTGTCCTTGCACTGGCTGTTTCTCAAGGAGCTTTTTAAAAACAATAATCAGTATCCTTGAGTGGCACATTTTGGGGCAGCCTTCCCTTAGCCCCTACATGTTCCTGGTCTTCCCTGATTTCTGGTTGCCTTTGGCATTCCTTGGCTTGTGGCAGCACCTTTCTCTGCTTCATCTTCTCACCACATTATCTGTGAATGTGCTTCCAGTCTCTTTCTGCCTCTCTTTATAAGGACACTTGAGATGACATTTAGGGCTTATAGGGATAATCCAGGATAGTCTCTTGATTTCAAAATCTTTACATTAATAAAAGATCAGTTTAACATAATTAATTAACTTAATAATAGCTGAAATGACTCTTTAGTAAAGTTTCTTTCCAAATAAGGTCACATTCATGCGTTCTGTAGATTAGGATGTGGACTGGACATACCTCTTTGGAGGCCACTGTGCAGCCCCTACATGCTGCTAAAGAAGTTTAAAAACTTCTGATCTTAAATGATGAATGTGAAAAATGGTAAAAAAAAAAAAAAAAAAGGAAAGGTCCTCAATCTTTGGGGTTCTCTGCTAGAGGTAGAGAAAGACACTTAAGCCACAATTTGATGTTTAAATATTAGGTAGATACAACAGAACTGGAAGGTGATTTGAGCGGCGCAGAAGGGTAGCATGCACATGTGCTGGTTGCCTGCCTGAGACCCTTGGCATTGTTAGGGCTCCATCAGTGTAGACTCAACTTGCTCACTTTCACTCACAGCCCCTTTCTTTGTGTCTCAATACTGCATGTTGATGATTTTGAAGGAGGATCAGGTGGGGCTCAACCTGGATGTGGCATGGTTCTCTAACAAAACCCCGGCTTTATGGAAAGGGTAAAGGGAGTAGTTAATTATGAACTTACCCCTAGGTACACATACCTAGTGTGTAAACTCAAGCATAGCATTTATAACAAAGGTGTATGTGATATAGTTAGTGGGATCTGATCTTATTCCTCATTCAGGCTGCCCACCACAGTGGGCCACTTTGGAAAATGATATACAGCACATACCTCAAAACTACCCTGGCTAAGGGGTGAGAAAGCTGGGGTGTGTACAGTGCATGACTACTAGACATTGGGGTGGGTTGTGGGGTGGGTGTGGGTGGGGGCTGCAGGAAGGCTTTCATTCCTAGGCTCCTCTAGTCTGGAAAGATGGCTGGAAATCAAGCTGGCTTGTACAGACATGATGAGAGGAGTGGAGGGTTGAGCACCAACAACATTGGTCAGAAGGTACTGGACCCACCAGGGAAGGGTAGTGAAGCTGACTGAGAAACCAAGAGAAGAGCTTTGGGCTCTCAGAAGGAAAGTACTTTGGGAGACTTTGAGGTTTCCTGACTTGGGTGGAGCATTTTAGATAAGGGGCCCTCCAAATTCCCTCACAAAGACCATCCTGGCTTGGCTGCTACGGCTCCTGTTGTTTTCTTTTCAGAAGCTTGTGAGTCACATGCTTGGGCTTCTCCACTGTCAGCTACATGAGTGTATATCTATTTGTACTGCTACTAGGCAAGTGGCTTTGGAGAGAGGGGTGGTAGGAGTTGGGGTGTAGAGGCAGGAGGAGTTAATAATTTGGACTGGAAAATAGGAGGAGCATGGAATAAGAGCCATCTGTGATTCCTTACTTTCCTTATTGCCTCACATTCAACACCCCAGCAATATTTATATCCCAAATCTGGTGACCTCTTGCCACCTCCTTTCCTCCCCACTAGGCCTGGTGGCCATCATCTCTCACGTGGACCATTGTAATTGCCTTGTAACCACTCTTCTGCCTCTATCCTTGCCCTCCATTCTCCATGCAGCAGGCTGAGTGTGTATCTTGGGCATGTTACTGTCCTGCCTAGAACCTCAGAAAGCCTTTCTTTTCCACAGAGTAGGCAAGCCAGAGACCGGTCCATGACCAACGAGCCCCGTGTAGCTGGGCATCTGGCTGGCAGCTACCTGGCTGATTTGTTTTCCTAGCTGTCTTTTTCTCCTTTATTCTGCTTGATGATTTGGGAACATGCCAGTCTTTTTTCTCCACTGTCATTGTGTTGCTGTTTCTTCTGCTTGGAAAGTTTTTCCACCAGAGTTATATGGCTCCCTCATTCCCTCTTTCTATCTTCTTAGGACTTGGCTCCGGTGTTCCCTCCTTCCTAACCTTCCCATCTGCTCATTACTCTGTCCCTTTGCTTTTTTTTTGTTTTTTTACTTCAAAGCCCTGTGGAAATAATCTAACACCACCCAAATGAGACCAAGAAAAGGCTACTTATTTAGAGCTTTCTATAGTAAGAAAGTCAGCCACCATCCTTTGCATTTGGCAGAGACTCAAAGGCAGGCATAGGAGTGGGAAAGCATCATAGTGGAAAAAGGGTCTCACTGGAGGCTTATTGTCCTAGGGCTTATTGTAGATTGGCTAACTAGAAGTAGGGCCTTCTATGTGATTCGTCAGGGGTATATTTTTGGTTTTCCCTGGTTGGTCCTAATTTGGGAGCAAGGGTAAAAGTTAGGGAAGCTGCCAGTTATTAATCAAGTCTTGGCCGATTGTTACAAGGGTTATTGTTTGGATTCCTGGACTATTGCTAGAGATTGTGGTCTGACTTCGTACAAGTCTGACTTACAGAAGGGTGGCTTCCTGGGTTGGTTTCCTGGGCAGGTGGCTGCAGGTTGCAGGTCAGAATTCTATTTTTATATATAACCTGGCCATCAGCCTTTTGTATATTTAGTCCCTCAGCACTTTTGCCGAATGGGATACATATTTATTTTTCTAGTTATTGCCTGTCCCACAAGAGAAGGGAAGCTTGGTAAGGACAGGGATGTATTCCTGTTACTATTGCATCTCTAGCTCCTCAAACTGTACCAAGCACATGGTGGGTGCTCAGTAAATACGTATTGAATGAAAGAGTGATGATACCTGATCGTTCCTCTATTTCAGTTTCTAGAAATAAAACCATTTGGGTGAAGCTTTTGCTTTGTATCTTTTTCTCTCTTAATGGGCTGATTGCCTCTCTGGCATTTTGGTCCAGGCCAACCACCATCTGGAGGTACTTGGAGAAAAGGCCCATGTGAACAACCCTGAGTTCTGGATTTAGGGGAACAAATTCAGGTATCTGTAGGAGGTAGGCAGGTTAAAGGATGAACTAGCCTGGTGGGGTAGGAATGACAGAGAACAAGAAGCATGTGTCTTGTGGAAATATGGCTGCTTCACCTCAGCACTTACCAGTTTTAACAGGTCCAGAATACAGGCCTCCTGTTTATGGAGTTTTATGTGAATACTTTTATTTACATGTTAGCCACCACTACAAGACTATGTATTGAGACAGAGGGAGGAAGGTGGGAAAAACAAAGTGTTTTGGGGGACTGCATTCAGTCCTTGGGTGGCCAGGCTTGGCTCTGGTCTAGGTTGCCTACTCAGGTCCTCTCTGGAGGTCTCTTTAGGTCTCCCTCTCCTGCTTGGCCTGATCTTCCTCAAGATCGAGACTGGATGCTCGTGAAAAGACAGAGGGTATGAACCTCCAAGCTCCAGCCATTGGACCCTGAGAACTGGGTCTCCGCGTATGGTGTTGCCTTCCAAATGCTTTTCTTCATCAAGAGTCCTCGGTGGATTTGAGAAGGGTGATTGCATGAGGCCATTTTGGCACCAAGCTGATTGTGTAGTGTAGCCGCAGGAGCCATCTCCCTGATTAGAACTGAGATTCTCAAGCCAGATGAATTAATAATGAGGTGACAGGGAAAAGGAGAGGCTCTTACACTGCTCTTGTTTATGTTAAGAGAAGTTTTAGGTGCTTTGAGTATGGAAAAACAAGAAGAATATTTCTCTAAACATTAAATAAAACTGATTAGAACCTGGATTAATTAAGCTCCTTCTCCCAGAGTATGACTGACCCTTCAGGAAAATCCTTTTCCTAAGCACCATTTATTACCCTTTGCACAGGATTAAAAGATAAGGATTCTGGGTAATTCAGATTATAAAGTGGAAGAAGAAAGGGACCACGGAAGAGTTATTGGATGTTATCTTCACAGTTATCACTTAAGAGCCCAACAAAAATTATGTTTAAATTGGATTTTTTTTCCTGGTTCCACTTCCAAGAAAACACCAAACTGCAAGCCACCTAGGTTGATATTATTTAAGAGCTATTATCCTTGATTAAGTTTAAGCACAACAAAAAAGCTATCCGGTTTCTTCAGAAATGGGAGATAAAGTGTATTTGGGTAAGGTTAGAATTTTGCCAAATTTTGTGGTGGTAGCAAACCCCATATTTATTTGAAATTGCTTAAAATTGTATCCCCCTTCCCCAGCCCTGATTGAGCTAATTAGAACCCACAGGGAATTATGTGGGTAATGGTGGTGTGGGGGAAGAATAAATATGCAATGTAATTAGCGCCTGCTCTTTTTCTTCGAGATGCAATCTGGGAGCTCATGGGCTTGTGAAAACCTTAGAACAATAGGAGCCATTGATACTCAGGCTGCTAGGGGAGTCCATAATTATGATATAATATCTTGCCAGCTTCTTGCATGCATGAAGGTAGAATGGAATATGAGTAAATAAAAACCAGCAATTTTCTTCATCCATAATTCTTTATATTAATGGCATATTTTCTCTATTCTCTTCCTCTTTTTTCCAAAGAAGATAGAAACTTTGCTTATTTGAACATTTTATGTACTATGAAGGACTTCATCTCCATGGGAGTAAATAGGGTTTGCAGTCAGTTAAATGGAAGGTTTTCTCAATGTTGTTAGAAGTTGAAGAAAGCTATTCCACAATGCCTTCTGCCTATCACAGGCAGATTTTCTTGACTTTGCTTGCTACTGTTGTGTAAGCTCATGCTAGGTGGTAACTTGAATTTTGTCATTTATCCCTTAATTTGTTTGAACTATACTCAAACTGGGCTGACTTCATGGGCATATGACCTATGAAGTCTCTTATGGTTGCATTTAAAGCTAACATTATACAGTATAAAGATGAATAACATTCTGGGGCACCTGGGTGGCTCAGTTGGTTAAGCATCTGACTTTGGCTCAGGTCATGATCTCACGGTTCCTAGGTTCAAGCCCCGTGTCCGGCTCTGTGCTGACAGCTCAGAGCCTGGAGCCTGCTTTGGATTCTGTGTCTCCTTCTTTCTCTGTCCCTCTCCTACTCACGCTCTCTCTCCAAAATAAACATTAAAAAAATTAAAATTATATAAAAAAAAGATGAACAATATTCTTGCTAATAACTTAAATGTTTAATTTTTCTTTCTTTATTTTATTTTTTTAATGTTTTATTTTATTTTTGTGACAGAGAGAGACAGAACATGAGTGGGGGAGGGTTAGAGAGAGAGGGAGACAGAGAATCTGAAGCAGGCTCCAGGCTCTGAGCTGTCAGCACAGAGCCCGACGCGGGGCTCGAACTCACAGACGGTGAGATCGTGACCTGAGCCGAAGTCGGAAGCTCAACCGACTGAGCCACCCAGGCGCCCCTAATTTTTCTTTATTTAGAGTAACATGAAATGGCAAATAAAAGACACCATGACAAGTGAAGGGAGAGACCACAATGGAAAAAGCACCTTTAACATCACTTCTTTCCCTTAGCTTTTTAAACAAAGGGCCCTGAATTTGCATTTTGCTCTGGGCAAAATTATGTAGCTGGCTCTCTATCCAGGCACAGATAAATTGAATTCCAAGATTTATCTCACTCAGTCAACAATTCTTTACTGAGCATTTAACTCAGCACACTGCAATTCCAGGTGTAGGGGATACAAGGATAATGAAGGGGGTTGTGTCTGCTTCCTGGGCTTTGCCACCTCATATCAGAAGACATACATGCAGTCAAGTCTTGTAGATGCATATGGAATTATGACACCCAAATCTGGGAGTGGATGTGAATTCCCACTTGTGCCTGGTGATGGGAGGGGTCATGAAAGAATTCGTAGAGGTGCTATTTCAGATTGTATCTGAGTGTTCAAACTTGTAAGACACTTAAGAAACCCTCTTTCTGAAGACAAAACCAAATAATTAGAATGATCACTGCAGAAACTGGAGTCTTTCTCATCTTTTACTCCAACCTCATAGATTATGAGGAAGACCTTTCTTTTTTCAACTCTGAGGTCATTACTGTACTCTGCTTATAAGTGTCAAAAGTAGGACTGAAACTTAGGTCATCTGACTTAAATTTTATTTTAATTGAGGTATAGTTGGCATATAGTGTTACATTAGTTTTAGGTATACGGCATAGTGATTCCACAAGTCTATACATTATGATGTGCTCACCGCAATTGTAGCTACCATCTGTCACCACATGGTGCTATTATAATTACCATTGACTACATTCCCTAAGAAGTACTTTTTATGCTCATTGATGTCAAATTCTTTTCCATTGCATTCCAATGATCTATTCCACCTCAATCTTTAACTTGACAACTGTTCTTTTCTGTTGCTGATATTAAGAAATTAGGAAATGATGTAATATTTTGCAGATTTTATTTTTTTCTTTTCTTCTTTATACCAAAACTGAAGCATGGGTCTTTTAAAGAGAAAATTTTTGCGTTGCAGTTAAATTAGAGTTTGTTCTATAAAAATCAGCTTCTCCCTACCCACCATCACCCTGAGTAAGGAATACCTGTGTTTTGGAGCCAGACTCTGGTATGGAAGAAATCAGTCTTGCAGTCAGGTCTGGGTAGCATCTGAGTCTCTGTTTGAAGAGCCATACGCTTTTGGAACTCTGATTAGCTTCCTTGATCCTTAGTTTCCTCATCTGTACGATGGGGATAGTACCAATTGCTTCACAGTGATATTGGAGGGCTTAATGGAATGGGTTTGTAGAGGACCCAAGAGAAACTGGTTGCTTACTGAATGTTATTTCCTTCTCTGAAAGACACTTTTTCCATCTTCTTCCCACTTCTTTTAAGGCATTTGCCTCATAAAATTGCTCATTATATACATGGCTATTTTAGCAGTGTTGGTTCCTTGTGAAATTTCTGTTGCTTTTAACCTATTAACATAAATGTATAAGGAGAAAAACATGACTCTTCAATTTCAACATTTTCTTTCTGTGTTCACTTTCTATCTCAGTGATGAGATCCTAGAATATTAAGAGTTTTGGCAGAGGTATCAGAGTCAATGTGAATAATTTTTAAATGATAAGGCACTTTGGAGATTATCATAATAGCTGACATTTCAAGAATGCTTTGTCCTGGGCAAGGTACCACTCTGAGCACTTTACATGCATTAATTTGGTTATATCTTATAAAAAGTCTCTGAGTGAAGTCTGATGTTCTTTCCATTTCACAGATAAGGAACAGAAGCAAGAAGTGAAGTAACTTATCCAGGGTCACCTTGGCTGGTCCAGGACCCATACCCTAAGCATTATGCTAAACTGCCTTAATTATGATATATTCCAGACTCCCAGTTGTACAGATGTTTCAGATCTGCAAAGAATAATTGACTTACCCATGGTCATCTAGCAGCTTAAAGGCAGGGATAGGACTGGAACCCCAGGATCCTGAACACTGGGATCCTGACTCCCCAGTGCAAGGTTCTGTCTACTCCCCCCAGAATTACTGGCAGGATAGGCTTAGAAGAGGCTCAAACTGGGAATGAACTGAGCTAGATTTCTATTCCTGTGCCTTTCATTAAAGATGTATGATTTTTTATAATTCGTTCCTTTAACAGTAATTGCTATGTTTTGTCTTTCAGGAACCTGGGCAGCAAGAGATAAGCCAATATATCTGCCTGTTGAGCCTACAGTTAAAAATAATTATAGAGAACATGGTGATGCTTCAGAAACTGTCAGGTGATACAATATTTTAAAATCATACTTTTTAATGTTATTCACTTGTTTGGAGGAAACACCTATCTACTGGTGGAACAGAGAAAAGAGGGGGAAAGAAAAGCCAAACATTGTTCACTTATTTCTTTCATGGAAAGTACTTGACCATTATCATATAAAGGTAGACACAGATGAAATTTGGATTGTAGGTTAACCAAAATTATTTATTGACTATGCTTATTCTTTTCCAAAAAACAATTTTGTGTGTGCAATGCAATTAGTAAACCAGTTTAGCAATTATAATGTGGCCCTAAGGATGAAGAGAAAGCAAAGATACCAGACGTACGGGTCTATGCTGTTGCTGTGGCTCAACAGAACCTTGTGTCTGAGCTTCCTGGCCATCATTCTTACTCATCAGAAAGGAATAGTGCTGTGATGCTTACAGGAGGCAAAGCTTATTTGAATGAAATTCAAAAAGCAGTTTTTGCCAAAGAGCATGATATGGGCAATATTAACTAGTAACAGGACAGCTCCTACATTAGTAGTCAAAGTCCTCCAGAGAAACAGAACCAACAGGAGACCTCCCTCTCCCTTTCTGTCTCCCTCCCTCTCCCTTCCTCCCTTGGTCCTCCCTCCCCTCCTGTCCCATCTCTACCTCTGTCAAATTTATTATAAGGAATTGGCTCATGTGATTATGGAGGCTGACAAGTCCCAGTTCTGCAATCAGCATGCTGGAGACCCAGAAGAGCTGGTGGTGTAGTGGGGTTTGAGTTTGAGGCCTGAGAGCCAGAAGAGCTGATGGTGTGAGTTCCAGCCCAAGTTTGAAGGCAGGAGATTTATGTCCCAGCTCTGGTGATGCTCAGAGAGGGAGAGAGAGGATTCTCCTTTACTCAGCCCTTTCTGTTCTATTCATGCCCCCAGTGGGATTGGATGAGGCTCATCCACACTGGAGAGGGTGTTCTGTTTTACTTAATCTAATGATTCGAATGCTAATCTTATCTAGGAACACCCTCACAGACACACCCAGAATAATGTTCAACCAAATACCTGGGCACCTTATAGCCTAGTCAAGGTGACGTAAAGTTAACCACCACAATCTCCCTCTTTTTCAAACATAATCTTCTGTTGTTCTCTAATTCAGACACAGATTTGAATCAGGAATTCATACTAGTAAAAATCTATATTACATCAGGAGTTCAAGTTTGTAATTTACTTATGAACAGTCAGTGAGGGACAATGAGACTGTTTTGGTTAACACAAAATATGCAGTAAGGGGTTATTGATAGCAGTTCCAATCTTACATTAGCCTCACTTCCCCAAATCCCAATCATGCCCACTGTGATTTGGTTGCACAATACTGGGATGAATTTGCAGATAATTAGCTATAAAATGTAACTGTTTTTGGTAGCTTGCCTTTGTGTAACAGAATACATTCTCATTAAACTCATTTGGAAGCTGGAAAGAAGAAGAGTAGGAAGTGTTTGTTTCAACATTAAATCAATGATGATACAAGTTCTCGTTTGACTTATAACAGCCAGGGAAAAGCAGGACTTAGAACAAGCTGTAGAGAGACTCCATTATTTCTGGTCATGGCGCGGCTCTTGTGGTTGGGTCTAGATCTGAGGAGATGAACCTGGCTGGCCTGGTGTTTCGGTGGAGTACGTGCAGACTACAGACACCCTAGATTTCCTCTTGTGCCATTTTTTATTCCACAGGTCTTCATTTTAAAAAAGTGTAGTGTAAAGCTATGTACTTTCTGATTAATAACATATGTACTACTATTAATAGTTAATTATTTAAGTACTACTTACATGTTCTGGGTACCTTTTTGAGAGGTGATGCCTCTCTACACACACACACACACACACACACACACACACACACACGTTTTCTAGGACTGCTATCACAAAGGACCACAAATTTGGATGGTTTAACAACAGAAACTTATTTTCTCACAGTTTAAAGGCCAGAAGTCTGAACCAAAGTGATGACAGGGTTGATTCCTTCTAAGGGCTGTGGGAGAATCTGTTCCAGGCTTCCCTCCTTGGCATGTAGATGGCTGTCTTCTCCCTGTGTCTTCACATGTCTGTGTCCAAATTTCTTCTTCTTATAAGTCATACAGGACAAGAGCCCATCCTAATGACTCCATTTTAATTTGATCACCTCTGTAAAAACCCATTCTCCCAATAAGTTCACATTCTGGGGTCCTGGGGGTTAGGACTTCAGTGTGTGAATTTTGCAGCAGCACAGTTCAACCTGTAACTACATGTTTAGCTATGCATATAGTTATATAAGTATAGGTATATCTATGTATACATATTGTATAGACAATACATATATATGTGTATTTATGTGCATGTGTGTGCATGAGTGGTATGCACACACATGCACATAAATTCATTTAATCCTCAAAACAAGCCTATGAGGTAGATACTGTGATTATTACCCTTTTAAATCTGAGGGACTTGAGGCACAAAGCCTAGTACCCCACATCTACCAACTTCAGGGGTCAAGATTTGAACCCAGGGCTCTGAATCCTAAGACTATGCCCACATTGCTACGTATACAATAGTGAGTTTTCTTGGGATCACAAGGTAACATATTGATAGACTTTAAATGGTTAAAATTAGGGACTTATTCTCTTGAGCTTTTATTTTTATTTTTTTTTTAAGTTTATTTATTTATTTTGAGAGAGAGAGAGAGAGAGAGAGAGAAAGAAAGAGAGGCAGAGAGAAAATCCCAAGCAGACTCTGCACTGTCAGCACAGAGCCTGACGTGGGACTCATTCTCATGAACTGAGAGTTCATGACCTGAGCTAAAATCAAGAGTTGGATGCTTGGGGTGCCTGGGTGGCTCAGTCGGTTGATCGTCTGACTTCAGCTCAGGTCATGATCTCACAGCTCGTGGGTTTAAGCCCCTCGTTGGGCTCTGTGCTGACAGCTTGGAGCCTGGAGCCTGCTTCGGATTCTGTGTCTCCCTCTTTCTACCCCTAGCCCACTCTCGTTCTGTCTCCATCTCTCTCAAAAATAAATAAACATAAAAAAAATAAAAACAACAACAAAAAAGAGTTGCATGCTTAACCAATAGAGACACCCAGGTGCCCCTTATTCTCTTGAGTTTTTTTAAAAACTACAGGGCGCCTGGGTGGCTTAGTTGGTTAAGTGTCCAGATTCGGCTCAAGTCATGATCTCGCAGTTCATGGGTTTAAGCTGCACATCAGGCTCCTTGCTGACAGCTCAGAGCCTGGAACCCGCTTTGGATTCTGTGTGTTCCTCTCTATCTGCCCCTCCCCCACTCACACTGTGTCTCTGTCTCTCAAAAATAATAAATAAATGTTAAAAATATTTAAAAACTACTGAGTGGTGAAAAATTGTAAAATCATCACTGAAAGAAAATTCCACACCACGCCAGAAGCAGAATTTGGTTTGGAAAACCTTGAGTAAGTGAGATGCTTGTTTGAAGTTGGTGAAGGTTTGCAGCCAGCAGTAGCCTGTGAGACATCTGGGCTGGGGCTCTGTTGCTCTGTCTCACTCGCCTGGCCTCCACTTCAGCTGGCTCTCTTGTACATGCGCAACACCAGGTATATCTGAAAGTAAAAGCCAGTAAGTAGGAATGGCTGACCCAAAGTGTGAAGATCGCTTTTGGGACATGGTGGGGTCATGGGGTGAGGAAATGTGGACCTCACCTACCCGTGGTGTGGGATTGTGGACAGAGGTCTGATCAAAGGTCTTCTCTTCCTATCCTTCCATCAGTGTGCAAGTCCTCCCTCAAAAGACCATCCAGATGGTGTGGCCAGAGGAGCAAGCCCCTGGGGGTGTGACACTTTGGGCCATAATCAACTTCCCAGTTGTCCTTTTGACCCAGGACAAACTATGCAGCCTCGTTGTTTTTCAGTTTCCTCATGTTGAAAATGATACTTGTTGACTAACCCATCTTTGTATTGACAGGTCTTTGTTAAGGACCTAACGTGTGGGAGGGGTTGTGGGCACAGAAGTCTAGAGTACAGGGGGTCTGGTGGTGAAGAGCATGGTCTCTGGAGCCAGCTCTCCTGAGTTCAGAATTCAAGTCTCAGCACAGCAGCTGACAGGCTGCCACCTCTGCAAGTTACTGAATTGCTCTGTGCCTCAGTTTCCTCATCTTTGAAACAGGAATCATATTAAAAGCCTCATTGGGTTGTTAAGAGAACTTAAGTCAATGTTTGTAAAGATTTAGAGCTGAGATTGGTACATACATGCTATATGCTTATTAAATAATCAACCATCTCTGGCTTTAAAGAATTTACCTTGTTGTTCGGTTGGAAAAATGGATACGGATACAATGAGATATAATTGCTAAACCAGCACTGTAATGTTATGGGAAGGGGTGTGAGTTGGCAGTCTGGAAGAGTCAGGGGATAAGAGTTTCAGAGGACAAAGAGGAGAAAATTGTTGGGTGCTCACTGTGTACCAGGCACTGAACTAAGGACTTTGCATGCATTTCCTCTTAATCTTCAAAAAAAATGTGGTCAGGATAGTGACAGGACTGCTGTTTCGGGCCACGCTCTGGTGTTTTAAAGGATCTTGAACCAGAGGCTCACACCACCCCTCCTGGGATTGGCGGGGCCTTGACAGGTGCCTTGCTGCACTGCTTATTTGGATTTTGTTCATCACTTCAGCACTAATCTAGTGTCAATATTTTACAGAGTGATTTGATTGTACTTTGCTCCCAAGGCTTTATTTTTTAAATTTTTTTTTTCAACGTTTATTTATTTTTGGGACAGAGAGAGACAGAGCATGAACGGGGGAGGGGCAGAGAGAGAGGGAGACACAGAATCGGAAACAGGCTCCAGGCTCCGAGCCATCAGCCCAGAGCCTGACGCGGGGCTCGAACTCACGGACCGCGAGATCGTGACCTGGCTGAAGTCAGACGCTTAACCGACTGCGCCACCCAGGCGCCCCGCTCCCAAGGCTTTAAAAGAGCATATTTTTTTTTTTTAATTTTTTTTTTCAACGTTTATTTATTTTTGGGACAGAGAGAGACAGAGCATGAACGGGGGAGGGGCAGAGAGAGAGGGAGACACAGAAATCGGAAACAGGCTCCAGGCTCCGAGCCATCAGCCCAGAGCCCGACGCGGGGCTCGAACCCACGGACCGCGAGATCATGACCTGGCTGAAGTCAGACGCTTAACCGACTGCGCCACCCAGGCGCCCCTAAAAGAGCATATTTTTAAAAAATTAATAAATAAATGTTTGACTCTGTGTTAATCACACTTGATGCTGATAGTGTTTTACTTGAGGAGCGAGAATGATGCTCTGTGTTCATGGATTTCTGAAATCAATTATGCTTTTGTTAATTGAATTTTGTTCCCCCTCTTGTGGTCTTCCCTTAACACAGAAAATAAAATCTGGGGTTAAGCCTTTCCATCTGATGGATGGCACTCAGGGCAATACAAGCATCTTTCACGAGTCTACTTTGTTTTTCCAGAAGTCTCTGAGTGGCCATTACATAAGTCTAAGGGACCCAGGGTCAGCTTCTATTTATGTGACAGATTCCTCATGTTTGTTTATTTCACCTGAAAATCTAACCCTGCGGAAATGTTTCAGGATGTTGACCTTTAAACACTATGAATAAACTCATGCTTCTTTTCCACGCTTAACAACAAAAACAACTACCACAATTACAACAATAGGTGCTATTCACTTAATGTTTGATATATTACAGGCACCCTGTTAAGGTCCTTTCATGCATAATATCATTTAATTCTCCCACTAACCCTCTGAGCTAGGTGGTTTCTAATCTCTATTTACAGATGAGGACACTGAGTCTTAAGGAAGGTAAAGATGTACAGACTCACATGGCTAGATACTGGTGGGGAGAGTATTCCAACCCGGTCCTTCCTTCTCTGAAGTCAAATCACTCCATGTGCTTTAAATGCAGATCTAGCAGTGAGTGGTCCTACCTTCTCAGATAATTCACAAAGCACAATGCTGTGTGTTTGAGGTCCTCAAAGCAACGGAGGCAGACCTGGTCTTGGCTCAGAAGCTTTAGAACATTGATGAAGATGGCCAGAACTAGTGTGCCCATCGCACAGTGACACCACACAACGTGATCCTCTAAATGGCCAGTGAGGCTTGGGGTCTTTAATGTTGTACAGCAGGAGGAATCACCTGAAACCACTAATTCTTACAAAGCCTTCCTGCTCAATAATTCATCCCAGGTGCCTCATGCCTCCAAATTTTTGCCTGATTTTTCCCATTTTTTTCCGTTTTAATTCCAATTGTTTCTCATGCTGGGAAACCCCTCCCTCAGTCTTGGACAACTGAGGGCTGGTGCTTACAAGAGTTCAAAATCACCAACCTGGTTTTTTACCTCTCATTTCAATCTAGTCTTCTATGTAGAGAACTCTGTCAGTTCCAGGCCAGCTGGCTAAAAGCTGCCTCCTGACAGTGGCTGTCCTTGACCAAATGGCAGCCAGGTTCCTCTGATCCCTCTTCTCCACTAGGCCTCATCCTTGGTCTATAAAGACTTGAACAAACACTAGCATAGTTTCTAACAACTTAAGATTGCATCCCTAGGATGACCCTAGCCCCCTTAAAGTGCTTGCCTGAGAAAACTCAAGGATGGTAAAAGAATTTAACAGTCAGCACCTGAAGACAGGGTCCCTGTTTCTCAGTCTCAGTGGGAGGCTAGGAGCCTGACTTTAATGAGCACCAGATAGCAAACCCAGATGGGTTTCACATGGACCAACCACTTCCTGCCTTTTGTCATTTTTCATTTCTGGACTCTACTGAGCCCCCATTTGTTCCCTCCCTATTCCCTTACCCTTCTTTCAAATGCCCAGTCATCTTTGTATAAATTAAAGTTGAGTTCAGTTCATGCTAGACTCTTTTGCGTATTCCAATAGGATATTACTGATTATAATCTGTTCTTACCACTTTAATTATCTGGCTTTGTTTATCTTTGGCACCTTCTCTGTTCTGTGTTGCCCCCAATCTTGCCGCTTCCCCTACCCCGTGCACACAGGATCTTTCTCCTAAAGTTCTGCTTAATCTCCATGGGCCTGCAGTGTTTCCCTCACTTCTGCTCGTCTCACTTCAGCTCTTGATGACCTTCTTCCTCTGATCTCCTATGGCACTTGGATTTGGCAATTCTCCCTGGAGAAATAAGATATGCTATCTCATATTGCTTTCTGTGCAGAGATCCTATTTCTACATCTGGTTTTGAGTCTCTTGAGAGGAAGAACAGAGTCTTATGCCTTTTTGTGTATCCCAGGCCTCAAGAAGGCTTGCACAATGGGCAAACAAAAGTGTGTGTTGTCAGTGATGGCTTAGAATAGGCAACTATTCAGTTCTTGCATTACCTACCTTCCCTTAGAAAACAATGGCTCTGTTTTTTTGAACAACTTGGTCTGTTGGAAGAGACATACAGATACACATATATAATTTACTTCTTGGATGGCCAGTGTAATGAAGTAGCTAAGAGCCTAGCCATTGGAGCCACATTGGCCTAGAATTCCTTGCTCTTAATTCACCTTAAAAAATCATGGACATGTTTATATCCCTTCTCTGAGCCTCATTTCATCAGTTATAAAACAAGCATGTCATGTTTCTCACGGGGTGATTGTGGTCATGAGGATTGTCATAACAGTAGCTGATTCATAGTAAGTACCAGTAAATGGAGACAATGAAAAACATACATCAACCACACAAAACATATCAGGGGTAGATAAACACCTGTGGAGTTGGAGGGGAAGTAAGGAAAGGGGTAGGATAGAAGCTGTAGCAATTGGGGTACCTGGAGCTTTGGTTCAGGAGATCTGGAAAGACTTTTTAGAAGAAGGGGTGGAAAAAGAAAAGGAATATGTATTTTTTAAGTATATTTATTTATTTTGAGAGAGGGAGAGAGATAGCGAGTGAGCAGGGGAGGAGAAGAGAAGGAGAGAGGGAGAGAGGGAGAATCCCAAATAGGCTCCACACCAGCAGCATGGAAACTGACATGGGGCTTAAACTCATGAACCATGAGATCATGACCTGAGCTAAAACCAAGAGTCAGACACTTAACTGACTGAGCCACCCAGGCACTCCAAGAATGTCTTTTATTTATTATGCTTCTATCTTGTGCGCTAGATATTTTGTACATTGCAATTACTTGAATTCTCGGAACAATGATGTAAGATGTGTATTTTCCCATAATTTATTGATATTGATACTTTCCTGTGGTCACAGAATTTATAAGTGGCAGAGCTGAGATGAACCGAAGACTCTCTCATACCAGAGCCATGTTTTTCCCAGTTTGCTAACCTCCTTTCTTTACGCAGGTACAAGTATCTGGGTATGAACTGTAAGAAAGAAACTTTGAACTTTCTTGCATAATGATAGAAGGATCAGTCAAACAATTGTATGTAAGAAGTATTAAATATATACCCAGCACTGGAACACCTAAAAACATAAAGCAAATATTAATGAACATAAAGAGAGAAATTGATGGTAATACAATAATAGTAAGGTACTTTAACAGCCCATTTACATCAGTGGATAGATCATCCAGACAGAAAATCAACAAGAAAACACTATCCTTGAATGACACATTTAACCCAATGGATATAACAGATATAGACAGCACATTCTATCTGAAAACAATAGGAGACACATTATTTCCAAGAGAACACAGAACATTCTCCACACTTGGTTACGTATTAGACCACAAAATAAGCATCAATAAATTTGATAAGATTAAAATCATACCATACATTTTTCCTGATCACAGCAGTATGAAACTAGAAATAAATCACAAGAAAAAAATTTGGAAAAATACAAACATGTGGAGGCCCAACAATATGATACTAAGCAACCAGTGAGTCAGTGAAGCATTCAAAGAAGAAATAAAAAAAAAAAATACCCAGAGACAAATGAAGTTAAAGCACAATGGTCCGAAATATTTGGGACACAGTGAAAGTAGTTCTAAGAGGGAAATATATAGTGATACAGGTCAACCTCAAGAAATAAGAAAAAGGTCAAATAAGCAATTTAATATCACACCTAAAGGAGCTAGAAAAGAAGAACAACAAAGCCCAGGGTGAGAAGGAAGAAAATAATAAAGATCAGAGCAGAAATAAATGATATAGAGACTAGAAAAACTATAGAAAAAAACAAGTGAAACCAAGAGCTGGTTCTCTGAAAAGATAAACAAAAGTGATAAGCCCTTAGCTAGACTCATCAAGGAAAAGAAAGAATTCAAATAAAATCAGAAATGAGAGAGGAGAAATACAACTGACCCCATAGAAATATAAAGGATTATAGGAGAATACTATAAAAAAAATATTATGCTAACAAATGGCCCAAGCAAGAAACATAGAAAAATCCCTCTAAACACATAAGCTAAAACTGAATCAGGGAAAAATAGAAAATCTGAATAGACCAATTACAAGTATTGAAATTGATTGTCAAAACAACTACCAAAAAATAAAACTCCAGGACTAGATGGATTCATAGGGGAATTCTACCAGAATTTAAAAAAGGGTTAATATCTATTCTCCTCAAACTCTTCCAAAAAATAGAAGAGGAAGGAAAGCTTCCAAATACATTCAGTGAGGCCAGCAATACCTTGATACCAAGACCAGACAAAGACACCACAAAAAAAAAAAGAAAAGGCCACTAGTCCTTATGAATGTAGATACAAATGTTCTCAACAAAATACTAGGGAACTGCATTAAACTATACATTAAAAGGATCATATACCATGTTCAAGTGGGATTTATTCCAAGGATGCAAGGGGAATTCAATATTCACTAATCAATCAACCTGATACACTACATCAACAAAAGGAAGGATAAACATCATATTATCATCTCAATAGATGAAGAAAAAGCATTGGACAAAATTCAACATTTATTCATGATAAAAATTCTCAAAATGGGGTAAGAGGGAATATACTATTACATAATAAAGGCCATATATGACAGATTCATAGCTAACTTCATATTCAGTGATGCAAAAGTGAGAGATTTCCCTCTAAGATCAGGAACAAGGCAAGGATGTCCCTTCTTACCACTTTTATTCAGAATAGTATTGGATTTCCTAGTCACAGCAATAAGACAAGCAAAAGAAATAAGAGGCATCCATATTGCTAAAGAAGAAGTAAAACTTTCACTATTTGTAGATGACATGGTACTATATGTAGAAAACCCCAAAGACACCACTGAAAACTACCCAAAGTAATAAATGAATTCAGTGAAGTTGCAGGATACAAAATTTATACTTTGGTAGCATTCTTACATACTGATAATGAAGTAACAGAAAGGGAAATTAAGAAAACACCATTTACAATTGGACCAAAAATAATAAAATACCTAGGAATAAACTTAACCAAAGAGTTGAAAAGCCTGTACTCTGAAAACTATAAAACACTCATGAAATAAATTGAATAAAACACAAACAAGTGGAAAGATATGTGATGCTATAAAACACTCATGAAATAAATTGAATAAAACACAAACAAGTGGAAAGAAGTTGGACCCTTGACCCGTGATGCTCATGGATTGAAAGAATTTATATGGTTAAAATGTCCATACTACCCAAAGCAATCTACAAATCCAGTGAAATCCCTATCAAAATACAAATAGCATTTTTCACAAAACTAGAACGAATAATACTAAAAGTCTTATGGGACCACAAAAGACCCCAAGTAGCCAAAGGAATCTTGAGGAAGAAAAACAAAGCTGGAGGTATCACAATTCCAGATTTCAAGATATACTAAAAAGCTGTAATAATGAAAATAGTATGGTACTGGCACAAAAATAGATGCACAGATCAATGGGACAGAATAGAAAGCACAGAAATAAACCTAAGATTATATAGTCAATTAATCTATGACAAAAGAAGCAAGAATATACAATGGGGAAAAGATGGTCTCTTCAATAAATGATGTTGGGAAAACTAGACAGCAGCATGTAAAGGGACCACTTTTTTTTTTTTAATTTTTTTTTTTCAACGTTTATTTATTTTTGGGACAGAGAGAGACAGAGCATGAACGGGGGAGGGGCAGAGAGAGAGGGAGACACAGAATCGGAAACAGGCTCCAGGCTCCGAGCCATCAGCCCAGAGCCCGACGCGGGGCTCGAACTCCCGGACCGCGAGATCGTGACCTGGCTGAAGTCGGACGCTTAACCGACTGCGCCACCCAGGCACCCCAGGGACCACTTTTTAACACCATACACAAAAACCTCAAATTGTATTAAAAACCTAAATGTGAGACCAAAACATAAAAATTCTTTGTTTTTATGAGCACACAGGTAGTAATTTTTCTGGCATTGGCCATAGCAACATTTTTCTAGATATGTCTGCTGAGGCAAGGGAACAAAAAGCAAAAATAAACTATTGGGACTATATCAAAATAAAAAGCTTTTCCACAGTGAAGGAAAATATCAACAAAATGAAAAGGTAACCTACTGACTAGGAGAAGATATTTTCAGATTATAATAAGGGATTAATATCCAAAATAAATAATTTATACAACTCAATGCCTAAAAATCCAATTAAAAATGGGCAGAAGATCTGGATATTATTCCATAGAAGACATACATATGGCCAGCAGACACATGAAAGAAAAGATGCTCAACATTGCTAATCATCAGGGAAATGCAGTTCAAAACTACAATGAGATATGACCTTATACTGTCAGAGTGGCTAAAATAAGAAAAGAAATTAGAATGTGGGAAAACAAAACAAAACATTTGTGCATTGTTGGTGGTAAGGCAAACTGGTTTCAACCACTGTGGAAAACAGTATGGAGGTTCCTCAAGGAATTAAAAATAGGAATACCATATGATCCAATAATTACACTATTGGTTATTTATCCAAAGAATATGAAAACACTAATTTGAAAAGATATATGCACCCCTGTTTATTGCATCGTCATTTATGATAACCAAGATATGGAAGCAACCTAAGTATCCTTGACAGACCAATGTATATTTACATACATACTCCACATTTTCCTTATATTTTCCATATATATATTCACATATAAATGTGTGACTATTACACAGCCACAACAAAGGATGAGATAGTGTCATTTGAGACAACATGGATGGACCTAGAGGGTATTATGCTAAGTGAAATAAGTTACATTGATGAAGACAAATACCATATGATTTCACTCATATGTGGAATCTAAAAAAGAAAATAATAAACAGAAAAAAAAGCAGAATCAGATTTATAAATATAGAGAACAAAGTGATGATTGCTAGAGGAGAGGGGGGATGGAGATGGGCCAAGTAGATTAAGGGGAGTGGGAGATAGTCTTCCAGTTATAGAATGAGTAAGTTATGGGGATAAAAGGCACAGCATAAGGAAGATAGTCAATGATATTATAATAGTGATACATTGGGACATATGGGAGCTAAACTTATGGTGAAAATAGCATAGTGTATAAATTTGTTGAATCACCATATTGTACACCTGAAACAAATGTAACATTATGTTTCAGCTGTACTCAAAAACAAAACAACCCTGAACTTTGCAGCTGCAAACAGTTGCTCTTTCTGCTCTGCTTAAAAACTCTGTGTAGGGATGGATTAAAACACTGGCAGGGCTCCTAAGTGGCTCATTTGGTTAAGTGTCTGACTTCGGCTCAGGTCATAATCACGCAGTCCATGAGTTTGAGCCCCACATTAAGTTCTATGCTACAGTTTAGAGCCTGGATCCTGCTTTGGATTCTGTGTTTCCTTCTTTCTCTGCCCCTCCCTCACTCTCCCCCTCTTTTTTAAAAATTGTATTTGTTTGTTTATCTGTTATGTTTATTTTTGAGAGAGCAAGTGAGCATGTGCCTGAGTGGGCGACGGGGCAAAGAGAGAGGGAGACACAGAATCCAAGCAGACTCCAGGCTCTGAGATGTCAGCACAGAGCCCAACATGGGGCTCGAACTCATGAACCATGAGATCATGACCTGAGCTGAAGTTGGACCCTTGACTGACTGAGCCACCCAGGTGCTCCCCGCCTCTCAAAAAGAAATAAACCTAAAAAAAACAATTAAAAAACAACAACACTGGCTTCACGTGGAAAGTTCCTCTAACTTACTTGCTTTGAACACACTGGCTTGTGCAAATACAGAATATTTTTAACTGTAAAGAACACAGTTTCCACCTAAAGTGGTTTAAACAGCCAGGAAATTTACTATTTCTTATAATGGAGGACAGGAGGTTGGGCAAGCTCTAGGCACAGTATCCTAATCTGGGAGCCCATGGCTCTATCTCTGCAAGTCTTCATGCTCCCCCTGCTTACCCTTATCAGTGTGGACACCCCGCAGAGTTTAGGGAGGGCTGCTGTTTACAGCCGGGACTAGTGACTTCTTTTTTAAAAATTTCTTTTTAATTTTTAAAAATTTACATCCAAATTAATTACCATATAGTGCAACAATGATTTCAGGAGTGGATTCCTTAATGCCCCTTCCCCATTTACACCATCCCCCCTCCCACAACCCCTCTAGTAACCCTCAGTTTGTTCTCCATATTTATGAGTCTCTTCTGTTTTGTCCTCCTCCCTGTCTTTATATTTTTGTTTCCCTTCCCTTATGTTCATCTGTTTTGTCTCTTCAAGTCCTCATATGAGTGAAGTCATATGATTTTTGTCTTTCTTTGACTAATTTCACTTAGCATAATACCCTCCAGTTCTACCCACGTAGTTGCAAATGGCAAGATTTCATTCTTTTTGATTGCCGAGTAATACCCCATTGTGTGTGTGTGTGTGTGTATATATATATATATATATATATATATATATATATATACCACATCTTCTTTATCCGTTCATCATGGATGGACACTTGGGCTCATTCCATACTTTGGCTATTGTTGATAGTGCTGCTGTAAACATTGGGGTGCATGTGTGCCTTTGAAACAGCACACCTGTATCCCTTGGAAGAATACCTAGTAGTGCAATTGCTGGGTCATAGGGTAGTTCATTTTTTAAAATCTTTTTTTAATGTTTTTATTTATTTTTGAGACAGAGAGAGACAGCATGAGCAGGGGAGGGGCAGAGACAGGGGGAGAGACAGAATCCAAAGCAGGCTCCAGGCTCTGAGCTGTCAGCACAGAGCCCAACACGGAGCTCGAACCCATGAACTGTGAGATCATGACCCTGAGCTGAAGTCGGATGCTTAGCCAACTAAGCCACCCAGGTGCCCTGAGTTCTGTTTTTTTGAGGAACCTCCATACTGTTTTCTGGAGTGGCTGCACCAGCTTGCATTCCCACCAACAATGCAAAAGAGATCCTCTTTCTCCGCATCCCCGCCAACATCTCTTGTTGCCTAAGTTGTTACTGTTAGCCATTCTGACAGGTGTAAGGTGGACTAGTGACTTCTTTGTTCTGTGTGTTCTTTGTTCTGTTTATAATGAGCTTATCAATTATTTGTATTTAATTCTCTTCTTTCTTTTAATTTCTTTTGTTTATAATGAGCTTATCAATTATTTGTATTTAATTCTTTGCTTTGAAAGTGCTCATGGTGGCTTGACACCAGTGTGTTCTGCCCAATTACTTTAACCTTTCCCCCAGAAATCTTGTTTGCGCTATTGATTTGGACTATCAGTGCAGAGTCTGAAATAATAAGGTTTTGGTCTATTCCTGATTTTTCAAGGAAGATTGAAATCTTATGTGTTCATCAGATCGATTTTTTTATTGGACACATAAAAGGGTGTTTGGTCTTTGGGTGCTAGTTACTTGCAAAATCAGCTGGAAAGAAGAGGGTTTTTTTTTTTTGTTATTTTGCTATTATTGTTTTTTTAAGGACAAACGTGGAACTATATCACTAGGGTATATTAAATGGAAGTGTAGAGGGATAGTTTTGCACAACGTGGATGTGAATAGTCAAATCAGTCCAGGGAAATAAGCTGTCTAAATGCTGGCAGTGTGGCCAAGTAGATGGATCATTGGATCACAAGAGAACCTAAGTTTTGCTCCTTGTTTTGTACTAGCTGGCTGGTGACCTTGGACAAGTCACTTAACCGCTCTGAGCCTTAGCTTATCTAGGGTTTCACTAGGCCAACAGAGGCAAACACTCATAGCCACAGGGAAGACAGAAAATACATGTGAATAAAGAGACCTTGAAACAAAAGCAAGACATAACAAAACAATAAAACAGAAAATCAAATCTCAACTTTAATGTGAGGCTGTTGGGCAATGGAGGATGGTGGGGACCGTGGCACAGCATAGCCCCCATCTAAAAAGAACAGCCACTATTTAGTTTCAAGCTGAATACAGGCCTCATGTGACCAGATACTCTAATTTTTATTTCTTAAAGAAAAGCTGAAAAATCAAGATTTTATGCAAAATCTTTTCTTTATTTTGAATGAACATTTTTAAATATTGGATGAAACAATAAACCTGTGTGGAACAATACTCTGTAAGCAAAGTGAATTTTTCCCCTGGGCTAAATTTAGCCTGGGCTCGCTAATTTGCAGTATCTAGATGAGATGATTTCAGAAATCTGTTTCAGGTACAGAATGCTTTGTCTCTGTGAGTTCAATGTAGAATATCTCTTCACGGTCACACCAACTTTGAGCTAGAAGCGGTCCTAGCTGGTGTCTAGGCTGCTTCTCATGTACCATACCTTGGCAGTTGTTACCGACCCTCTTTAGCTGTTCCACAAGACAGACTGTTCTGAATGGGATTCTGTATGAAACTCTTTCTTGTGTTGAGAAGAAACTCATTGTGTAACAACTAGAGAAGTTGTTCTCTCTGGTTCAAGTTCTGTCATCTGGAGCAACACAGAACATATCTTTGGTGTCTTGGAGCTTTAGTCCTGGGTGAGCCTGCTTCCATTCACTAACACACACCAGACAGCTGTTTCCTGGGCAGAGTCAGGCTCTGAAAGATCTGAAAGATCTTCTAAGAGTACAGAACCCTGTATGAGCTAGAGATGTTTTCCTAAAAGGGAATGCAAATGGAACCCCGCCTATCGTTGCTGTGTGCTGTGGGTGGAACAAAATTTGAATGTTTCATGGCTGAGCCAGTTTCTTCATTTGGGGAGAGGGGATGGAGCTGGGAGGTATGGACTGAAAAGCCACGGGCAGCCTGTGGGGTGGCATGAAGGGGGTTGGGTAGGACATGTCTCCTTCAGAGGCTCACTGTTGGGAGATTTTTTGTTTTCTCAGTTGGGTCCACCTGGGGTGTAATTTTATCCCAGAAGGGTAGTACTATAACCTGTTTCCACTTCTTACTTCATTACATAACTTTAGGATACTTTCTTATTACACAGGACTGACCTAGAATAACACTTTTTCCCATGTAGTTTCTTGCCAGGCTCTTTTTATTTTATTTTATTTTATTTTATTTTATTTTATTTTATTTTATTTTATTTTATTTTATTTTATTTTATTTTATTTTATTTTATTTTATTTTATTGTTATTTTATCTTATTATTTTGAGAGAGAGAGAGAGAGAGAGAGAGAGTAGGGGAGGGGCGGAGAGAGAGAATCCCAAGCAGGCTCCACACTGTCAGAATGGAGCCTGATGCAGGACTCAAACCCACAAACCGCAAGATCATGACCTGAGCTGAAACTAAGAGTTGGATGCTTAATTGACTGAGCCAGGTGCCCTGCTAGGTGCCCCACCAGGCTCTTTAATATAGTAGCATAGATGGAGCTTTTGTCCCACTGGAGGGAGATGGGGAAGTTGCTATTGCTTGCCCCTGTGTGCATGAGTTCAGGAGGTGCTTGGAGCAAGGGGAAAGTGCCTGGATGTGGGACAGAATCTTGAAGAGAAGCAGAGGGGCTCAGCTATGGTTCACAGTTATTCTGGGGTGTGTGTGTGTGTGTGTGTGTGTGTGTGTGTGTGTGTGTGTGTGTGTAATGCTTCTTCCTAAATGTGACTGTGCATTACAGTAGAGTCTTCATGACATACTGTGGGGATAATCTTTCACGTGCTCTGTGATTTGACCCATAGGGCCAGAACAGGGAAATTAACTAGGTGTAATAAATAATATAGAATCTGGTGAATATTTAGGGTCTGGTAATGATGATAAATCAGGTTTGAAATGTTCCTTGAGGAGATTGTGAGATTCTGAGAAATGAAGCTGGGAAGATTGATTAGAACCTATTGCTGTTCAGAAAATCTGCAAAAAATACACGGAGGTATTGCTAGGCTAATAGAAAAGGTGAATACAATCCACCTTGGCCTCTAAAAACCAAATGAGTATAATCAACAAATGTCATTGCTTTTATGGGCAAATGCATAGAAGATCAAGAGACACCCCAAAGCACCTGGGAAGGGTGTCGATTTGATTGGTGAAAGCAAAGAAAGAACACATTAAGCTTTCTCTATGGTCCTGATTTCCTTTGAAGTTTTATTGATTCATTTATTTGTTTATTTGGCTATTTATCTGTGCAATTTAACAAGAGGCCTCTATTGAAGAAATAAAAGTTATGTTTTTAAGAATTTGTGCCACCTAAATTTGTTCTTAGGGGTCACATACTTGTTTTTCAGCTCTTGGTAGGAAGATTCATATCCTACAGCTTGTTCAGCTGTACTGGGTGGAGGTTTATGTTGATTGCTTTAGTGATGTATCATCCTGTTCTTCCAAAATCTGGTCTCACTTGTTGGGTGAATTTATCGGTAACCTCAAATACCAACACTTTTGGAAGTTATCTGTGACGAGAGTAGCCCTAATCCTGCAGTATTTTTGAAAAAGAGCCAGACAGAGCCTTGACTGTTTGTGAATGGAGGTGGAAACATAATGAAGAAGCCATGTGGGGAAGAGTGGTCGTTAGTAGCAGACTGGAGATAATTTGTGATATAGCAGGAAGAAGATGGGGTTGGGTTCAGAATTGGCTGTGTGACCTTGGGCAAGTTACTTAACTCCTCTGAGCCTCAGTTTTCACCTAAGTAAAATGGGGGAGAACACATTTGTATTTCTTAGGAATTAAAGTGGAAAATGTGTGTCAATGCCTAGTGCTGAGGCGCATAATAGTTCCCTTATTCCCACCTGGTGGCCATTTGTCTTCACATATTCCTTGTTCAATCCTTTGCACGTAATAAGCATTTAATATTTGTTGGTTCATGTACAGAGGCAAGGAGTCAGCATTCGCCAAAACCCCAGGGGCAGACAGCCTGACTCAATGCTTCTCTCTTATCTTTTATTTGGAACCTAGAGTAGATTCCGAGAGCTTAGTTGAGCATGATGCTGCAAGGGAAAATGTATGGTGCAAGACAGAATCCTTACTATTATCCCACACACATGCACACACAGGCACAGTGTGCCAGGCAGACCTTGGTTATTGCATATTCTAGTGCCTTCCCTTCTGCCTCCACCCCACTCCCCATGGTGAGGAGAGGAAATGGGGGTGAAGCAGGTTCCAAATTAAAGACTAGAGATTTAAGAGGTTTGTCTTTCCTCCTTCATTTTGTAATGCGAAGTATGAATAGAAATGTCAATTCTCTGTTAATAAATTATTTGATTAAACAGGACATCAGTATGCTCAATGGTTAGACTTGCCAAGAAACTTCAGGCAAGCTGGTAATGGTTTTCCTAATTTAGTTGAGGATAAATAATGCAGGAAGCTCGTCAGACTTATCTGCAGATAGATTTGAAAAAAGTTGATCCCCAAAGCTAGAGAAATGGTGAAGGAGGAAAAATACTGCCATGAAGCAGGTGTTACTGCTAAAGAAATATGGACCTGCAAAAAGCCATGTTAAAATCACATCACAGACCTGTCTTTAGCCAGAAAAGAAAATTAAAAGTTAAAGAGAAACTTCTCTCTCAGACTTGGTTCTATTAATCTGCTTCCTTACTGGGTAGTCTGTTTAAAGATTGGCCCATTAAGGCTATTGTGCATTAATGAGGCTCTCCCCCAATGGGCCATCCAGGTTGTGTGACTCCACTGTTTGACAGGAAGTGAATTATCAGGAGAAGTCTCATGGGTGAACAGTGGTGTGTCACTGTAAGGGTTTCTAAAAATATGCATGCGGTCTTCAATTGGCTGCAAATTGTGGCTAATTGAGGGCACCAGGGGCATTTTATGACAGATGAATGTGCAGTTAAAATGCCCCGCTGTCCCTGAAAGGGGATGAAATGGACAGCTGTCTTTGGAATGTGAAACACTGTGTCAGAGTCCTGGAATATTTCTACTGGCTACTACTTTGAGGCATAAAAGGATGAAACTATGATCACCCATTAACATTGATGTTAGTTTTATTGATGAGATTAGCACTGTCCTGGTGGGAGACCATTACACAGTATCCCACCCTCCTCCCTCTCATCCATCCTTCATTCCTTCCTACTAATATATGTCACATAAAATTCTAGGCTCTGGAGATATACCAGTGAGCACCACAGAAAATGCCCCTGCCCTTATGTACAGTGATTATGTCCCTGCCCCCCTGTGTGTGTGTGTGTGTGTGTGTGTGTGTGTGTGTGTGTGTGTGTAGGAGAGGAATACAGACACTTAAACATAAATGTACCTGTCAGTCTTTTTTGTCATTTAAAAACTAATCTTGTGATCAGTTAGGTATTAGAAGACCAAGTAGAGACATTTAAGACCCCTGAGATTTTTCAGGATGCTCCCTACAACCTCCAAGGGTGGTGAAAGGGACAAACTACAAGCGTCTGCTCTTTGATTTCCACATGTATGGTGCTGGGCCACCTGTGGATTGTACAATCAGATGGCGGCCTGGGGGCAGGAGGAAGTGGTAGTGAAACTCCAAGGCACTCCTGAAGAATTGAAGAACCTCCTTCTTCCCCATCCAGGAGCCAGGCAGGTCTTGAATGTCAAGAAGACCTCTAGGGTTTGGTTCAAGACAGATTAGTACTGGGGGCCCCTTGAGGCTTAGCCTCACCTTCACTTGGATTAGTGGTTCTCAAGGTGTAGGGTCCACTACTTGCACCAGGGTCACTTGGTCACAAGGCATAGGGTCACTTTGCTGCATAAATAGGAGTCACCTAGTGCCTTAGCTCTGACTGCTGTATAAAATACTACAGACTTGGTGGCTTAAACAACAAACATTTAATGCTTATAGTTGTGGAAGCTGGGAGTCCAAGATCATGGTGTCAGCATCGTTGAGTTCTGATGAAGACTCTCAGGTTGCAGACTGCTGACATCTTGTTGTATCCTAATATAATGAAAAAAGCAAACTGTGTCTCTGGCCTCTTCTTCTAGGGTCCTAAGCCCATTCATGAGGCTTCCACCCTGATAACCTAATCACCTCCCAAAGGCCCACTTCCAATCATCATCACATTGGAGATAATATTTCAACATATGAATGGGGGAGGGGGGCACAAACATTCATTCTGTAGCACCTTTTTTTTTTCTTTTCTATTGATGCATAACAAATTACTACAAATCTAGCAGCTTAAAACAACCTATGTTTGTTATCTCACAGTTTCATGGGTCAGGAACCCGGGCAGGACTCAGTTGGATTGTGTCCTCTTATGAGGCTACAGTTGAAATGTTGCCTGCCTAGGCTGTGGAAGAATCCACCTGTGGAAGAATCCTGCCCTTCAGGTTGTTGGCAGGATTCGCATCCTTGTGGTGGTCAGGCTGAAGGTTGTGACTTCATGCTGGGAGAGGCTGGAGGCTGCCTCAGTTCCTAGAGGCTGCCTGCAGTTCTTTGCCACACAGGCTTTTCCAACATGGCCACTTACTCCATCAAGCCAGCAAGAAGTCTCTAGAGTGAGTCTTCTAGCAAGATGGAGTCTTCTATAACATAACCTAGTCATAGGAATGTGATTCCATCACTTTTATTATATTTCATTGGTTGAGAAGCAAGTCACAGGTCCCACACATACTCAAGAGGAGGAAATGACACAGAAGTGTGAACCAGGAGGGGGGAGTGGCTGGGAGAGGCAAACCCAGTTTACCTGTTATGAATGCAGGTAGCTGGGCTCACCCTGAACTGATGGAATCAGAATTTCTGGGGGCAGGCCCAAGGAATCTGCATTGTAACAACTCCCCAGGTGCTTCCTGTTCACATTATGGTTAGAGAAGCCTAGGGAGAAGAGGGATGTAGGATACCTAGAAGGTCCACTGCCCAGCAGGGGACACCTGGCATACCTTCCTGCCAGTGCTTCTGAGACTCCTCCAAGCCAGTCATAGCACTGACTGGAAGGGACATTGTGTTGGTTCCCTAAAGTCAGGGACTTGGCAATGTGCCCAGCATATAAGGAATGGAAATGTGTTACTTCCACAGCTCATTTGTGCACAGTGAACCCAATGCTCAGTGACCATTAAAAAGTGGGGTCTGTGTGGCCACACCACAACCGGGTGAATGCCCCTTCTCCCCATGCCATGGCTGCACCACAGGCCGGCAATGCCATGCCCTTCCTGCTCTGCTGCCATGGCTCCACCCAGCTAGCAGGTGTACCCAGCCCTGGAGTGCCTGCTGTGGTGGTGAGGTGGGGGGATTATGCTTGCAAGCCCCACACGTCATCTCCTACATCTGGCTACTCCTTCAAGACTGGGAGAGGTAGCTCCTTCATCTAATATATAAGAAGAAACACAGAGAACCTGGAAAAATGAAGAGACAGAGTAATATGTTCCAAATTCAAAAGGACAAGAGACCAAACATTCAAAGAAGATTTAATACCTATCCCTTTCAAACTCTTCCAAAAACTGAAAAGAAAGGAACACTTTCAAACTTATTTTACAAGGCCACCAAAAAACTATTAGAGCTAATAAGTGAATTTAGTACAATTGCAGGGTACGAAATCTATATACAAAATTGTTACTTTTCTATACACTTATAACAGATTATGAGAAAGAAAAATCAAGAAAACAATCCCATTGATAATTGCATCAAATAGAATAAAGTGCCTACAAGTAAGTTTTACTAAAAGGTGAAAAGACCAAATACTGAAAGCTCTAAGACACTAATGAAAGAAATGGAAGAAGACCCAACTATATGGAGAGTTCTTCCATGCTCTTGGATTGGAAGAATGAGTACTGCTAAATTGCCTTGCTACCCAAAGCAATCTACAGATTCAGTGCAGTCTCCATCACAATTCCAATGGCATTTTTCACAGAATTAGAACAAATAATTCTAAAATTTATATTAGAACCACAAAAAAGCCTGACTAGACAAAGCAGTCTTGAGACAGAACAAGTTAGAGGTATCATGCTCCCTGACTTCAAACTATACTATGAAACTGTAGTAATCAAAACAGTGTGATATTGGTATAAAAACAGACACATAGATCAGTAGAACAGAATAAAGAGCCCAGAAATACATGGCCAATTAGTTTATGACAAAGGAGGCAAAAGTTTGCAATGGGGAAAAGATAGTCTCTTAAATCAATGGTGTTGGGAAAACTGAACAGCCACATGCAAAAGAATGAAATTGGACCACTATCTTATACCATATACAAAAATTAATTCAAAATGGATAAAACCTGAAACCATAAAATACCTAGAAGAAAACATAAACGGTAAGCTCCTTGACATGTCTTAGTGAAGTTTTCTTGGATCTTACTCTAAGACAAGGGCAAAATAAATAAATGGGACTACGTCAAACCTAAAAGCTTTTCTTTTTTTTTTAAGCACAGTGAGGGAAACCATCAACAAAATGAAAATACAAAGGAGAAGATATTTGCAAATTATATATTCAATAAAGGGTCAATATCCAAAATATCCAAATATGCAAAGAACCCATACAACTCAATAATAAAAAAATCTGATTAAAAAGTGGACAGAAGACATAAATAGACATTTCTCCCAAGAAGACATACAGATGGTCAACAGGCACCAAAAAAATGCTCAGCATCACTAGTCATCAGAAAAATAAATATCAAAACCACAATGAAATATCACCTCACACCATTTAGAATGGCTAGTATCAAAAAGACAAGAAACAACAAGTGTTGGTGAGGATGTGGAAAAAAGGGAACCCTCATGCACTGTTGGTGGGAATGTAAATTAATGTAAACATTATAGAAAACAGTATGGAATTTCCTCAAAAAATTAAAAATGGAACTATATGAACTAGCAGTTCCACTTTTGGGTATCTATTTGAGGGAAATAAAAAACTAATTCAGAAAGATATATGCACCCATATGTTCACTGAAGTGTTATTTACAATAGCCAAAAATATGAAAACAACCTTATTGTACATCGATAGATGAATGGATAAAGAAGTTGTGTGTGTGTGTGTGTGTGTGTGTGTGTGTATATATATATATATATATATATGTCTTCCTACAAAGAAGAGTTTCCCTATTCAGGACGTGGCCCTGAAGGACACACACGCACACAGGAATACTACTGAACCATGTAAAAGAGTGAAATCTTGCCATTTGTGACAATATGGTTGGACCTTGAGGTTATTACACTAAGTGAAATATGTCAGACCAAGAAAAAAAAAAAACATATCACATGATTTCATTTATAAGTGGAATCTAAAAAGCTGAGTAAATACATAAAACCTAGACTCACAGATAAAGACAAAAGATTATTAGTTGCTATAGGGGAGAGGGGAACAAAATGGGTGAAAGGGATCAATAGTTGCAAACTTTCCATTATAAAATAAATATGTTATGGAGATGTAGAGAACAGCATGGCAAATATAGTCAGTAATATCGTATTAGTTTTGTATGTTGACAAATGGTAACTAGACATACCATGATCAGTTCACCATATGTACAAATTTCAAACCACTATGTGGTACACATGAAACCAATGTAATATGGTATGTTAATTATATTTCAGTAAAAAATGAAATAAAGGAAAAATGAGGCCCATGCCAGAATGTAGTCTGTAAAGTCTATATCCATCAACATTTAAAAACACGTACATAAATGTTTATATTATCTTTATTCATAATAGCTCCAAACTGGAAATGGCCCAAATGTTCTTCAGTGAATGGTGGGCTAAACTATAGTAAATCCCTACCAAAGAATCTACTTACCAATAAAAAAGAACAAATTATCCATTCATTGCAACGTCTTGAAGGAATAGCCAAGGCATGATGTTGAGCAGAAAAAGGCAATCTCAAGAAAGTTTCATATTGTGTAATTCTATTCATGTAACAGTTTGAAGTGACAAAAGTTAGAAATGGAAGACAGGTTTAGTGGTTGTCAGGTGTTAGAAATGGCAGAGGGAGGTGGGTGTGGTCATAAAAGGACAACAGGAAGGATCCTTTGGTGTTGGAACTGTATGTTCTTTACTATGGTATTAAATACATGAACCTGCACAGGCCAATTGTATAGAACTTAATAGACACAAAAATTAGTACAAGTAAAACTGAGAAATCTGAGTAAGACTGGTGGATTGTATGAATGTCAATATCCTGGTTGCTGTAGTATAGTTTTGTAAAATGTTACCATTGGGAGGAAACTTGGAAAAAGTATAAAAGTGTCTGTCTCTATGATTTCTTACAACTACATGTGAATCTACAATGATCTCAAATAAAATTTTATTTAATTAATAAAATAGAGCCTGGATTTCACCTTTAACATCTCATCTTTGCTATCCTCACTCATCAGGAGTAGGTCTTTGTTAAAAGTCACCTTTCTTCTTCTTTCCCCCACAGTTTCTCTGGGGAGGAGATCTTGACTGCAATTCTTGGGTGAGAGTTTTGGACAAGGAAAACCCAGAAAGCTGAGACATGGAGTGTCTTGAGGGGTAAGTGAGACACAGTCTCTACTTACTCCAGAGTCACAGCCTGTGGCTGCAGTAAATCAAGAACAAAAGCAAGTCTCCAAAGGCACACCCTTGCTTTCCACTAAAAAATTAGTATGTTACACCCATAGCGTGGTAGATAGATTCTCTTGTCTTGTGGCATCATCTCACCATGTGGTTCTGAGGTTAGTGGCATAATTAGATCAAGAAATCAAACCAGTGGCACTCTGTCCTGTTCATCTCTGTACCTCCTAGCACAGGGGTGTCCAATAAGCATTTGTTGAAGGAATGAATGAATGAATAAGTGAGTGAATGAATGAATTCTGAGCCTGACTTTATTACTGTTCACTTCCGCTTGGGTGAGGGGGGGATCAGAAGAAGTGGCTCTCTAAGAGAAATGTTACATGGTTTTTCTTGTTGAGATTGATTTCTCAAGACTGGAATCAGTGTCGTTATAATACTGTTTTATTTTCTTCCCACTGATTTGCATTGTAGGAATTTATTCTGGTTGAGCAATTTTATACAAAAGTTAGGAGTATTGGGCTACAGGCTTGATGAAGAAAGTGAATTTAGCCTTTTGGATCATGGCAAGTTGTCCTCTCTGGATTTTTAATATTAGGAAAAGCATCATTTAACAAAACTGGATTTAAGGATTGGGACAGGAACCCATGCTTAGCTGGCAGCCTAACCATTCCCTTCAGGTTCCTGTTGCCCCCTGCCACTTCTGAGCTGTCTTCCCAGGAAATGGATTCATCCAAGATGTTTTGCAAATTCTCTCTGATGGATGGGTTGAAGCTACAACTTATTTTCTAAGCATCTCTGTAAAGCCAGCTCTGCTTGGAACAGATAATTTCTTCACAGTTTCAAGAGTCTCACTTCATGAGTTTTTGAATAAATGGCTTCACTGAGTGAAAAATATCAGCAGAAGTGTCAAGTGGCCTACTGTATAGGTGAAGGAAGGTTGAGTTTGGGGCTGCAAAGGGTGCATGCTCCAAACAGAAGTCACTGGCCCAATTAGCCTAGTATCTAATCAGTGATCAACCAGCCTATGCAAGTGGTTGTACTCAGTGTGTTTTTGGCCTCAGCAGGAGCGTAGGCCTGTGGAGCTTCTTATCCTGATGACCAATAGACTGATAGTTGTGTGGGATGTCTGATTGGTCTTGGGGCACCAAGCTCTAGCTTAAATGATGCCCTGTGGGGGGAATATACTTGTTTGCTTCTCCATTTATATACACATAGCACTTAATAGAGCATACTCTTGATGCTACTGTGGGATGGTGACAGTGGCAGAGCCAACAGGTAAAGTGTTAGGAACCAAAGTACTAGATACCCACAGTGAGCAATTGCTTGACTGTGGAGCCCATTGAGGTTGGGGGAAGGACAGGGTGCTGCCTTGAATTGTAGATCCCTAAGGAAACATGATCTACTGAATCAGCACTGTGCCTCACATATTCATGTATAAGTCATGTAAACCTGCTGTCTACAATAATCAGCATAGGAATTTGACACTTTTGAAGTCTTTTTTTGGAAATGTGAAAGGGTAGAGGGAAGAGGGGGGAAGCAAATCCACCAAAAAATAAAATTTTGCTCTTTGTTCTCTGTGAACTCCCACAGACTTTCCCTGACACTTAGCCTAGAAAGATTCTTCCTCTTTCTTGATTAACTCTTTATTGTATACTCTCTGGCTTCTTTGGGCTGAATTATGTGTCAACACCCACCCTCTGCATATGTGCTCTTGCTAATTACTGGGGATCTGTACTGCAGAGGAGACTATAGTGCTGGACCAGCAACTTAGAATCTTTCCTCCCTGGAGCAGGGCATGATTTAGAATGTAAGACAGAAGGGGGAAAGATCGCAACTTATATACTTGATAAAGTGTTTTATTTTATTCCTATGACATGATTTTGCTAAGTCTCAAGTGTGTTTAGAGTACTGCTATGACCAAAATAATAGAAATATGTCTAGAAGGTCACTGGATTCATAGAAGATTTTCATCATTTAAATTTTCCTAATCAGTGGGTATAAAAAGTACGACTATAATCAAGTAAGGGAGCTGTGAAATGTTTAGATATTCTTGTTCTCGAAAGAGGTAGAGGAATCTGTAGGTTGAAAAATGCCACTTTTCAACTGTCTCAAGTGTTTTTGTGCTTTTAAAAAATGTTTTGAAATTTCTTTTTTTGTGATTTAGCCTAACCAATAGAAGGGTAAATGGTCTCACTCTGCAGTATACTTGTGATGGAAATAAAATCCCTAATGGAATAGTGGCTCTAAGCAGTGATTATCAGTAGTTACCACAAACACTAGGTGAAAGGTCATGGGGAGATTTTTTTAGTGGGTGGATCAGGTTGACCTCTCCTGAACTCATTGATTATCACAAAAAGTGAAAAAACCCCAGACATTCTATGCCTCCTGATGTGGTACAGTAAGAAATTACAGCATTATCTATGGCATGCTGTTGCTAAAAATATTGAACCTAGGGGTCTCTAGATCCAATTACCAGTTTATAGAAAATGCAGCAGAAAGGGAAGTGTGTTGGATGAATCCACAATGATGATAACTAATTTTCTTCAACAAATGTATGGAGAAGAAAGGGAGAAAAAACTGTTTTGGATTAAAAGAGACTTAAGACACTAATAAATGCTGTTTGTGGGCTTTGGCTCCTGATTTAAATAAATTTACTATAAAAATACAGTTTTGAACCCAGGGAAAAATAAGACAGGTTATTAGGTGAGAATAAGAAATTCTTGTTAATTTTGTTTGGTGAGATAATGGCAGTGTTGGTGATATTAAAAAGAAAAATGTGTCAATCACTTTGAGATATGTGCTGAAGTATTTATGGATGAAGTGGTAGCAGCTGGGATTGGCTTTGAACTACAATAATAAATAAGGCAGGGAGCAGAGCTAAATGCAAAATGGCAGAATTGTTGGAAATTATTGAAGCTGGGCATTGATACATGGGGTTCGTATTTCATTCTACTTTGTAGATTTGAAAATGTTCATAATCAGTGGTTAAACTATAACTGAAACACATTCTAGTTTTGTTTGTTTGTTTGTTTGAAGGGCTTAGGGAAATGCAGCTGAAGACATAAATAATGGAATAGGCCATGCCTCTCATTGATATTTCCACTTTTCTTTCTTTCTTACAGATGTATTTTGTGCATGTCTGTGGAATTAGGAAGTGGGAGTACTGTTGTCCTAGGCTTGGGCTCTCTTACTTGAGGAGAAGAAGGATTCAGAGGAGGTGGTAAGTGCTAGTCAGATGGGGGAAATATGGGGGGCAGTGCTAATTTAACTGTCTGAGGGGTTGTTGAGTGCTATATTCTGGGTATTTGTGTCCCCCCAAAATTCATATGTTGAATCCTAATGCCCAATGTGATGATGTTAGAATGTGGGACCTCTGGGAGGTGAATAGGTGATGATGGTGGAGACCTTACAAATGTGATTAATACTCTTGGGGCACCTGGGTGGCTTAGTTGGTTAACCATCTGACTTTGGCTTAGGTCATGATCTCATGGTTCATGAATTTGAGCCCAACATTGGGCTTTGTGCTGACAGCTTGGAGCCTGGAGCCTGCTTCGGATTCTGTGTCTCCCTCTCTCTGCTCCTCCCCACTCACTCTCTGTCTCTTTCTCTCTCTCAAAAATAAATAAACATAAAAAATGTGATTAATACTCTTAATAAGAGAGACCCCCAAGTCTCTCCTGAGCCCCTTTAACCATATGAATATACAATGAGAAGTCTGTGACCCAGAAGAGAACCCTCACTTGACCATGCTCGGTAGTCTTATCTCAGATTTTCAGCCTCCAGAACTGTGAGAAATAAATATTTGATCTTATAAGCTACTCAGTCTGTAGTATTTTGTTATAGCAGCTAGTACAGACCAATATATTGGGCCATGTTTCTTTTTTTTTTTTTTTCTTCTGTTAAGTTTATTTATTTATTTTGAGGAAGAGGGAGAGAGAGAATCCCAAGCAGGCTCCACACCATCAGCACAGAGCCCTATGCCAGTCTTGAACCCATAAACTGAGAGATCATGACCTGAGCCAAAATCAAGAGTCAGATGCTTAACAGACTGAGCCACCCAGGTGCCCTGGGCCATGTTTTTTCTAGCATGTTTCCCTTTTCTGCTAAACTTGAGGCCTGAGACTATGTCTCAGCTATTGAGCTATCATCAGTGCTTGCCTGAATGTCTGGGAAAAAGTTGGACACTTCATAAATGTTGACTTGATGAATAATTAATTACATTTCAATTAGTTGGCACCAACTTTTTGTATGAGTGACCTAGTGAGGGCTTTAACAAATAACCAATGCAGCAAGTATGTTAACCTAAACAAATCCTTAGTCTTGAAGAGAAAATAGCCACTATTAGGTGTCAGGAACATTATGCCAAATAAATATAAATCATCTTCATTATAGTTAGGCACTGGGCTAATTTGGAGATGGAGTCACGGTACTTGCTTTTCAGCCTCATGAATTCTTATTATCATCTCGCTGGTTATAACAAACAAGTATAATGCTGAAAATACTAGTTTCTTAGGGACAGTATTACAGGTGTGGAGTCACAAGATTACTTGCAAATGAGGAGACAAAGGGGCTTCAATGAAATTATTTCCTATCAAGTGTAGTAAACATGTACAATATGTTATTATTAAGGACCTTTGAGGCAGGCCACATTAATGAGGTATTGAGACAACTAAATGAGATTTTATGTTAAAAAAATGATGATAAAGTGAGAAAACGATGAATGTAGAGAAAAGAGAAAATGGAAAATGAAGAAAACAAAAAGGAGCAGATATGATGAAAATTGCCCTGCCATTCTGTGGCAAGAGTGAAAGCAAATCTAATGACTTTCTCTGCTTTCAGTTTTAAAAATAAGACACATTTCTCAGATATGAAATGTGGTCCATTATCTGCCAATGGTGTTCTGAGTTGTCTTCAGGCAGCAACTATATGCCATAAAATAAACTTTAAACTATCCACCCCCTCCTTTTTAGCAGTGGCACAAATCTAGCTGTTTGGAAAATTGGTTCTTGATGACAATTTTTCTGCCCTTGCTAGAGAAATTCATTGATGAGTGTGATGTGTGTGTGCATTAGTATATGTATGCTGTGGTTCATAGATTTTATGATAAACATCTTTTTTACATTTTAACATCTCTGAAAACAAGGTATATATGTCAGGGTATAACTGGCAACATTTTTCGCCCTTTCTTGATGGCTCACAAAGTAATGTCGCCTGTTATAATAAGTCACATCTTAGTTTGTAAATTTGATTTATTTAGAGGAGGGGATAGGGGTGAAGAAGGAGGAAGAGGACAGAAGTGGGAGGAAATTTGATGCTTTGTATAATGGCATAATTCAGAAAAAAATTTCTTTAGTTCTTATTATTTATATGACTATCTGTGAATAAAAATACCATTTACTTATATTCTTTGGATGAATCCATGAAAAATTGTTAAACTCTTCCTTCTGAATTCCTCACTTTTTTTTCCTACCCTTCTTGGCTTCTTATATACTTCAGACTTTGGCTTGGTGCATGCTGCACCCTTGCAGCTTTCCAAAAGGTGCACATGACTTAGATCAACTGTTGGTTTGAGAAGAATCAGCCAGGACAAGATCTGAAAACAGCACCAGGGCCATACCATAAGGTGGGACATAGAGGCTCCTTAATATCTGAGAGAATTTCACTTCTGCTAAGTCCAAACACATCGATGTGTCCCTAAACTGTTCTCCTCTTTCTCATTCTGGGATTTCTGGGAGCAACCTCATACTGGATGCCAAGCAACTGTGAGCTTCAGCTCAGCAATTATGAAATAAGGGAGACTTGGTTCTCTCCCACTGAGAGGAATGCTTTTCACCCTTCAGAGAAATTCCTTTTCCTTTCTTATTTTTTTAAAGTTTATTTATTTGAGAGAAGAAGAAGAAGAAGAAGAAGAAGAAGAAGAGAGAGAGAGAGAGAGAGAGAGAGAGAGAATGCAAGCATGCACAAAGGGGGAGGGGCAGAGAGAGAGAGGGAGAGAGAGAAAATCCCAAGCAGGCTCTGTGCTCAGTGCTGAGTTCAATGTGGGGCTTGATCCCATGATCCTGGGATCATCACCTGAGCCAAAATCAAGAGTTGGATGCTCAACTGACTGAGCCCCCCAGGTGCCCTGCTTTTGTTCCTCTCTGCAGCTGCAGGTCTTTGGGATTCCCACTTAGAGGTGAAGACCTTAACTAATGATGGGCTCAGTTGGCATGTCATCTGTCACACAGAGGAGAGAGTGAAGCTGGAAACCCAGTACCTAGTACTCTCAGGTCAGGAGTCATGAATGTTGTGTTTTCATGCAGGATCAGGAATCTCTCACACTTATTTTGATTTTGTGATACAACTGAACTCATGAATATATGAGAGACTACAGCCCTGGTGGGATCAGGAAGATGATACTGCTGAATGTTATGAGGGAGAGAGCAAAGGTGTCTCTCTGGATATTGGCTGCTGACAATTAGGTGATGAGTTTGGGTAGTAGGTAATAGAGAGAAGGTTGCAGCATGCAGTCACTGGCCATATCTATCACCCAAACAATGGGTAAAAATCCAGTGGAAAATATTCATCAAGGCTATTGAGTCAAATTAGTGTAGGTAAGGTTTAATAGTTGTGGGAATACACTGATTGCAGACAGTAGAAATTTGGTGATGTTCACTCATGTCCTCTGGAAATGTTCTTTTATGCATCCAGTTTCATCAGAGCTAATCATTCCTTGCCAGGAAACAAACAAAACGTCGCCTCCCTTTTGGAAATATTTCATCATTGACAGAAACATAATTTCACTTGCCAGCAAGAGAAATGTTGACACTGACAAGAAGATAGTACCTTTTACCTTCAAAACTGTTTTATAGGAAACAATTTAAGCTAAAATAACTTTTTCCTTTTTTCTCAGTTTTATCAGGAATGATTACTCCCTTTGCTGCTCTGCCACATCAGTTCACATCTAATAGTACCCAAGACTGATCTGATTAGTTTCTAATTTAAAATAAAGGTTAACTATCCCCAGGTCAGGCTTTGGAGTTGGGGCATCTATGGGGACCTTGGTCAAGGTTTAGTGTCTTGGTATGTTAACCTTGTGGCTGTGAGGGGGTGGAGGGGACATGAAAGCTCAATGCTGTGAGGACCCCAATGCTGGGGCTGCCTCTGAGCATCATCACTATGTTGAACAAGGTCCCTGCAGGGAGAAGAGCTGTCCCAGGTCCTAAGCAGGATCTGCATGGGAACAGGGGAGAGGAGTCAGGCAGGAGAGAACCAAGGAGGGTAATAAGGGAATTGGCTACCTGTCTATGTCCCCAACTAGAGGTGGATACCTTGTGCCTTGGGAGTCGCACTGCCTACCTTTAAATCCTGACTCTCCCCCTTACTAGCTCAGTGACCTTTGGTGAGCTACTCTTTCTGAGCCTTCGTTCTCTCATCTGTAAAATGAGGATAATAGTGATTCCTACTTCATTACAGGCTTTGATGATAATGCATGTAAATCATTTAGCTTAGTTCCTGTCATGTAATAAGTGCTCAATAAATGTTGCACTAGCTTTTTATTCCTTCATCAATCATATTACTCTTTCTCATCAGACTGTGAACTCTTCTGGGATGAGAATTCTCTTTTATTCATCATTTTACTCTTGAATCTTCTTTCACCTCACCAGCCTTAGAATGGCCCTAAAGGTGGTCTTGCCTTGTTTCCATGACATCGTCCTCCCTGGTTCTCCTCACACCTCTCACTAGCTGCTCCTTCCCACTTTTCTTAATCCAGATCACTAAACATCAGCTTCTTGTTTGGACTACTCCTCTCTCTTTATTCTTTCCTCTAACTCCAGAATTGGATTCTCCTGAGCTGAACTTCCCTCTTGAGTCCCAGACTCACATAGCTGGATTTTTACTAGACATCTCCACTTAGATGTTTCACAGATCAAATTTCAGAAACCAAGAGTTCAAAATAAAAACTATTGTTCCCCTTCTGTCCTTATCAAATAATCTCAATATGTGGCTTCACCGTCCATCTAATTTGTCCAGCAGAAACCTAGTATCTCATTTTCCATAGTTGGTCTATTGGCAAGCCCTTTTGGCTCAGCCTGCAAAAGATCTCAGAGCCAGCTCCTGCCCTCCACCTCTATGCTGCCAGTCTAATCCAGGCCATCTTTGTTTCTTTTCTGGGATATTGTGGCAGCCTACAAACTGTTCTCCCTATCTCTACCATTGGCCTCTGACAGTCCATTTTCCATGTGCATCAGGTAAATCTTTAAAAAAATAATTGGATCATGTCCCTTCTGTGTTTGAAATCCATCATGGCTTCCTATGTACACAATATAAAACCCTGTGTCCCCAAAGAGCTTATAGATCCCTGCAGGATGGGGCCCTGCCTGATTCTCAAGCATCCTGCATTCCCATTTCCTACAGTCAGTATTCTCCAGTCAGATGAGCCTTCTTTAAGTTCTTTCATGCTCTGGGGTCTTTTCCTGGATTGTTCCTGCTGCTTGAAATACCTTTCTCCCAGGCTGCCCCTCCCATTCTTTGGAGCTTGTTTGGAATTGTCACCTTCCAATGTGGGCCACCCTTCCTCTAGTGTCCTATGTCCCAGCCTCCTTCATTTTTTTTTCATAGCACATTCCAAAATTTGAAATTTGTAATTCTTTTATTTAATTGTTGTGTGTTCCTTTATCTCACCAAGGCATAGGGAGCTGCATCTAGGTCATTTGCTGAGGTATCCTCAGTGCCTAGCATAGTACCTGGCACATTGTTAGACTCTGTGAATACCTGCTGAATGAATGAGTCCGACAAAGTGTTCAGTCGATATGCATTGAATGAATGAACAAAATGATATGTAAAAGTGATTTTTTTAAGGCTCTTTGGCATTGTTACCAAGAGATAAAGTATTACTTAAGCTCAATGGATACAGCATGGTGTAGGGGATAGATTGGGGACTTTGGTGTAGCTTGAGTTGTGGCTCTGCCTTTTATTAGCTGTGTGACCTTGGAAGTGTTTCTCAACCAGTCTCAGCTTTAATTTTTTCACCTATAAAATGGGGAATTAAACCTCTTTATATCATAGGATGTCATGAGAAGTAAATGAGATAATGTATGTAAATCTCCTGGCATAGAGCTAGCACAAGAGTGGCACTCAATACCCAGTTATTCATTTTTTTCTTCTACCAGATAAAAAACTGTGGAGTTTCAGATATCAGTGAGTTAGTGAGAAGCATATTTTGGAAGGAGAGAGGTCTTCTAGGTGCTGGCTTTTTCCTCTCCTCTCACTTTCTAATTATACTGCATTAGGAATTTCAGATCAGTGCAGGAAGCACACTTTTTCCAGCAGTAGAGGTTGCCAGTCACTGTGGAATTTATAGGCCAGGTAATTGCCTTTGCTTATTTTTCCTCAAAGTAGCAAATTTCAAATTTTAAACTCTCAGATCCTTCTGTTAAGAATATAACTACATTTGGGGGTAAAGCCAGTGCTATTTTCCCCCTAATTTTCTCAACTATGTTTCATAATCCCTGACTTCTACCTCCATGACCTGAAAAGTCCACTCAAACAGTTACCTGGAGGCCACTAAGAGCTCCTAACCCCATTTCAATAAGTGGCACTGTCTTATTTGTCCAAAAACCTGCTTTCTGCTCTTCATTATGTCCCCCTGAATAGATGATTGAGCTTTTCCTGGGATCCTCACCACTTCCTCTCACTTGGCTTCTGGACTCTTTAATTTCTCTTTTCTGTGTCGCCATTGTCCCTATTCCTACCATCTTTCCTTCTCTTTCTTATTCAATCCCACATTGGTCCCTTATCCCCACTGTCTCTCCATTAAATGCATCATCTTTTTGTTCTCTGGCCTTCTTGAGTAGTACAATTGGTGGAGCAAATGCTTGGGACCCAGTATCACATCCCCGAGTCTGTCCATGATTTCAGCTACAGCTATGGAGAACAATTTCAAACCCTCCTTGCTTCTCTGCCTCAGGGCCTTCTCCAGTGCCAAGGTAGCCTGGAAGTGCAGGGGAGTCATCACCCCAGCTACAACTCTTAACCAATGGGGGATTGGAGCAGTGACAGTCTTGGCAACTGATTGGATTTGGCATTTGAGGGGCACAGAGGAGTGCAGGATGGCTGGCAGGTTGCTGAGGTCAACTCCAGGGATGGTGTTGTCAAGATAGAAGTCATAGGTGAAGTATCATGTGAGGGTTAGTGACCTCAGGGCAGGGATCATTTTTTTTTTTTTTATCTATCTTTGTATTCCCAAGATTTAGTATAGTATCAGAACCTAAGTGTTCACAAAATGCTCACTGAAAGAGCAAACCCATTTCTTCATGTGCCAGTGCCTTTAGGGAAAGCTGTTACATTGGTATGGCTTTCTGTAGAAAGCCAAGTGCAGCTACCCAGTCACCATAATATTATGCTGGAGATATTGATAGATTTTTCTCTTTGGATGTTTGTTCCATTGTCACACAAAACATCAGTATTAGATTCATAAAACTGCTATTTCTTTGTCATTTGTCAAGCCACTTTGGAAGTCATTTGCTTTTGGAGGAATTAATCTTCTAGAATATCAGTATTACATGGTATTTCAGGTAAGCATCCTAAGTGGTTCAGCAAATGTAAATTGTTTAGCATTTATATATCACTTATATTCTCCAGGAGTTCAACATTAGTTAATTCTCATGATACTTAGAGATAAGTGTCATCTCAAGTCATGATTTGTATATGTTTCAAGTTTATAAGTGTTCTCTGCCTGCTTTTTTTGTCACTAGCTATTTCATTTTCCATCACCAAGACTTCCATTTAATTTTGTTTATTGCACTCTTTGTGGAACTGGGAAAATATGGTAACTTTTGTTTGATGTACAACCATTATTTGAATAGCTTTTGGCTCAGAGCTAACCTCAAAGGTCCTGGGTCCTGCCTGGACATCTAGGAATTAATCTAATCTGCATCTAGGAGTTAATCCCAAGGAAACAAATGATGATTACTGTATTGCTTATAACAGAGGAACATTGTACACCCCCTGCCATACATGTCCTTCAGTAGGGAGTGGCTGAATGGGTTGTGGTTCATATACATGATGGAATACAACAAGGCCACTAAAATGGTCATGCAGCAGTACATGCATAGACATGAAAAGATATTCCTGAAATAGTGGAGTGAAAAAAAATTGGACAATGCATATACAGTCTAATTCCATTTTTGAGTATCTGAGAATATATGCATATTTATATACGTACATGCATCTGTATGTTTGTATATATGTGTATCTTCCCATTAACAATGGCTATGTCTGGGAAGTAGGCTGGGACTGCTAACAGAAATCCAACTGGTCCCTTAGCCTTGTTGAGACATTGGGAGACTCCTTGGCATTGGTCCACTTAGGCTTTCTAACTTCACTCATCATCCTTGTGTTAGTGATCCCTTCTTCTTATTTTTTAGAAAACTAGGCTTGCCTGGCTTCTGGCTGGTGCTCTCAGCTGCTGCCTGCTCTGTATTCCTGCTTATTTCACGGTGCCCCGACCCCTGATGTGGGTGCCCCTCATATCACTGGGGTTTGGTTCTTTATTAGTCCATGAGCACTGTGGTTGTTCTTTGCCAAGCCTGGTGCTTTTTGGACTTGACTTCTTTGCCCCTCTCCTGGCTCTCTCTGCTATATGTATGCCCATTTAGTCAGCTTGCTGCTGTGGTTTCTTAGCCACCTGCAGCGAGGCCATGCCATCTGTTTGGCTTTTGCTCATCTCCAATGTGTTCTTTCCATCTCCCATACGATCTCCACCACCCCCATGCCTTTCACTGCCCACCTGGTGGGACCTGTCACTCATTCCTAGAGAATGTCCAGGACAGTGAGGTTGAGTGGCAGTGAGTTCACCTTCCATGTGGGAGGACTGGCTGAGATCCAGACTTTGCTGATGACCCTGTCCTGCCATTCTCTATTAAGCATGACTTGTGCCTGGGATGGATGACATTGTCTTTCCATGGAGAATTGGGCTTAACATGTGCATGGAAAATGGCATCACTGATGGGTAGAACAATGGAAATTAGGGGGAAAAAAGTTCCCGAAACCAGAAATGATGTAGTGCTATACTTTGAAAGCATTACCCAAATTCATTGTCTCTTTTCTCAGAGACATTTCTTTTTCCATCATTGGAAAGAAGAGCCAGAACCATAGATATTCTTAGGCAGATGAACCTGAGCTTGAATACTGGTTCTATTATTGATTATATGATAATCTTGGGAAAGTTGATTACCCTTTTTGACTTTCACTTTTCTCACTTGCTAAAAGAAGCTTAGTAATAATAATATTGATGCTAATAGTTACTTATTGTGTATTTACTAGAAGCCAGCCACTATGCTAAACCCTTTAATTTAACCCACCTAACAGCAGTATGGTAGGTATCATTAGTTTCCCTTTTTATAGATTGGGAAAAGAAAAATTTAAAGATATTATTCAAGTTCAGACAGCGTGTAAGGCATGGAGCCTGTATTTGAACTCAGTCAGCCAACTACGAGCCTGTATGCCAAGAGTGCCTCTCCTATGAACCGGTGTAGAAGTAACTCATTCAGTGCCAGCACATACTAAGTGCTTAAAAAATGCCCCCTCTTGGGGCCTCCTGAGTTGACATGGGTTCAGGCTTTAGAGTCAGGTGTCCTCCTCTTTATGGGTATCTGAGGACTTTACAACTAAAACCCAAAAGGGGGCCAACTGCAGCTGTCTGTCTCATATCTGAGGCTGTAGACTGTATCTTTCATTCCCTATGTGACAGTGAGCAATGAAATTTCAGTTTATGATCTCCCATTCTCTTTATGGAGCCTCTGTTCCTATGCCTCATCAATCACTGTCACTTTGAATTTTTGCAGTGTCTTACAAAATCAACCTATGTTGACGTTTCTGTTGGTTTAAAGCTCCTGTAGTGAAGATCTCGGGCTATCTTGTCTTCGGAAATAGGCATTGTACCACATAGAATCTCCAATAACAAACCTCAACAATGAAAATGAAGACACTAGCAATTATATCAAGTACCACCATGATTAATGTTACCCCAGGTCTCACCACAGACACCCACTCTTTGGTGCACTAAGTGCTGAGATCAGGGATCTCAAACTCAAATTCCTGCCAGGCCAGGCAGGAGCTTAAATAAGGAAGTAGGTCACATGGATGGCAGTGAACCTAGAGCCTGTGGCCTCACCAGAGAGATGACTGCTACCTCGCTCTGGTCGAATGTTGCCAATGTGGAGTATAGGCTTAGTTCTGTCCGATCCTTGCATTTTTTAAGAGAAGTAGTAAATACAGATTTTTATGTGAAGTTTCCAAATGTAAAAATGTTGACAAATAATTTACATTAAAAAAATCCTCATCTGTAGGCTGTATACCATTTGTTTTATATGATCTGATCTAGCCCTTGTAGGTCATGAGCACCATACAATAATAACAGTATAAGCCATGATCATGGGAAAGTGGATATAATCAAAAGTTTATGTATCAAAGGTTTCTAGAGAGGCGTTGTAAGGCTTTGTTGTTGTCACTTTAACAGGCCTCCTGGGACTCCAAAGCATTCACTAGTGTGACTGGGCTAATTGTTGTGGTTTCCATGTCAGTTCCAGGCTCCCATCCTGGGTTCCTCATTTTTGTTCCTTTTTGGCTGTAACATTCCTTGTGCTCTCTTTTGGCTCGATCTCTCACCAACTAAGCACATTTTTGTTGCTGCACAATGAAGCTCTGCCAGAGGTGGGTTCTCCCCAGGTAGCTTCCACAAGCCCTCAGAACCTTTGCCTGTGCTTCTCCTGCCTAGGAGGCCCCTTCTGCCATCTACTCCACTGAGAATCCTTGAGGTGGAAGTCTATGTGTGAATTCCAGCCACATAACGTGATTTCTGTGTGTCAACACTGGCCAAAGGACACAGAAGACCCTTAACAAAGATCTCACCTAGTGTGTCTGGTCCCCAGCAGGGCCTTCATAGTCATCACTAGATGCAGGCCTGTGCCATGGTTACTGTGATCCACATCATGCCCGTAACCAAGGAATTCCCAACAGCTGGTTCAGGATGGAACTGAGAGCATAATGATTCCTGATACGTCTTGGTTCCTCACCTGGGACTGAGATGGACACAGTGGCAACACTGAGCCTATGGTGATGGACTTGGTCAAGAGGAGAGGCAAGGTTATATTCTGATAGGAGAGAAGTCCTCGGAGAACTCTGTACGATCAGGGGTGGTGTTCTTGTTTACTGTTGGGTTGGAATAGGTGGTTAGCATCAATGCTGTGAATAATCAGAGGGTATTTGAAGACTATTTTCATGTCAACATAAAGGTTTGGGTCAGGCCAACTTTAAAATTCTCTGGTCTGTGAGAGAGTTGATTACATGATCTTGGTTCATTTTCTGGCAGATGAAACCTATGTATTGAAGTGTTCTGTTTGAAGAGCACTTAAAGCTTCTCAACATTTTCATTATTTTGCATCGAGTCTGGATCTCTTACAAGTATTGACCACCACTGAAGTTAGCAAAGCAAAAACTTGTTAGTTCATATTCATGGAACTCACACTTACTGGGAAAAGATAAAACAATAGATGTATATTGTTTTTAAATCTGAGGGCTTCCAACAAATGATGCCCCTTCTTCCTGGCAGAGCTTTGTTAGTCACTTGAAGCTGCTAACCATGGCCATATGATACAGGGAGCCTTTGCTGGGCTTGGCAGATGCAGTGTCCTATAACTGCATGTGGTTCACCCTCCTGGATGGCTTCCCCATTGATCATGCCTTGACTCTGAGATCCCAGAATGCTGGGAGGGAGAGTATCATGGCCTTGTAGAGCCTTCAGGCTCCAGGTTTGCATTTACCACAACTGACGGTTTTCATTTTGACAAGTTAAATAGTCTTCCTGGTATATTCACCTCATGATTCACCACGAAGCATTAGCACACGTTTGTGTGGAATGGAAAGTTTACAACATTGATTTGTCGAAATGAGGTAAGAGAAATGCTAGGTCCTCAGATGAGTGGGTGTCTTTAGGGCCAGCCAAATTTCTGATCCTGAGCTCAGGAGGGGAAGGGTACTGAATTATGGTAAGTGGGACCAGGGCTTTAAATTTTTTCCCCAAAGCAATCAATGGTAGCTGAATTTGGGCCCTCACATTCCTGCCATGCAACCACAGTCATTCATTCCTCAAACATTTATTGCGTACCTACTCTGTGCCAGGGACTTTTCTAGATGCTGGGGATATAACAATGAATAAGAAACATCATTACTGGTCTCATGGATCTTTCATTGTAGTTTTGGAAAAAAATAAACACATAAGCAAATGATGTCACACAGTGATACATGTTGTAAAGAACAATAGGCTAATGGCATATAGAAAGATGGTGGGAGGCTGCTTTCTCAGAGCTGGTTGTGTAGGGCACTCCAAGGTGGTGGATTTTAAGCTGAGACCCCAACCATGAGGATGAGGCAGCTATGTGGAGGTCAAGGGAAAGAGCACCTGGAACAGAGGAAGCAGCAAGGACACAGGTTCTGAAAAGACAACATGCTTGCCATGTTTGAGGGATGAAAAAGGACCCATGCACCTGGAGCCTTGTGGGCAAAGGAGAGAGTGAGAGGAAATGGTGTCAGGACACATTCAGTTCAGGTGGGGCCTTATAGCAAGGTAAAGAATTTAGGTTTCATTCTAGTTGCCTCTTTTACCCAGGAGGAAGGAAGGTTCTGGGTTTAGAAAAGCAAGGATAATCATAGGCTTATGGATGGAGCCAGATAAGATGGAAACATTGTTAGTTACAAGTCAAGAGTCCAGACCTAGGCCTGTCCACTCCAAAGCGTGTGCCTTTCTGACCCCTTCTGCCTCCTTCTCTATCTCATACTGAAGAGAGAGGCTGTGTGTTAAAGAGGATGTGGTTCTGGAGCTCACCTACCCCCTCCAACTGTAATCACATAATGCTCTGAGCCTCAGGGTCCTTACTTTGCAGAAGCCTCAGGTGAGCTTAAAGGCCTCAGCTGGGCATTACCTGTGAGCAAAAGGTTTTTACAGCCCTCGAGTAATAGGGCTGAGAGAGGATTTCATCACAGTGTCAAAATAATCAAAGTGCATTTTATGAAGAATAGTAGGTGTTACCCATTTTACTTGAGAACAGAAGAAGACAACAAATTTCTTGTAAGTGGAAGTTCTTAACTGATGACCTTAGACCTCCAAGGGATCCATGAAGACAGTAGGGGGGTCCACGAGCTATTTTCCACATTTCAAAATCTCTAATGCCTCATGGAACCACTTTGACAGATTCTGTTTGGCAGACTATATCTATTAAAGCTGAACACACACATACCTAGCAATTCCTCCACTAGGTACGGGCACTATATACAGAGATGTTTACATATATTCCACAAAAGGCAGGTGCCAGTATGTTCAGAGCAGTACTAATGGCAATAGCCAATACCTTGAAATTACCCAAATGCCCATCTATTGTAGAACTGATACATTGTTATATACTAAAATTTACTGTATTTATTATATTGCCTTGTGTGTAATAGAATATGCACAATGCCTGAGAATGATCTTCAACTCTGTAGTATGGATCATAGCTAATGTTCACAGGAAGTAGCTAGAGACAAAAAACACATAGTTTAAGAACCATTTACATAAAGCTCGAAAATAGGGAAACACTCTGGTACCTCAAGTCAGGATGGTGGTTACTGTTAAGGGGGGGTGGTGGTGCATGGTGACAGGAGGTGAGGTTGAGGGTGCTGATAATCAAGGGTACCGAGGATGTTCTGTTTCTTAATCTGGGTGCTGGTTATGTGTGTGTGTTCAGTTTGTAAAGATAAATTGAACATTATACTTTTGACACGTGTTTTCTATAGCATATTATACTTTAATTCAAAATTTTAAAAAATGTTTAATGGAAATTATATGATAACCATTTCAGCCCAGTTAGATATGATAGGTGTTTCAGCTCAGTTAAATATGACTTTTCATAATATCAGAGGGGAAATTAATTGTTGCTGAAAAAATTGTTGGAAGGAAATGATTTTTTAAATATGGGTCCAACCCTGGGGAAAAAGATGATGCACAATTTTCTGAGGGACCACTTATGGCAGCTACCTCTTCTCTTTCAAAAAAATTTTTTTAGTGTTTATTTTTGAGAGAGAGAGAGAGAGAGAGAAAGAAAGAGAGAGAGAGCCCAACACGGGGCTCAAACTCACAAACTGTGAGATCATCATCTAAGCCAAAGTCAGACGCTTAACCAACTGAACCACCCAGGCACCCCTGGGGGACCACTTATGAAGGGCTTTAGGGCCAGTGGCCTTATTTTTATATTTATTTAATTTTAAATAGAAAAATACAATTCAGAAAAATAACCCTCTGGGCTCTACTCTTTTCTTTTTTAATTGAAGTATAGTTGATGCGCAATGTTACATTAGTTTCAGGTGTACAACATAGTGATTAGATGAGTCTATCCGTTATTAGTGGGCTTAACTTTTAAAACAAACTGTCTCATTGGTGGCATGTGTGTTACCAAGGGGGTCCGTGGAAAGTTTGTGATATGTTCATGAATGTTGTAAGAGAATGTTGTCGTTCCTCAATGACTTAGATTCACACTTGTAAGACAAAGGCAGGTGGGTTAAAGGTCTTTTCCTGCTGGCATTTTTAGATTGGCTTGTTAGGAGTTTCCTGGCTTGTTAGGAGTTTCCTGTTCAGCGAGAGAGAGGTGAGCGTCCTCATTTCATCGGGACTCCTCTCCTAGCCCCATCAGAGAACTGCAGGTTGCTTGGCCATGTTGTCCAATGCTCTGATGCCACCTCCTGGTCAGTCATAAACAAGGAGGAGCTCAGGAAAGGGGAGCATTGGATGCTGATTGAAAGATTGTCCTGTGGATCAAGGAGACAAAGGGCTTATGTTCTGCTAGGGCTGGAGCCTACTGCTCCTCTTGGCAACTGGGCAGCCTTCCACCATCTGCCAACTACCCCTTGCCACCATCTGCCAGACAACCAGCCAATCCAGCTTCCTGCCTGTTGTGTGACTCACTGCAGGGAGTCCAGGCAGTCCCTAGAACTGATCCAATCCATCCTGGTTTTGCAAAGACAATGCCAGAGTCAGGGTTGCTGCAGGTACTGGTGGGGAAGTGAGAAACTGCCACCACTATTGCCTTGTTTCATTGAAGTAATTCTAGGACGATGGTGATGAATTGAATCTGATGCCTGCAGAAGCTGAGGGGCAGCTGACTCAGCCAGTAATGCATGACTGTGAGACACTGCTCTCCAGCAACCATTCTAGTCTTTAGTCTCAGTGTCTACTCCTCTGCCTCCTCCTGACTCAGTGGCACAACTCAGATTTACCCCTGGATTAATGTAAATTCCCAAATTTAGGAGTCAAACTCTTCTTGCCAATGATTGATTTAGGGAGGGGAATTTATCCCAAATTTAGCCAAAGACAAGAGAGGAGAAATATATCGGGGTGTATCTACCTGGTAAATGTTTTCTCACAGGAAAGAGTGGCTTTGTTGTCGTGTCTTGATGTACTAATCCTTGAAATGACCACAGCTGCCACGTTGTGACCATGAGGATAGAGACCTAGAGATAAGCTGGCATGGGTTTGGGTTGCTTGGGGGAACATGGAAAGAACCTGGATCCCTCAGGACAGAGCCCTTAAAAGAAATAATCCTGAGCTGTCCCACCTCTGGATTTCCTATTGTAGGAACTAATCTGTTTTCTTTATTATTTCTACCAGTTGAGTTTGGGTTTTTGGTTACTTATAGCACAAACCTTCCCAATTAATCTGAAGCTTCAGTGTAACTTTTTCCCACCTGCAGTGCATATTGCCAACTTCCAGCTCAAAATTTTTATTTAGATATATCCTATAAACCATTATTCTTCAGACTTAAAATATCTGATCTAACTACTCATCTTTTCCTCATATCTGCACTAGTGGTTTTTGACTTCTCCTTTAGGCTGTCAGTATACCACACATACATAAACATAATCAGACAGTTTTATTTTCATTGTATAAAATAAAATTTTGTATCATTTATGAAATGCTTCCTGTGGGCAGTGCTTGTGCTAGGAACTTCATATAGACTCACATAAATTATTATATATCCTTAAAAAAATATTGGAGGATAGACAATTTTATCCCCATTGCATAGGAAATTAAAGCAACAGAGCTGTTAGGTAACATTCCCTGAGACACACAGTTTATCTTGGCTGACTGGGAATTTGAACACAGTAGAGGCTTTCCCCTTCCTTTTGACCTGACCCATCTTGCATCTCCATTTTCATTTCCTCTCCCACTAACAGTCTTCAGGTTTGGGTCCAAGTGTCTCACGCCTGGACTATCAGAGTGGAAATGTTCTAGACTCATGTGCCTCAATTCTAAGCTGGACGTCCCTGCTGTACCGATTTTCCTAGAATTGTGGTCATTCCACTTTCCCACTTTAAAATCATCAGTGATTTATCATCATCCGTGGCAGCAGTCACAGTGGCTGGCAGGTAATATAAATATGTAAAGTTCTGTTGAATGTAAGACTCTGGGCTCTAAACTGCTTGTACTGGGACCAAGACACTAGGAAATTCAAGTAAAAAGGCATAAGTGGCTATGAGTTTGTAAGCAATGGGCTTTAAGACAAAATCCACGTTTTTAATTTTTTTTTCTTTTCAAATTTTATTTCTAGTTAATGTACAGTGCAATATTGATTTCAGGAATAGAATTCAGTGATTCATCACTTATATACAATACCCAGTGCTCCTCATGACAAGTGCCCTCCTTAATACTCATTACGCATCTAGTCATCTCCTACCCACCTCCCTCTGTTTGCTCTCTATTGTTAAGAGTCTATTGTGGTCTGTTTCCCTCCTTTGCTCTCTTTTTTCCTCCCTTGCATGTGTTCATCTGTTTTGTTTCTTAAATGAGTGAAATCATATGGTATTTGTCTTTGACTGACTGACTTATTTCGCTTAGCATAATACACTCTCGCTCCATCCTTCACGTAGTTGCAGATGGCAAGATTTCATTCTTTTTGATTGCCGAGTAATACTCCATTGCATATATACACCACATCTTCTTTATCCATTCATCAGTTGGTGGACATTTGGGCTATTGTTGATAGGGCTGCTGCAAACATCGGGATGCATGTTCCCCTTCGAATCAGTATTTTTATGTCCTTTGGGTAAATACCTAGTAGCGCAGCTGTTGGATTATAAGGTAGTTCTATTTGTAACTCTTTAAGGAAACACCGTACTGTTCTCCACAGTGGCTGTACCAGTTTGCAGTCCCACCAAGAGTGCAAGAGTGTTCCCCTTTCTCTGTATCCTTGCCAACACCTGTTATTTCCTATGTTGTTAATTTTAGCCATTCTGACAGGTGTGAGGTGGTATCTCATCGTGTTTTGATTGGTATTTCCCTGATGATGAGTGATATTAAGCATCTTTTCTTTTCTTTTTTTTTAAATGTTTATTTTTCTGAGAGAGAGTGAGGGAGCAAGCACACAAATGAGGGAGGGGCAGAAAGAGAAGGAGAGAGAGAAAATCCCATGGAAGTTCCTCACTGTCAGTGTAGATCCTGACATGGGCCTTGAACCCATAAACCATGAGATCATGACCTGAGCCAAAATCAAGCGTTGGACAATTAGCTGACTGAGCCACTCAGGTGCCCCTGAGCATCTTTTCATGTGAAAATCCACATTTTTAATCTTTTCCTTTAGGGTCATCTAAGATTAAATCCCAAGCCAACTTCTTCCTGTCATCTCCTGGTCACCGTTCTTCTGAAGCCTCTCATTCAGAGACGTATGGGCCTAATCGCTCCATTGTCCCCAAATGATCTTGATCTTTATGCTTTTCCTCAGGCCTTTGTCCCAGCAATTTTGTCCATTTGTTCTAACCTATTACTCAGTGCCCTAGACCCAGTTCCTGTCTGTCTTCTCTGACAAAGCATTCCTGGAATTGCATAGCAGAGACTCTCTGGATTGAGAGAAGCTATGAAGCCCTTCAGGCCAGGCTCCTAGCTCAACTGTGCAAGGCATTTGCCACTTCTTAGCTTGAGCTCTGCTGGTGACAAAGGGTTCACCAATGCCTAAGATGGCTTATGCTACCACCAGGCAGCATTGCCTGTTCAAAGTTTTGTCATAGGTTAAGCCAAATCTTGTCATTCTAACTTCTGCCTTTTGAGGTCCAACAGGATAATCTGGCCTTTTCCTTTTAAATATTTGAAGAACAGTGGTTGTGTCCTCATCTTCTCTGAATGATCTCTCTCAGTTGCTCTCAAATCTTACCTGTATTCTGCAAGAGATCAGATTCATTGTTTTGATTGTCCAACCATGTTTCAAAGCCCTGTAAGGAAGCATTTGGCTTTTAGCAGTGAGCAGGTGGTTAGACCAAAGGGGAAAAAAAGTGGAGAGAAATACAAAGGTGACACAGTTCACAGTGCAGGAGTGATTCCTTTGAAAAGCCTTCCCTATAGAGTCATAATGTGTGTGTGTGTGTGTGTGTGTGTGTGTGTGTGTGAAGGCCCTTGGGAGGGATGAAGTTGGGGAGTTGTGAGTGTGCATGGGAGTGTGTATTTATGGGAAGGCTGGTGTTAGGGGAGAGCTTGGGGACTTGAGAGTGGGGTGGTGGTTTTTCTGAAACCCCTGCCTGACAGCACCTGAAAAATCTGCTTTGCTGATAGCATATTTAATCTAAATTTGGATTTTGGTATATGTATCCATCCCTCTGCACTGAGAGTCTGTGGTACTTTCTTACCAATTGACCTCATTCTTTTTTGTGACACTGTGAACTGTTGTGTCATTGTTGGCCTGGTGATTGAACTTTCTATTTTGCACAGGGAGAGGGTACAACCCTCAGAGGGAGGGTTTGTGGTCCTGAGTCTGATGACTCTCATAACTTCTAGCAGAGTGGAGGACAGAGTACAGGTGCTCACAAGCGTTTGTTGTCAGACCCTCAGACAATAGAAAGAACCATAAATACAATAGAACAATTGCCCAGTGGGCTCTTTAGGCTAAATCAGGCTATTACTGGTATCACTGCATCTCAGGGTCTTTAAAAGCTGTCTCTTTGAAAAGTCTTCCATTTAACTGAGAAATGTTTCTTTGTGACTTCTATCAGTTAGTCTACACAGAGCAAGGATTTCTGTTCCTTAGAGGAGCCCTTAGAAAAGACAGTCATTGGATGCCTGGGTGGTTCAGTCGGTTAAGCGTCTGACTTCAGCTCAGGTCATGATCTCACAGTTTGTGAGTTCAAGCCCCGTGTTGGGCTCTGTGTTGATGGCTCAGAGCCTGGAATCTGTTTTGGAGTCTGTGTCTCCCTCTGTCTTTACTCCTCACCCTGCTTGTGTTCTGTATCTCTCTCTCTCTCTCTCTTAAAAATAAATAAACATTAAAAAAATTAAAAAAAAAGAATAGACAGCCATTATGTCTCTTCTCATATATGTAGTGTGAGTGTATGTGTGTGTGTGTGTGTGTGTGTGTGTGTGTGTGTGTGTGTGGTATGATAGGAACACTATGTTACCTGTAGTAAACCTTTGTAATAATTGGTCATGCCTATCAAGAGGTCTATAAGTAATGAAAATTTTTATATTATAAAAGCAAATGTAATATATAATTCATATATTTGAAAGAAGAGTGTGAAAAAGAAGTAGATATGATTTTGTATTTAGTCGAGGTGGGGTCTAGTCATGGTTTTTATTTCCATTTCCTCTTTCCTATATCTCCTAGTATAAATTTAAAGTATGGGCCTTTAAATGAAAAATTTAAAAACTTCAAGAAGAATGTCTCTGTTATCCTGACTTGATGACAAGTAAATGCATTCTTTGTGGAGACCCGCATCCCAGGAAGGAGCATGTTGGGCATTAATACCCATTTCCTGTATCTTGTTCTCATCTTCAGGAGGTTCCCAGCATAATACAGTGTGCTCTGTGGACACTGAGCTCCATAAGGACTGTTTATTGCGAGGCCTCTATTGTGCTAGAAAGGTTAAATTATGTTCAGCTTTCCAAAAGAAGGGCAGAGTCTGTGCATTTAAGCTTTGGTTTTGGCATTAGGAGTGAGCCAGGGCAAGAAAGGATGCAAATTAAAAAGGGCCCATAACTTGCTCATCAATGCATTCCCTGTGCATTGGGTGTTAACTGAAAAGAGTGAGTTTATTTTTCTTCTGAATACTTTTCTATGCTTTCTAAATTTTCTTTAGTGAGCATATATTCATTCATTCATTTATTCATTAATTTACTGCTTTACCAAGCATGCACTGAATACTTAGAGTGTGCTGGACATATGCTGGGTATTGAGTAAACAGTAAATAAAAAGAAGTCCTGGCGCTCAAGGTGCTTATTATTTAGTGGAGCTGTTCATTTTAGTGAGCAATTACTGTGAGGCAAGCATCATACTGAGCATTTTACTTACAAGATCTCATTTAATCCTCAATAATTCCATGGCATAGAAATAATTATCTTGATTTAATAGATGAAGACTCCAAAGCTTAGAGAATATAAGCAACTTTGCCAGGGCTGGAATTTGTAGACTGTTTTTGGGTCATCCATATTTGTGTCTCTTCTCTGTCCTATTGACCTCAGGCAAGGCCATGTGACTGACTTTGACCAATGAGAAGAGTGGCAGAGAGGTCCCTGCTGAGCAGAAGCTTTATGATCAGTATGCAGTTTGTTCCAGGTAGAGACTGCTCAATTAGCCTGGGTTCCAGAGTGAAGATGGCATAGAGTATGGCCACAGTCCATCCATACTGGGCATGTAGAATGAATAAGAAATGAAAGATCGCAAGTTGAAGCCACTAAAATCCTGAGGTTATTTGTCATGCAGCATAACCATGAGACTGGCACAGAATCCTTAAACCAATACACTAGAGTACCCTATTTATATCATTTCTGTAATTAGAAATAAATACTGTAGAAATTGGAGAAAGCATTATCTGGTTAGGACTCTTCAGTGTGAAGTGTTTATATGAATGTCAAATATTTTTTCCTTATGCCTTACTACTACCACTCCTTCACTGTTATAATGTTCCTTATCCGGAGAAGTTGACCAGTTGTCCACAGGTCAACTTCCAAAGTTGACCTACTGCTTCCAAAGTCCCAAACTCCTTCCTCCTTCATGAAGCAATCCCTGATGCTTCTGGACCCATGTGATCTCTCTTGCTCTCCCCCAGCCTCTAATACCATCATTTGCCACACATTACATGTTACTCAGAACTGTTTACTGCCATTTTTAATTGAAATAAAATTCACATAACATAAAATCTACCATTGTAACCACTATAAGTAGACAATTCAGTGATTTTTAGTACATTCACAATGTGCAACCATCTCCACCGTCTAATTCTAGAACGTTTTCATTACTCTCCCAACACACCTAATCCCCACTAAATAATCACTCTCTGAGTAATCACTCTCCCTTCCTCCAGTCCATGGCAGCTGCTAATCTACTTTTTATTCCTTATGCACTTGCCTATTCTGGATATTTCACTTCAAAGAAATCAGATATTATGTGGCCTTTTATGTCTAGCTTCTTTCACTTGGCACAATGTTTTCAAGGTTCTTGCACATTGTAGCATGTATCAGTACTTCACTCCTTCTTATGGCTGAATAATACTCCATTGTAGATACACTGCATTTTGTGTATTCATTTATCTGTGGGTGGACATTTGGCTTGTTTCTACTTTTTGACTGTTGTGACTGGTGTTGCTATGAACATTCGTATACATGTTTTTGTGTGGAACTATGTTTTAATTTCTTTTGAATATATATATAGGAATGGATTTACTGGGTCATATGGTAACCCTGTCTCTTTAAATCTGTTTTTAATTTTCTCTAAGAGATTGTGAGCTCCTAGGAGCAAGAGTTGTCTAAGTTTTTCTAGCTCTGTTGCTGCAGTACATTCATTCCTTTGGCAAACGTACGCTGTGTTGAGTGTTTACTTAAGTGTGCCTGGTTCTTCCCTAAGCACTGCAGTCAGGTTGATTATCATAGAGTTCTAGCTTGTGATCTGAGAGGTCAAATCTTTCCATTCAGTAGAATTCTGTGTCTGAGTGATCTGGTCTCTGTATAAATATTCATCCTCAAAACATATGGCTCATCTCCCTAAAAACACTTTCTGTTGCATTTTGTGATTACAGAAATAGTATATACTGCAGAAAACTTGAAAGTATAAGAACATATAAAAAAAACAAAAATTATTTATAATTCTATAACCCAGCAATAGATACTGCTAGCATATCACTAAATTTCCTTCCAGACCTTTTTCAGTCTGATACATATATTTTTCTGTAACTGGGATCATCCTATGTTTATCAGATACCTCTTGTGCCCTGCTTCAGATCTCCTTACTGTCACCAGCCATGGCTATGTAGCCTTTAACCAGTTTCCCACAGGTGTAGCTTGACATTGCTTCACCTCAGGAAAATAAGGTGTGCCTCTTGCTATTCTGATAAAATGGTGTCAGTGTCACACATCTCAGAGAATTGCTCAACATGGGCAACCCAAACCTTTGACCAAAGGGACATACCCTTTTGTTCCTTGGACTTTTCAGAAAGAGATGGGCATTTGGCTTCTCTTTGTAGTGGCCAGTGCAATATTTTATCTTTATATTCTCTCTCCCTCCTCCTCTGTTCAATCCTCCTAAGTCTTACTCTTGCTCCCTGGGATCATATTCCTCAATAAACCACCCACATGACAAACTTTGCTGTAGATGTTTCTTTTGGGAGAACATAGGCTAAAGTACTATATAAATAATTTTCAACCCAGATTTCATTTATGCCATGAATTTAGGATATATATATATATATATATATATATATATATATATATATATCTGTGTGTGTGTGTGTGTGTATATATACACACACACATACATATATACATGTTAAATTTTATTTATGTTGGTTATAACTTGAATTTATACATGCATACATATTAATATGTATATGTGAATATAAATGACATGTATTGGCCTTCATCCCTACTGTGATCTCCCTGTAGCAGAGGGGCTGGAAGCCTAGGATAACATGTCCCAGAATCCTTTGCCAGCTGGGTTCTAATTTAGGCTCTGTCAGTGAGAGGACTCACATAGGATTGGAAAGCAGAGAGAAGCAGAAGGTAGTATTGCTTCTCTAGCATTGATGAGTGAGTGTATGTAGGTGAACGTGAAGCTTTGCAACATACAGTGAATGTGAAATTTTGAAGAAGCTTATATAGATTCACATGCAGTTGTAAAATAGTACAGAGAAATCTTGTGTACATTTTTACCATTTCCTCTACTGGTACTATTTTGCAAGATGGTATATAAAGCACAATAAAGGTGTTGACATTGATACAATCTACCTATATTATTCAGAATTGCCCAGTTTTACTTCTTTCTTTTTAAATGTTTATTTTTGAGAGAGAGTGAGCAGGGTCACACAGAGAAAGAGAGGGGACAGAAAATCCCAAGTAGGTTTCATATGTCAGCACAGAGCCCAATGTAGGGCTCGAACTCACAAACTGAAATCATACCCTGAGCCAAAATCAAGAGTTGCTTAACTGACTGAGCCACCACCCAGGCACCCCTGCTCTGTTTTATTTCTACTAACGTGTGTGTGTATGTGTGTGTGTGTATTTGGTTCTATAGTTTATTAACATTTAGAGGATACAATTCCGTGATTTTTAGTATATTCACAGTCATGAAACGTTCACTACTATCTAATTCTAGAACATTTTCATCAACCCCCACAGAAACTCTATACCTGTTAGTATCCACTCCACATTCCCCCCTCCAGCTCCAGGTAACTGTGGGCTTGGCTTTCAGCTTTGTCCAGCAAAGCTAAAGACAGCAGAAAGAGTTACTCAACACTCCCTGCAAGTCAAGAGAGGTGAGAGGGAGGGTAAGGGATCTCCCTGAGCTGCTCTCAAGCTCCTGTATTTATTGAGCATTTAGGGAAACAATGAAGCAAGTGTGCAGAAAAACAAGAAGACAGGGTAAAATATTCCATAAAATAGCATGGCCTAAGGAATTTATGAGTATAGGCAGGACCCAACCCCTAGGTGAACATTAACTAGATAAGCGAAGCATGGCTGCTGTTTTCAGCAAGGCCAGAAAGCAGTTTTCTGCTTTGCAGTGCATTCCCTATAATCTCCTAACCCAGGACATAGCTATTTGATTTCCCACAGTAACCACTAGTCTACTTTGTCCATGGATTTGTCTATTCTACACATTTCATATCAGTAGAATCATAATATGTGGTCTTTTGTGACTGGTTTATTTCATGTAGCATAAATAACATTTTTAAGATTCATTCATGTTGTAGCTGGTATCAGCACTTCATTCCTTTTTATTGCAGAATAATATTTCATTGTATGGATATACCACATTATTTTATCCATTCATCAGATGATAGAATTTGGATTGATTACACATATGGACTATTATGATTAATGCTGGTATGAACATTGATGTGCAAGTTTTTGTGTGGACATATGTTTTCATTTGTCTTTGGTATATACCTATGATTGCAATTGTTAAGTCACATAGTAACTCTATGTTTACCGTTTCAAAGAACTTCCGAAGTATTTTCCAACTTTATCATGTATGTAGGTGCTTGTATCTACCACCATTATCAAGGTACTGAACAGTTCTGTCACAAGAATCCCTCATGAAACCCTTTTATAACCCTATCCACCTCCCTTCTTTGCCACCCGTCTCCCACCAACCCCTGGCAGTCACGAATTTATTCTCCATTTTTGTTACTTCAAAAATATTATACAAAATGGAATTATACACTAAGTAACCTTTTGGGACTGATGTTTTTCACTCAGCATAGTTCCCTGACAATTTATTTACGATGTTGTGCATGTTAGTAGTTTATTTCTTTTTATTGCTGAGTAGTGTTCTATGGTCTGCATGCACTACAATTTATTTAAGTATTCACCCATTGAAGGACATCTGGGTTGTTTCCAGTTTGGGCTATTATGAATACTGCTGCTATAAACTTACATGGACAGGTGTTTATGTGAATGTAGGTCTTCATTTCTCTGGTGTAAATGCCCAAGTGTGGTTTCGGGTTGTATGGTGAATGAATGTTTAGTTTTATGAGAAATTGCCAAGTTGATTTCCAAAGTGGCTGTACCATTTTATATTCTCACCGATCATGTACGAGGAATCCAGTTTCTGGGCATCTTCACTAGCATTTTGCATTGCCACTCCATTGTTTATTGTATCTTTATCTAATCTCTGTGTACTGTGCAAAATTTCAAAAATTAGCCTTGTTAAAAAAAGTCTTTTCATTTATAGCAGTGATCTTTATGTTACAGTTAGGGATGTGTTTTTTATTCTGATATTATGGAAGCTATTTCTTTTATTTTCTTCTGGTATTTTTATAGAGAGGCAACATAGCATGGAGTACCTTAGAGTGGTTGGAATGCTCTGTGTAGTGAGATTTGCTTTGTTTCAGTCTTGGCTCCACCACTTGCTACAGTGGCCACTTTGGTTGACATGTTTCTCTCAATTTTTCTTAAATCGTATCTCTTGTCCTTCAACTGTTACTTAGGGGATGGTTTTTTTTTTTTTTTCATACTGTTTTCATCCTGGTTGATCTCTGTTGGAGGTTCTCCAATTTGACAATGTCTGTCTCAAGATGATATACCCAGACCTGAGCACTCCACTCTAGATAAATTTTGACGCTGCAGAGAAAATGACTCTTAACCTGGGCTTTTCTGCACATTATCAGTGTTAACCAAAATTACAATGACTTTTGGAGGCAACTGTGTTAACTCTGTGGTCATTATTAAACTTCTAAAAGCAAAACCCCATCATTTTTCCATGAACTACTATTAAATTGAGCTCTTCTATCCTATATTTCTGCAATTTAATGATTGTTATCTGTTCTTGAAGTAGTTCCCTTGATTAATATATAGGCACCCCATTTATTCATATGAATGCTTTCTACCTTAAAATCGATTTTGTCTTATAAAAATATTACTGTATTAGAAATTTTCTGCCTAGATGTTCCCTGCATCTTCTGCCTTTATACTATTTTCAAATTTTCAATATTATTTTGTTTTGGAATTATCTCTTATGTATATCTGGGTTTTGAAAAGAATCCTATTTAATACTCTGAATTTTAACAGGTGAGCTCATTCACTTATATTTGTTGAAAAAAACTGATAAAATTGGACTCATTTATGCCATGTATTTTGCACTTGTACTTTATCATTCCATACTTCCTCCCTTCCTGTTTTCTGCTTGATTTAAAAAAGTTTTTTGTTTAATTTTTAAATGTTTGTTTGTGAGAGAGAGAGAGAGAGTGAGTAGGGGAGGGGCAGAGAGAGAGGGAGACACAGAATCCGAAGTAGGCTCCGGGCTCTGAGCTGTCAGCACAGAGCCGGATATGGGGCCCAAACCCACAAACCACGAGATCATGACCTGAGCCAAAGTCGGGCGCTCAACCAACTGAGCCACCCAGGTGCCCCTCTGCTTAATTTTTAAAGTTCCCATTCTTTTTTTCCTGATTGCAAGTTATAGATTATGATTACATTTCTAGTTTCTAAGTGCTTATCATTAACAATTTTAACATTCTTCCCAAATTTTAAAAGCCTAAAATTATTTAATGTCTTTAACCTGCATTTCTTCTGTTCTTCTTTTTTTAACCCTAGGGCAGGGCTTTATTTTTTTTTTAATTAAAATTAATCTTGTTAGTTTTAATTCATCCCGCTAGGCCATGGAGTGATCCTGAAGTCCTCATTCCAGTCCTCCAAGTTCTCTTCTTGTTTTGTGTCATCTTCAATTTAATATGCATGAGTTTATCCATTAAGCTTAAAAACAAAACTAAATTAAATGAAAAAGAAAAGCAAAACCTAAACAGTCAGCACTGGGGTCAGGGCCCTATATTTTCCTTTTAGGAATTCCGTACCTTGGGGAGTCCAACATAAAACCCACTCTCCTAAGCCCTGAGTTGTGTCTGACTATGACCAGTTTTCCCTTCTCTGATTATTACAAAACAATTTTATCACTTTTCTCCCAAAGTTCCTGTCACTTCCACTCTGTCACTCAAGACTGACTGTTGATTAAAATTAATTGAGGAAAAGCTGCTCCTCTCATTGCTTGCTCACCTTCTGAGTGATGAAATTGTCAATGATGCAAGGCAGGAATACATCAGCTTCTCAGCTGTTAGTTGAATGAGACCACTGGCCGATGTCTAGGTAAGATTCATGTAGCTGTGATGGGGTGAAGGTGGGGAGAAGTGGATACAAAAAAGACACTGTGCCTTCCAGCATGATGTGGTGGAATCATGACACCTGGGAAGCAGAAAACCTGGGTTCTAGCCTCCGCTCTGCTGCTGACAGCATCGAACATCAGGAATGGAAGATTATGCACATTTACACATGTATAGATAGATGTTAGACATGAATTAGTTACCTTGGAGACTTTCCCCCACCTTCTCCTACTCGCTCCTTGGCCTCTTGCAACCTTTTTTTGACTTCACTCTTCTGTTGAAATTGTTTTATCCTCCTTGACTAAAACCCCAGAACCTGTTTTTAATTCTGTGAACTCTCTTTTGTATTCAGCACCGTGGGCCCTCTACTTCCTTCCTGATTTTCTTCTCTTTTTTGTTTCTCTGTCATTACATTGTCCTGATGTCTTCCTGCCTCTTTCCCTTGCTGCTGTCTCTTGTTCCCTCTCCTTTTACATAAATGCGGGCTTCCACCCCAGGCACATCCCCAGCTGCCGGCTGTTCTTTAAATGTCAACATGGCCCACATAGAATTTTCCGCATTATACCTGAAAAGAATCTATCCTTGATTTCTCCATTTTTCTGAATAGTACCATCATTTCCTCTGTGACACTGACTCACCATCCCGAGTCCCAGAGTTGGGTGCTGAGCTGTCTCCAGTATTACTGAATTAAATAAATATGTACCGAGTGTGCATTGGTAGTGCTGGGTTGTAGGCATTTTGAACTGAGGAGCTTAGGTCTGGAGAGTTGCAATGAGTACACCATACAATCAGACCTGCTATCAACATGTTCATGTGCTCTGGTAGCTCAGAGACAGGAGGGACGGGAAGATGTCACATATTCATGGAGGACCTGCCAGGTTCCATTTCCTGCACTAGGCTCTTCATATAGACCATCTCAGTTGAAGCTTATGACCCTCTGAGGTAGATATTTCAGCCAAGGAAAGGTGGAGTCAGGGTTATGTGGCTACTTGATAAGTGCTGGGATCAGGATTGAAAATTGTATCTATTACCTTTTCAGGATAGCACATTGCTCCGTGGGTTGTCACAGAGGAAGTGACAAGTGTGTTAATTGTGTACAGATTAACTTTCCTCAGTAGTCCATATGTAGAAAAGAATTCCTAGCATAGGAAATAGGATGTAAAAAGGTACAGAGGTATGAAAGAGTGTGCATTAGAGTTCGAGGTAGAAATTAGGGACATTAATGGAAGAGGAGGTTCAGGGAGAAAAATGATGCATTAGGTTTCAGGCACGTTCAGTTTGGGGCATTTATAGGCTGTCCACATTGATGGATTAGTGAATACTTGGAAAGATGAGTTTGGAGTTTAAGAAACACGGAATGAGAAATTTAAATTTATGTTATCAGTGCCAGGTAGAAGGAGTTGGAGCTATGGAGACAGGAAAGTGATCTAGGTAGGATGTGTAGGGCCGAAATATAAAAGATATGAGCCAGGAGCTATGGAGAACATGAAGATTGAGGGGGAACTGTCAGGGAGGTAGAAGAGGAGCAGCAGATGATCAAAACAAGAGAAGAGTTTCAACAAGGTCAAGGTCAACAGAGTTTGCAAAAGGATAATTTGGAATCAGGACTAAAAATGCCAGTTGAATCTGGTGACCAGGATGTCACTGGAGAAATTGGTGTGAATAGTTTAAATTCAGACGTAGGAAATGGAATGTAAGTTTCAAGGGGTTGGGACAGGAGCCGGGAATGAAAAGAAAAATTAAAAAAAAATATGGTGGTGGGCCATTCTTTTAAGATCAGAATGTCTGAATTCTCTGTATGTGGTGTCTTATCCCATCTTCAAGGCCAGCTCAAATGCAGCCTCATGTATTAAATTTCATCCCACACCCCTTTCCCCATCTGTGTTTCCAGATCATTTTTTCTCCGTTGTAACCTGACCACAATCCAGTCTGTTATTTGAGAACAGAGTCTGGAACTAGATTGCAAGTTCCTGGAGATGTGAGACCCTTTTCTGGTGTCACCCATAACATTCAGCTGAACACAGTGCTTCTCACGTCATGCCTTACACACAGTAGGCACTCATGAAATATTTGCTGGACTAAGTGACTTAGAAACTAGCATCTCAGAAAGCAGTGTAAATTCTTGTAATAATTCTGGTGAAGTTTACGCTACCCTCTATACTCCCTTCCTTTCATTTTTCTTTTCCTTTTTTTTTCCCCCTGGGGGGAGAGAGTATATGCTGAGTGAATGAAATATAGGTAAATTTTCTGACTGGAATTTCTTCCAGGCTAATGGGGTCTGTGTTCTCAAGTGAGATAGCTCAATCAGCGATTCTTTTAGTACTTTAAATATTTTGTTTACATGAAACCACACAGTTAGCCTAAAGTTTTGTTCAACTTGATGTTTGGTTCAATTGTTAGAGCTTTTAAACTGATTTACCTAGGGCTTTTGACTTTGTTTAGAAATGAACTTTCAGAAGTTCTGATAGTTCTCACTGTTCTGGATAAAATAGGGGCCATGAAATGGAGAAGGAAGGATGCTAACCAAAAAGAGGGGGAGCATTGCCATACACTGTTTGTTCTAAAAAGAGCACTGGACTTAGAGAGTCTGGATATCTGATATCTGGTTCCAGCCCTCTGCTTCCAATTAGCAGTGCTATCCTACTCAACTGCTCCCTGTGTTTTGGTCTCTGCATCTATAAAATAAGGTGGTTAGACAAGATGTCTCTGAGATCACCTTTACTATTTTAACATTTCATGAATCTATGAAAACTGTTTCTACAGTGATATTCTATAAAACATTTCTACTCTCATGCTCTCTACTTTCCAGTATCCATTTGGCAATGAGCACAGAATTATTGAAGGAGTGAAGCTCGAAATTGGCTCTTTCCTCCCTCCCCTCCACCTTTAGTCCTGCCTGCTGTTATTATAAAGAACTAAATGCAACTTGCTGGCCCCGGTTTGATTATTGAACTGTAAGCTCTGCAGGGAAAGGGACCATGTCTAATCTTCTGTGTGGATCACCCCAGAACTGTGGTTCCAGATCCTATGCACACTGCTCTTCCTGTTTGCATAATTGATTGTTTGAATGCTTGACTGTGTTGAATCTGTGTGGTGACCTGTTGGTGGTGAATTGCTCAGCTTGGCAGGTAATTCATGTTGCTTATTTGTTGCTATTGATTTTAATTGTGTACTGTATTTCTATAAATATTCTACATAGACCCAGAATCTTACAAAAGCACAGGAAGGAGATGTTCATGTGTATTTGTGTGTGTGTGTGTTTGTGTGTGATACCTATGTGTGTGTGTGTGTGTGTGTGTGTGTGTGTGTGTGTGTGTGTGTATGATTGAAAATGAAAACCAGCAAAATGGAAGAAAGTCCCTGGCAGTGACTTCTTTGTTATATTTTTGCTAACAATCTAGGTGGCAACTCCTGAGGCTTCTGGCTTCCTGAGTTCTGAGCAGTTCCTCAGTTAGATTCTAGGAGTAAGGTAGGGGTGGGTGGATGGTAAGAGCTTTCTTATCAGACATGACAAGACTGATAGTTATTTGAATATAAAGACTGGTTAAAAATGGCAATATGAAAAAAATGAAGTATACACAACTCAAACCTTGTTTGTCAATCTAAAACCTGTGAATGCATATCCCTTTCTGAATCTTTGTTTTTTTTTTTAACATTTATTTATTTTTGAGAGACAGAGTGTGAGCAGGGCAGGGGCAGAGGGAGAGGGAGCCACAGAATCTGAAGCAGGCTCCAGGCTCTGAGCTGTCAGCACAGATCTCGACGCGGGGCTCGAACTTAGAACTGTGAGATCATGACCTTAGCTGAAGTTGAACGCTTCACTGATTGAGCCACCCAGGAGTCCCTCTCAATATTTTGATGTAGGGTTGAGGCTTTAACTCTTGCATACATCTTACCAACCACCCTTTTTCTCTCTTAAGGTGGAGAGGAAACTTAGACTCTTGTAAAGCAGTCTGAGCACAAAATACTTGTAGACATTTATAGTAGTTTTCCAAGTCTTGTAGAATTTCTTCACTGTCACCTAATTAAACAACTTTGGAATCTTTCTACAGTATTCAACCTACTTTTCATAGAATTCTCTCTCTTTTTCATTCATATTTCATCAGTTTATATAATATTTACTTGTATTATTTAAGTTAAATAGCATGTAAAACTGTTAATAGGGCCAGGAACAATTTCAGCATGCTTTTGGCAGGCATGGATTATGAACTGGTGGGCACAAAAGCATAAGGACTTCTCTAAGTGGAATACTAGCCACATGCCTGGATTGGACCACAGGCATCAGCCGCTGTATTTTGTAGAGCAGATGGAGGGTGACAGTTCATCTGGTGACTTCATTAGTGGAGATCCCTTGCAAGAGCATGGACTATGCCTTTGAAGTATCTCTTCAGCCAAAAACCAGAAGTATTCTTTTTTTTTTTTAATTTTTTTTAACGTTTATTTATTTTTGGGACAGAGAGACACAGAGCATGAACTGGGGAGGGGCAGAGAGAGAGGGAGACACAGAATCGGAAGCAGGCTCCAGGCTCTGAGTCATCAGCCCAGAGCCTGACACAGGGCTTGAACTCACAGACCGCGAGATCGTGACCTGAGCTGAAGTCGGACGCTTAACCGACTGAGCCACCCAGGCGCCCCAAACCAGAAGTATTCTTGATCTTGTTGGAGGTCCTGCTCAAAATGGCCAAAGCTGATTTTGTCTGATACTTACTCTGTGGATTGAGCACACCCGTAGGCTGATTTTCTTTCTTTCATCTTTGTAGCCTGCTCATGGGCAAGTGCAACTGTCTCAGTGCTTATTATGACCACTACGGAGATAGTCTTGGAAAAATCTTTATTGTCACCACTGGTAGTAAATATTTTAGTGCACTTACAAATGGGTGGTATATAAGATGCTGACAATGCAGAATATAAATTGCGGTCCCTATTCTTAAGTATGGAATCTAGTTGGAAAGGAAGGATGTTTGTATGTCTGGACGTACATATATATGGAAAGAGAATAGTATGGAGCAATATATGAAAATCACTGAGTGAGTTGTAGAGACAGTATGGGTTATAGGAATTTGGATGCACTGAATGTTACAGTCTTATTGATGTTTTACACAAGGCTTTAAATCATCCTTTTTAAAAATTGAAGCATAATTGACACACACATTATATTGATTTCAGGTGTACAACATATTGATTTGATAATTCTATACATTACTCAGTGCTCAACAGAGTATAGTCACAGTCGCTCACCATATAACATTATTGTACTAATGGAGATCCCTCACAAAAGCATAGCCCAAAATCATGCACACGCGCACACTCTCTCTCAAAATAAATAAATTTTGAAAACTTAAAGAAAAAGATATTGGGACAGGTGGTTGAGATTGTCAGAGGAGACAGGGCTCAAGCCATACTGTGAGGGTCATGGAAGATCCAGCCAAAATGTAACTTAGCCCATGTGCTGACCAAATTGAGCACTCTTGACATTAGATACCTCACCGAGGAAGGGGAACTTAATTGTTTTGGAAGTGGCACACTTCCCAATCTCCCTTTCTCCTGACTCTATTCTAGGAAAGGAAACTTTTACAATGTGAGCTTTTTCCCCTAAGGATGCCTGTGACTGATGAAAAATATGGCTCCTTCTGGACCAAAACTTGTCTGCACTGGGCCCCTGAGGAGTCTGATTTTTAGGAAGAACTTAGAGAGCTGTGTGAAGTCTCAGAGTGTCATCTGGAAAGGACGGTAGAGTATGTCATCCTCAGCAGGCTTAGTCCATGATGAGTTGATCTATGACTTCTGTCCTTCAAAACATGACTCCTCCTCAGAAGCAAAAAATAAATCCTTTCTTAAGCTTATTTCCTCCTAAGACAGAAGAATGATTATCTGATTATTATTGCTTTAGCTAGTTCATTTTATTCAACAAAGTATTTGGCCAATTAAAACCTGTTTCTAGCTGGGTTTCACCGATTCATCTACATTTTCTCTTACTCCTTGTATCTTTTAAACCAAATCAGAAGCTCAATATCTAACTCTAAACAGAGTGGCGTTATTTCCAAAGTGAGATAATCACAGTCATATTTGGTGGAGAATGCTTTCACATGAGGTGACACCAGATCTCCTCTTCCTGCACGTCTGCTGGAGGTGAGCACAAAAAGAACATTAAGAAATTCCTCTGTGCTGGAGCAGTCCGGCCTGAGATTAGGTTCTGTTAAGGACTAGTGGGCCTGGAAACTGAACTTTGATTTCTTTTGTCTCGCAGTCCACACTAGCTAAGGAGGCATAAGGAACTGGAAGAGTGGGTGACCTGTGAATGGACCTGCTGGAACCCTCCCCTCCCACAGGTGGAGCATAGCACTGCCTGTTCCAGTGGGTCCTTGAGGGTCACATCTATATGTGGGAGTCTGTTGTGTTGCTTCCTTTTTTGTGCCATCTGTGAATTTCCCTTTTTGCCACTGAAGGAGCCCTTCATCTGTTGTCTGTCTTACCTGTAAGAGTACAAAACCATGACTTTCAGAAGTTTTTATTTAAATTCCAGTTAGTTAACACAGTGTAATGTTCGTTTCAGCTGTATAATATGGTGATGCCACACTTCCATACAACACCTGGCACTCATCACAAGTATACTTCTTTATCCCCATCACCTGTTTCACCCAACCCCCCCCCCCCCAACCTATCAGTTTGTTCTCTGTTGTTAAGTGTCTGTTTCTTTGCTGCTGCTTTTTTTGTGCCATTCCTTTTTGCCACTAAAGGAGCTCTACATCTGTTTGTTGTCTGTCTTTCCAGTGACAGTAAAAAACCATGACTTTTCATAGATGTATCCATAGTATCTTTAACAGAGTTTGCACATCGAAGGCACCCAATAAATATCTGTAGAATGAGTCTGTTCTCTAATTGTGTATATTGGTAAATTCCCACCAACCCACTGTCTACTTACATCGACCACACACTGGACAATAGTCAAGATGCCAGTTGCTGGTGGGGAAGGGGTAATGATAATGGTAAAGCAGGTGGGGAAATGGTAAAGCTGGTGGGGAGAGGTAATGATAAAGAAGGGCCCTGATACCACAGGACCTGGGACACTGGAAAGGTTATCAAGGGAGGGTCAGCAAGAATTCTGTTACTAGAACCAAGACTGGGGCTTTGATTCTGTTGTTCCCTAGACTAAGGCTTCAAGTCCTGGGGTGGACCCCAGTCTCCATAATAGAGTCTCTGACCTTGAACTAAGAAGAGATTAGCATTACAGGGACAGAAATCGAGATGAAGCAGGAGTGAGCTTTATCTCCCCAACTCCTTTAGCTGATGGAATGCCTATGAATTGATTGGAATCAGGTGTCTTTTGTCCTTGTGGGGTGGAGTGATGGTTTAGTTGTTAAACAACTGAATTGTGGGCAAATAATTATTTAAATCTCTTTATTAAGAAAAATTTTAAAAATCACCTCAATATCCTTTCTACTTACCTCTGAAAACTGACTGCTTAGTAGCAGGAAACAAAATACCTTTTTTCCACAAGATGCCCCATGATGTCCCAGAATACTGGCAGAAGAGAGTAGGCAACCTCCAAAGACCTAATTTCAGGCACATAAATGGTCATATTGGCTCATGGCAGGGGGAATCTCCTCATATTTATTCCGTTAGAGTTTGTTGGGTGTCCGCTACTCCATCAGCCTTCGCTGCTCTATTGAAAGACAGTGCCAGGTGCTTCTGTTCTCTCCCCACAGGTCTGTCTGATTACTGGGCCAGTGCAGTAGATCTCCTGGCTGCTGAGAACCCAACCCCTATCAATTTAGCCTGGATTTATTGAACTGCATTAGTAGGGAATTATGTATCACACGGACATCAAGGCCATATATAGTGAGTCCTGTCCTATATTTCTAAGCTCCTCTCTGTGTTTGCACCTCTCTCTGCCCAGAATTTTTTTGTGTTCTTCTGAATTTCCAAACCACTGGCTATAAAGTGCCCATTTCTCTTTCCCAGCTGTTCCCTTGTGTTATTTATGATAGGCCCAGGAGAAAATGTCCATTCAAATCAGAAAGAGATTATATCAGAGAAGAGAGAGATTTGGCAATGCTATTTGGAGTTGCAACCTTTGACATTAAAAAAATAAAAAATACCAAGCAAGGGCTACAGGGGAAGGTGACTATTGAGCATGTGGCAGCTGAGAGGAAAGTCCTCTGGGCTGATGACTAGCTGGGGGCACTACTGAATGTGTGATCTAAGAGCTTTAGGAATTGATTGCTTTTTTTGGTGAAAGAATTGTTTAAGAATAAGCAAGTTAAAAATTGTTATTGTCACCCATTTTTTACCAGGGCTAACATAATCAAGTGAATTATCTTTTAAGAAATATGACAAAGGAGTTGACTCTTGGGGAGACTGAAAGCTTCCTTCTTGATCTTGTCCAATCACTACAAACTTCAGGGGTCCCTGTTCAATGAAACAATTCAAAAGACCTCTGGTATTCTCACTAGCTTTCTGAAAATGTTAGCATAAATTCTGTAGTAACTGGTGGATTTGCTCCACAACACTGACGTTTAGTGTGAATTCTACATTTAAAAGGACCTTGAGACCTGTGCCCAGGACACGGCGGAATAAACTCCTTGTTTCCAGATGTGCTAATGATGCCGGTAATAATTCAAAAATTGCTCGGACTGACATTCTGCCTTCAAATTTGGGGTCATTGGCTCCCATAGACTTGCCATTTCAGCTTGAGGATCTGTGTAATTCCTTATGGGTCTGAAACTGTGCAGTTCCATGATAGATGGAGGAGTTTCTAAGTTTCGTTATTAATGCGTGTTTTCAGACTAAGTGAGCTAAGCACGTGTCCTGTTGCAGGAAAGTGTGATGTTCAGTGTTGTAACGTCTATTCACCTACCCCTCAGCCCTGAGGTTTGGTTCTCCGTCAAACTACCAGGATGTGCCCTGCCACCAACCTAGTTCCTTGAGCTGGCAACCTCTGAGTCCACCTTGGCTCCTCTTTGTCCCTTAGTCCCCACACCAGCTCATCACCAGGGCCTCTTGTTTCTTCTCCCTAAATATCTCTTGAATCTTTTTGCTTCTTCCCATCAGCCAAGGGCAACAAGCTATTTTCCTCTCTCCTGGACAACTGCAAGAGCTTCTTAGTGTCCTTACTGCTAATCTTGCTCCCCACCACCCTCTACCTAGTCTCCCTGAAGGAACCTGTGTGATGCTAACAACGTGAACCGTTGATGCCAATCCTGAGCCTAAAACATTCTGTGGTTTAACGTTCAAAATCTTCACTGTGACTTTGAAGGTTCTGCGTGATCTGACTCCTCTTTGCTTTTCTAGTCTTGTGCAGTTCAGTATCTTCTTTCTGGGCATGTTGGCTCTCTTTCAGCAACATGTCAAGCTCTTTCCTGCTTTTGGTCTTTGGCTAACGTACTTTTCTCTACTAGGAACACTTTGCCACCCTCCCTTCGTCCCTTGACATAGCCAGCTCCTATTCAACTTAACATTTCAGCCTAGATTTTACTTCCTCCATGGAGTCTTCCTCATCACTCTAGCTACATTGGGATCACTTCCTCTAAGCCTTTACAAAATACTATAAAGTAGCACAAATCTCAACTAATAGCTGATTGCTGTATGCCTGTTGGGTTGTAGGCTGCTTGAGGATAGGGATGGCATATGTATTGTTCATGGGGCCTGGAACAGATCAGATGCTCAGTAAATATTTGTTGCATGCATGAGGAACTGTAGAAATTGTTGATCACCCCTTCCTTTTTTATATATTTTTAAATGTTTTTATTTATTTTTGAGACAGAGAGAGACAGGGTGTGAGCAGGGGAGTGGCAGAGAGAGAGGGAGACACAGAATCTAAAGCAGGCTCCAGGCTCTGAGCTGTCAGCACAGAGCCTGATGCGGGGCTCAAAGTCACAGACTGTGAGATAGTGACCTGAGCTGAAGTTGGAAGCTCAACTGACTGAGCCACCCAGGCACCCCAGTTGATCACCCCTTCTTAAAGGTGTTTTTCATGTAGAATACCTATATCTATATATAATATATTCTCTATCTATATGTATTTTAACCTGTGTTACCAGCATCTTGGATAAGTTTCATTTTAATTAGTCATCCTGTATCAATCCTTTTGTGGCCATTTGTGTTCAGATGGAAATGTAAATATAGTTGTCTTCCATGCTGTATCTTTTTTAAAAATATTTTTCAGGGTCTGTGTCTTTCTATTTCCACATAGTTTTCAAACACATGCAAGGATGTTTTTGAGGGATAGGAATGGATTAGAGGCATTCATCGTGTACTGTTTTGGTGCTTAATCTCCTAAAAGCATTTCTTGGTAACATGGTGAAATTTACAACCGTCCTCGGTTATAGTCCCTTTCAGAAATATTGCTGAGTAAAAAAACCCAAGTTAAAGATGAAAAAGTTTGTTGGCCTGCCACACATTCCAGCTATAGAATTGCTCCTAATGACTTGCCTTGGGCTGAAACTCAGCCTCTGTATTTATGAAACTTTGCTGCCATAAAATGAGTAGGCGAGAAATGGTGTTGTGCTCATGAGGTTTGCTTCAGTGGGATGGATGCCATTTCATCACACGAAAGACTGTGGATTTTGGCATCTTCGGAGGAGCACCAGCCCATCTTTCCGACAGAAAGATACTGGACATTTTCAACTAATTGTTGCTGCTTTGGTTTGACAGAAACATTGCATCATTCTTGCCGTGGGCAGCATGAAGGATCCAGTGCAGCTTTAAGCTTTTTTAAAGACAGATGGAGGCTTCAAATGGTTGTGTGAAACCGGCGCTCATCATGTTCCTGGAAGACTTCAACATTTTCATTTACCGTCAACATCATCAGCATGTCTGATTATCTCAATAAGGAATTTAATTTACCCCTTTGAGTCGAGAATTTTTATTTAGCATACTTATGATTTTAGTATTTAAATTTCAGGAAATATTTTATGTCTACTTATTTGCTTTACCTGGAAGTACCCTTTATATTAGGTTTGCTGAATCAACATTTAACAACCTATCTTAGTTTTCAAAAACATTTCTAATGTTAACTGCATTGGCCATCTGTATATATTTTTTAGGTATACAGTGAACTCAAGGTTATTTAGATTGTCCTGTTTGGGGAGTATTTAGCTCCCTTGCCTTTCTTTTTTTCTTTCTTTCTTTTCTTCTTTGTCTCTCTCTGCCTGTCTTTGGAGCTGTTTTTTTCTCTACAGAAGAAGGAACACGGCCATATCAGCTAATCAACACATGTTTATCATGTGTATATGCCTAGTTCTGTCTCTACTCTGTGGGAGCTCACCATTCACCTAGGGAGGGGGTATTCCTGAAAAAGTTGTGATCCATTTAAGATGGCTTATTAGGAGGTAGTAAGTTAGTGGTTCAGACTACATGAGAGGGATTAGAGGTTGGTGAGACAGAAGACAGAAAGTCAAGGCTGAGGAGAGGCAGCCCCTGGATTGCAAAGGCTTCAGAGGATTTGGAAGAAGTAGATACAGAGCAGATAGCATCAGAGACCTTCAAGGGACCAGTTTTTAGCCAAGGATTTATGATGGGCAAACAGGGGAAATGACTTTGGGGGCAGAGTGGGCTGGCTTACAGAGGAATTTGATTGTTGGACAGGACCTGACTTCAGAGGGTCATGTAAGAAGATTTTTGGCTTTGTGTGGTAGGCGATGGGAAGGCACTGATGATTTTGACCCAATCCCTGAAATTCAAAAGAATTAGCATGATTCCTTGTAAGGAGCTTTGGCTAAAGCCTTGACAGAGCAAAAACTGAATGCAAGTTTCAAATTAAGTTTGGGGAGATTTGTCAGTTAACTTTAAAAGTTTTAATCCTTTTAGTTTTCAGAGATGAGTAAGAATTAACGTCATTTTTGCCTTCTTTATCTTGTCCGTTTATATATTCATTGATAGGAGATTTGCATTTGAAAAGTTTTATTATATATTCCAGTAGGAAAATTGCACATTGTTGATAAATGTATCTTTTATAATCCTTGCTGTTATTGGAACACTGCTAATTTTATTAACACTTTCTCAAAGGAAGATGAAAGTGAAATAAATGCCCATGCAGCCCCTTCATTATCTTGTCTGCCCTTGCCTTACTTGTGTTGCCAAAATTCTAATGGAGAAAAAAAGGGGGCTGCCCAGTAATTTTCTTTTCATATGACATTTCAGCACTCCTCTGGTCCATCACTGTAATGAAAATTGGCAGCTCTTGAGAAAAACAGTAACCACTCAGAGGAGAGCACCTGCTACATGGACCATCAACAGCAGAGGAACAACTTCAGCCCAAATATGATGCCATTTTTCAAATGTGTTAGAGGCAACCCTGTTAGATGCTCAAAGGGTAGTTGTTCTCAGGGAAGGAGATAGGCAGACCATTCCATCCCAAATGTCTAGTTATCTATCATCTTGCTACATGATTAAAAGTTTAAAGGCAATAATGCCCCAAGGTCATGACTCTTTCTATTTGGACTTTTCAGCGAGAAGTTAAGTCACAAGATATCTTTTTTTTTCAATATATGAAATTTATTGTCAAATTGGTTTCCATACAACACCCAGTGCTCATCCCAAAAGGTGCCCTCCTCAATACCCATCACCCACCCTCCCCTCCCTCCCACCCCCCATCAACCCTCAGTTTGTTCTCCATTTTTAAGAGTCTCTTATGCTTTGGCTCTCTCTCCCCACTCTAACCTCTTTTTTTTTTTCCTTCCCCTCCCCCATGGGTTTCTGTTAAGTTTCTCAGGATCCACATAAGAGTGAAACCATATGGTATCTGTCTTTCTCTGTATGGCTTATTTCACTTAGCATAACACTCTCCAGGTCCATCCACGTTGCTACAAAGGGCCATATTTCATTCTTTCTCATTGCCCTGTAGTACTCCATTGTGTATATAAACCACAATTTCTTTATCCATTCATCAGTTGATGGACATTTAGGCTCTTTCCATAATTTGGCTATTGTTGAGAGTGCTGCTATAAACATTGGGGTACAAGGGGCACAAGATATCTTAATAGCATTAACATCAAAGACTGTTAGGTCCTTACCTGTTGTTGTTGTTGTTGTTGTTGTTGTTGTTGTTTCTTCTTCTTCTTCTTCTTCTTCTTCTTCTTCTTCTTCTTTAATGGAATGTTCCATTCAGCAGTAATTAAAGCAAGATCAGATTGATGTACTTTAAATAATGACTAAGGTATGATTTTCTTGTCACAAGAATGGTGTTTTAACAAATAGACCAGTTCAATGTTGAATTTTGAAGGGGCTATCTTAGGTCTGTATTTATTTCATTGATGGGGCAGTGATCAGAATCTGCTAGCAACTTTCCTTTGAGAATTTGAGACAGTAGATAAGACACATAAAATAATCACACTTGTTTTCCTTAAAACCTCAAATAATATCACCTAGTAGTGTCACCCACAGTTTTAAATCAGCTTTGCTCTGAGTGAATTTTGGCTGTTCTCTAAATAAGCTGCGCCATGAAAGCATGAGGATATTTCATCAATTAAGATAATCAAAAAAGTGTGCTTAAGGCTGTGAGGGAAGTTTCAAAAGTGGGTCCCCAAGTGATTTTCATCAGTGGAAACATCATTGGAACAGCATCATTTCTCGAGATGACAAACTTGAATAAGAAAAATGCAACTAAGTATATGCATTCTTTGGCATTTGTTACAGTTAAGTGGCGTAATTAACAGCATGAGATTTGGACCCAGACAAACTGGGTATGAATTGTAGTTCTGCTACCTTGGAGAAGTCGTTAGCTATGAGAGTCTCAGATTCCTCAGGGTAAAAGGGAGATTGAATCAGTGTTTGTTAGGACTAAGTTAATTGGATGAAGGTAAACTGAATTAAATATATTTATGTATATGTGTATAGTTATATATTCATCCATATATCCATCAGTGTGTTTATCTAGCCACCCATTTTACACAGCAAAACCCAAAAAATGGTAGTTATTGTTACCAATGTGAAATTGTCATTGGAATGATCCCTCCTATTCTTTATGGTCTAAACTTCTCGGATGCCTCCATTGGTTTTTCCCTCGTTCCTTCTCCTTTCCCCTTATGTCCTCTCTATCGATCTGGAAGTTTTCTTTCTCCCCCATCATCATTTCCCTCCCTTTCTTTCATCTATCACTTTTGTAAATTTCTTCTTATAAATGAAAAATGGCTTCAGGAGTGGGCCTGCTTCCTCAGCACTTAGAAGGAGTGACGGTGAGCAAGCTCTGTGGAATCCACTTGGATCTCTGCCTTTCATGCAGAGCTGAAAGCTACTCAGTGCCCTTGGTAAACAGGGCCTAGCTCTGAGGCCTCTTCGGCCCACTTTCCACCTTCTCTGAGTGACTTGTGACTTTGAGCTCTGGACTGCTTCTCTGAGCGGAAGGCATACATAGTCTTTCCGTTTCCATCATCAGCCCCCTCTCTTCTCTAGTACTTTCTTTTCCCATCAGTGTGACAACATACCCCCATCGTGATGAAATTAGTCAGTTTTCATTTTATTTATTTATTTATTTATTTATTTATTTATTTATTTATTTATTTATTTATTTTTGGGACAGACAGAGACAGAGCATGAACGGGGGAGGGGCAGAGAGAGAGGGAGACACAGAATCGGAAACAGGCTCCAGGCTCCGAGCCATCAGCCCAGAGCCTGACGCGGGGCTCGAACTCACAGGCCGTGAGATCGTGACCTGGCTGAAGTCGGACGCTTAACCGACTGCGCCACCCAGGCGCCCCAGTTTTCATTTTTTTAAATGTTTGTTTATTTTTGAGAGAGAGAGTGAAAGTGAGGGAGGGTCAGAAAACGAGTGGAACAGAGGATCTGAAGCCGGCTCTGTGCCAACAGCAGAGAGACAGATGTGGGGCTCAAACCCACAAACCCTGAGATCATGACCTGAGCCTAAGTTGGCACCTACTGGGTCACTCAGGTACCCTCAAATTAGACTTCTTTCTTTCCTGGTTTTGGAGTTAAACATTAGGACTATGATTCTAAACCAGGGTGCCAGGATCTCCTAGTGGGGAAAATCAGCATTTTTCTGAGAAAGGGGCAGGCAGGTTGGATATAGTTTGAGAAGCATAATTATTGTCATGATGCAATGTTAAGACAAAGCCAAAAAATACAAAACTGTTATTTTCTTAAGTAAAAATACAGATAATAAGCTAGGCACATGAACATTGCTTTGTGAGGATATTCTGAAGGCAGACTTTATCTTTGGAATGATAAAAGTTATCAATAAGAAGGTTTAGTGTCTGATTTTTTTTTTTTTGAGGGTAAACTGCATGAGAGTATTATAGTTACCAAATAGAGCATAAGTTTTTTAAAAAGTACGAAAACACTGTTGAGAAACACTTTATTTAAGAAGTTAGCGAGAATAGTCATCACAACCCAAGAAAGACAGCCTGACCTGCAAGCTCCCAGGAGGCTCATTCCTGTGTTTAATGAGAAAGCTGTAAGAGAAACCAGCTGAGACTGACATGTCCATTGTATTTGTTTGGGGAATTTTAATTTGATGTTAACTTGCTCATCACAGAAATTCACAGGAGGTCTCAGCCATAACGGGCACTACTCTGTACTTTTATAAGTAGAAATAACAATTCCTGCATGAACTGGAAGTGTGAAGTTGACAGTAACTTCCCTTGGGTTTTACCACTTGCCCCAATGTCATTGGCTACTTCATCCTACCTTAGGAAAAATGAAACACTACTAGTTGTGCTCAGAACCATAAAAATCTCTAGTTTCACTAATGTGGGTCTTCTAGATATTGATACTTCAGATATTCAGCTGTGGCTGTTACGTCTTACTTACCCAATGCCATATAATGAATTGACTGTTACTCCTTAGAGGGCAGACATGTATTTGGTATAAGCATAAACTTCTGAAAACACCAGCTTTTGATGTAGTTATTCTGATTGACCTTGTGAACTCCCCTTTACATGGGATATCATGGGTATGGGGAGCAAACACAGAGAAAGCATCATACAATGGAAACCACATTGGATTTAAACAGACATGGGTTCACTCGTATGTGGATCCTGAGAAACTCAACAGAAGACCAGCAGGGAGGGGAAGGGGGGGGGGAAAGTTACAGAGAGGGAAGGAGGCAAACCTTAAGAGACTCTTAAATACTGAGAACAAACTGAGGGTTGATGGTGGGTGGGAGAGAGGGGAAAGTGGGTGATGGGCATTGAGGAGGGCACCTGTTGGGATGAGCAGTGGGTGTTGTATGGAAACCAATTTGACAATATATATAAAAAATAAAAAGATCAATAAATAACATAAAATGTGAAAAAAAATAGACATGGGTTTGAGTCTTGGGCCTGACATTTAATAGCTGAGAGGACTTGAGCAATATATCTAGCTTTTTTGAACCCCAGTTTTCTCATCTATTAAATAAGGATGATGTGACTCTCTCTGCAAGGGTACTGTGAGGTTTGAAGACATGCTTAGAAAGTGCCTAGCAAAATACCTAGTACATAGCACAGTTCAGAATCTTATTTTTATCATGATGCACATTGGCTAAATCCTCTAATGTGGAAATTGAACTTGTCAAATGGTATGTATAATATATTCATTGCTAAATACACATTCTTACCCTGATCCTAAAGCGTTGTCTCATGTGTCCCCAAACCCTGTCCTATTTATGTGCTTTGTTATCACTACTTACTGGTGAAAGTATGTGCATATACTCATACTCTCACAAAAATCAGTTCCGCACATTTAGATAATTATACAAACCCACTCATTTTAGGGATAGGCTGAATCTATTTTTGGCACCTGCTAATCAGACGTGCACATGGGGATGAGAGGTGCAGCAGAGAAGCCAATTCTCCTTTCACAGGGCTCATTAATCATTATGCTATGATACCCAAGCAAGAGAAGCTGAGAGCCGCTCACATGAGCAGTCTTGGGTCCCGTACTGGTCCTGCTCCAGCAGGTACACATGCAGTCTGAGTTCCAGCCTTTTGGAGCCTCTGACATTGTAGAAAGCCCTACTATTTAGACCATAAAGTGGTTGTTGGCATGGCATGATAGGAAGAGAGGGAGTTGACCTGATGCCAGGCAGAGCTGGGTTCTGAGAGCCCTGAGATTTGTTACTGGCTCCCATACCCTTACCAAACTCTGCTGTGTGTTTTGCACATCTTCTAAATAGTGTGTACACTCATTCAGGGTAGGGCCCATGTCCTCTGCCTCTGTTCTCTCTCGGGCAACTCTTTGCACTGAGAGGAAACTGATTGACTAGGGGGCGGGAGAGGGACTCTGGTCCTGTCAGCTGGTTGGTCATTGATTTTCAATGGAGAGGCTGTCAGGTGCTGACTCTTCAGCTGATTAGCTGCCTGAGCTTCTCTTGCTAGGAAACACATGTTCTTTTTCTGGCTGTTGGTCATCAGGAAGGCCCTTTTGAGGTTGGGCAAGGGAAGGGAGAAGAGGGAGATGCCTATCAATTACACTTGTCTTTGTTAATGGCCTAGGAGTAAGGTTTGGTGGGGTGACCAATAAATCTATTGTTGAAGATCATGTATGTGAATTGTCTATAGATTCTTTGGCAATGAAAAGCATCTTTACTGTGTTTTTCTGATTATATATATAATGTGTATCCATTTAAATTTTTTTTTCAATGTTTATTTATTTTTGGGACAGAGAGAGACAGAGCATGAACGGGGGAGGGGCAGAGAGAGAGGGAGACACAGAATCGGAAACAGGCTCCAGGCTCTGAGCCATCAGCCCAGAGCCCGACGCGGGGCTCGAACTCACAGACCGCGAGATCGTGACCTGGCTGAAGTCGGACGCTTAACCGACTGTGCCACCCAGGCGCCCCTGTGTATCCATTTAAAAGATATTTACACAATGCCAAGAAATGTAAGGAGGAAAGTAGAACTCACCTGGAACCTTGACCCTATGAGATTGCTCCCATTAACATTTGGTGATTTATTCTTACATGAAAAATTTTTATGCAGATAGGTACAGAAATATCTGATTTATGTAAATCATATCATAATGCTGTTTATTAAGTCTGTGTGCATAATTTTGTTCTGTCATTTTTTAAGTGGTGTATCTACACTGCTTTTCTCTGTTAACATTGTGGAAATTTGTCCATGTGGACAAGAGTGGATCTAACTCATGGTTTCTCACCTCAGCAGTATTGACATTTGGGGCTGAACAATTCTTTGCTGTGGAAGGGATGTTATGTGCATTGGAGGATGCACTACCTACTAGATCACAGAAGTACTGATCCCCCCACTCCCAGGTTGTAACACAAAAAATGTCTCCAGACATTGCCACATGGCCTCTGGGGAACAACAGGTGTCCCTGGTTGAGAGCCACTGATCTAACCAGTTGTTTTCAATAGTTGCATAATATTCCGCAGCCTTGGTATGTCACTGTTTGTGCAATCGTTCCTTTTCTGGTGGTCATTCAGTTTGTGGTATCTTTTTTGCCTGTCACATTTATGATTTAGATGGGTGCTGTCCTTGGTCCATGGTTGTCATTCAGGAACCTGGAAACTTTGCAGAGATAAAACCTGTTCCTCTGCCTCTGCCAAAACAACACTGGATGTGCCTGGGCTTCATTTGCTTTATTCCTGGGTTAGCCCAAAGAGCAACCATAAAGGAGTCAGGCTGTGACTGGCCTGCTTTGGGAAGCCAGGCCTCATCTGTCATGGGCACATGCTCTTCAGCCGGATGATGGCAGCCAGGGGGGAAGGAAGGCCCAGCATTACCAATATTCTCATTTTTAAGAGAAGCTGGAGATACATATTTTTATGTAAAAAAAAAACCCTCCTAATTTTTAAAAAAGTGCATTTATTTATTTTGAGAGAGAGAGAGTGTAAGTGGGGGAGGAACAGAGAGAGAGGGAGAGAAAGCCCCCAAGCAGGCTCTGCACTGCCAGCATGGAGCCCAATGGGGGCTCGAACTCATGAACTGTGAGATCATGACCTGAGCTGAGATGAGGAGTTGGATGCTTAGAAGACTGAGCCACCCAGGCACCCCCAATTTTTTTTAGGTTGAAATCTAAGTTAAATTTTTAGAAAACACAATACAGGCTAAACGTAACAGGTCTCCTGCCTAAAGCTGGCCACAGTTTCCAATGTGCAACCTCGAGCACAGATATTTATCATTGATTGTGATCTGTGCTTTCCTGGGGTTTCAGTTCCTTGAGTGGCTAATGGTGAGGATCTATTCCAGCTTTGTGGTAGTGAACATTGCGCTTTGACCTACCTTGTCTTCAGTGACACTTGCCTCTTGCCAGGTACCCATCCTCTTTTGGCGAGAGCTGAGCTCCTGTAATCTATGTTGTCTCCATGTCCAACACCGTCTGAGCCACCCTGGGTGCTTGGGGGCTGCTGACTTATGTGTTTTCAGGAGAAATAGCGACAGTGCTGCCTCATGCCTCAGAATCTTCCTAGCTTCATAATTTATCCCCGTAGTGGCTGGGGTAACTGTGTGAGAGGGGGTATTTACTGGGACTGGGACATGGTGGCTTTCAGCCATGTGGAAGCTCCACCCCTCTTTAGAATCTGTTGTTCATTTAGGAGCATGTGGCACATTTATTTACCTGGTTTTCTCCCCAAGTAAAATGTTAGACTAGGAAGAGACATTGGTGATTTCTGAAAATAATACTTTCGTTTCACAACTGGGGAAAGCAAGGGAAAGGAAGTGATTTAGCGGAGGCTCCATAGCAAGTGCCAGGGTGGGGCAGGTCTCTTGCATCCTGTCTCCTTTTCCAGGGTGTCTTTACCACGGCTTCTAACAGCTGACTTTCAAAGAAATGCCTTTCTTCTGTTTCTATTTGTCAGCTGATTTTTCTAGTCCATATTTCTATGATCCATCCCTGGGAGATGACCCTTAGGTTGCATTGTGTTAATTTGAGTTTTTGCAAATCTAATTACCCCCACATCCCCAAGTCTTTCAAGACAACAGCCTTATTCTTCTATTTGAGCATTGTTTTAAAGAGGAGGATTTAGCTGGATATATTTTGTGGAAGGTGTATTTTGAGGAAGGTTTTGTGGTGTTCTACAAGCTTGAAGACCAGATTATATCAGATTTTCAGATGCTGCCTTAATAAGCTGGATATTATGCTGGTGATGATTTTGAAGACACAGCAACATGTGATAATTGGCAAGCCTTATGTGGGATTGAATTGATTGACAGCTTGCCCCTTTGATTGGAAATGTGTTATACCACAGTTCCTATGAATCTAACTTCCTGGTTTTCTACACCCACAGCTGCCAACAGCTCTTAGCTGCTGAAGAAGGCAGGCAGATCGGGCAGCCTGAGAGGAATGCCATGTGTTAGAATAGGCTTTATCCCGGTGCCCACTCGACTGCCAGGATGCTGTCAGTACAGTTTGAAAAATGTGTGAGGGACCACCCACCAGCCTGATACCTATGTTGGCCAAGGTCAGAACCCTCAGAAATCTGACTGCTTGCTGGCAGTTGTAACAGCAGAAGTAATGGCATGAGAAGAGACACAGCTCCAAGAGAGAAGGTGTGCTCAACCGAGAGTCTAAGGACTTGGATTCCCCTGATCCCTTAGCTTCTCTGAGCCTTAGTAGCTTTATCTGGAGCACAGAGATTAAACAACATTGCCCCTTCTATCCCTTAGAGATGCTATTAAAGCCAGTTGAATGTGTGTGGGTTGAATTGTGTCCCTCCAAAATTCACATGTTAAAGCCCTAACTCCCAGTACTTAGAATGTGACCTTATTTGCAGATTAATTTAGTTAAGATGAGGACATACTAGAGTAGGCATTCTTATGAAAAGGGGAAACTTGGGCACTGACATGCACACAGGGAGACCATGATGTGAAGATTGAGGTTGTGCTGCCACAAGCCTAAGAACTAACAGAAGTTGGGGGAGGAGGCTGGAACAGGTCCTTTCTTAGCACCTTGACAGGGAGCATGGCTCTTGCTGACACCTTGATCTTGAACTTCTAGCCATTAGGACTGTGAGACAATAAATTTCTGTTGTTTAGGTCACTCAGTTTGTGGTACTTTGTTATGGCAGGAGTAGAAAACTAATCATGCACAGCCCACACACGTGTACACACACACACACACACACACACACACACACAATGACTTGAAATATTTAACACTCAACAGCAACCACTAGTATATTTGGGGCCAGGACAAACCCAGTCATGGCAGTGTGGGGTTATTAGTTCATAATAGTAGGCTGGGTTGGTGGTGGGGCTTAGATGGATGGACTAGACAGTAAGATCCTAAAGACAAAGACTGATTGGTTGTAGTTGGCACTTTATTCTTAGCATTCAGCACAATATCCAACCCAGTTTTTGTGCTATTTGTTAACTAGATTAAATGTTATAAACAGAGAAGTCATTGTGATCGGGTTTTAAAACTCAGATATAATTTACATAACAAAAACTCACCATTTTAAAGTGTACAATCCAATGTTTTGTCGTATATTCACAAAATGTTCATATATATTTTCACAACATTTATTCTTTTTTTTTCTTTTCTTTTTAGTTTTGATAGTGGCCATCCTAATGGGTGTGAAGTGTTATCTCATTGTGGTTTTGATTTGCTTTTTCTGAATGATTAGTGATGTTGATGTTCTTTTCGTATGGTTATTAGCCATTTGCTTATCTTTGGAGAATTGTCTATTCAAGTCCTTTCTCATTTTTAAAATTGTTATTTTTGTTGTTTAGTTCTTTATATATTCTGCATATGAATCCTTATTAGATTTATAATTTGTGAAAATTTTCTCCCATTGTGTAGGCTATTTTTTCATTTTCTAGAGAATGCTCTTTGATAAATATATTTTTTTAATTTTTTTTTTACACTTATTCATTTTTGAGAGACAGAGACAGAGCACAAGTGGGGGAGGGGCAGAGAGAGGGAGACACAGAATCTGAAGCAGGCTTCAGGCTCTGAGCTGTCAGCACAGAGCCCAATGCGGGGCTCGAACTCACAAACTTCGAGATCATGACCTGAGCTGAAGTCAGAAGCTTAACTGACTGAGCCACCCAGGTGCCCCAGTAAACAAATATTTTTCATTTTGATGTAATCTAGTTTTTTTTTCTTTGTTTTCTTGTGATTTTTGATGTCATATCTAAGACATTGTTACCTAATCCAGGGTCACAAGTAAATATATACTTATGATTTCTTCTATGAGTTTTACAGTTTTAGCTCTTACATTTAGGTCTTTGGTCTGTTTTGAGTTAATTTTTGCATACAGTATATGGTAGGGGCCTTCCTTCCTTCCTTCCTTCCTTCCTTCCTTCCTTCCTTCCTTCCTTCCTTTCGTGGCTATTTGGTTGTCCCTGTGCCACATATTGGAAGAACTATTCCTTCCCCATTGGTCTTGGCCCCTGTGTCAAGATCAGTGGACCAAAGACACGTGGGTTTATTTCTGGACTCTTCATACTATTTCAATGATATGTATATCTGTGCTTCTCCTAGCACCACAACCTTTTGACTAGTGTAGCTTTATAGTAAGTTTTGAAATTGGGAAATTTGTATCCAGTCACTTTGTTCTTCTTTTTTTCAATATTCTTTCACTGATGAGGCTTTCTTAACCAGTAAGGACAGTTAGGAATTGGTTAAGTATATGAGTTCCATATGTCCATAGCAAGATAGCTGTGCCCTTTAAAACTGAAGGTCTCTCTGCCCTTGATAAAAGCTCTGGCCTGAAAGAGAACCTGACCAGACTGTAGCATTGGTGCACATGGTGATTGAGGTAGCTGATCAGTTTGATTGTTTTCTTGGATTTGTGTCAAGTCACCTGGAAAATCAAAGGTATCATTTCACTTTATTCTTCAAATATCTATCTTAAGCAGGTAGAGAAAATGTGTTTACATTCGTGATATAGGTAGAGAAAGTGAGTGAGAGTTAAAAGATTTGTTTAGATTACAAGGTTAATTCATGGCATAACATTTAGTAGAAGCAGGTCCCCTATCTCTCAATGTTGTATACTTGTTTTGCTTAAAAACGTGTGTTTCTTGGGGCATCTGGGTGGCTCAGTTGGCTAGGTGTCTGACTCTTGATATCAGCTCAGGTCATGATCTCATGGTTCGTGAGTTCAAGCCCCACATTGAACTCTGCACTGGCAGTGTGGAGCCTGCTTGGGATTCTCTTCCTCCTTCTCTTTCTGTCCCTCCCTCACGTGTGCTCTTTTTCCTCTCCCAAAATAAATAAACATTTTTTTAAAAATTGTATTTTTAAATTTTATTAATATTTATTTACTTTTGAGAGAGAGTGAGAGAGAAACAGTGTGAGCGGGGGAGGTGCAGAGAAAGAGGGAGACACAAAATCCAAGGCTCCAAGCTCTGAGCTGTCAGCACAGAGCCTGACGACAGGACTCAAACCCACAAACTGTGAAATCATGACCTAAGCCAAAGCCAGACGCTTAACTGACTGAGCTACCCAGGCACCCCCCAAAATTGTATTTTTAAAAATTACATGAATAGTAAATGTTAACTACAAAAAAATCATTACAGATAAGGAAGAGGAGGAAGAGGAGGGGGAGACTAATTACCTCGTAATACTATTACTCAGAAAAGATCCAACAATTGGGGGATTCCCATTGGACCATGAGTAGCATATGCTGGTAAATGTTCAACACCTGGCTCTGCAGAAAAGTAATGCCCTGATTTGTACTATTTGCCAGTTTCTTTTGTGTAAATACTCCTATATGGCTGATTTTGAGCTACCAAGGTGACATCACTGAATGTGGATGTAGGAAGAGATGCACATAGTCAGCTCTCATGAGCTGGTGCCAGCATATCACTGAAGGGTACTCTGTCTAGTTCCTTGCTGCTCAAAATGTAGTTCATGAATGATCGGCATTGACAGTGCTTGAGGGCTTCTGAAACACCCAGAATCTCAGGCGCCACCCTGACCTATGGAATCAGAATCAGAATCAGCATTTTAACAAGATCTCGGGTGATTCCTATCAATGTTTGAGTTTGAGCAGCATTTCTCTACAGCTGTACTGTCCCATGTGGTAGCCACTAGCCACACGTGGTTGTAGAGCACTTGAAATGTGGCTAGCCCAAATTGAGATGGTCTGTTTTGAATACTTACTGTGTGTCTTAGTTCAGCCTGCTATAATGCATTACCATGGCTTAAACAACAAACACTTATTTTTCACAGTTCTGGAGGCTGGGAAGCTCAAGATCAGGGTGCCAGGAGATCTGGTGTTTGGGGAAGGCCTACTTTCCGGCTTCTTGCTGTGTCCTCACATAACTGAGAGAGGAGGCTCCTGTCTTTCTTCCTTTTCTTATAAGGGCACTAATCCCATCATGGGGGTCCACTGTCATGACCTAATCTAAGCCTAATCACCTTTCAAAGGTCCTACCTCCTAATACCATCCCATTGGGAGTTAGAATTTCAACACACAGACTTTTGGGGGGAGACAGTCTATAACAGTATGGAAAACAGTATGGAAAAAAAAGTAAACTATCCCATAAATATTAAAAAAATATTTTAAATGTTTATTCATTTTTGAGAAAGATACAGTGCGAGTAGGGGAGGGGCAGAGAGAAGGAGACACAGAATCTGAAGCAGGCTCCAGGCTGTGAGCTGTCAGCATAGAGCCCAATATGGAGCTCGAACCCGTGAACTGTGAGGTCATGACCAGAGCCAAAGTCAGACACTTAACCTACTGAGCTACCCAGGCACCCCTCCCATAAATATTTTTTATATTAACTACATGTCAATGTCAGAATATATTGGGTTAAATAAATATTATTAATTTCAACCATTATTTTTTTCTTTGTTTTTTTTAATCTACTACAAAATTTAAAGTTGCTATGTGGCACAAATTATACGGACAGTACCAGTGTAAAGCATGGAATGCTTAGGACTCTGACTGTTCTGTGTGTCCCTTGGGCCCACTTCTTTCTAAACCTCAACTTAAGTTGATCCAGGGGTTTCTAATAACACAATGAGTTGTCCACGGCCACACTGATGGTAATGGCCAAGGCCACCATCCATTTCCTCTTTACTGCTGCTCTTGTGTCCCACATCAGTGGACTCAGAAAATATTAATAAACTGAACTGAATAATAGCTCTTTACCACTGAAAGTTCAAGGATATTCTACTTCCAGAATAGAGGAGGATTCCAGAAATGAAGTGTCTTATATACCTCTTCTTACATCTGTTATCTAGGAGGCTTCCCAGGCAATAGTGCATCAGTCTGTGCATCATTTCCATGGCCCTCAATGATCTCTCAGGGACTCATCTTCATGACAAAGGAAGAGTCACTAAATAACTCCTGTTCCTAATAAACAGCCTGAGAGCGAGTGTACCACTGCTCAGCACATTAACCATATTTACCATCTAAGAGACAGAAAGCAACCTGTCTCATTTGATGAGGAAGCCATAAAGTTTTAGTGAATGGGAAGTAAATCAGGGCTTCTGCTTGCCTTGTAAAAATGCACTGCCTCGTGTTGCATCTCACTCTTCACTTTCATGAGTGTATTTTTATTCCTCTGCATAAATAAAACATGATTCGAAGCCATCCTCTTGACTTGCTCTTGGTGCTAGGTTCAACAACCAAAAAATTAAAGTTGGCATTGTGTTTCTGATGAGGCTTGAGCATTAGTATGAAACATCTACCATATTTGCAAGGTGAAAAAGGCTTTAAGCTGGGAAGGGACAAAAAAAGAGGAATCTTCCTCTTCAGTCCCGTGAGAGGGCATGCAAATTGCCTGCTGCAGTCCTGGGTACAAAAGAAAACCACAAAACAGACTGCTTCACTGCCATCTCCAAAAGCCAAGAGCACTTTGAGGATAAGAATAGATAAATAACTAAATAGTCAAATGCAGTCAAACAATCAGCTTTTAAAATTAATTCACAAGATCAGTGACAGGTGCTAAACTGTGTTTTATAGTCACATGAATATAGTAAATATCTGGAGACACAAAATTTTCTTGGTTGATTTCAGTCAGTCATTTTTCTTCGTTTTGACCCAGAGTATTTCACGTAAAAGCTGCTTTGTGGCTACTAGTAAGTCTGGTATCTGTCTGTCTTTTGTCCTCCTCCTACACCTGAAATTTAATTTAGAACTGCTATATAGAGAAGATCAAGAATCAGGGATTTTGTAAAGATTTAGGAGGGTCCTGTGGTGAAAAGGCAGGGAGGGGGAGGGCATCAGAGCTGGCTGGTTGCCATGGGGCTAAGGCTGAAGCAGGAGGGTGGTGCCCTTAAACAGAGGACAAATAAGAGAACAGTGGAAAGTTGCCAAGTTTGAGCTGCAGAAACATGTTCAAAGTGTATTATGAAAGCCTGCAGTTCTTGAATCAGATACTAGGAGCTGAGGTAGCACCTATGGGTGTCTGGCAGTTGGGGAAGGAAAGTGGAAGGGAAGCTCTAGGGTGAATATCAAACCAAGCAGGCCAACTCTTCTGGTAGGCTTTATGTACCACTGGTGAAACTTTTCCTGGATAGCTTAGGTTTCTTTAAAGTACTTGGAGAGCATTTGACAGAGAGTGTTGTGTATTTAGTTTATCTAGTTATTTTCATTTTTACTTGGTTTTACCCAAAGGGTAACATTTCTTATAGAGCATATTTCCTTTTATATGTTTGCAAATACAAATTTTCTGCTAATAAGCATTGTCTTTTGTCAGAATCTTATACAAAGCTTCAATGTTGAGAATAGCAGTCAACAAATAACACTATATTATAAAGAGGGCAGTGGACATGGGTCTCTGAACCATAGATGACAACACAGAAAAATGAGAGAAACCATAGCACTTTCTCCAGTCGAAAAAGAAGCCTGGAAAGCGGAAAGGATGTGAGTTGTTGGTTGTAGTCCTAGAGGAGACTACCCTCTACTCTCCCAAGGAGGTTTTCTTCCAAGTCAAAGGAGAGCACTATTTCTAGTGCTTGGGGAGTGTCTGCAATAAGGGAAGACTAGCACCCCACTCTCCACCTAGCTGGGTCCATGTGGAGAATCCATGGGTCTGCTCTGGGCCACTTTTGCAGCTGAGTGAGTTATAGTGAGAAAGGGCTATGAAGCTTGATAAATATCCTGGGAGTTAGAGGGCAATGTGGGAACACAACCATGTCTACCTAGTGCCTTGAGAGTCCTAAAGTCAAGGTGTTCCCTGGAGCAGCCTTAATTGTAAGGTGAAGAGAGAGGACAACAATGAGGCAGCTTGCACACTACATTTGACTCAGTCAGGATGAGTGACTTTTCTCTAGGTCAGTTGCTTATTGCAGAAAATGCTGGGTTGGACCTTTTTATTGTATCCTGTCAGACTATGGGTCAGGATAAGATGCTGTGGATGTCCCATCTGGGTAGGAGTGGAGAGAGGTGTTCAAGAGGTTAGCCAGAGAGTGTATCCCCATATGAGGGCAGTAGAAAGGCACCCACAAAGAACCCATGTCTATAGCCTATGAGAGAGCTAGCACCAAAACACTTCTGCCCATTGGGGGCATTGATAGCCAGCCCATAGGGAATCAAAACAGTGTATACAGTTAAGTAGAACACTTGTTGTTTTTCCTCTATCCTCCTGTTCAGTAAGAGTCAGAAAAGGAAAAGAGAAGAGATGGAAGAAGAAGATAAAAACAGACAATACACCCTTCACTTCTGATCTTCACCCAAGTGTTGGGCCTGAATAAAGAGCAGGTTGGAAACTTTGGATTACATATGATATTCAAGTTTAGATTTATACTGGATTGTGCTTTTTAAAAGCAAAAGGGGAGTCAATCCTAGAATAGAACTTGTTTTTGTTTTGTTTTGTTTTTTTGTTTTGTGTTTTTTGGTTTTTTTTTTGTAACTAGAAGTGCCTAGAAAGTTATTGGATTGGGTAAACTGTCATCAAGGGTGATTTGGCAAAGTGGGGAGAGGGCAGTAGTTGTGGAGGAAAATAAAACTATTTCATGCTTGGATTCCTTTGAAACTTTCCAGAATGTTCAGTAAACCAGTTATACTTATTAAGGTAATTCCTCCCAGAGTTTTCATGTCATTGCACAATAGGAAATGATAATTCCATTTGTAAGTCAAGCTAAGGCACATATATATGCCTATTACTTATGCCTAGAGGTCATGAGAGGTGACTGGTTGAGGGTTTTTATCCCTTCAGTCTGAGGCTCTACCCAAAGGACTGATGACCATGTCCATGGGCTGGTACTCTGTTTTACATTGTATACACTCAGAGTGATTGGAGAGAATTCCTCATGTTTTTTTTTTTTTCTAATGTGTATTTATTTTGAGAGAAAGAGAGGGAGAGAGAGAGCAAGCACAAGCAGCGGGAGGGGGAGAGAGAGAGAGGAGAGGGAGAATATCAAGCAGGCTCTGTGCTGTCAGTGCAGAGCCTGATGTGGGACTCAATCCCAAGAATCATGAGATCATGACCTGAGCCAAAATGAGAGTGGATGCTTAATCGACTGAGCCATTCACATGCCCCTCCTCTTCTTTGTTTATGGGAGAAGGGAAGACTTTTAGTCCCATATATAGTCATCTTAAGATGGCATGGATCATGGAAATCCCTAGGTTTAAATTCTCATCTGTACATTAGCATAGAAGAAGCAAAGAATAATGGAACAAATATTGACTTGGGAGACAAAGTTCCAGCATTGTCAATGGCCAGGTACTTGGGCAAGAAACTTAATCAGTCTGGGATTTTGTTTGCTTAACTGACAATTAAGGGGACTTGGGGGGCAAGTATTCAATAAATGGCAGCCATCACCAGCATCATCACCACCATTCTTCGAGACTGAACTCTAAGGGGAAGGGGCAATAAATATTCGATTCAATTAGTTCATCAAATTTTGACTGGCTATTACACATGGGACATAAAAGGTAATAAGAAAGCTCCCCTGAAGCATGTGGGGTGGGATGTTTGGTACCCTAAGGCTGCGGAACTCCCCAAAGTCCTCAAATGATGATCACATGTCTCCTTATGGTTTCTGAGACCTTTCCTGTGACATTTGTTTACTCCATACAGCAGTACATCCTGGCCACACATGTGGTGGCTACTGGATCAAGTTGGTTGCATGCCATCACCTGTGCTAATCCTCAGAGTTCCTCTCCTCTGGTTTTGTAAGCATCCAAAGGAGACAATATGTCTAATAGAGTGTCCATCTTCATCTGATGCCTGAAATATTAAAATTAGATTTGGGATATCTATGGTATGTCATACCATATTGGTCAGATATGAAATTTTAGCTTTTATTTTCCCAGAAGTCTAGAAATTATTAGAGAGGAGAGTGGTATATATGCCTGGTCAGCATAGGGATCACTTTATGGGTATCTACTTTTCTCAGGCAAGGAGCTCAGACTCAAGAATCTGGGTAGAAAAAATTCTTTTTGGTGAACTTACTCCCATCATTAAATTAATACATATCAAGTAATTTATTCATTACCTTCTTACCTTCTTCCTTTCTTTTATCCCACCAATTTGGCTTGATATCCCCTAAAAGCAGAACTTTCAGAGTAGGCCCTGCATGCAGGTAGTTTATGTGGGAGATGATTAGACGAGAAAGTATGAGGGAACGGCAGGGTAAAACAGGGAAGGAGGAAAGTCAGAATAAGGATGTGTTGTTGAGCTCATTGATGTAAGAAACGAGTGCTGATTCTTCTAGATTTTCTGAGAAGCATGTAGAAACACTCTTGGAATCATCCACTGGAAGGATGAGAGACTAGAGCCTTTATTCACCAGCTTCCTTTCCATAGTATTTGATATTACCCGCAGTGGCATTACCTGCCCTTGCACTTATGGGCTGCTTGCATGCACCGGCTTACTCCCAGGACTTTGGAGAAGACTGGGGCAAAGTGCATACCACCTTTGAAGTGGGACACTGGTGCTGGGGACTGTTCACTCACCTAATGCTGAAATAAGATGTGGGCTGGGAGATATGACAAAGGTACCACAAATGTCTGCTTATTCTAAAAAGATTTATGGTGGCTTGCAAACATTAACATACATTTTAAATATATTCAGAGGAGTTAAAAATGAAGAGTCAGTAACAAAGTTATTATAAGAACAGATGTGTGGGGTGCCTGGGTGGCTCAGTCAGTTAAGCGTCTGACTTCAGATCATGATCTCATGGTCTGTGAGTTTGAGCCCCTCATCGGGCTCTGTGCTGACAGCTCAGAACCCGGAGCCTGCTTCTGACAGCTCAGAACCTGGAGCCTGCTTCAGATTCTGTATCTCCCTCTTTCTCTCTGCCCTTCTCCCACTCGTGCTTGGTCTCTCTCTCTCTCTCTCTCTCTCTTTCTCATAAATAAACATTAAATATTTTTTTAAAAGAACAGATGTCATTTAATCTTATATACTTCTTAGATATGGGACCTAAAGAAAAGGCTCTGAACTTTGAAACAGCCAACATGAAGAGGAAATCATGATAAAGTACAAACTTAACAATGATTGAAGACAAAAATGAACCAATTGTTCAGTAGAAACATCAAAGAGTAATTTCTCCTATTGATCCTCAGAGAGGACAAGGGGATGTGATGAATTACATACTGATTAAAATCTTTAATGTAAAATTTGGTGTAAGTTTCATAAAGCTGTTTCTTATGTTTGAATGCAGGCAAATGGCTTCCCCCAAGCATTATTAGTAAAACTAAGGAGGGGGGCAGAGAGGGGATATTTGTAAGATGCAGGGCACTTGGTGGTACTCTGGTAGCCCCATTAATAGATGGACAGTTTTGGAGACTAGAGGAATGAGTCAATGACTTTTAATTATATATTTACTTATCGAGAGAGAGGGAGAGAGAGAGAAAGAGAGTGAGAGAGCGAGCATGTGTGTGAGCTAGGGAGGGGCCAAGGGAGAATCTGAAGCCAGGCTCCACACCCAATGTGGAGCCCAACTCGGAGCTCTATCTCACAAACCATGAGATCATGGCCTGAGCTGAAATCAAGAGTTGGATGCTTAACTGACTGAACCACCCATGTGTCCTGAGCCAATGACTTTTGGAGTGTTTCTTACCAGACCTCTTTTTTTTCCTCAACTGTCTCTCATTCCAATTTCCTTCCCTGTTTAGAATAACAGAAAAGCATGGGCTTTGAAGTGAAATTCAACTGTGAAAACTCAGCCTATTCATCAATAACTAACTTAGGATGAACAAATTTATTACCCTTACTCTCAAATTTGCTACTTATTAGCTACATCGCCTTTTTCTTTTGACAAAACAGCACATATTCTTTTAGAAAAATTTGAAAAAAAGAGAACTATAAGAAAAAAATTTAAAACTGTATGCAGCTTACCCATCCATATAAAGAAATGGTGGTTGAACTATTAAGTTTTGGTAAATTCCTTTCTAGCTTTGTGTTACATACAGTTTTGTGACTATATTATATATACTGTTTTTTTCTTTATTTTTTCATTATATTATGAATATTTTCCCATGCTAATGAATATATACTGCCGTAATCACTTTTAATGGATGCATTTTCATCCATCAAATGATGTGCCATCATTGTTTAATCATACTTGATTATAGACATATAGATTGTTTCCAATTTTGGATTATTATGGTGAAAGTCATGATTAACATCCTTGCACATAATTCTGTGCATTTTTCATCCAAATGTTTCTTTAGTATCAAACCTTAGATTTGGAATTGCTGTAATAAATGATGTGAAAATTACAAGGCTTTGGTATATTTTGCCAAATGTTATATGTACTTACTTCCCCTACCAGCAGTGTATCAGCATGCCTGTCTCACCAAACATGTCTATGACATCTGATGACAGTATAGACACAGTATGTGTCATGGCTAGAAGGCTGTTTTGGTCCGCAGTTAAGTACCAGCCAGGGAAATAGGAGCCACTCTATGTGTTACAGAAAGAGGGAATTTAATACAGATATTGTTTGCACATGTGTTGGGGTAGTTGCAAAGCCAAACAGGATGCTATGGACTGGATTGTGTTCTTCCAGAATTCATTTGTTGAAGTGCTACCCCCCAGTGTGATTGTGTTTGGAAGTGGGGCCTTTGGGACATAATTAGGTTTAGATGAGGTCATGGGTGTGGGGACCTCACGATGGGATTAGTTCCCATCTAAGAAGAAACATCTAAGAGTTTGCTTGCTCTTTCTCTGTCTCCACACATACCAAAGACAGGAAAGGCCATGTGAACCCATAGCACGAAGGCAGTCATCCACAAGCTGGGAAGAGGGCCTTCACCAGGAACTGAGTTGGCCAGTACTTTGATCTTGGATTTCTTATCCTCCAGAACTGTAAGAAATACATTTTCATTGTTTAAGCCATTTAGTGTATGGTATTTTGTTATGGCAGCATGAGCAGACTAAGACATAGGCTAACTCAGAGAGTACAACTGGAAACCACTGCTTTTCCTAGGACAGAGGAAGGAGGCAGCATTGCCAAAGCCCAAAGCCTGGAGCCATCTGAAGGAGGCAGATGTCCTTTGGAAGTTGGAATGGCAGAGATATAGCCTACAAGAGAAAAATGGGGAGAAACACCCAGATTTTTCCTTCCTCCTGTCCTCCAGCCTTCCAGGAGGGCCTCCCACTAGCAGAACAATGTGAAACCCCTGACAAGGAAGCATGGGAAAGCCAGAGGCCCCTGGACAGTGTGACACAGAGCATGGAAGACTAAAGATGAAACTGAGGACTCACAGATCCAGGAGTGCAGAAGATACTGTGTTTGGCTAGAACAGTGTCTTTGAGAAGCTCTGCTGTCTTGCCTGTGCAGGAGACCCTCTCAGGTTATGCAGGGCACTATGCCAGCACAAACCATTACAAAGGCTGCTCAACCCTGTAGGCACTGGAGTTTTCAGCCCCTGCTTTAACTCATGTGCCCAGTTTAGACAGGGGAGAGCATTTTAGGAGTGGAGACAGTATGGGGAAAGGCATGGGGGTGGAATAGAATTCCACTGAAGCCAATTTCTGTACCTTTTCTTAGGTAGCCTGGTCCTTGAAAGTTATAATTTTTAAAAGACATAGCCCTTGACCTTTAATACTCTATATTACAAGCCAGAGAGTGAACCGGTTTCAAACTGTGTCTGTGTGAGTCTTCTGTTGTGTGAAAATCTATTTCATGTGCGTCTGGAGTGGACTAAATTAGGCAGTGTGATGTTCACATGGGTTCAGCTTCATTCTTTGTAAATCATTAAAGGTGTTTAGAGAGCAGGTGGGTACATGATCATGGTTGGCCCTGCATGCCGTTACTGATGCTAGGGCTCACGTCTGTGAGCCTCCTCCATTCAGCCAGTCATCTCTTCATGCTTACTGAGGGAAACCCAACAGATGTTTAACAATGTGGAGAGGAAATGTGGATGCCTGAGAACTTTCACCAAGGCCAAGGGAAATGGCACGGTTAGTCATTTTGGCAAAGAATGGCTGGTGAAATACAGCCCACAGGCTCTGGAGACTTTGGGTCTGCGTTACTGCAATGCAGCCTGTGGTTGAGTGGGGCCTGGTGCAGGGCTGTGTCTGCCTGGAGGAGGAGAGGAGTACCTGGTTCTATGTTAGATAAGGGGGCATGTGGAAGCCTGTAAGGTAGGCCTGCCTGCTTATACAGTGGGGAGATCCTGTCCTCATTTCAAAGGGCTTTCATGAAACCACCTTGTCCTGTTTGAACACTTCCAAGTGGAGAGCTAAGTAGGCATTTCTGCTACAGTCCAGACCTTCAGCCTAACTTCCCTCATGTGCTGCATTTGCACATCCCATTTCGGTCTCTCGTTCTAATTCAATTTGCTCGTTAGTCTTTATTACTTTGGGTTAGTCTCCTGCTTTGGGGTGGGCTGTTTTGGCTTTAGAACAAGATATGGGGACCATTCTTCTGACAGGCACTGGTCGCATGAGCCACAGACACAAGTGCTTCCAGACCAGGGTGGTCTCAGGAGCAGGTTAAGCAGGCAAGGGGAGGGGACCTGTCAAACCCATCTAATGGGGGCACTCTTGGCCTGAGTTGATTATAGGCAGTGGGACCTGTGACTCCCACATTGGCTTTGATTTCTTGTTTTTAAGGAAAACTCAGAGATCTCCATTGAAGTTTTCTTTTTTAAAAAAAAAAATTTTTTTAACGTGTATTTATTTTTGAGACAGAGAGAGACAGAGCATGAACAGGGGAGGGTCAGAGAGAGAGGGAGACACAGAATCTGAAACAGGCTCCAGGCTCTGAGCTGTCAGCACAGAGCCTGACGCAGGGCTCGAACTCATGGACCACGAAATCATGACCTGAGCTGAAGTCGGCCGCTTAACCGACTGAGCCACCCAGGCGCCCCTCCGTGGAAGTTTTCAAAAACGGGAATTAAGTCTAAAAATGTAAAAAGCAACGTGTAGGCTATAAACTTCACTTCTTTGGATAGAATCTGGCCCAGGGGCCAACAGTGTACATTCCTGGGCTTTTCACAATGCCAACCGAGCTAGTGTCTCTGTCCTGAAGGGCCTTCAGTGGAGCAAGAAACTGCAAGATCCAACTTTGTCACAAGGCAGAATAAACCCAAGATGTGCTATAAAGAGAGATTCTAGGAAGTGCTATGGGTGTTCCAACAGAAGAGATTTTTATGAAGATATTTTTCTTTCTAAGGTATTAACATGAAATATTAATTCCATCTTAAATAATTGATCTTCAAAATGTAGGAAAACCAATTTATTCTGTTTGTGTCATCCATGGTATGAGACTGGGCTTAAAGGTGAGACCACTTTAATAATGGGGCCTCTGGCTACTTCACTAAATAAATCCCCCTGAGGGAAGGATTTATACCTTACTGATTTCCACTCTGGAGTGTTAGAGTGAAAATTCCTGTGTAAATAGTGAAATAGGATTTTAAAAGATTGCTTTTTCTAGACAGGATGACTAATGAGAGAGGTAATCCCTTAAGATGCATTCATGTGCTCAGAGCAGCCCAGCCATTCCAGAATTCCCCAAGTGTGGAGTTCGGCAGGTAGTGGCAAAGCCAGACTGGAGAGGTACCGTGGGGCAGGGTTTTGCATGGGGGCAGGTCCAGGGTTGGGGACAGAGGCCGGACGTCAGCAGGACACCTGAGTTAGGATGTGGTGATTGTCCCGTTATCCTTGGAGCCCCAGGGTGCCGAGCTCCCACCTCTCCTAAGGCTCTTCCCATGCTGTATTACAATGATCTGTACATTCTCCCGCCAGCAGGCTGTGAGTATCTTGGTGCAGGGCCAGTGCCTAGCAGACTGCTGGCATATTGAATGTCAGCTGAATGAATGAATAAATGATAAACCAAATTAAAATGTAGACAGGTGTTCGGCATCAGGGAGATTCAGCAAGAAGTGGCAGTACTGCTGGGCGAGCGGATGCAGCGTGGCAACAGGCGATTTAGAGCTGGTGAAGTGCAGACTCCTGAGCCTGTGGGTGGAGGGTGAAGTGAAGGGCAGGCCCTTGCTTTGGGGTTGTGGGCAGGGCATCAAGGCAGGACTCCAGCAGGAAGAAACACAGCATGAATTCAGTTAGTGGGACTTGGGGACAGAGCACAGCTTCAGGGCAGCAGAGAGCAAACGGTCAGAACGGACACTCTGTCATCAAAGAAATGCAAGTTCAGATCTTCCCCCTTTTCCTAGCTGGGTGACTGGGCAATAGATTTAACTTCTCTGTGCCTCAGGGCCCACATTTCTTTTCTTTCTCCTTTTTTTTTTTTTTTTAATGTTCATTTTTGAGAGACAGAAACAGAGCACAAGCAGGGGTGGAGCAGAGAGAGAGGGGAAACAAAATTCGAAGCAGACTCCAGGCTCCGAGCTGTCAGCACAGAGCCTGATGCAGGGCCCGAACTCACGAACCCATGAGATCATGACCTGAGCCGAAGTCTGACCCTTAACCGACTGAGCAACCCAGACACCCCTCAAGGCCCACATTTCTTAAATGGGGGTCTAATTGTTGGAAAGACCATATGAGATATTGTGTGTGAAGCACTTAGTTCAATGCCTGGCAGAGAATCATTAATGCAAATATGGATAGTACTTGATTAGACGCAGGGCACTTGATGCTGGGACTTCTGAGTAGTAACCAGGAGCTGGGGAGTCCACCTCAGTCATTTTGCAAACTATTTATCTCCTCACCCCGACTTGGGTATTGGGAATAAATATTGTATTTCTAAGGCTGCTCCGGAGATTCTGGTAACTCCCTCATAATGCCTCCTTGCTCAGCCCCCTTGAATTTTTATTTGTCTAATTCCTCTTCCCTACAAAACCAGTGTAGGTCTCCACATCCTGTTAGCGGATCTGTCTAGAGGTGAAAGTGAAGTCCCCACATTGTGGGGACTAAAAGGATATCAAGGCAGGCAAGGCTGAGGTATCCATGAGACAGCATACAGAGTGCCTTGGGTCCACAGCACTTTCAGAGGCCCACAAAATGTTTCCATTTCTTTTGAAATGAGAAGAAAAAAAATGAACTTTCAGGTTGAAGAAAATGTTTACTTATAGAATACTAATTTTATATATTCATCTTTATACAAATGCTGTCATGAAATATACTCTTTAATGTTTTTTTAAAAAGCTCAAGAAAGACACCTATGAAAGTCCTAATGTAGCCCCGGGGACAGGGACCCCAGCAAGTAGTTCTCTAAGAGCTATGAAAGTACCTGGAAGGTTTATTAAATGCAGATTTCTGGGACCCATTCCAGAGTCAGGCAGCTGGTGGCAGGCTCAGGAATCTGCATTTGAACTGAAGCCCAGTTCATTCTGAAGCAGGCTGCAGGAATAGCCTTGAGACCCCCGGACCCCACTCTACATTATGGTCCTACCCTGGCAGTATGATTAGGGAATGCTGGGAGAGAGACCCTGCTGTCCACACTGGCAAATCCATCAAAGCATCAGTCAACCAGTCAGGAGCTCAACTAACTGCTGGATTGATCAAATATCTCTTGCCATCTATGTATTAGGACCTGATTTAAATATCTTATGGCTGAAAAGAGAAATGTTTGAAGCAGATTTTCTTTGGTTTTATTTATTATTTTTATTATTATTTTTATATTTTGAGAGAGTGTGAGGGAGAGGGAGAGAGGGAGAGAGGGAGAGAGAGAGAGAGAATATCTTAAGCAGGCTTCACTCTCAGCACAGAGCCCAACTCAGGGCTCCATCCCACAACCCTGGGATCATGACCTGAGCCAAAATCAAGAGTCAGACACTCAACTGACTGAGCCACACTGGTGTCCATGAAGCAGCTTTTCTTTAAATGAATGTAGTGCACCATTGCGAGATGTAACTTTGCATTTAAACCCAGCTTCAAAAAATTATTTTGCAAATCATTACACAGAACTTCCGCATTAAACATGGGCATTACACAAGTGGCTGATTTTGCTCCACTCTCCATGAATAAGCAGATTTCTTTAATTAAATATATGATTTTCTTTAATTGAAGCAGTTAGTTTGAAAGGTGATAACTAAATAAAATTTTATCCTACAAAATTTATAGAGTAAAAGCAACATTAAAATAACATTAACGTTGTAGGACAGACTCAGTGAAGGAGCAAATAGGCAGAAAATTGACAAATCCCTCACCTTAATGACTTGCAGCCATACTCTGTTGAGAAAGGTGTGATTCTTATCTGCATTTCTTTGCATTGGTGACTCTTTCCAATAAAATTCAATACTCTTTTAATACTCCTGTTTTGTCTGTACTGTTATTATGGCATGAATGATACCCTTTACTTTCAGAGTTTTGCAGAAGAGTGTATCAGTGATATTGGAGGATGACCCAGTCGGATTGAAGGCAATTTCCTTTAGTTAGTTATAAAACCAAAATCTAGATAAGAGGTTTCTCTCTTTAATAATTCTAGCATTCTCTTTTTTTTCCTTTTTGAGGCATAATTGACGTATATTCTTATATTAGTTCCAGGTGTACAATGTAGTGATTTGATATTTTTATGCATTGAAACACGATCACCATGATAAGGTTAGTTACCATCTGTCACCATGCAAAGTTAATACAGTATTGACTATATTTCCCAAGCTGTACATTAAATCACCATGACTTTATTTATTTTAAAACTGGAAGTTTGTACTTCTAATTCCCCTTCACCCATTTTGTCTCCATCCTCCAGCCCTCTCCCCTCTGGCAACACCAATCTGTCCTTTCTATGAGTATGGGTTTTGTTTTTTTTGTTTTTTTGGATTCCTCATATAAGTGAAATCATGTGGTCTTTGTCTTTTTTTGACTTATTTCATTTAGCATGATAACCTGAAGGTCCATCCATATTGTTACAAATTGCCAAGTTTAATTCTTTCATATGGCTCAGTAAAAGTCCCTTATATATATGTACCACATCTCCTTTATTCATTTATTGATGGAACTTAGGTTGTTTCCATATTATGGCTATTGTAAATAATGCTGCAATGCATATAGGTAAGCATATATCTTCTTGAATTGGTATTTTTGTTTTCTTCAGAAAGATACTGAGTGGTGGAATCACTGGATCATTTGTTCTATTTTTAATTTTTTGAGGGACCTCCGTACCGTTTTCCATAACAGCTGTACCAATTTATATAATTTTTTAAATTTTTTGTTTAAAATTTTTTTAGTGTTTATTTTTGAGAGACAGAGTGTGAGCAGGCGGGCAGCAGAGAGAGAAGGAGACAGAATCTGAAGCAGGCTCCAGGCTTTGAGCTGTCAGCACAGGGCCTGATATGGGGCTTGAACTCACGAACCGTGAGATCATGACTTGAGCTGAAATCAAGAGTCCCACACTTAACCAACTTAGCCACCCAGGCACCCCTGCACCAATTTATATTTCCACCAATAGTACAGCAGGGTTCTTTTCACCATATCCTTGCCAACACTTGGTATGTCTTATCTTTTTGATATTAGCCATTCTGACTACTATGAGGCAATATCTCCTTGTGGTTTTGATTTGTTTTTCCATGGTAATTAATGGTGTTGAACTTTGGAAAAAAGTCTATTCAGCCTGTTATTTAGAGTGTTTTTTTGTTATTGAGTTGGATGAATTCTTTACATATTTTGGATATTAACTCCTTATCAAATATATGATCTACAAGTAACTTCTCTCATCCAGTAGGTCACCTTTCCATTTTGTTGATAGTTTCCTTGGCTGTCCAGGAGCTATTTTCTTTGATGTACTCCCAATTGTGTTTTTGTTTTTGTTGCCCTTGCCTTTGGAGTCAGATCCCAAAAAATCAATGTCAAGAAGCTTACTGCCTATCTTTTCTTTTAGGAGTTTTATGGTTTCCAGGCTTACATTTAAGTCTTTAATCCAATTGAGTTAGTTTTTTTTATACAGTGTAATAAAGTGGTCCAATTTAATTCTTACTTTTCCTGACGCCATCTGTTGAAGAGACTCTTCTTTCCTTGTCATATATTCTTGCTTCCTTTCGGTAAATTTTAATAATTTTAACTTTATGCATGGGTTATTTCTGGGCTCTTATTATGTTGTATTGATCCATGTGTTTGTTTCTATGACAATACCCTACTGTTTTGATAACTATGGCTTTGTAATATAGTTAGAAGTCAGGGAGTGTGAAGTAGAATAATCTGCCTTTGTTCTTAATGCTATTTTGGCAATTTGGGTCTTTTGTGGTTCTATATAAATTTTTGAATTCATTGTTACAGTTTTCTGGAAAATGCCATTGGAATTTTGATAGGGATTGCACTGAATTTGTGGATTGCTTTGGGTAGTATGGGCATTTTCACAATATTCTTCCAATTATTGAGATGAAATATATTTCTATTTATTTGTATCTTTAGCTTCTTTCATCAGTGTCTTACAGTTTCTCTGCATAGGTCTTTCACTTCCTTGGTTAAATTTATTCCTGGGTATTGGGAATGTTTTCTTGATTTCGCTGATAGTTTGTTATCAGTGTATAAAAACACAACAGATTTTTATGTTAATTTTGTATCCTGCCACTTTACTGGATTTATTTTCTCTTTTGGCTGGTGACTTTAGGTTTTTTTTTTTTTTAATTTTTAATGTTTATTTATTTTAGAGAGAAAGAAAGAGTGCGAGTGGGTGAGGGGCAGAGAGAAGGAGACGGAATCCAAAGCAGATTCCAGGCTCTGAGTTTGTTAGCACAGAGTCTGATGTGAATCTTGAACCGTGAACCGTGAGATCATGACCTAAGCCAAAGTTGGATGCTTAACCGACTGAACCATCCAGGTGCCCTTAGGATTTCCTACACATAGTTATCATGTTGTCTGCAAATAGTGACAGTTTTACTTCTTCCATTCTGACTTGTGTGTTTTATTTTTCTTGCCTAATTGCTCTGGCTAGCACTTCCAATACTGTATTGAATGAAAGTGGGAAGAGTGGGCCTCCTTATCTTGTTCCTGATCTTAGAGGAAAATCTTTTAGCTTTTTACCTGTAAGCATATTAGCTGTGGGTTTGTCATATATGGCCTTTATTATGTTGAGGTCTTTTCTATCTATACCCACTTGGTTGAGAATTTTTATCATAAATGGATGTTGAATTTTGTCAAATGCTTTTTCTTCATCTATTGAGATGGTCATGATTTTATCTTTCAGTTTATTTATCAAGTGGAGTCATCTGGTTCTGGACTTCTTTTGGTTGGGGATGTTTATGATTAAGATTCAATCTCCTTACTAATAATTGGTCTATTTGGATTTCCTGTTTCTTCATAATTCAGTCTTGGAAGATTATAACTTTCTAGGCATTTATTTCTTCTAGGTTGTCCACTTTATTGGTGTATAATTGTTGATAGTAGTCTCTTATGATCCTTCATATTTCTGTGGTATCAGTAATGTCTCCACTTTCATTTCTGATTTTATTTATTTGAGCCATCTCTTTTTTTCTTACTGTGTCTAGCTAAAGGTTTCCTAATTTTATTTTTTCAAAGAACCGATCTCTGATTTTTACTGATCTTTTCTATTGTCTTTTTAGTCTCTATCTCATTTATTTCCACTCTGATCTTATCATTTCCATCCTTCCACTAACTCTGGGCTTTCTTTGTTCTTCTTTTTCTAATTCTTTTAGGTGAAAAGTTAGATTTTTTAAATTTGAGATTTCTTTTGTTTCTTGCAGCAGGTCTATATTGCTATGAACTTCTCTCTTAGAACCACTTTTGCTGCATCCCATAGATATTGGGATATAAATATTGTCGTTTGTTTTTGTCTCAGTATATTTAATTTTTCCCTTGATTTATTTTATAACTCTGTAGTTGTAAAGTAACAGGTTATTTAATCTTACCACCTTTTTTTTCTTCAGTATTTTTCTTGTAATTAATTTTAAGTTCCATACCATGGTGGTTGGAAAAGATGCTTGATATGATTTCTATCTTCTTTAATTTATTGAGACTTTTTTGTGGTCTAACATGTGATCTGTCCTGGAGAATGTTCCATGTGCATTTGAGAACAATGTGTATTCTGATTTTGGATGGAATGTTCTGTATGTCTTCAAGTCCATCTGGTCTAATGTGTCATTTAAGGCTGATGTTTCCTTATTTTCTGTCTGGATGATCTATCTGTTGTTTTAAAGGGGGTGTTAGAGTCAACTTTTTTAAAGTTTATTTATTTTGAAAGAGAGAGAGAACATGAGCATGAGTTGGGGAGGGGCAGAGAGAGAGGGAGGGAGAGAGAATCCACAGCAAGTTCCACACTGACAGGGTATAGTGTGATGAAGGACTTACAAATCATCAGATTATGACCTGAGCTGAAACCAAAAGTCAGATGGTTAACCAACTGAGCCAACCAGGTATCTGAGTGTCTACTCTTTTGATATTGCTGTTAATTTCTTCCTTTAGGCATGTTTATAGTTGCTTTATATGCTTCAGTGCTTCTATGTTGGGTGCACATAAGTTTAAAAATGTTGTGTCTTCTTGCTGAATTGACCCCTTATCGTTATGTAGTGCCCCTCTTTGTCTTCTTTTACAGTCTTTGTTTTAAAGTTTATTTTGTCTGATAGGAGTATAGGTACTCCAGCTTTTTTTTCATTTACATTTACAAAGAGTATCTTTTTCCATCCATTTACTTTGTCTGTATGTGTTTTTACTTATGAAATAAATCTTTTTTAGGCAATAAATAGATGTGTCTTATTTTTTATCCATTCAGTCATTCTGTCCTTTGAATGAAGAATTTAGTCAACTTACATTTAAAGTAATTATTGACAGGTATGTGTTTATTGCTATTGAGATTTTTTTCTGGTTTTGTAGTTCCTCTCTGTTTCTTCTTTCTCTCTTCCCTTGTGATTTGATGACTTTCTTGAGTGTTATGTTTAGATTCCTTGTTCATTTTCTTTTGTGTATTTTCTTTTTTTTTAAATGAAATGTATTGTCAAATTGGTTTCCATACAACATCCAGTACTCATCCCAACAGGTGCCCTCAATGTCCATCACCCACTTTCCCCTCCCTCCCATGCCCCACCAACCCTCAGTTTATTCTCTGTTTTTAAGAGTTTCTTATGGTTTGGCTCCCTCCCAATTTTTGCTTTGTGCTTATCATAAGGTTCACGTATATCATCCTATGTATATAACAGTCAATTTTAAATTAATACCAATTTAAATTTGAATACATTTCAAAACTCTAAGTATTAATCTCCCCCCATTTTACATTTTTGATGTCCCATTTTACATCTCTCTATATTATGTATCCTTAACTAATAATTGGAATTTTAGTTCATCTTATTACTTCTGTCGTTAAACCTTCATAAGAATTTTACAAGTGATTAATCCACTACTTTTACTATACATTTATGTTTTCCAGTGAGATTTTTACTTTTGTATGTTTTCTTGTTATTTGTGTAATTCTTTCATTTTAAAGTTCTTGTAACATTTCTTCTAAGGCTGGTTTAGTGGTGAAGAAGTCCTTTAGCCTTTGCTTATCGGAAAAACTCTTTATTTCTCTTTCTATTCTGAATGATAAACATTCCTGGGTAGAGTATTCTAGTTTAAAGGTCTTTTCCTGTCAGCACTCTGGGTATGTCATGCCACTCCCTTCTTGCCTTAGAAAGTTTCTGCTGAGAAATCTGATAATAGCTTTAGGGGTTTCCTTTTTTAACAGTTTTTTTTTCTTTTGCTGCTTTTAAGACTTGTTCTTCATCTTTAACTTTTGAAATTTTAATTATAATGTGTTTTGTTGTGGATATGTTTCGGTTCTTTGTTTTTGGACCTCTTTGGACTACTTGGCCCAAGAGGGCAGTTTCCATCCCTAGGTTAAGGTAGTATTCAGCCATTATTTCTTCAAATAAGTTTTCTGCCCTTTTCTCTTATCTTCTGGGATACCTATAATGCAAATGGTTTTCTGCTTGATGTTTTGCCATAGGTTCTTTAAGTTATCTTCAACTGTAAAAAAAAGGGAAAACATCTTTTTTGCTGCTCTGTTTTGGTGAGTTCCATTGCTTTATCTTCCAGCTTACAGATCCATTCTTCTGCTTTGTCTAGTCTGTTGTTGGACCCCTATAGTGTATTATTAAGTGTGGTCATCTTATTCTTCAGCTATGTGACTTCTGTTTGGTACTTTCTTATATTTTCTATCTCTTTGTTGAATTTTACTTTGTGCATCCATTCTTTTCCCAAATTCAGTGAGGATTTTTATGATCATTACTTTAAATTCTTTATTATGTAGAATTCTTTACTGTTCTCTATATCATTAAGGTCTTTTTCTGAGGTTTATGTCATATTACTCTGGAACATATGTCTCTATTTCCTCATTTTTCTTGACTATTTCTTTCTTATGTTAGACAAAAGAGCTACTTCTTTCAGTCTTGAAGAAATAACTTTGTGTAGGTGATAAAACCTCTTATTCAACCTTGCCCTAGCTCTTGGCTGTCTTTTGTACTTTTGTGATTGTCTAAACTGCCATATCTATTCTTGAGCTATCTGTTATTGGGGGTATGCTAAGACCTGTCAGTGTTGCAAGGGGAGGAATCTGATTTAGCAACTAGTTTCAAGTTGATTGGAAGACACACTCTTAGGCAGCAGTTTTTGTAGTATGTAAATATATAATCCTGTGGTCCACAATCATAATCCTTGCTGACCTCCAGACCAGGGGATCTGGAGGTGTCCCCTAGGCAACAGTTGCAAAAATTGGGACTCCAGACAAGTGTATACACTTCTTTCTGGGAGGAATTGAGCTATAGCAAGGTCAACGGTGTGCACAAGAATGGTGTCTCCCTGCTTATGTTCCCTGAGAATGCCTCCTTATCCTTTAGATGTGTGGGGAACCTGAAACCTGCCCCTCAGGCTGATACTCCAGGCTAAGTAAATTGGACTTTTTCCACAGGAAGACTGGGATTGTGCTTTAATCTGCTGGCTGTGTAATGACCTGGGTCTGGTAACCTGCCAAGAACTGTCTGATTGTTCCTCCCATGGAGGAACCCCCTTGGCCATCAGGATCAGGTGATCAAGTGACATCCCTTTGTGGATGGCATGTACCTGCTGGCTTTAGCTAGACAGCTGGAGAGTATAGAGGGTGGGGCACACTCCCTGACTTCAGAAAGGCAGTGGGAAAATGTCTTGAGTGCCCATGCCTACAGGCTTTAAGAATGCATTGGAAGAATGCCTTGCTGTACACACTGGATTTAGGCTGGGAGCAGGAAAATGCCACAACCACTGTGCTCTTCCACTCCTGCCCATGTTCTCTGGCTTCACGAAGGCAGCAGACAATACTGTGACTGCTCACTCTTGCCTGTTTTAGTTATGTGGCAGGCAGGTGCCACACCTGAACTCTCCTACCTGACTTAACCAGGTAGGTGGAGAGTTCAATGGTGGCATTCATTAGCACCTCCATCTCCAGGGAGAGTTTCATTTTTTTTTTAATTTTTAATTTTTAATTTTTAATTTTTTATGAATATAATTTATTTTAAATTGGCTTATATACCACACCCAGTGCTTATCCCAACAGTGCCCTCCTCAATGCGCATCACCCATCTCCCCCACCCCCCCATCTACCCTCAGTTTGTTCTCTGTATTGAAGAGTCTCTTGTGGTTTGCCTCCCTCCCTCTTTGTTTGTAACTATTTTTTTCCCATTCCCTAGAGGTTCAGTTGTCCCCTGGGCTTGCAGCAGATGCTTTTTGATTAGCAAATGAATTTCCTTCACACATAGTCTAGGCAGTTTTCAAACTGCTGGTTTTTGCTGCACCTCAGAGTTAGTGAGAGTACATGTAAGGCCTTTATAAGAGGAATCTGCATTTCTTATAGCATTTTGGGTCCTTTGGATGTCAGCCCCTTTCATTTTTTAAGCCAGATGTTTTGGGGGCTTGTCTCTCTCGTACAGATCCTAAGGGCTGGGGTGCCTGATATGGGACACTAATCACCAACTCTTCTGGGAAAAACACCGGAATGCTAAGGTATCTCTCTATCATGTGTCATCATGTCTGGGGTGCGGTTTGTGGTGAGACTGTATCTGTGCCTTTCCTACCCATGTCAATATGGTCTTTTTATCCTTTCTTGTGGAGAAAGAGTTAATCTAGTTTTCCAGTCTATTTAAAAAGGAAACCGTCATACGTAGCTCTAGATGTGATGAGTCCTTGGTAGGAGGTGAGTTCAGGATCTTTCTATGCTGTCATCTTGTGGAAGTGTCCACTCTTTTTTCATAGAAAATACTTGTAATGCCCCCTTCACCACCCTGAAATAAATTTCATAGATAATATAATCTACCTACTTGTATTTGCAAAACATCAATATAATGCCTTACCTGTAAGGCATGCCAAAAGATAAGTAATTTATAATAAATTAACTTGTATTTCAAAATGCAGATGCTTGAGCAGGACTACATTGGAAGACCTAATGAAGTTGTCAAGTGCTTATACCTTTATGAAGAATCATATTGAGTGCAAAAATCCTACTGGTGTGTTCTATTGGTAGAGCTCAAACTAGATGGCATTACTTTCAATCATGTGATTTTTAAAAAAACACTACTTTTTAGAGCAACTGTAGCTCACAGGAAAATTGAGAGGAAGGTACAGGGATTTGCCATATACCCTACAACATATGTAGCCTTATCCATTATCAATATCCCCCACTACAGTGGTACATTTGTTAAAATTGGTGAACCTACATTGACAGATTGAATCACCCAAACTCTATTGTTTATACTAGGGTTTACTCTTGATGTTGTATATTTTATGGGTTTGGATAAATGCATAGAGAAATATCTATTATACTGTCATACAAAGTGTTTTCACTGCCCTAAAAATCTTTGTGCTCTACCTGTTGATCTCTCCCCCACCCCACCCCTGGCAACTACTGATTTTTTTACCACCCACCCCCCCAAGTTTTGTATTTTCCATACTGTCCTATGGTTGAATTATGTAGCTTCCAGCCTTTTCTGGTTGACTTCTTTCACTTAGTAATATGCATTTAAGGTTTCTCTATGTCTTTTTACGGCTTGATAGCTCATTTCATTTTAGTGCTGGACAATCCATTATCTGGATGTAGCACAGTTTATTTATCCATTCAAATACTGGGGGGCATCTTGTTTGTTCCCAAGTTTGGACAATTATGAATGAAGCTGCTATAAACATCCATGTGCAGGTTTTTGTATCAACTTAAGATTTCAACTTCTTTGGGTAAGTACCAAGAAACATGACTGCTGGATTTTGTGGTAATAGTATGTTTAGTTTTGTAACAAACCATCAAACTGTCTTCCATGGTAGGTGTATCATTTTGCATTCCATCAGCAGTGTATGAGAGCTCCTGTTGCTCTACATTCTTACCAACATTTGGTGGTGTCAATATTTTGGATTTTAGCCATTGTAATAGGCCCTCAGTGGTATCTCATTGTTTTAATTTGCATTTCCTTGCTGATACATGATGTGAGGCATTTTTCATATGCTTATTTTCCATCTGCATATCTTCTTTGAGTTGTCTGTTAAGGTCTTTGGCCCATTTTTAAATCAAATTTTTTTGTATTATTGAGTTCTTTGTATATCTTGGATAATCGTCCTTTACCAATTATATCATTTGCAAATATTTTCTCCTAGTCTGTGTCTTGTCTTCTAATGCTCTTGACCTTGTCAGTCATAGAAGTTTTTTATTTTAATCTTATTGGTTTCAACTTATCAATTATTTCATGGATTGCGCCTTTGGTGTTGTATATAAAAAGTATTGCTCTGCTCAAGGTCCTCCAGGTTTTCTCTTATGTTATTTTCCAAGAGATTTATAGTTTTGTGCTTTACATTTGAAATTAATTTTTGTGGAGGATCCAAGTCTGCATCTAGATACATTGTTTCATGTGTAGATGTCTAATTGTTCTAGTACCATTTGTTGAAAATACCATCTTTGCTCCATTGTATTGCCTTTGTGCTTTTGCCAAAGTTCGATTGACTATGTTTACGTGGGTCTATTTCTGGGCTCATTGTTCTGTTCCACTGATCTATTTGTCTATTCTTTTACTAACATCACACTGTGTTGATTACTATAGCATTATATTAAGTCTTGGAGTTAGGTAACATCAGTCTTTCAAATTTATTTTCCTTCAATATTGTGTTGGCTATTCTCGGCTTTTTCCCTCTCCATATAAAATTTAAAATCAGTTCATATTCACAAAATAGCTTGCTGGGATTTTGATTGACTCTATAGATCAAATTGGGAAGAACTGACATCTTGCATGCATATGATTTTTCTGAAATGATGAAGGATGTTTTAGTCTGCTTGGACTGCCATTACAAAATGTCATAGACTTGGTGGTTTTAAACAACAGACATTTATTTCTCACAGTTCTGGAGACTGGGAGTTTATGATCAGGATGTGAGCATGGTCAGGTTCTGGCAAGGATTCTCATCGCTACCATGCAGACAGTTGCTTTGTTGTTGTATGCTCACACGTTGAGAGAGAAAGAGGGCTCTCTGATACCTTATAAGGGTGCTAATACTATCAAGAGGACTCCACATGAACTCATCTAAACCTAATTACCTCCCAAATGTCAGGAAATTGCTATTGGAGATAGCAAAAGCAATTGAGGGTTAGGGCTTCAACATATGAATTTGGCGGGGGACAGAATTCAGTCCATCACAAAGAACTTCTGGTAAAATTCTACATAAAGCAAAACACATTCTTCACTCAATTCTCCTGGTAGTTATATTACTGGAAATACAGTGTATATCAAAAATGGTGCAGAAATACCTGTGTCTGTGTATCCATTTAAACAAAAGCAGAGTTAGGTTTTAGGCTAAGATATTTTTAAGCTATATTTCACCCTAATGAATGGGAGGATTCTTTATCATGTCAGTCACCACTCTTAATTTCTGTGCTTAGTAAATACCAGTACCATCAAAAATGCCATTATAGGTTTTCAGAACTCACTCCATTAAGAGTCACTGGAGTAGATGAAAAAAGGGAGAGGTCATTGTCAGCATAGAACAGAAATGGGAAGAGAAAAGGTAGTAAACTAAAACTTACTGGATGCTAGGGCACAGAGCACAAACTGAGACCGAATGGGATTTTCTTCTCAAAAACCAGTTTTGAAAATTGAGTGTGAATGTCAACCCATCACAGTTTTTATCACCTTTTATTGCCTTTATCCATCCTGTTTTACTTACTTGTATTGCCTTCTAGTATCCTGGAGACATTTATGTTGTTTTTGCTGGCTTATGGTGACTCAGGAGCTGAATATCCATGCACTTGTTTAATCTCTATAGCTACTCATCCAAGACGTTCTCCATTCTCCATTTTACAAATGAAGAAACCAAAGCTCAAAGAGATTAAGTCACTCCTTCAACACCACACAGCTTCTAAGTGGTAAAGCCAAGATTTGAACCTTTTTTAAAAATGTGTTTGAATCCAAAAACCATACTCTTTCCACAACACATTCAACATATTTACCTGTGATACATTCTATGTCTGGCTGTGGAGAGGCAGCTGTTTGCAGTTGATTTTGGAGAAACACCCTCCATGCGGGCCTTGAAAATGGTATCCTGATTTCTGACATTATTATTCGGGATGAGTGAGTGCTGGGCCACGGACAGGCAGTGCATGATCACAGGTCTGATTGTTCCAAGGTAGTCTTGAAAACAGTGACCTCACATTGAGTTTTGTACCTGCTTAGTTTATCTATTTCTGTTTATTTTTCTTTATGGCATGCTCCTGTAAATAAGTAGTTTATCAAATAAAATTTTCCAACAAAGATAGTGAAGACCTGCCATATCGATGGGCCCTCCCTGTGTGTTCTTTGCAGGGATTTAGGAGAGAAACATCACGTCCCATCAACAACTGCATTTGCGGAGAGTCTTGTGGCTTAAGCAGCTTTGGATGAACTTGGGTGTGCAATTCATTTGAATAATCCTCGTCTTCCAGTTCCATCCTAAGGAATAACTTCTTGGAATTCTATAATGTACTGCAAAACATGGTAAATAACCAATTTTCCTGGGTTTTTCTGTAATTACCTAGGAGATAAATCTCACATATATGAGAAGGCAAGGTTATAAGATGAACTGAATGTATTTATTTATCCTGGCATTTTGGGTGGTAATAACCACAAAATTCATTTATCAAGTCCTGGGCAGTGTCAAATGCTACAAGAATACTAGAATGAGTATGTTTATACTTTGTGTCTCTGTGCCTCTGCCATAGCTTGCTGGACAAGGGATGGACACCTCACCCAATTTGAATTTACTCTGGGAATTTGGAATTGTGACTGTGAATGGATAGTCAGTGTTCATTCTTGAACTTGGATGACATTTTGGGGGTCTGTGGGAAGGAGGGCATCTTATCCCTCAGGAGCGTGAGTGAGGTCCAGGATCAGAGAGAGGCAGATACAGGAACCTGTGTAGCTCCAGAGAGAAAAAGGAATCTTGAAGTACCACCTGTTTCTTGAAAGTTCTTCAGTTGTTGGTTTTGGTCCCACAGGAGGGCCCAAATGCATGTATAGCTTTTGGGTTTAAGTGAAATCACTTATCTTTAAAATAAATTTCCTCTTTTGCTTAAGTACATCTGAGTGATTTTCTACTATGTTCAAGCAAACAATTCCTGACTAAAACAACTGGATTCTTTAAATTCATCATTTTGTTTAATCCTTTCAACAATCCTTTGGGGGTTAGGTACTACTATTTCTGTTGTACAGATGAAGAAACTGAGACTCAGAGTTATTAAATAACATTCCCAAGATCCTACAGTTACCAAATGGCAGAGCCAAGGAGATAAACCCACAGAAATTTCCAGCTGCATGTTAGAATAATCACTTATGCTTGTGTTACATGTTCTATTTCCAAAACACCTGTTTCGGTACATAAGGAAAGGGTTTTTTTTTTTTTTTTTTTCCGATGGAGATATTAAGAGATGGAATAAGAAAGCAATTGAATCTGAAATTATATTTATTGCTATATATGTGTATATATACACATTTTAATTCTTTAAAAATTATTACAAGTATTTCACACATATAAAGACATGGAAATAATGTATGAAACTAAGTAAAATGAAGTTCTATGTGGACCACTCTGTATATAAAGTTAAATGTTGCTAATATAATTGAAGTCTCCTATGTTCCCTTATTGATAATACCCCACTTCCCATTGCCCCAGGATAACCAATATTCTCATTTGAGTATATCTTCTTGCTTTTTATTTCAGTTTTATATAACTGATGTGTCCTCAGCGTATATTGCTTAGTTTTGTTCCTGAATTTTCTATAAAGAAATGGTATATATATTATTTATCAACTTGCTTCTTTTCCCCAACTTTGTGTTTTTGAGGTTCATTTATCGTTGTGCATGTGAAGAGATTTCATTTATTTTCATTGCTTTAAAGCATTCCAGTTTATTCATCCATTCCCTTGTCAGTGAACATTTAGGTTATTTCCAGTTTTTGCAATTATAAACAATGCTGATTTGAAGATTATTTGTACCCTGGGGCACAGATATTAGAGATTCTCTAGAGTACATACCTAGGGGTAAAATTTGCTGGGTTGTGGGATATGTGCCTCTACAACTTTAGAGTAAACTGTTATCCACACAGTGTAAAAAACAAAATGTTATCCAAAGTGATATCATTTATATCCTTACCAGCAGTCTATAAAAGTTCTTGTTAATTCCATTTCTTGTAAACTCTTGGTATTCTTTGATTTAAAAAATTCTGCTAATTTCATGGGTATGAAATGGTTTATTAGTTTATATTCTTTCCCCATTTTTATTAGCATGTTTGCTTTATTGATGTATAAGGGCTCTTTTATATATTCTGGTTTGTATATTAACAAATTTCTTCTTGTATATTAACAAATTTCTTGTGGCTTATATGTTGCTGTTGTTTATCTTAGCAAACCAAAATTCTAAATTTTAATGTTTATATTTATCTAAATTTTAATATAGTCAAATTTATCAGTATCTTCCCCTTTTGTTTATGTTTTTTTTGTGTGTTAAGACATTTTTCCTCTTTTGCAGACAAAAAGATATTCCCCCATATAATTTTCTGAAACATTTACAGTTTTGTTTTTCACACTTAATTAGTTTACACTGAGTTTGTTTTTGTGTAAGTGTAAGGTGGGATCCAATTCTGTTCTTTCCATATTATAACCAGATGTCTGGGATTATTTATTATACTCTTCCTACTTATCTCAAATGTCCCTTACATCACATAGCAAATTTTCACGTATTTGTGGCTCTTTTCTGCATTTTGAAGACTGTTTCATCAACTTATCTCTGTACTGTTTTATATACATAATATTTAATTACATAATATTTAATAGTAATTTAACTACATTATTTAAATAGTTTTTATATTAAAATATTGTATAATACATTTTATATAATGTGTGTGTGTAACTTTATATGGTCTTGAAATCCAGTAGAAAAATTTCCTTACCTTCTTTTTCTTTAGGAGTGTCAAGGCAGAGAGTGGCTAGCTGTTCCCCAAACCTAATATCTCTTTACTCTGGGCATGCTGCTAGACTTTAGTCTCCAGCCTCTCTTGCAGTTAGATGTTTCCAGCTGGAACATCTTGTTCCAGTGTGTCACTGCTGGAACAAGGCAGCTTAGGGACAATTTCTCTCTGTATTCTCATTGGTCAGCTAAATATGGGGGCCTTTGAATCCAAAGGACACATGAAAGTTTGCTGGCTGAGAAGGACCACCCATTTTGGACTTTTATATGAGAAACACACCATCCTGGGAAATATTGAATCTAATGTGTTTGCTGTAAGAACTAACATTGTGCTAATTAATACATGTATGATGATTGTTTTGGCCTTGATCTTGAGGCTAAAACTTTTGAATCAGCTTTACAGATGGACACACACACTAAATATGTTGGGATTTTAATAAAGTTTTATTAAATCAGTGGGGAACTGACACATTTATGATAGCCTTCCTGTCTATGGTTATGATGTATTTTTTTCCATTTTTAGGGTTTCCTAATGCAGTTCAAAGTTTTATAAATTTGTCAAATTTCATTAAATTTGTCCAAAGTTATTTTACATTTTGATAGCCATGGCAAATTATCTTTCAAAAAATAATCCTGTTTTTCTTATTTGGTACTCGTGTATAGAAAAAATTTTTTTAGATGGCATATAAAATTTTTTAAAGTTTATTTATTTTTGAGAGAGAGAGAGAGAGAAAGAAAATGGAGGAGGGGCAGAGAGAGAGAGAGAGAGAGAGAGAGAGAAAATCCCAAACAGGCTCTGTACTGCCAGCACAGAGTCCAATGTGGGGCTCGAACCCATGAACCATGAAATCATGACCTGAGCCGAAATCAAGAGTCAGACACTTAACCAACTGAGCCACCCAGGCGTCCCTAAGATAAATTTTTACATCGTGATCTTATGTGCTGTAACTCTGATATTCAATTACAAGTATTCTTTACATTTTCTTGGAGTGTTCTCTCCCTGTCTTTCTCTCTCTCTCTCTCTCTCATATGTATGTGTATATATATATATATATATATATATATATATATACACATACACACACATATATGTATGTATGTATATACATATATTTAAGTTTGTTTATTTATTTATTTATTTATTCATTTATTTTGAGGAGGGGAGGGGCAGAGAGAGAGAGAGAGAGAGAGAGAAGGGGAGAGAGAGAATCCCAAGCAGGCTTTATGTTCAGTGTGGAGCCCAATGCGGGGCTTGAACTGATGAACCTTGACATTATGAGCTGAACTGAAATCAGGAGTTGGGCACATAACCAGGTAAGCCACACAGGCATCCCTCATCTCTTTCCTTGTATTCCTAAACTGGCCAGGAACTTCACTACAGTGTGGAATAGTTTGGGAAACCTTGACTTTGTTCTGACTTTAAGGGGAATGTTTCTAAATTTTCATCCTGAAGAATGTTTGCTGTAGGTTTTTGGTAGCTATCCTTCATTAAGCTATGTAAATTCCCTTTATTTCTAGGTTTCTGTGAATATCTATAAAAATACAGAATTTTATCAAATTTTTCTTTGTTGATATTCATACATCATTTTGCTGTATTACTGTCATGGATTTTGAGTTAATATAAACAACATCCTCTTAGGTTAAGTCAAATTTATGAGACATATCCAACTTGGTTTTGATAAATTCTATTTCTTAGCTTTTTCTACATTTGGTTTGCCAATATTTTGTTGAGGTGTATTGAATTTATGTTTCTGAAAGAGCTTTGTCTGCCTTTTTCTTTTCTCATCTTCTTATCTCCTCCAGGTGCCTTGATTAGACCCCTACATTAGACCTGGTCATCCCATCCTCCGTATTTCCTAACATCTCCTTCATGCTTACCATCTACTTGTCTGGGATGCATTCAGTGTAATTCTTCCAGATTTATAATTTTCTATTAATCTGTGTATAGCCAGCAATTCAACCTGCCCATTTTAAAATTTTAATGCTTATCTTCTTTAAAAAGAATTTTATTAGGTTCTTTGTCAAAATCGACCTGGTTATTAGTAGTCTTTTTGTTCATATTATATTTCTTTAAACCATTTAATGCAGTTTTTTCTTTTTTTTATTGTAATCATTACTTTATTATTTTTTAATATGAAATTTATTGTCAAATTGATTTTCATACAACACCCAGTGTTCATCCCAACAGGTGCCCTCCTCAATGCCCATCACCCACCCTCCTCTCCCTCCCACCCCCCATCAACCCTCAGTTTATTCTCAGTTTTTAAGAGTCTCTTATGGTTTGGCTATCTCCCTCTCTTTTTTTTTTCCTTCCCCTCCCCCATAGTCTTCTGTTAAGTTTCTCAATATCCACATAAGAGTGAAAACATATGGTATCTGTCTTTCTCTGTATGACTTATTTCACTTAGCGTAACACTCTCCAGTTCCATCCACGTTGCTACAAAAGGCCATATTTCATTCTTTCTCATTGCCGCATAGTATTCCATTGTGTATATAAACCACAATTTCTTCATCCATTCATCAGTTGATGGACATTTAGGCTCTTTCCATAATTTGGCTATTGTTGAAAGTGCTGCTGTAAACATTGGGGTACAAGTGGCCCTATTAATGCAGTTTTTATGTGATAATTCTAAGTTTTAGTACGTTAGGGATCCTATATTTTGTTTCTTTATTGGTTTTATTGATTCTTACTCATGTAGCCTGTTTCATAATAGTGTTTGGTCTTTTTTTTTTTTATTATGAACCCATGCTTGTCTGAATTTTAACAAGGGGTTTTCCAAGAGGGCCAAGATTGCCCTGTTTTTCTCCAAAGAGGATTTGTTTTATTTCAACTAACAGCAAGAGGTAATATTAACTGTATTCATTTTTCTGGCCATGAATGCAATACACACTCGGTATCCAGACCCATATGGGGCCAGGTCCGTAGTTACCTGTACACAGAGAAGATGGTGTGGTTGTCATTATTTTTCCAATAGAGTTGTGGTGGAGACAGGGAGATTTCCTTGTCCTCTCCCTTTGCTCCCTCCAGGCAGAGTATTATTTTCAAGTCTTTGGCTGTGTGTGTGTGTGTGTGTGTGTGTGTGTGTGTAGTAAAGAGAGCATCTTATGTCCTTAGATTAGGTTTTTCTCAAACTTGGGCAATGTTAGTTTCCAGTTTCCTGCATGGTCAGCCATTAATTCCAAATTGCTGAATTCTTGGTAAAGGCATTTGATTATCTACTACCCTGATTTTATTTACCCTCACTTTGTTGTTGTGTTTCCTTGTGTTTTTGACAAGGGGGATTGGGGATTTCCCTTAGCTCCATTTTTTGTGAGCTGAGTGTTTTTTGTTTGTTTTTATTGGAATATAGTTGACATACAATATTGACTTTGTTTTAGGCATACAGCATAGCAATTTGACGAGTTTATTATACTATGATCACCACAAGTGTATCTCCCATCTGTCACCACACAACACTCTTATAATACCATTGACTATATTCCCTGTGCTGTACCTTTTATCCCCTTGACTTACTCAACTGGAAGCCTGTACCTCCCACTCCCCTTCACCCATTTTGTCCATCCCCCACCTTCTTCTTCTCTGGCAGCCCCCAGTTTGTACTTATGAGTCTCTTATTCTTTTGTTTTTTTATATATTTGTTATTTTTAGATTTCACATGTAAGTGAAATCATGATATTTGTCTTTCTCCATCTGTCTTCTTTCACTTAGGATAATACCATCTAATTTCATCCAAGTTGTTGTAAATGGCAAAATTTTCATCATTTTTAATGGCTGAGTAATATTCCATTTTGTAAAAAATCATGTCTTTATCCATTCATCTTTCTACAGAAATTTGGGTTGCTTACATATCTTGGCTATTTAAATAATGCTGCAATACACACAGGATGTGAGCTCAGCAATGTTTTTAACTTTGTTGTGATTGATCCAACATCCAGCTCTTTTGGAGTGAGCCTTTTTGTCTTTTGATCAGAGTAGCTAGTTCTTCTTCTTGCTAGAAACTGAAGTCTCATGGCACCCCATTTTTTTCTCTGAACTTTGCTCTCTGGTTAGTATGTGGATAAAGTCCAATTGTCTTTACTGGGTCAGAAGATTACAGTTTGAAAGTAAATCAAAAAGGACCTGAAATTTAAGAGACACAGATTCAGGTCCAGATGATAAGCCTAAACTAGAAGACAGAGTAAGAATCTGATGGCATCCCCTGTGAGCCCTAATTGGATGTATGAAGCAGTCTGATGTTTTAGCACCTGTAGGAAAGCAACTGAAGGCTTTTTTTTCCTCCTAGAGGCTTTTATAGAGGTCTCTGAGGTTAGTGTAGCTACTTGTTGGTTTGCTTAGCTTATATGGCAAGTCCCAGTTATCAATGTACTTCTCTAAACCCTGGTGGTCAATTGGCTCTAAAAAGGAGCAACAAATCTCAGAAATGGCCTGTGTGTGTGTTCATTTAATACAACTCAGAACCCCCCAGATATTCAGATTGGTATAAATGAAATCAAACAGGTATTCTAAAACAAATTTAGCATTTTTCCAATTTCTCTTTTATCTTGAGTTAGTTTTTAAAATTCAAAATGTATACTTGGGGTAGTCATAAATAGATTACTGATTGTGTGCACCCTAGCCTTCTGAGATGGGGTAAAGCAGAAGGAGGGAAAACCCAAAGAACATACACAGGAGGTTGGTCTTGACTTTTCTAGCCAAATAGGTTTTCTCCTGAAAACAACTATGCATAATTTTAGAAAGCTGTTTTGCAAGGCTAAGATCATTCTTTCTTCTTCGTTTTTGAAATATATGTTGTTATTTGGTGAGATTTGCCATTACCATTTTCCACTACATGAAAAATAAACCAATTGTACCTTCTTGACTACCCAATTCCCTTGAAAGTACAATTCAGGGATCCAATACAATCCAGCCAATTCTAGAAAAAGCTTGTGAGTTAGAAATTGAGTTTAGTGGCTAACAAGAGTAAGAGGCAATTAATTAGAAATATAGCATACATTATGTAATTTTACTCAGGAAAGAGTCACCATCCAGAAAACTGGCTGAATTGTAGATAGTACGAAACTTTAAAACAACTGAATCAAGTGATTCAGAGTCACTATTATTAAATCTGGATTGTTGGAAGCAGTTTTCACTACCCTTTATTTATTCAACTGAAGTCTGTTTGAAAAGGGGAGGTGGTATTGAATGTGGATTTGCTTTTGCTGCCAATTTCAGGCACAAAATCTTTTTAGTACCTGGTAAAGGTGATAATAATTCTGTCTCATGGGAGATGTGGGTATATGTGCAGGTGCTCCACAGTTACCTGTGTGGATGTGTATGTTTGAACACATATACATATATATGTATGATTTAGTCCCCATCACAGGGTCCTCTTGTAGGCTCTGATATCGCATACAAATCTCCCATTCATCTGTCACCAAGAAGATAAGAATAGACTGTTCTCTGTTTACATTGCAGTGCTCTGTGATTGTGTGCTCCAAGTGATGTACAGTGCACATCTCTTTATAGCAATTGTGCAGTAGCTGAAGAAAATAGTCAAAAGAGAGCTTTTGGTGCAGTGCACATAGCCTACCTGCAGAGAGAGTCCCTATAATCTAGGAAGATGTGGAGCTATTCCTGTTCAGAAGGGTAACTCAGACCCACTCCCACAGTTTATCTCTGAAGATTCACTTGCCAAGTTATCACTCTTGTAATAATGGAATCAGGAGTCCTCATCCCTTCTCCAGCATGCTCCCTGTGTGACCTGATGCTGGAGCCCTTTTCCCAGGGTTGGTCACTTATCCAAGGGGCTAGCAGTGTGGGCACAGCAACAAGTTCTCAAACACTTTTTAGAAACCACCCAAGAATCTTAATTTCATGGATGACCTCATCTCCTTATCCCTGTGAAGCCCAAGAATAATCTAATTGAAGTCTACATATTCTATAAGTTTAAGTGTGGGTGCCCCATGATGAGGCAACCTGAAGTTTCAATTCAGCTTTGTCCTGAACTTTCAGTTTTCTTGTAGTTCACTGAACACATTGTAGTATTCCAAACCTCTCTGCTTTTGCATGTGATGTCACTCTGCCAAGAATGACCTTTTACCTTTTCACTTAGAAAACTCCTATTCATTCTTCAAAGTCCATTCTCTTCTGTAAAGCTTTTCCTGAATATTTCTGACAGAAATACTTCCTCTCTTAATAAATGTTGTGTCTTACTATCTCTTGTTAAAACATCATTCTAAATTTAAATTGTTTTCTAATGAAGATTAGTTGCTTGTCTTACCCTAGACTATGAGCTTTGGTGGCAGAGACTGTCTCCTATCTGCCTTTGTACCCTCTGTCTCTGTCACAGCATGTATTGGGAAGACAGCACAAGTTCTTCCATAGAATTAATCTTCTTACAACAATAGAATTGTCTGTGCATCTTTGTATGGGCTGATGTGTGTTTACCAGTTATGGAAAGAGCAACTCCAGTCTTCAGACCTCTGCTCTATCTATTTAAACCTAGTTCATAACACAAATTGAAGGCAGCCCACAGTAGAGGATGTATTTTTGCTTCTGATTCCCTCTGACCTTCCCAGGAAGTGGCTCATTAATCTCATTACTGTAAACTGTGAAATAGGTAGGTAGGCATTATTCATGGTCTTGGGTAAAAGTTAGAGGCCATTTCCATTAATTAGGTAACCACAACTCAAGTCCATGGCTTTCTTGGGGCACTTTTACCCTGGAAGGGCCACAGATAATCATTTCCAAATAGGATCCAAAGTCTAGACTACCTTCAAACAAGGTGAAATATTCCTAGAGCTGACAATTAAATGGATTTATCAGTTAAATAGACTTATCTTTCTTCCTTATCCCTGGAGCCTGCGTCCTAGAATCCACTGTGGTTAAGCTTCAGGTTGGTCAGACTCTAAGATTTATGAGCATTTTGGTGTATTATTGATACCGAATTTTAAAGAGCAAATTATTTCCCACCAGTAATTGGAATCCCCCAAAGGTAGTATCCTTTGTGAATTCACAGCCTGTTAGATTCCTGGCCCTAGGGACTTGGTGTTTTGTTCTGCCTCAAGAGATGGCTGGGAGAGGTTACGTTCTGCATTAGTAAGTTTCTGACTAAAGTGACTTTTAATTAAAAGCAGGCAATTAATTGTAATCACTCACCAATTATTTTTTTCTTCAAGTGTTTTGTGTTTTCATTAGTTTTTTTTTAGGTTGATTTTCAAACTTTTCTGTTACATTTCAAGGAAATCAGCTATTATGAGTGATATGGTAGGTTAAGAAAGGAAAGACTCATTCTTTTACAAAACATGCTTTCCTCCCTTCCTTTCTTTCCTCAACAAAGGGCCTTGGGCATAAGGATAAATAATGCCAAGTGTCCTCAACTAGTTTACAGTCTGGCAGGGAAGAGCTCTTTAAAGGAAAGCCAATGATGAGGTTGAGGGAGGGTTTAAAGATGGACTGGACTCAGAGAATGGGCACCTGACCACATTTAAAGCATGAAGGAGGTGGTCAGCGAAGACTTTCAAGAGCCCTGACCCATCTACCTGTCTTCTACTCCCAACAGAACACACATCTCAGAGGTGGTGGGTCTGGGCTCCACCATATCTGAATCCATATCTGGTGGATTCATGTTCTAGGCAGAAGAATAGCACGTACAAATGAGGGAGGCCTAGGAGGAAATAAGGATATCATTATGTTGGGAATATGGGATTGACTCATGCTACAAAATTAGTATATGCTTAAGTAAGTCCTGAAAAATAACTTAGAAAAGGTGAGAGAAGACATTACAAATAGCGATCAAAGCCAGAGAGAGGGGGAAGAAGATTCTTGGACTCAGATAGTAATTCTGGGGAAAAAGTGATCAGGGATGTAAGCTGAATAAAGAGAGCAGAGGGCTACATCTAAATATAAGGACGGAGTAGCAGCCAGTCACCTCAGCAGTGAGACTGGGACTTAACTCCATATCAGAGGTCAGCCAATCTGAACTCTAAGCCCTGGTCCAGCGCTCTATACCAATAGAGGGAGGGTGATGGTGATGATGGTGGCAGTGCTTCCACCTGCTAGGACATGTGTTATCTCAGGGTCTGGAGGTGGGGCAGAGGGTTTGTTTGTTTGTTTGTTTGTTTGTTTTAGTTCACAGATGAGAATGAATAAGGTAGTAGGGATGGCAACCAGATATTCTCTGAATAGAGCCCACTTCAAGTTTCCAATAATTCCAGCAACATTTTTCTCCCAAGGTCAAAACAGTTTTCCTGTTGAACTTTGCTCTGCTAGATTAACAAACTTCTTGAAACGATAAAATTGTGAAGTGATATTGGAAAAATCTCACTGAGGACTGGTATATCCCTGACAGGGAACTGCCCCTGTGATGAAGGCAATGAATGGGGTTGATTGAGGTTTGAAGGAAAAATGTTCTGCAGTGATGGGTGGTACATTGTGTACCAGCAGGGATTAAGACATTAAAGGAATGAATTTAATTGGTCATAAGTAAATGAAGTTGAAAGAGGTAAAAGTACCAAGACATAGGTTAACTCTCAAAACCTCCCATAGGGCAAAGGGAGCTTGTTTGCCCCAACTAGGGTAGAGTAGCAACTTGAATCCATTCATAAGGACTGACAGTGGGATCTTCTTTTTAAAGAAGAATCCTTTATTGTTACCCGCTTTTAAGCCATGTGGAAGTACATGCCATGTCAACTGAGTCCAGAAACTTCTCAGAGACATTGTTGTCATAGGGTTCACATCCACCAGAGGACAGCCTATTCAGCTTACCCAGGCACCTTCTACCCTAACTCACCCAGAGAGGAGGACAATAACACTTATGGAGGATAATGATATTATTGGCACTGAGCATTACTTCACTATGACACAGGGGTTTTGAGGAAAAGAAATGAACCTGGTGGCTCAGGCATACTAACAAAATCTACCATCCTGGCTAGTTATATTATAATGTATAATGTACCCTCTTTTCCTCAAAACAGATGATATCAAAGCGATTTATGAATGCACTGTCTCAGAATCTATGTAGAACACAGAGTTGAGGCAAATCTAATCCTTGCCTGCAGGAATCTTATATTCTTATTGGAGACAGAAACAGTAAACCACTTAAAAATTTAAACACTTTTTATTCATTAACATTTATAAAGACAATGTGAAAGCTCAAAATAATTGTTTAATACACCAGGAGAAGAAATGAATTGCTTATGAATTCTACAAAGGTCACAACCCAGCAGACCAGAGCTATATTTATTTGCCTGGGATAGCATGTGTTTTTCTTTTGTTTTAATTAAATTGGGATGCCTTTAGGGGAGACAAGTTCCCTCCAGTTCTCCCAATTACCCATTTGTACTGCCTGCCTGGATCCTGGAGGCATTGGAATTGCATCTTAGGTAAATACCTAGTTCAGAGGGGGAAAAAAAGAACACTTTGAGTTAGAAGAGTGAAGAAAGATACTAATGCAAATATAGGAAATCTGAGTCCTAAAGAGCAAGATTTGGATAGAGAGAGAGTTTGGGGAAGGATTGGGCAAGAATTCCTCCTCTTCTAACTGCTAAGTTTCACGTCAGTTGAAATACAGACACAGGTGCAGGTAGGGACCCGATTTGAACATTAGTTTTATTATATATGTGTTAGTCAGGATAGGTTAGGTTATTCTCTGTTAAGAAACCTCTCCAAAGTCTCAGGGGCTTACTATAACAACAATATCCATTTCTCATTTCTGCTCTACTCCCAGTATAAGGTCTGCTACCTGTCCAACATTGGTCACTTCTGCTACATACCCCATTGTAGTAATCCAGGGACCCATACTGACAGAATGATAGAGGTCTTTGAACCTGGGTATGTGGGCTTCAGGGGAATCAGGTTTTAGATCCTCAGCCTCCATATTGCCTCTTTCTTAAAAATTGTCTTCCTGAGAACTTTCCCTTCCCTGGACAATTGCCCTTGTCCAGTTTTGTTTTTTTTTTTTAATAACGATGTCTTTTTTTTTTTTTAAGTTTGTTTATTTATTTATTTATAGAATGCATGAGGAAGAGGCAGAGAGACGGAGAGAGAGAGGATCCCAAGCAGGCGCCACTCTATGCTGTCAGGATGGAGCCTGATGTGGGGCTGGATCCCACGTACCTTAAGATCATGACCTGAGCCAAAATCAAGAGTTGGATACTTAACTGACTGAGCCACCCAGGTGCTCCCAACCTATCTTTTTTCCTTCCTTTCTTCCTCCCTTCCAGCTATCTATCCATCTATCCATTGATTGATCTATTTATCTACTGTATAGTAAACTTAGTATTCAGAAATGTATAACAAATGTGGCAGGGACATTATTTAACACATTGGGTTAAATTTAAAAAAATGAGCCCACACTTTTTGTCAGAATTCAAACTTGGTTTAGTTGACTGGTTTGACAGTAAAGACAACTTTGTCTTTTAGGTTATATGGCAGACATTTAAGAGCTAAATTGGCAGCTTCAAGATTTTAATGAAAATATATTTATTTTTATTTTTTTTAACTTTTTTCTAACTTTTTAAAAAGTTTATTATTGAGAGACAGAGCATGAGCATGGGAGGGGCAGAGGGAGAGGGAGACACAGAATCTGAAGCAGGCTCCAAGCTTCGAGCTGTCAGCACAGAGACTGACTCGGGGCTTGAACCCACGAACTGAGATCATGACCTGAGCTGAAGTTGGATGCTTAACTGAGCCAGCCAGGTGCCCCTTAATGAAAATATATTTAAAGAATATATACAATTTATGGTATAAAAATCACATACCTTTTTACTATTTAATATATGATAAGCATTTTAGAAGTAAACTTAAACATTTATGAGGGGATCTAAGAACTTAAAGTCTTTTAGGGAGTATACTAGCAAAAACAAACAAACAAATTATGTTTAAAGACCACTATCTGGTCTTCTTGGTGTAGCCACTGGGCTGGACTTACTGTATGTTGAGGAGGCAGGATTTTAGGTGATGGTTTTTACAAGCAGTCTTCGGGAAAGAAAAAATGGACAGGAGAGCCCAGGAAGAAGAGTGAGCACAAGGCAAGGGCAGATGGGGAGAAGGTGAGGGCCAAGAGACAAGTGTCACAAAACAGCCCTCAGCTGCTCCTGCCGGGGTGGTGAGGGCTGGGCTCATGGGCCCATGCTTCCCAGCTTGTTCATGGACACCCAGAGCATCCCTGTGGCTGCTCAGGCTGCACATCTGCTGCCACACCAAGGTTTGTGCTGTCACAGAGAGGACCAGCAAAGGTGACAGGTCTGTGTCTTAGCCAAAGCCCATCACCAGTAGTATAAAATAGCTCAAAGCTAATGTTTCAAAGCAGTAACGTCAAGGACATGCCTGCATGAGAAAAGCAGATCTGCTTAACAACAGATCTTTGAAAAGCACTTTGAAAATATGTTGAGGACAAGATTGGGGAGCCAAGTGTCCCCATGATACATGTGTCATCCCACCTCACCCCTTGGGGTTGTCTAGAGAGCACATCTCATCCCTTGCTCCCTCAGGGAACTCCCAGAGCGAGTGTCACCAGCAATTCCAAGAAGACACTTTCTGAAGTGTTGCCTATGCCCAGTGGTGGCTGCCCAGGGATGCCTTTATTTTTCTCATTTGTGGAGAAGAACATTTAGGTGGGTTGAACGTAAATAAACAGTGAAGGCTATCTCTAGCAGAGTTACTTTTTCTTTTTAGATTCACAAAGGGAAAATAATTGGAACATGTTAAGAAACATTGATAAGACTTCTGTGAAATTAAACTGAAACAAGGGCCGAGTGAAGGGAAAAGATGTTGTATCTTATTTAGAGCCCTGTGAAAGGGAGAGGCAGCGTCCAAGGTGCTCATTTTGTGTTGGATTTCTGATTTTGCTCCATTATGTCCCAAATGTCTGTGGGCCTCAGGGTAGGCGGCGCCGTCCTCAGCCTCCACTCTGGGGTCAGCAGGGCTGGTCGGAGGTTAGAAACTTAGGCTTGAGTCAGCCAGACTATGACTTAGGCCTCAGCTCCACTGTTACTGGGAACTTACCCTCTTAACAATAATGATTAATGTCTAAATAATAATAATAATAATATCTTCTAACACATTTGTGGAGTGGTTAATATGTGCCTAGCACTATGCTAAGTTTTTATATCTTATGTGAAACACCCTTTTAAACAACCCTATAAAGACAACTCAACTATGAGGATTCTGAGCTTTAAATCATGTGCCCAGGATACTATGGGTGGTACATCAGATTCCAGAAGCCACACTGTGAATCCCTGGGCTATGGTGTCCTGGTTTTCTACACAGTATGTGAATACCTCTGTGGTAGAGTTGTGAGGATTTAATGAGTCAGTAGGTGTAAAGCAAATGGCATAGAGACTGATATTGAATTAACAATAAGTGGTGATGACTGGAAATGCTAACCACTAGCATTTATTGCTTGCTTCTTGGTACCAACAGTGGTACCAACCATTGTTCTATGCTCTTTTGGTGTATTCAGTCGTTTGATCCTATCCTCTTACCAGCCCCATGAAGTAGGCATCACTATTATCCCCACATTACAAATGATGAAATTGAGACTTACGATGGTTAAATATCTTGCCAAGGGTCACAAAGCTAACCAACAGTAGTGCTGTCGTTTGCACCCATGCTGTCTGGCTCCAATGCCCAAGCTCTGATTAAGCAACACTCTCTTTTTTTATGATCACTGTAATGGGGTGTATTAGCCAGGGCTGTCTAGAGAAACAGAAATTTATTATAAGGAACTGGCTTATGCAGTTATGGAGGTGGGCAGGCCGGAGATCTACAGAGCGAGTCAGCAAACTAGTGACCTGAGAGAGCCAATGGGTATAGTTCCAGTCTGAAGACTGTCAGGCTTGACACCCAGGAAGAGCCACTGTTTCAGTCCAGTCAGGACCCAGATGTCCCAGGGGCAGGAAAATATCCCCGTTCAAATGTTGTCAGGAAAGAATTCTTTCTTACTCAGGGGAGTGTCAGCCTTTTTATTCTTTTCAGGCCTTTGACTGATTCAGTGAGGCCCATGTTAGGGAGCTCAGCCTGCTTTACTCAGTCTGCCCATTTAAAGGTTAACTTCACCCAAAAACATTCTCACAGAAACACCCAGAATAATATTTGACCAATTATCTGTGCATCCTGTGACCTAGTAAAACTGATACACAAAATTAACTATCATAAGTCTGTCCTTTGTCAACTTGACACCTATGTGCATCTCCTTAAACCATACTTAATCTTCAAATAAATATAATGAGGTCATAATTCCCGTTTGTTTTCTTTTGTTCATTAACCTTTTTCCTTTAAGAAAGATGTATGGACGTCTTGTAACATAGCTTTGTTATATATAGTCAACTCTTGAACAACAACACAGGGGTTAGGGTCACCAACCCCCTGCACAGTCAAAAATCCATGTATAACTTGATTCCTCAAAAACTGAACTAATAACCTACTGTTGACTGGAGGCTTTACTGAGAAAGTCACTTAACACATTTGTATGTTATATGTGTTATATACTGCATTCTTACAATAAAGTAAGCTAGAGAAAAGAAAATGTTAAGAAAATCATAAGAGAAAATACATTTACAGTATCATCCTGTACTTATAAAAAATCTGTATGTAAGTGGATCTAGGCAGTTCGAACTTGTGTTATTCAAGGGTCAACTGTAATTTGTAACACAATTATTTGCGAATGTGCTTGTTTGCCCTACAATTCTACCTCCTTCTCTCCAGCAAGGGCTGGGCCTTTCTTTCCTTTGATTCCCTCCACTTAATACAGTAAATGCTTGCAAACAGAAACGAAGCCTGTTTATATGTCAAATGCTTCCCTGATGCCAGAGTGAGATTGTACTTTTTCTTGTGAATATGAAAATGGGATGGAGATAATACTGTATAAGCAAATAGTGAGACCATAACCATGATGCAGTGATGGAGCCACAGTCAGTATTTCTCAGAACAGGGAAGCCCTTTACCTTGCTGAGGTTGCGATGGAATATGGGACGGCATAGGGCACAGCATGCATGCAGGGGTAGCTTCCAGAAGAGGTAATTGTAGGGTTCAGATTTGAAAGATATGAAAAGTTTTCCAGGTAGGAAAGACCTAAAGTATACCAGAAGAGAGCAGCATGCAGAAGGAAAAATCTAGAAACGTAGCCCAAGGAGAGATGGTGGGGGCTTTCTTTAAGTGCTAGAGTAGGTACTTGATTTTCTCCTGCATGGGGATCTGCTTGCTAAAGGATTTTAAGCAGGACAGAGGCATGATCTGATTTGCATATTAGATCTCTCTTGCTGCACCTGGCTGACTGATTGGATAGAGTGAGACTGGGGGCCACTTAGGGGACTATTGCCATAAAACATACAGTGATACTGGGAGTGTGATTGTGCTATTGTTGGGGATTGCTCCTGAGGAGGATGTGGTAAACTGTGTGAGAGCGGGTCCCTCCCCTCGGCCTTCTGCTGCAGTGTCTGCCCTGCAGCTCCATTTGTAAGAGGAAGGAATAACTTAGTGTTAGCGATTGCACATTGGGCTTGGATGTTCAACTCCTCTAGCGGACATTTGATAAAGAAACAAAATAAAGGAAGGCTGACAGGAGCAAAGACCGAACAAATAGACTAGTGACTACCAGGTGTCTCCTCCCTGTCTTCTGGAGATAAGTTTAATGAAGGAGCCACTATCAGCGGAGCTCAGGGAAGGATGTGGGGCGAAGTTACAAATGTGTAAGGGTTTACATTCAGGGCTGTTATCTCAGTAAACTCTTGCCTGAAGGGATATAAGAAAATGGTTGCTGGGAAAAAACTTGAAAAGGAGGATATAACTCTAGGTGAAATGAGGCTTTGTTCTTTTCACATTATTTTTATGGCTGCTGAGCAGGAATAAACTAGTAAAGTACAATAGAAACAGACAAAGTTGTCAAGAACTTGTAGTCTAAACAATACATGTCTTAAAATGCCTTGTTCCAAGCCATTAGGATATATTTTTGTTGTTGTTGGTGAGTTACTAGAAAGTCCCCTCTTATGTGGATGCTGTGAAAGTTATCCAGAAGAGCAAGGAGACATTTTCCTATAGCCTGTGGGCATTAACAGATGCCTCCAGCCCATCCCGCGTTAAAACTGGTGGGAGAGTGCCACAGGGATAGAATGTTAGGGGCCATTGTCTTGGGGCTGCTTCCAGTGGGGAGGATTATTACTGCAAATTTACTCATTTACAGAATGACTAAATTATAGAACAAATTTGGAAATTATTATAAAGAAGCCCAGGCTGGATGGAGAAACCATGTTATTGGGCAAACTGTTTCCTCTTCCTGCCTATTTTGCTTATTGAGTGGTATTACCATCTACCTATGTGCCCAAACCTGAAACTTCAAGGAAGCCTCGATTTTACCCCATATCATGTAGGCTAGGCTAGGCTATGCAGCAATGAGAAATGACTCCAGAGTCTTTGTGTCTTTCAACAACCAAATTTATTTTTTCATTCATGTTGCATGTTATTTGCAAGTGATTGTCTCTGTTCCCGATTATCTTTTTCTGGGACCCAGAATGATGGAGCTGCATCACTCTGGAACATTGCTGGTCTTATGGCAGAAGGAAAAGGGGACATAGTGATCATGCACTGGGGCCTGAAACTCCTGCTGGAAAGTGATGCACGTTACTTTTTTTTTTGGTCGCTTTTATTTGTTTGTTTACTTACTTACATCCAAGTTAGTTGGCATATAGTGCAATAATGATTTCAGGAGTAGATTCCAGTGATTGATCCCCTGTGTATAGCACCCAGTGCTCATCCCAGCAAGTGTCTTCCTTAATGCCCCTTTCCCATTTAGCTTATCCGCCCACGCACAACTCCTCCAGCAACCCTCAGTTCTCTGTCTTTAAGAGTCTGTTTTGTCCCCCTCTTTGTTTTTATATTATTTTAGCTTCCTTTCCCTTATGTTAATTTGTTTTGTATATTAAATTCCTCATATGAGTGAAGTCATATGATACTTGTCTTTCTTTTACTGACTAATTTCGCTTAGCATAATACCTTCTAGTTCCAGCCACATAGTTGCAAAGAGCAAGATTTCATTGTTTTTGATTGCCAAGTAATACTCCATTGTGTATATATACCACATCTTCTTTATCCATTCATCCATCGATGGACATTTGGGCTCTTTCCATAATTTGGTATTGTTGATAGCACTGCTATAAACATTGGGGTGCATGTGCCCCTTTGAGACAGCAAAGCTGTATCCCTTGGATAAATATGTACCAGTGATTCACATTGCTTCTGCTCACATCTTATTGGCAAAAGCCTGATGTCAATGAGACCAGGTAATATACTCTTTCTCAGGAAAGGGCAGCAGACATTTCTGTTTGTAAAGGTGTTGTGTCTGGAGCCACAGAGAACAGAGTTCACATCCAAGCTCTTATACTTTCTGGCTATGCAAAGTGTGCTTTATTTCCTCATTTCATGTCTTGAATATCTGGAGTCACCACATAAACTGTATGGTTAAGACAGGGTATTTTGGAAAATATCACTTTGCTTAATTTACAGGGTATGTGCTCACCTGGATGAATACGTAATTTAGTGCAAGTCAGACTTCCCTGTACTTGGCAATAGGTGAGTATCTTTCTTGATCACTCCCCACTGACACCTTCAAGTCGTTTTTGCTATTCCTTCAGTCATTGCTCAAGTTCCACTAAAGCCTGTGTCATTAGACATTATTGCCTAGTACCTTTCCTTTAAGATTTCCCCTGTGGACAGTTGAGCTATTCCTTCTTGTTCATTAAAGACTATGGTATCTGACCTCCCCTGCTCTGCCTTTGTTTTTTTCATTTTCTTTTCCTTTCCTTTCCTTTCCTTTCCTTTCCTTTCCTTTCCTTTCCTTTTCTTTCTTTCTTTCTTTCTTTCTTTCTTTCTTTCTTTCTTTCTTTCTTTTTCTTCTTTCTTTCTTTCTTTCTTTCTTTCTTTCTTTCTTTCTTTCTTCTCCTCCTTCTCCTTCTCCTTCTTTTTTTTTTTTAGCTATCCGTGTTATCATTATTGGGAACTTCAGCATCTATGTAGACAATCATAGTCAACATCTTGACTTCTTGGTTCCTTTACCTTCTTATCTCTAGGGATGTTGTCCTCTGCTCCACTTCAGCCACTCTCTCCCCTGGTTTTATTTTAGATTTTGTGATATATAACCAATAATTATCCCACCTCCAAAATCCCTATTGTGAGATAGATATTGTAAGACCAGTGTCTGATTACCAAGCCTACTTTTCCACCTCACTCCCTTATTGTTCCAAGTACAATTCTTTAACTACAGTGGGGCCTTCAATTTGTTGTCCCTACTCTTTTCCGCTACCCACCTCCTACATGTCAACATAGCCTCTGTATCCACCCTTGACCTCTTCCCAAAGTTAGCCAAGTTGTGGGGTTAAGGGCCTAGTCCTCCAGACCACCGAGTCTGCCCAAGACTCCTGACACCAACTACAAGTTCAGGGGTATATTAGTTTCTAGGGACTCTGTAACAAAGTAGCACAGACTAGGTGGCTTAAACAATGAAAATTTATTGCCTCACAGTTATGGAGGCAAGGCATCCAAGATCGAAATGTCAGGAGGGTTGATTCCTTCTGAGCACTGTGAGTGAGAATCTGCTCCATGCCTTTACCCTAACTTCTAGAGTTTTGCTGTCAGTATTTGGCATTGCTTGGTTGGCAGAAGCTTCATTCCAATCTCTGCCTTCATCTTCATGTGACTTTGTCCCTTGTGTGTGTGTGTCTGTGTCCAAATTTCCTCTTTTTATGAGGGTACCACTCACACTGGATTAGCAGCCCATGCTACTCTAGTTGGTCTTAACTTATTTTCACTAATTATATCTGCAATGACCCATTTCCAAAATAAGTGTACATTCTGAGGTACTGAGGGTCAGAACTTCAACATAGGAATTTGAGAGGAGTGCAAATCAACCCATAATAGGGATTTCCAAAACCATCCTCGGGTTTGATGATTTGCTAGAAAGACTCACAGAACTCACTGAAAGCTACTCTCACAGCTATGTTTATTATAAAGAAGGGGTATATTAAAATCAGCCATGGGAAGGGACTCCTATGGCAGAGTCTGGAAGGGTTCCAAACACAAGGCCTCCATGTTCTTAGGACAGTTAGTCTCCTAGGATTGATGTGTGACAACACATGCATGGTATTGCCAACTCAGGAAGCTCATACAAGCTTTCGTGTTTAGGGTTTTTATTAAAGGTTCATTATGTAGAAATGATTGATAGATTAATTGCTCATGTGATTAAACTCTGCTTCAAGGGCAACTGATGCTATGTGACCCAAAGTCCCTGCTTTTTAAACACATGGTTGGTTTTTCTGCAGTGGCAACCACCCTCCGCCATACCCCCATATAGCAGAGGTGGCCAATCCTACCTTGTTTCCATAAACTTTAGGTGTGGTCCTAGGGGCCCCACCATGCATACCAAAAAACATTCCTATCACTGAGGAAATTCCAAGGATTTAGAGGTTACCAATCAGTTATCACAGTAGAGGTCAAACCTCTCTTTTGATGAGGCCAAATTTCTTAGTATAAAATACCCATCCTTTGCCTGCAGATTCTGTTGAACTCATCTGATTAAACCCTGACCCAGTGAAATCTAAATCCTCCTACTCTTTGTCTGCACCCAAGCAACTGAGCATTGCTGGAAAAAATCTCCAAATAGGGTAGACTGATCTTACCTCATCAGCATGCATCCCAGATGGACACTCTGCTCTGCCAGATATTCTTGCTACACTTCCCTAGCACACCCCCTTTATCATTCTAAGTTTGATTTCACTGTCTTCTCTATATCTACCCCCTGTTCCACTTCTATAAGCCTCTCTCTTAGATAATAAATATTCTTCATTGAAAATAATGGTTGCAGTAAGAGTGTCCTCATATTTCCTTTCCTAAATTCATCAGCCTTGAGCTATTCAACCCCACATACTCTCTTTACCCTCCTGACAGATAAACCCCCTCAGTTCCATGGCTCTAAATATCTAAATATCACCCAGTTCATGTATTCGGCTCTTTCACAGGACATTACCTCTTGGGTGCACCCATACCCTTCACATTTACCATGGACATCATGGAATTCTTGATTTCCCTGCCTCTGTTCCGAAACTGTGTCTCTCCTAGATTTCCCCACCTGAGCAAATTCACCATCTTCCTTCATGCTAAGACTGAAAAATGAGGAGTTCTCCCCAATTCTTTCAACCCTCCCTCCCAGTCAATCTGTAAGCAAGTGTGGCAGTGATACCTTCAAAACATATTCTGTATCTGACCACTTCTCACCATCTCCACTGCTGGAGCTCTTTACCTGGAACCAGTGCAAACATTTCTTAAGCATTTCTTTTGCTTCCATCATTTACATTTTTCTAATCTATTCTGTACACAGCAGCCAGAGTGATCCTTATTAAATGGAAAGCATCATAATCATCACCCTATTGCCAACTAGAATAAAATCCATCCTCTTTCCATGACCTGTGCACACACCAACATTATTTCAGTCTTGGGGTTTGTGGCAAACACTGGCTGGTTGTTGGATAAACCATTTCTCTTTTATTGGCCACACACACATTTCCTCACTTCCTCACAGGTAAGTGAGTTGTTGTCAATAGAATGTGAGCAGAGATGATCCTTTCCTATTCTGGTCCATAAAATTTTTCACATGCAAGCTTATGTTCTCTTTGCCTCTCTTCATCTACTACTTGAATACAGAGGAGGATGAGGCCTTAATGCTGGTGAACCCACATTTTGAAAGAAGCCTGAGTCTCGATTTTGTGGAATAGACTGCTTCTTCAGCTCTCCCTTGAGGCCTTAATTGGACTGTATTTTAGTGGAGGTGAGAAATACACTTTTACGGTGTTAGAATTTTGATATTTTGGGGCTGTTAGTTACAGCTGTTAGCATAATTTAATGAATAGAAAACTCTTGTGCTTCTTCTTCCTCTTTTTAACATTCTCTTTCCCAAAGTCTTTGTATGGCTTCTTCTTTCTCAAGGTTTAAGTTCAGTCAAATGTTACATTCTCCTCAGAAGGGCGTTCTCTGGTCCCTCTATCTGAAGTACTTCCCAAGTGTCCCTTTATATTGAATCATCCTACTTGTGTTCTTCACAACACTAACCACCATCTGAAAGTATAAATATAAATGTGAATGTGAATTTATTTGTCCATTGCACATTTGTTCATGTGTCTGTCTTCCCAGCAGAGTGTAAATTCCATCAGGGTGTAAATCTTGTCTATCTTTTGCGTCACTGTTTCTCAGCTCCTGGAACAATATCTGGCACCACAGTAAGCATTCACAAACACCTTTTTGAATTGATTAACACATTTTAAAAGACCCCAAACAGATTTTAGAGTGATAGTATGAATTCCCAGTATGATGTTACTTTTCTATCTGGAGGGAAGACTTGCTTTTAATGTTTTGTCTTACAAATAAGAAGGGACTGAAATGGACAGTACTAGGAAAATAAGTGTGTGGTATAACAAAAATAAATATTTGGTCTTTGTTCCTGGTGCCTGGCACAGAGCTCCTAAAACCCGTGGGATTTTCTGGTAATAAGAATGTCTTCTGTATGCTAATGAGAGGACTCAAGTAGGGTGTGTACAGGATAGCTCCAGGAAGGGGGGTGGTTACCAAAAAAGCCAACCATGTGATTAGAGGGTTGGAGGCTTCTGCTTCTACTTTCTTCCATGTCTAGAGACAGGAGAGGGGCCTGAGCTTGAGTTTAGTCATGAACAACCAATGACCTAATCAATCATATCTCCATAATGAAACCCCCATGAAGTCCCCTAAACAGTGCAGTTCAGGGAATTTCCAAATTTGTGGACATATTCACCTACTAGCAGTTTGGTGTACCCCAACTCGATGGGGACAGCACGGGGACAGAAGTTCCTGGGCTTGGGACATTTCTGGACCTTGGACTATGTACCTCTTCATCTAGCTGTTCATTTGTGTTCTTTATGTTAAACTATAATAGCAAGTATAGCATTTTACACTATGTGTGTTATTCTAGAAGAATTTGAAAACTGAAGGAGGAGTTGTGAGAATGCTTGAATCTGTAGCCAAGTTGGACGGAAGTGCAAGTAGCCTGGGGACCGGGGACTTGTGACTGGCATCTCAAGGAGAGCAAATCTTGTGAGCCCTTGACTTGAGTCTGCAGCAACCCTCGGTAGTTAGTGTCAGAACTGAATGGAATTGTAGGCTACCCAGTGGGAGTCAGAGGACTGGAGAATTGTTTGGTGCGGTAGTGATGTTTTTCATGTCAGAAACACCACACAAAGTGGGAATTCATTGGCTTAATGTATTGAGTAGCTGGCTTCTTACCCCAGGCTCACTCTGGTAAAAGGGCACTTGACTTTCAGGTGGTGACCAAAATAATATTTATAGGAGGCCCCATCCTCCCTGTGAGTGCATTTTCCCTCCTCAGGGGTAGTGTTGTGGTGTTAGGGATGTGGATCAATAGTATAGAAGAACAGAAGGAAGCAAAGAGGAAAAACTCCATCTTTATGTCTACCCCAGTATCAGTTACTGTCATTGCTTCTCCCAGGCCACAGCATTTGACTCCAGATGCTATACTGCACCCACATGTTAACAGTCTCTCAGCCCCAATTTTCCTCCACCCAACAGCCAGAGTCACCTTTCCAAAGCCCAGATATGGTTAGGAAAGTAAGCAATGACTTATTGTTCAAGGTTCTGTATCACCCACTCAAGTTCACTTCTCCAACTTTAGGTCTTCTATGCTTCACTGGGACACTGAGCTCTAGCCACCTTTATCTACGTTATTATGTGGTTAATGTCTTTTCTTCTCACTAGAGTCCAGGAGGTTAGGGATTATATTCTTTTTTGCTTACCATTTTATCTTCAAATGCCAATCACAGTGCCTAGCAAATAGTAGATGTTCAATAAATATGTATTTGAATGAATAAAAAAAGAGTGAATGAAATTCAGGCCCTATGTCACTGATAATGGAAAAGTTAAGGTTCTCAGAAACAAGTCAACGAGCTCTATTGCATAAGTGGACTGGAGAGAAAATCCTGTCATCTCATTAGCTGCGGACAATCTAGTGGGGTGGGAGGCAGTAACCTAGGTATGCAGGTCTCTGATGTGAAGGTGGTCAACCTCTTGCTCACAAACCACTTGAAGTCGTTAAAACCCACAGACAATGTTATGTTTCGGGGCAAGAGAGACTTACTCATCAGCGATCTGTGGAATCCTTAATGATCAGTTTTAGTCACTTGCATCACAACCTCTGGTCACTATGGTGCAGGCCAATTGAGTGACCTTGACAGATTGACTGATTTTTAAAAAAAAATATATATATATATATATATATTTTGTGTCAGTTTTTCAGGCCACAGCCTCCTGATTGTCAAGTTCACATCATTGCATTTATTCTCTCTAGAACCATTGGGAAAAAACAAGAAATTCTTATATTAGGCATTTTGCAAGACACATCAACTGACAAACATGGCAGGAAATAGGTTGAAGATATTGATACGTAAGGAGACCATAGCCATTTATCAAGGCAGAAATCAAAATAATTAATAAGCATTAAAAAATCTGTTTGATCTCTTTAAGAACCAAAGATAATAGAAAAGAAGATTTTTTTACTATAATATTTAAAGCTTAAAAAGTATCAGCAGGATTGCATGTAGTAGACACTTTGATGTGTGTGAGGGTGAGTTGATTAAGCTTTTTTATAGCAAAGCATATTGGTAATATATAACAGGGCCATGGAAAATATTTTATAGTTTTTGCAAATCATCTTCCCAAAATCAATCCAAAAGATGTTTGACATGGTGTTATTTATATTAAAAAATAAAACCTCCTGAAAATCCACCCTAAATATCTAATAATAGATAAGTAGTTAAGAAAATATGGTGCAGCCACAGAATATTTATGAAGAATTTCAATAGCAGAGAAAATGCTCAGAAGGTTATTTAGTAAACAGAGCATGGTACAAAGCTGTATGAAGCATTAGATGTCAACTATGAAAGAATATTTGCATATAATAAAAAAAGAAAATATAAAATGTTTTTATGTCTAGACATAAAGAGGAAAATAAAAACCAGAATAATCTCACAATTCTAAGTACAGATAGAGGACAACACAGTATAATTCTTTATATTATCCATTTCCACAATTTCTACATTAATCATGTAAATTTAGAATATCATGTAAAAATGTTATTAAAAACAAAGACAGTGGTTTTGAGGTCAGCTAGACTTAGGTTCTGATCTTGGGTCTGTTACTTCTTATTGTGACTTTGACAAGCAAGATGGTCAGCATCTGTGGGTTTTAGTTTTCTCATCTGAACAGTGGGAATAATAATGTACATAGGGTTGCTAGTAAGATCAAATGAAATATAGTATGTAAAGTGCTTAGCATAATGCATGACATAGAGTAGGATAATGAATATTTGTATCCTCATCTTAGAATCACAGAACTTGAGAATTTCAAATGCTGGAGGATGTCTTATCCAACCTTCAAGGTATAGGGGGAGGACAGCTGATGATGATAAGAGAGGATGCTGGTTCATTTCCATTGCATTAGGTCCTAAGCATCCGAGCTGTCCTTGAACTTCAGCCTCTGGATTTTGCAAACCTGTTCTGTTTTCTTTGTGCTAAGCCTCCTTGCTTCCCTGGAGAAAGAATTCAGCCTTGAATTGCTCCTTTTTTGGTTTGTTTGGTTGGATTTGATGTTTTTTATGCCATTTATCCCTGCAAAGGAGAACACATTTCATGGAGTGATTATTGGTGCTGAAGCCAAGTAAATTACATTCTGAGAGAAGAATTTAAATGACAAATACTGCTTATTATCAATTGGGAATCACTGAGTGCAGGAAAAGTGACAGGCCCAATCAGGGGAAGTTGGGTTAACCTATGTGGAAAGTTAAGTTTACTTTGTAGCAAAGGAAAAGGGACTTGGGAAAGAAGGTCCTAAATTCACCATGAGGGAGCCTAATAACTGACATCTTTTCTCTGGCCTCCCTTCTTACTTGTTCAGCTTTCACCCTATGGGCAAAATTAGCTCTATACAATTAACCTCTGCTTAAAAAAACTTCTGGCCCCTTTTTGCCTGCAAGATAAAGCCTAGACACCCTAGTATGGCCGAGCCCTTCATGAGATGCCAATTATTTGTCTTCTCTGCTGTATGCATTTTTTGGACTGCAGTGCCTCATCCCTTGATCAGCCTATCTGATAAGCTCTTAACTCGTATTTCAAGACCCAGAGCAAACCTCCCTGAACTATAAGTTCCTTGACTAGACTATGAGGCCGTGATGTCAGGGGGAGGGTCTCCTTCATCTTTGCACTCTTTGAGCTTGGATGTTTCAGCTGCAAGCAACAGGACACCAGAATAGTAGCTTCAACCATGCAGGCATTTATCATCTTGCTGAACAGTAGGTAAGTCTGGAGATGGTGGTTCTAGGATTGGCCCTGTGCCTTGATGATTTTGTGTCTTCCTCTTTTCCTGCTGCCAACCCCAGAGGGCTAGCAATGTTTCCTTTTGTAGTTAGGTGATAGTTGCAGCAGCTACAACCACCAGGTTAGTTTCTGTTAGGAAGGAAAATAAATGTGATGTTAGGTAGGCAGGACAATGTGAAAGTGCAGAAAAGCAGAAGTGGTGGATCAAAGGCTTTTTATTCCTGAGTCGTCTTTTTTCTTTTTAGGCTTGAACATTTGCCCATTTGCCTTTTTGTTCCTTTCCTATACCCCTTCTTATTGTTAATTTTCATGGTTATATGTTACATGCATATACTCCCCATCAAAATTAAACACTTTGAAAGCAAATATCATCTTTTTAAAAAAAATTAATGTCTTTCTCTGTATGGCTTATTTCACTTAGCATCACACTCTCCAGTTCCATCCACGTTGCTACAAAAGGCCATATTTCATTTTTTCTCATTGCCACGTAGTATTCCATTGTGTATATAAACCACAATTTCTTTATCCATTCATCAGTTGATGGACATTTAGGCAGATACCATATGGTTTCACTCTTATGTGGATCCTGAGAAACTTAACAGGAACCCATGGGGGAGGGGAAGGAAAAAAAAAAAAAAAAAAGGACGTTAGAGTGGGAGAGAGCCAAAGCATAAGAGACTGTTAAAAACTGAGAACAAACTGAGGGTTGATGGGGGGTGGGAGGGAGGGGCGGGTGGGTGATGGGTATTGAGGAGGGCACCTTTTGGGATGAGCACTGGGTGTTGTATGGAAACCAATTTGTCAATAAACTTCATATAAAAAAAAAATTAATGTTTTTATTATTTATTTTTGAGAGAGAGAAAGAGTGTGAGTGAGGGAGAGGCAGACAGAGACAGAGATGCAGAATCCAAAGCAGGCTCCAGACTCTGAGCTGTCAGCACAGAGCCCAACATGGGGCTAGAGGCATGAGACCTCTTCTTTTTAACTAATTGGATAGAACATTTCTCTGGGGCTGTTCAGATTTTTCCCTTATGTTTCATTGGCTACAAATGGGTCACATGATTGCTCCTAAGTCAATCACAGGCAAAGGGGAACAGGATGACCATGACTGGTTAGACCAAACATGACTTTTCCCTTTGGTCCAGAGCTGTCTTCTCAGAAATCTGTTTGATACTTGAATGTGGGGTGGGGGCAGTTGTTGGGAAGGAAAGGTGTGATGATATTAGCTGGGTCACCAGTAGCTTTTACCATGAGAACCTGGTATTGCATCTGATTGAATGTTCTCTGTAAAACCCTTCAATCCTTCTGTGAAGTTCTCTGATACTCTGTCCTCTGTGTTTCCACAATTACTGTCACTGTATCATAATTTCTGTTTCTATTATATTCCTTTTACTGTATCTTTTTTTAAAGTTTATTTATTTATTTTTGAGAGAGAACAAGCTCACACAAGCGGGGGAGGGGCAGAGAGAGAGGGAGAGAGAGAATTCCAAGCAGGCTCTGCACTGGTAGCACAGAGTCTGATGAGAAGCTTGAACTCTCAAAATGTGAAATCATGACCTGAGCTGAAATCAAGAGTCGGTTGCTTAACCAACTGAGTCACCTAGGCGCCCACCTGCTATTTTATATATCTTAATTGACCATCTGCTTGTCTTCTACATGAGACTATGAACTCTTTGAGGGAAGTAAGCATATATTATTTAGGTTTCACTGGCAAGAATTTAATGTACATAGGCTCGCAATGTTTGTTGATTAATTTTCTGTGCAACTACTATCAAATCTAATATTTTTCTTTTTTCATTTTTCTTGTGATGTTCTGTCTTCATTGAGGCCATTAGTAATGTTATTAGTGCTTGAATTTCCATGTGTTTGAATATCATATAAACAGGGTCATACTGAGATATGCAGGGCTGGTATCTGTAATGGAGCCTGAAGCCCTGCCTCAAATGACAATAGCTACATAAATAGATTTTGATTGAAAAAAATTATTAATGATTCTTTTCTTAGGGAGATAAAAGCATGCATTTAACTTTATCAAAGACAATATAAATTGAAAATTGAAAAGTTCAAATCTTTTGCATGAAAAATGGGTTCAATGCAACCAAAAACCAGACCAAACAAAAAAAGTTAATCCAGTTTTCTTGAAAATGACAGCTTTAATCAAGCTGATTTATAGAGTTTCTAAGGGGCTTTTGTGGATCTTTCTCTCTCTTTTTCTCTCTCCATACCACCCATTTATATTTATGCTTGGAAAACGTAACTCTCTACAGTGGAATGAGTGAAGGGCTGTCTTTCTCTAAATGACCATGTCTCAGAAACTGTGAAAGAAATTCCATGACATTTGTGCAGTGGGCATCTGTGCGTATGAGAGGGAGAGATTGCTATAACTTAATGTGGCATGTAATAATAATATCTCACATCTTATTCTTCATCTGGAAAGCTTTTCCTGACCTTCCCATCTGGGTTAGGAAATCTTCCTTTCAATACCCTGAATATGCTCCTTACTCTATCATTATGTACCATGCTTAGCACAGTGCATGTGCTAAAAAATGTTGAATAGATAAGATTATACAGTGGAGCTATATGTGCACAAGTATATATACACTTGTTTATTTAGCAAACACACATACAGCGGTTACTCTATGCAAGGCATGTTTCTAAATGCTTTACATATATTCATTCAGAATTTTACAATTTACCAAAGCACATTTGACACATTGGCTCATTGATTCCTCATTTTCACTTTAGTGAGCAGATGGATAGAAATTATCCCCATATCACAGCTAGGTGAACATACTCAGAGAGGTTCATTTATTTACCCAATATTACATGGTTTGCAAATAGCAGAGTTGGGATTTTAACCTACTTGTTCTGTCACTCAGTCCAGTGCTTTGCAAGAAGGGCCCTTTTGGAGCCTCTTTAACATTTTGGGGTTGCCTGCAGTGGATGAAGACTAAGAGGGGTGGAGCTTTGGCTATTTGGAGAAATTGTTTTAGGAAACAAAGATCTTCTTCATATGTTTAAAACAAATTTTAGTAGTGCCTTAGCAAATACTACAGTAGTGTTGCATATGAATCCCTAAAGTCAGTGTCTGAAATAACAGAACACTACAGGTTGGCTAGGAGTTGGCTCATCGAGGCTAGGTGTGGCTGGCCAGTTCTCCATCAAGCAGTGGATTTGACAGGTCTTGGGTCCTTGAGGTAGCCTGGGCTCAGAACTGTTTCCATATGTGTTCACTCTGGGCTCTGAGCTCCTTCCTATAACATGGTAATGGAGAAGTGTAAGAATTTAAGCCCAGCTGCACAAACCCAGCTCAAGGTTCTGCTTGTGTCACACCTGCTAACATTCTGTTGGCCAAAGCAATTTATACAGCCAAACCCAGTTCAAGGGAGGAAATACAGTCTTTTTTTTTTTTTAACGTGTTTTTAATTTTTTTTTTATTTTTGAGAGAGAGACAGAGCATGAGCGGGAAAAAGGCAGAGAGAGAGAGAGAGGGAGACACAGAATCCAAAGCAGGCTCCAGGCTCTGAGCTGTCAACACAGAGCCCTATGTGGGGCTCAAACCCAGGAACCGTGAGATCACGACCTGAACTGAAGTTGGACGCTCAACCGACTAACTCACCCAGGTGCCCTGGGAGGAAGCACATTCTGCCCACCATGAGGCCACAGCAAGTTACATGGCTAGAATCAGTTTTTCTGGAGTGGTAATTTAAGCTTCCACAGTGAAGATGAGGGAGAGATTGGGTCTAAATATTATTGAACAGTAATCTACTATAAGGGAATTCTAAGTAGGGTTATGAGATTTAGCAATAAAACTACAGAGCATCCAGTTAAACTTGAATTTCAGATAAACATCAACTATTTTCAGTATAAGTATACCCCAAATATGGCATGGGACATACTTATACTAAATCATATTTGTTGTGTATCCAATATTCTAATTTAACTGGATGTTCTCTATTTTATCTGGCAATCCTAGTTTTAGATAAATTAGTTGCTATTCACAGGGTTAGACTACTAATAAAAATATGTAATTGACCAGATCATGTAAAAAGTAGCTCATGTTGATTTCTCCAGTACCTACCCTTCTGCCTAGTTTGGCCTTGCTCCCAGAGATCAAGCACAGGATCCTCTGAAAATATCACTAATCATTTTAAGGGGAAAGATAAATGGAGTCCTCAAGCCAGTTAGCTACTGGTCTTGTTAAACTGTCAGTGAAGAAGGCAGTGGAAGGTGCTGGAGATTTTGTAATTTTAACTGATACTGGGGAGCAAATCTGGACAGTCTGTTCCTGTAATCTCTTTCTGCAGCAAGATTCCAGGCTTGGTAATTATATATTTTGAGAGTGTAGTGTTTATCTTTATCATGGCTTTTGCCTCCTCCACTTTCACCTAAGTTGGAAAAATATGGGTGTCCTCAGCACCAGATGAAGAATGGGGGGCCGAGTAACTGGCCATAAAGGCCAAAGCATATTCATTTTCATTTGGGGCCCCTGATGTTGAAGTGGTGTGAAATCTTTATTTGGAATGACACCCTCCCCTTCACCTCTCTGTTGTCCCTCACCCTCAAATAATTATTTATGGCCCACATACCTCTGCTGTGGCTATTGAAACAGAAGGACAAAAGATACACCTGTGAAATGCTGTAGGTAGCCATTTGAAGGGATTTGTTGGAGCAAATTACTCTGTATTGTGTTTGATTGTTGTACTGGCAGTAGTTTTTTGAACCAGTACACAGGATCTTAAATTGTTGTAGGTGTGCATGTTTTTAAAGGTTCAGGAGGAGGAGTGGAGGTAAATAAGATATGAGAAGTTTGGAATTCTTTAAGCCTTGCTTTCCATCCGGAAATATTTATATTGAAATGTGAGGCCTGGTTTTTGGAGATGAATGCCAACCCCATAAACTCAGGATGTTAATTTTCATTTATGTAGGGAGTTAGAGACACCAAAGCGTTTTCTATTAACACCTGGAGCTGAATGCAGAGGTGAAAGGCAGGTCTTGTAGAAAGATAGATATTGTCCAGGGAAGAAAAATGTCACTTTTGTGGGCTTTTTCTTCCTTTTGTGTGTGAAGATGAGAATTTTTTTCCTTGAAAAATAATTTCTATCTTGTTGCAAAATGTCACTGCAAAAATCTGCTTGAGAAAATAGTAATTCGTCCTTCTGTTGATTCTTTTTGCTGTGTTCGTGAAAATATCACCTTAAGCATGTGGTGAAAATTAAGGGAAAATGAGCCATCTCACTTGGTTTTGTAAATGAATGCGTTCTTTATATTCCTCAGTTCCATGAGACTTATAAAGGAAAATTTCCCTTGGCTAGCTGATTAAATAAACATCTATTTGTGGAAGCAGTCAGGAGGAGAATAGGCAAAAAACATGAACAGTAATCATTTTCCTGGGCAGCAGTTGTGGGTCAAGGAGAGGCTCCTGAGTCAAAAGGGCAGATTTTGTTCTTACAGAGGCACAAATTTTGGCTTTCTTGCTTCCATCCTTTCAGGCTGCTAACTTTAATCAGTTTTCAAGGAGTCTTGAGAATTATTAACTGGATAATAATCATAGTGATAAATATATTGGTAAAGTAATAATACTAATAATTGTTGCTATTAATTAATCACTATGGGGAAGATACCATGCTAAATACTTTTTATACTTTCCTCCATTTTTAATCCTCTGTAAATCCTAGCATGGAGATGATATGGTCACATTTCACATACAAGGGACTGATGCATAGGAAGCTCAGTAACTTGCCTGTGGTTCTGCAGCCATTATGTCGTAAGCCATAATTTGAACTCAGGCTAACCCCAACCCCACAATATTTTAACTTGAAATTCTATCACAAGCTTTGGTACTGGTTTAATGCTCTAAGATCTACCCATGTCTCCCCTATTGGATTATGTCCCTTTTTTTCTGGGTTGTACCATGAGCCTTGCTTTCTTGGCCTTGGCAACTTGTGTGGGATGTCAGGCAGGGAGTTAATGCTATGAAAACTTTTCAGAGCCAGGGATTGAGAAGTAAGGTGGCCACTAAGAGCTAAGAAAAATCGAGGGAAGAAGAGCATGTTACATTCTAGAGGGTGTCAAGTGTCAGAAGTGTGACTGTGAGAGATGAGGAGAAAAGGTAGCCAGAAGATCCAGATGTTTGCTGAGAATAGCTCCAGGCTCCCCTGTGTTGTGTGTGGTGGACACTTGGGTCAGCCCTATCAAGATCAGGTGAAGTTCAGGGTCCACAGACTTTATATTACCCTCATGGAGGGCTCTTGTTGACTTCTCCAACATCCAAGGTCATTACAGTTTGTACATGTGTGTGTGTGATGGGAGTCAGAGGTGGATGTAAACATGGGAGGTGTTTCTGATGGGGATCAGTTACTTTCAAATCAACAATGGATTTTTTATTGGGGAAGTATTGGGCTAAGGTATTGCATCTCAAGTATATTTTTGTTGAGGCTTCTGGGTGGCTCAGTTGGTTAAGCATCCAACTCTTGATCTTGGTTCAGGTCATGATCTCAGCGTTCGTGGGATTGAGGCCCACATTGGGTTCTGCTCTGACAGCGTGGAACCTGCTTAGGATTCTCTCTCTCTCTCTCTCTCTCTCTCTCTCTCTCTCTGACCACTCCCCAGCTTATGGGTATGCACTCTCTCTCAAAATAAATAAACATCTAAAAAAATTTAAAATCAAGTATATTTTTGTTAACTTTAGACATGTTGGGATTAACATCTTTACTCATTTTTATGTTACCATAGATGACTCAGACTCATAAATTTTGATGTGGGGAAGGTCAGGGCAGGAAAACATCAAGTCTGTTAACTTTGTGAGTGAGTGTAGGCCCAGGTTGGACCCTGCCGAGGTGGGAGTCAAGTCTGCATGACAGCAGTGGGCACTTAGTGGGTGACAGCTAAATGAGGCCCAGAACCTAAACTTTCCACTTCACAGTTGCCCACAGCCCATCTCTACCAGAAACAACACTGCCTTTACCTGTCAGGTTTATGGGTGGGTCAGGAGAAATATAGGGCACCTGCAGCATCCCCAGTGGAAAATCATCCCAATCTGTTAAACATAACCAAGGAACAGCATCACGGCCTCTTGGACCTTCCACCCTAAAATCCCTTGTGCTACCAGTGGTATGTCTTCTGTGTTATGTCTTCTAGGCCATTGCAGCTATGCAGAAGTTAGGAGTTCTAGAAGGAGGGTGCCATAGCTCTCTAATGTGGCTGGACTTGCTTCCTTTTTATTTGGTGCCCAGTTTGCACCATGCCCACAGGTGGGTGGGAAGGCAGCATTTTGTTGTCCATAGTTGTCAGTCCTGCTCTACCAAAGAGTATGTGCTTTGAATGGGGACTGGCAGACACCCAGAGAGCCTGGCCCCAGACCTGGTGCCACCATCACTGTGGGCCTGGACTCATAGTAGGATGGAAAGCTTCAAGTGAGAAAAAGTTCTAGGTAGTTGGCTAATGGATGTAGCCTTAGAGAACGTAATGCTGCTCCCCTGCCCCCAATCCCACCTCATCTTTCTTGGCAATATAAGAATATTGAATAACTATGCTGTCCAGTGGGACTTTCTGCGATGATGGGAAGGTTCTATATCTGTGCTGTTGAACCGTGCAGTAGCCACTAGCCTTACATGGCTATTGAGCACTTGAACTGTGGCCAGTGTGATTGAAGAATTAAAATTTTAATTCCATTTAATTTTATTTCCTGTAAATTTAAATAGCCACATGTAGCTAGTGGCTATTGAGTTTATAAATGTACTTTGGAATAATTTTATTTTTGCTTGGAGATTGCTTGGCAAAAAAAGAACACATGCATGTGCACACACACACACACACACACAATCTTAACACTCTAAGTCTGTGCATATCCCCTACTTTATTATCACATCCATTATCTCATAACAACCTACGAGGGTGAGGTTCTTATTTTTCACATTTTATGGATAAGAAAACTGAGCCATAGAGAAGTTCCATATTTTATCTAAGGTTATTTAGTAAGCAAGCAGGGAACCAGGGCTCACACCAGGCCTGTTTCTCAATCCTAGGGGCTGTGGATGGTGGTCATGAATCTCTCAAGAAAGCCTCAGCCTCCTAGCTCTCTTGTCAGTCTACTGACCACATGACTGGGACATCCCTAAGGTGGTTCACCTGAAAAGTAGAGCCTAGGATAATGGCTTGGTTCTCGTAACTTATTTTGGGAAATGATCCCAAAGGAACAGAACTGAGGGTCTGTGAAGTGAAATAGGAAGAGAGAAAGCCAACCCAAGCATATGTTATTGAGAGTAGGCAACTGGAGCTCAATTCTGCAAGGACCATCGAAGGAATCATGCAGAATGCTCCTTAAAGTTGTCCAGCAAACACAGTGAGGAGGGGAGTATTTATCCCCCAGCTCCTGTCAGAGACCCCCTCATAGAGTGTTAACTGCTTACATTTTCATTTGCCAGCATAGTTGAGTGTGCATCCACTGGCTCATGTGTGATGGTGCAGAGAATCCCTGAGCAGAGTGTTAAGAGTCACCTGGGATAACTGAGGTGAGGAGCTGTTAGGTTATACCTGTGTAACTTGCTTCTACAGCAAGAGTTGGAGCTAAAAATGTGGCTGAGGGTATATGAGATAGGGCATTAAAGATGTCCATGCACCAAGGGGAGGAAACTAAATAGAGAAGCTGGGGGAAAGTCAGAAATGGGAATTAGGAAAGTCTTTGAAGCTCTGAGAATGATTTCTCCATAAAAAATTCCGGACAGATGGGCTAACTTTTGCTGTCAATGAGCTATAGTCTACTTGGTTGCTAGCACATTGCTATTGCTTTTGTGCATCATGTATGGCACTGTTTTAAAGTAAGGCTTGACTCCTCCAATGCCCTATCTCTTCCCAGCTGACTTCTTTATACCACCTAGATGGAGTGAGCTTAGAGAAACCAATAATTCAATATATTCCAGATTTACATTGTTACAGTGTCATTCACTCATTTAAGGAAAGCATGACATAAAGGCAAAGAGCACTGGCTCTGAAGCCAGATTGCGGGTCCCAATCCTGGCTGTGTCTACATACTAGCTTTGAGGCCTTGGGCAAATTACTTAACCCCTCTGAGCCTCAGTTTGTTCATCTGGAAATAAGGATTATAGTACCCATTTTATAGAGTTATGGTGAAGATGAACTGAGTTAATGTATATGCAGAGTTTAGAGCACTCCCTGGCAGGTAGAAATCACAATATGCATGTTTGCTAATTGTTCATTCATTAATTGATACTGAATTATTTGGTTTCTTACACATACAAGGCACTGCTCTCCTTGATCAGTATATGAACCTGGGTCTGACAGTATATTGCTCATTACAACTTTTTGAAATTCATTATGCTTGAAATTCTCAGACCACCTCCCTCTCCTCTTTTTCCTTCTCTTTTCACGATCAAAACTTTATTTTCCTTTGCTGGTTCCTCTTCACTCTCCAACCTTTAAATTTTGGAGCATTTTAGGACTCACTCAATCTTCAGCTGTCTTCTCTCTTTTTTTAAAAATTTTTTAAATGTTTGTGTTTATTTTTGAGACAGAGCAAGACAGAGCATTGAGCGGGGGAGGGGCAGAGAGAGAGGGAGACACAGAATGTGAAGCATGTGAAGCGGGCTCCAGACTCTGAGCTGTCAGCACAGAGCCCCACGTGGCGCTCGAACTCTCAATCACGAGATCATGACCTGAAGTCAGACGCTCATCTGACTGAGCCACCCAGGCACTGCTTCAGCTGTCTTCTCTTAATTGCCTTTCTCCTGAGGTAATCTTGTCTAGTTTTGTGATTTTAACTACATCTATATGCTGATGACTCCTAAGTCTTTCTAGCTTTGACCTCTCCCCTGAGCTCCAGGCTCATCATTTTAACTCTCAACTTAGCATCTCCATTTTGGGATTTGCTAGGCACCTCAAACTTAACATCACCAAAAGAGAACTATTGATTTTCTTTTACCCCCCGCCCCCATCACACCACTGGATCATCTGTCTATCTTTGCTGTTTTGGTAAATTACCTAATTGCTCAGACCTCAACCCAGCAGTCATCTTGTCCTCTTGTTCCATACCCAGACCAACACTAGACCCAAAATTGTCTCCAGTCTCAATACAACCACTTCTAGGATCTTCCTATATGGTTGTGCAGACTGTGCACTGCCCGAGGGAATTCCCACTAATGTGACAGACATCATAGATTTGTATTTTTTTAAGTAAAAATTTTCTATCAGATGGCCTAAATGTTTCCTCTTCTCAAAAAGCCAGAATATTAGTCTAACAAATAGAATTAGAATACCTTGAGGACTAGGTGCCTCTTTAAAAAAATTTTTTTTTAACGTTTTTCTTTATTTTTGAGAGAGGGAGAGACAGAGCATGAAAAGGGGAGGGTCAGAGAGAGGGAGACACAGAATCTGAAACAGGCTCCAGGCTCTGAGCTGTCAGCACAGAGCCTGACACGGGGCTCGAGCTCACGGACTGCAAGATCATGACCTGAGCCGAAGTCGGCCGCTTAACCAACTGAGCCACCCAGGCGCCCCTAGGTGCCTCTTTTTAGATGAGATTGGATACGTTCAGGGTGGTATGGCTATAGACTAGGTGCCTCTTTTTAATTCTCAGAATAGTACTATAAGAACTAGCAGTGACCCCAATCATTGCTACAATTCTAGTTTAGGCCACCATTATCTCTTGTTCAGACTATGACAACAGCCCAGTAGTCAGTACCTTGTAATTGGCTTCCTCCTTTGCCTCCCCTTTTGTCCATTTTCCACAAGGTTGTCAGAGGAAGCCTAGGGTATAAATCAGATGATACCACTCTTGTTCTTAAACCCTGCTGTTATTACTTATGTATTATCCTGTTATAAATTATCCACAAGATTAATTAAAACAACAGAAATTTATCATCTCACAGTTATTATGGGTCAGAAGTTCAGGAGAGGCTTAGCTGGGTGGTTCCAGCTCAGGGTCTGTGATGGGGTTGCCGTTAAGATGTTGACCAGGGCTACAGTCATCTGAAGGCTTAATCTGGGGGATCCACTTACAAGCTGGCTTACTCACATGACAATATCAGGAGGCCTTAGTTCTTTGTCATGTGGGCCTCTCTGTAGGGCTGCTTCAATGTTATTGAAACATGTCAGCTGACTTCCCCCCACCCCCCAGAGTGAGTGAGTGATCTGAGAGCGAGAACAAGGCAGAAGGTATACTGTCTTTTATGAACTAGCTCAATGGTTCTCACCCAGGAGGGACTTTGCCTCTCTTTACTCTGGGACAGTTGGTAATGTTTGGGTATATTTTTGGTCTTCACAGTTCATTGCAAGGGTGGGGGGTGCTATTGGCATCTCGTAGCTAGAGGCCAGGGGGATGCTGCTAAACATCCTACAATGTAAAGGACCATACCATCCCCCAAAGAATTATCTGATCTACAATATCAGTAGTTCAGTGGTTGAGCAATCCTGGTCTAGGGGCACCTGGGTGGCTTAGTCAGTTAAGCATCTGACTTTGGCTCAGGTCATGATCTCATGGTTCATGAGTTCAAGCCCTGCATCAGGCTCTGCACTGACAATGCAAAGCCTGCTTGGGATTTGCTCTCTCTCCCTCTCCCTCTCTCTGTCCCTCCCCTGCTTGCGTACATGCACTTTATTTCTCTCAAAATAAATAAACTTAAGAAGAAAAAAAGAGAAAAATCCTGGTCTAAGCTCAGAAGTCACATATCATTACTCCCATCATATGCCTTTGTTCACAAAGAAAAATGCTGATATAATGTGAAAACGGATGATACAGGGCATGAACACCAGAAGGTAGGGATCGTTGGAGCTGTAATAGGCTACCACCATTCTCCAGTGACTTAGCTTTGCAGTTAGAATAGAAGGTGAACTCCTTACCATGTTCTTCAGGTTCTGTCTGATTTGGCTTCAGCCTCCTTCTTCCCACTTCAACTCCTACCATGCTCCTCTTCTTCCACTGTGCTCCAGACACACTAGCTTTACATTTTTCAAACATGCGAAACTTGACCCTGTTTCAGACCTTTGTCTCTACCTTGAATTATCTCACCCTAATCTTTGGATGGCTACTTCCTTCTTATCATTCAGGTTTAGCTTAATGTCCCCCTCTCAGAGAGCTCTGTACTCACCTAACCTAAAGTCGAGACACTTTGCTAAACCGACACCAGTTACTGCCTATACTGTAGTCTTATTTTACTGAATTCATTGCATTTATCACTATCTGAGGTTATTTATATATGTATTCACATGTTTATTTCTGCCTCCTCCCAGTGGAGTGAAAGCTCTGAGGGCAAGTGATTGTCCTGTATTCCCAGCCCCTAGGGTAGTGCTTGGAACATAGCTGATCAATAATTATTTGTTGAATAAATGAATATGCTCTTATTTTTCAAGGTTCTGGAAGTCTGTGGAGATGAGTTTATTAAATATATGGAGAAGAAGTTAGACAAGGAGCAGAAAAGTCACATCCTCTGAAGTAATGTCCTTTCACAGCAACGTCAGAGGAGACTTCTGCTTATGTTTTGAGTTGTTTATCCTGTTATCACTGATCAATTTGCTATTCTAGATTTCCTTCTCTTTCCTTCCTGTATCCATCCTCCCTTGTTGCCTTAGCATGCATGTATAGGAAAGTTAAAAGGCACCATCTTTGGACATGGAATAGGACAAGAGAATTGATTGCCTGACCTTGGCTTCATTAATCTACTACTACAGCCATTGTCACTAACTAGCCAAGGGCTCACTGAAATTAAGTCCAGCTACATTAACTGCTTTGGGATGCTTTGACTAAAGAGCTATTTTTACACAGTAGGAGAAAGTACTGCAAACAAAGAATCAATCTTTTATGGGAATAATTAAAAGCCAAACTCACTATACCACACTGCAATGTTAGTAGAGTCAGTATGTACAGTTCTGCCAGTCCCTTGGGTATTTTGAATTTATAGACACTCTTTATCCTGAGTTTACTTTTGGACTTGGCTGTCTCTGGAGCAGTGATTCATACAACTGTAGTACAAGAATCACCTTCAGATAGATCACAGCTGAATTCCTAAGCCCTCAAATCTTTACTCAATGTGACACTTTCAGACAGCTCCAAGGAGAAGATGCCTGCATAGAATAAGTTGTCTGTTAGGACAGGAGCAACTCAACATGATGGTGAAGGAAACATGGCTTAGTAGAAGGGAATTCCTGCGCAGAGACTCCTGGTTAACTGTGTCTCATGATTATCCCATTTATACCCAAATCCTTCCTCTGGTGGCTTCAAACCTCAAGATTTCAGTTAGAAGCCAGAGCAAATGCCTGTGGATTTCACATTTATTGGACGAGGACTCCTGGAACTTACCTACTCTGTGGGGGGACTTGCAAGAGAAATAATTACTAGCATTTGAGACAAGAGTCTGAAAATTCTTAATTTCTGGACACCAGTGTGTCACTGAGGCATCCCCCTTGCTGTGCTGGGAAGCAAACTAGCTCTGCCTGAAATAACATAATTATAGCACTTGGCAAAAAGTAGAGGACAACAGAAAGGAAGTTGGAGAATTCAAGCACATCAGCCAGATAGAAAATCAGAAAATCTCAATCTAGACGTCCTGGGGGAACATGAGGTGATGGGGTCTGAAGTGCACATAAGCAGTTGTGCTAAAAATGGCAGCTGCCTCAAGCAGGAGTTTTTATTACGGGACCCAAAGAGAGATTCAGTGGCACATTCATGTAGGTGAATGAGTCAATACAAGTTGCCTTCCAGATTCCTGGGTTACACAGGCTCCAGGGAAGCTTTGAAGATGGGAAGGAATAAAATCAGAATATAAATTCCTGAGGTTTGAGAGGAAGGTGCTATAAAAGGAGGAGAGTCTGATGGGTTTGGCCCCATTTCTGTCACTAACCAGGAGCTGTCTCTGCTATTACATAGTGGTGCTGATGAATCCCTTAACCCTCTGTGGTCTGTGGAGACCTTCAAGTCTCTCTACTAGAAAAGGCTCAGAATTCCAAGGCTCTTTCCTGGCAGATCTGCAGATACTGTCTTCATTTCATTGTCCTCTGGGACGTTGCCTGGCAGGAACTCTGGTGGCAAATGAGAAGAAATGACACAAACATCTTTGGTGTGATGTGCTTGTGAAGCTGCTGCCATAAAGACAGTAAGAAGCTGCCTAATTCAGGTCACACAGAATTAATCTCTGTAGGCTTCAGTTTTCTTGTCAGTGAATCAGGAGGATAGAGCTAGATAACTTTCATGGATCTAATTTATAGATCTAATTTATGAGAATTTCCTAAATTCAGTGAAAGATAAAGTCATTGAGCTGAGGATTTCATCTACCTCATTTATTCAAAAGTGTTTACTGAGTCCCAACTATCAGCCAGGGACTCTACTGAGATCTGTGAGTTTGGAGATCACTGTACATGGTCTCTCTGTCTCTCTCTGGGAACTTACCTTCACTCAGAGTTAGTCAAGGAAACATCCCATTATAGACCATATGGTGATGACTATAGTGGAGAAAACACAGTGGAATGCACTTCACTCTACAATACAGATTTGAATGAGGGGTCTTGTTTTATTTATTAGTTGCTACCAGATTCTACCTCTGATATTAAAAAATAAAAAAATCAAAACTTTTAAATATTTAACTTTAAACATATCCTATTCCAGGGAAGGAAAAGCATGAGCTAAGCAGATGGCCACATGTCAGGAAGGGTCACTAAGCAAAGGAGGCCCTGTCCTCAGCATGCAGTGCAGAGGAACTGCACATGAAGGCAGGGGAGGAAGTTGCTAGTGTACCAGCTTCTTAATTAGGCTCCATAATTATTTGTGAACTCCTAGAGTTATGGATGCCATGAAAATCCATGGGTCTAAATGCTTTTCAATGCTAAGTAGAAACAATCCATAACTTCCCACCATTTTGGAGCCAACATACATATCTACCCCTGCCCTTTATGTGAGCACATAGACAGAAGTTGAATATTCTGTAACCTCTGGGTGCATAATACCATAAAACCAAAAGGGAGTATTGAATGGAGTTCAGCTTCCTTCAGTAGTCCAAGATTTCTCTATTTTCCATTTATTTTGTCTGTATTCCACCCAGGAAGGTATTCTGACTATGGCTTATCAATAAGCCCTTTAATTTTTTTCCCCTTATCTGGAGCTCAGTGAGCCCAACTTGCTTTTCTCTGTCACTGCTGTTGCTACAGTGAATGATGGAACCTATGAACTCTTTGCAGAAGAATAAATCCCATCCTTCCAGATTCATTTGTGTCTTAATGCACATCTCTGACTAAAATGGCAAGAGTCAGTCTTATAGGCCTGAGCCCAGTGGAGAAAGCTAATAAATACTACCAATGCAACCTATAGGCTAATATTGATGAAAAATAAAATTAAAAATATTCCTGGCAAAGAAAAAAGTTTAAATAAAGTATTTAGTTAACTCTCTATCCATATTAACAAAGCAGGGGGTAGGGGGAAATAGTACACATCATTCCAATGTCAATTATATTTAATTTTGCTCTGCCTGCCGTATGCTCTGGATGACTGAGGAGGCATAGAGGGTAGGTAGAGGCCTCTGCAGGTTGCTCAGAAGCCTGAAGGTTTCTCTCTCTCTCTCTCCCCTGCCCCTATCTCTCTTTTTTCCTTTGTTTGTTTCTTAAATTCCACATATGAGTAAAATTGTATGGTATTTATCTTTGTCTAACTGACTTATTTCACTTAGCATTATACTTTCTATAGCAGTTGTTGCAAATGGCAAGATTTCATTCTTTTTTATGGCTAATATTCTAATAAACATATATATTCTTTATTCATTCCTCTATCAATTAGACACTTGGGCTGTTTCCATAGTCTGGTTATTGTAAATAATGCAATAAACATAGGAGTACATGTATCCCTATGAATTAGTGTTTTTGTATTTATGGTATGGTAGTATAATTGCTAGATCATAGGGTAGTTTTATTTTTCACTTTTTGAGGAACCTCCATACTATTTTTTTACAGTGGCTTCACCAGTTTGCATTCCTACCAACAGTGCATGAGGGTTCCTGTTTTTCCACATCCTCACCAACACTTGTTGTTTCTTGTGTTTTTATTTTAACCATTCTAACAGGTATAAAGTGACATATTGTAGTTTTGATTTTCATTTCCCAAATGATAAGTGATGTTGAGCATCTTTTATGTGTCTGTTGGCCATCTGGGTGTCTTCTTTGCAAAAATGTCTATTCATGTCTTCTGCCCACTTTTAACTGGATTATTTGGTTTCAGGGTGTTGAGTTGTGTAAGTTCTTAATGTATTTTAGATACTAACTCTTTATCTGGTATGTCATTTCCAAATATCTTCTCCCAGTCAGTATATTTCCTTTTAGTTTTGTTGATTGTCTCCTTAACTGTGCAGAAGCTTTTTTTTTTAACGTAGTCCCTATAGTTTATTTTCGCTTTTATTCCCTTGCCTCAGAAGACATATCTAGAGAAATGTTGCTATGGCTGGTGTCAGAGAAATGACTGCCTGTATAGTTTCAGGTCTCACATTTAGGCCTTTATCCATTTTGTGTTTATTTTTGTGTATGGTGAAAGAGAGTGGTCCAGTTTTATTCTTTTGTATGTGGCTGTACAGTTTTCCCACTACCATTTGTAGAAGAGACTGTCTTTTTCCCATGGTATATTCATTCTTCCTTTGTTGAAGATTAATTGACCATATAATTGTGGGTTTATTTCTGGGTTTTCTTTTTTATTCTGATCTTTGTGCCTATTTTTGTGACAGTACCATACTGTTTTTGTTACTACAGCTTTGTCACATAATGTGAAGTCCAGAATTGTGATACCTCCAGTTTTGTTTTTCTTTTTTGAGATTGCTTTGACTCTTTGGGGTCTTTTGTGGTTCCATTACAAATTTTAGAATTGTTTGTTGTAGTTCTGTGAAAAATTCTGTTGGTATTTTGAGAGGGATTGCATTAAATCTGTAGATTGCTTTGGGTAGTATAGATATTTGAACAGTATTTGTTCTTCCAACCCATGAGCATGGAATGTCTTTACATTTCTTTGTGTCATGTTCAGTTTCTTTCATTAGTGTTTTATAGTTCTCAGAGTACAGTTTTTTCTTTCTTTTGAAAAATTTTTAAATGTTTATTTACTTTTGAGAGACAGAGAGAGTGTGAGTGGGAGAGGGGCAGAGAGAGAGGGAGACACAGAATCTGAAGCTGTCTCCAGGCTCTGAGCTGTCAGCACAGAGCCTGATTCAGGGCTTGAACTCATGAGCTGTGAGATCATGATCTGATCTGAAGTTGGATGCTCAACCAACTGAGCCACCCAGGTGCCCCCAGCGTATAGGTTTTTCAACTCTTTGGTTAAGTTTATTCCTAGGTATTATATTGTTTTGGTGTAATTGTAAATGGGATTGTTTTCTTAATTTCACTTTCTGCTGCTTCATTATTAATGTATGGGAACACAACAGATTTCTGTATATTTATTTTTTATCCTGTGACTACTGAATTCATTTATCAGTTCTAGTAGTTTTTGGTACAGTCTTTAGGGTTTTCCATATATAATATCATGTCATCTGCAAATAGAAAAAGTCTTCTTCCTTAACAATTTGGATGCTTTTTATTTATTTTTGATGTCTAATTGCTGTAGCTAGAACTTCAGTACTATCTTGAACAAAAGTGGTGAGAGTAGACACCCTTGTCTTGTTTCTGGCCTTAGGGGAAAGGGCCTCAGTTTTTCACCATTTAATATGATGTTAGCTATGGGTTTTTCATATAAAACCTTTGTTATGTTGAGGTATGTTCCCTCTAAACCTACTTTGTTGGATGTTTTTGTCATGAATAGATGTTATACTTTGTCAAATGCTTTTCTTTTTTTAAAGTTTATTTATTTATTTTTGAGAGAGAGAGTGAGCAGGGTGGGAGCAGAGGTGGAGGGGAGCAGAGGATCTATGCTGGCAACAGAGAGCCCGATGTAGGGCTTGGACTCAGGAACTGTGAGATCGTGACATGAGCCGAATGCAGACATGTAACTGACTGAGCCACACAGGAGCCCCTCAAATGCTTTTTCTGAATATACTGAAATGATATGATTTTAATTTTTTCTCTTATCGATATGGTGTATCACATTGATTGTTTTCCCACTGCTTATAATATAAATATTAAACTCCTTAATAAGAGCTCATGTGCCTGTGAAGTCTGGTCTCTGCTGATTTTTTTAGATCCCTCTTGCACCATGCACTCTTGCTTTTGGCATGCCACCCACCTCTGCCTCCTATGGGCTTTTCTCTTATACATCGTACATCCTCTTCTGACAGCAAGCTGAGCACCTCTCCCTTTCTCACCAGGTCAAATCACTCTAATACAGATTATCAAAATACTACGTACTTAAATTTTATGGCATATGTCACACTGTAGTTTTTGTATGGTTGTACAAGTCATTCAGTGGTCTGTTTGCTCTACTAGACTCTAAAACCCAGGAGTCACCATTTAACCTCAAGCATGGTACCTAGCACATGTTACCATGATCAATAATTATTTTTTGGCTGAATGAATCAATGAGAAGGGGTGGAGAGTATTTGCAAGTGGCATTAAATTTGCAATTTGATCATAGAAGCTCAGGATCTATTGGAAATGAGTTACAATAAGCCTGATAGGGGCACTAGTTTGTTCACCCACAGTGTCTATGGGGCAGTGTGGTGATAGCTCTTGGCCCTACCTCATGTTCCCTGATACAGTAAATAGAGCAGACTCAACCCATGATTGGAACAGTTTTCCTCCCTGTGTGACTATTGTTCCTGGTCTCCTTTTTGCCAATAGGCTCTGGAACTCAGTTCTCTCAGCAGTGAAATCCTCATCCTCTAAAAGCTGACGTCTGGGCTTTATACTTGGTCCTTTTCACGATCCACATCTCTTTCTTCTGATTGGTTACTCAGCCTAATGCTCTAGGTTTCTCTAAAACAGGCCTCATCCAAATTCTCTTCCAGTGGAGGGTGTCTGGTTTGTGCATTCCATCCCTCTATGTAGGTGCCTCACTTGGCACCCCAGCTTGGTGGCAGGGACCACACTGCTAATGACCATCTGCCAGTCAGTCTTTGGAGCATTGTATGTCACCTGGATTCTTTACCACCATTCCTTGTCCACCCTGTCAGGTCTTTAGCAACAGTTTATGGAATGATATCTGAGACAGTGGTATCTCCCTGGACCTCTACCTTGGGCAACTCTCCTGAGTTGTCTCCTGAGCCTCAAAGCTGCCAGCACTTCTGCCTTGAAAACTCTGTTGCTATAGTCAGCCTTACAGCCAGGTGGGTTTCCCAGACTATGGACCTTCATGGTGAGAAGGCCCAGAATCAGCTCATTGTCACCTTTTTCCCATTGTGCAAATCACAATGGGAAAAGATATCATTAAGATACCATTAGTATGAGATCTGAAGAACTCAGGATCAGCAGCTAGGAGACAGCTTTAGTCTTAGATTTGTCATTATTGAGTGACATTGTCTTAGACAAGTCCCTTTACCTCTGTTTCTCTTTGCTCCCCCATAAAGGAAGATAGGAAACAAGAAAGAAATTGGAAAGAAGGAAAATAGAAGCTTTTTACTAGAGCCATGTTTCCCAAATAGTTACAGCAATAAAAATGTTTGGTGGACAAATATGTTTGAAGGACACTTAGATTAAACAAATTTTGACAGCTTTCCTTACAGGAGGACTTCTGAGAGCCTTTAATGTGCTAACATGCATTGTGACTCTCCATAACAGATGGATAGAATTAAGGGTTTGCCACACTTACAGAAGCACTTGTGGAAATCAGTTTGGAAAATACCAGATTAGATTGTTTCCGGTTCTAAAAGTCTAGTCTTTTTTAATCTAAGATTTTGGCTTTCTTATCCATGTTTTGAAGTGTGACACCTAAAAATGTGCTATTATCTGAGTCTTTGAAGAAAGAATGATGATGCTATTGAAAGGATGTACCATTGAATGGAAGTTCAGGTCAGGAATTCTGGGTAGACCATATGGTTCTCCAAAAGAGACCATCTCCTTTCCATCCAGTGCCTTCCCAATCGAGATAAATTCCCTCATCATCTGAATGCATCATAGAAGGTCTTTAGCCTAAGATCAACCACTCATTTCAAAAGGTGAGATTCTTGAAGTCTTAGTGGCCCAGCCAGAATCCACTTTGGAGGGTGGCAGCTGCTGGAGTTGGCTGACCCAATGCTAACTTGTTAGTAGTCTACTCAAGGCCTGAGAGTATTGGGCTTGTGTGTCCAGATGACATGAACTCAAAGATTCAACAGCAGAGTAATAAATCCTGTATGGTTTACAGACCAGAAGCTTTTAAGGTCTGACCCTTGGCCAAGACAGGAACAATTTCCCTGCTGTGTAGGGCTCTTGACCTCAGACCCAAATCTTTAAGCTTTGCTGAGTTCCGTCTACTAGGCTTCTCCAGTCTTTTTGTCTCTTTTTATGTGGACTTGCAACTTCTGTTGTCCGCTGTAGCAACTCCAATCTCCCAACCGGCTGCCTTATTTTTTGACTGAGTTTTCTGATCTGTTTTCCTCTTGTTGAAAATTCGCTTACTTGGCAATCCTTAAACCTCTCACCTATTCACTGCTGCTGAGGGGTCTCCCCTGACCCACAGGTTCTTCCCAGTCTCTTTCTACCTTTTCCTGTTTTCAAAATTAGACCAGACTGCATCTCACACAGCTCTAGAAAGTCATATCTGATGATTTTTTAGGTCTAAATAAAATAAAAAGAGAAAGAGAAACAGCAGCACATATTAATGGACCATGACAAACACAGGCTACTTCCTTATAACGCTTGGTATTTGTCTTTATTTTTAGAATGTCCTCCTTCTGCTTTTACTATCACTCTCTATTTGTTTTTGACAAGGATCATAGAACAGGGTAGACAGGAAAGAGGCAGGAGAGAGTATAAAGAAAGTGCATTAAAAAAAAAGGAAGAAGAAGAAGAAAAAGAAAAAAGATAAGCTGCCGCCACCACCAAACGTTAGCTGACAGGAGCCTGGTGATGCTCTTGTTTGTCTGGTTAGCATCATGCATCTCCTCTTATGACCTTGGTTCTCATTCCTCTGTACTCGTCTACTGACTTCTGAGTAGGATGCGCCATTGTCCTTTGACAACTAATGGCTTCTTGAACTGATGAGCAATAGAGAAATTCTGTGTCTTGGAACAATGGGAAAAGGGGGCAGTGTTGCCCACCATTGAGGTATTATAAAGGTTTTTATTCTCTTCTCTTTTTCTCTGACTGACAAAAATGATTAAGGCTTTTTGGATGTTTGGGAAAACCAAAAGAAGGTAAAATATGGACTGCCCTTTGGAACAGGGACCTTGTTGCTTACCTGAAAAACTATTCCTATGTAATGATCACCAGCACTCATGTCTCTTGGTACTTCAACAAGAAACCAGCAACTATTATGTAATGTCTTCTGTAAACCATGCTAGAAACCATTGTACATGAAATGCCCTAATAGAGCTTATGATCTGCTTGTGGATATAAAATATATACAAAGCATTAGAGAATGATGCTATATGGTGTAAATTGCAAAACTTTGTCTTCCTGTGTAGAATCATGTTAGAATACAAGATTGAAGGATTGGATACATTTTTCCTCCTTCATTACCTCTCCTCCTAACATGGATCTCAAGCCACCTTCTATCACATATAGGCAACCACCACCAATGCACACACATTTGCTACCCAGTGATGTGAACATCACTCAACTCAAGCTAGCTCCTTTGTGATGTCTTTAGACTTCCACCCCTTAGTACTCTCCTCTCTGTCCAGTATAGGTGGCTTCGTCATAACAGCCATGACCATTTATTACACATATTTATCTGTGGGTCTGTTTTCTTCTAGTAGATTGCTAGGTCCTGGAAGGTGGAGATCTTTCTCATTCACTGTGAGTCCTGGAACTGACCTAACTAGATGTGTAACCTTAGACAAATAACTTACCCTCTATGAATCTTAGATTCCACATATATCAATTGAGAGTTAATATTGTTGTCGACGCTTAAATGAGACAATAAAATAATGCATGTAACCCAGTGCCTGGCATATAGTAAGTGCTCAAGAAGGGATAGATGAAGCATGAAAGAGAATGTCTGCTTTTTCAGTGCCAGTGTAGCCAGGGATTATATATAAAAGATTCATAGTCCTGTTCAATAAGTAACTGAAGTAAGAATGAATGAAGCAAGACTTTATACAAGGAAGACTTGCTGCAGATGCAGAGTTTCTAAATGAATTATTCTCAAGCTGGAGATAAATAGTTATATGTAATTTTCTTTCAGTTAAGCATAATTCTTCATACCTTTTCTGATTCCTTCTAAGAAAGAAATGCAAAATTTGGTTTTTGTTTTTTGTTTTTTTAAAGAGGGAACATAGCCCCACTGAACAGTTCAGGAGAAATTGCTGAACAGGCAAAGAAAAGCACGTATGTTGCTTAATCTGAGATTTTGGGCACTGCTCCACTAGACAGAGGTTCAAAGGTGGTCTGGCCTTGTTCTTAGCCAACCCCTGCTTGAATAGCACCCTGTTACAGCTCCCCTGGGCTGCCCATGGTAGTCACAGAAAACCACTGGACCTTATTACTTCCAAGCTTTCTGACAGCGCATCTGCTGCACATGAGAGAAAGTGAATTGGGGTCTCGGTCTTCATGGTATACCAATAATAAACGGGCAGTAACCTGCCCTTCTGGCCCATACTAAATCAATTTTGAGTGAATAGGAAATTAGAGAGTAAAGTATGAAGGTGAGATAAGTCAGAGGGAAAATGGAAAAGCAGATGGAATGTGTTGGTTACTACCTTCTTGCACCTCCTCTTCCCTCTTGGCGCTCTTTCCTTTTTGCCATTTACCTAGCATCTCTGGGTCTTACAAACCCTCAGTCTGGCTCTGCCATCTCCATCTTGCTCATGTGGGTTTAGAAGGGTATGGTATCTAGAGAAGAGTAGCCCCAGAAATTCGTGACTCCATCTCAGCCAAGAAAAGGATTCTGTCTCAGTCTAGACCCATGACTTGGTTGTGGGTGCTAGCATTCTGTTTGATGCTTATCCTCTGGCAAATGCTTTTTATGCACTTGGCTGTCATTCTGTTCCAAGCTATGTGAACAACCACTGACCACTTCCTGACTCCATGTGATCAATTAAGAGAGGACTCCTGCTGCTATGTTTCACCCCATAGATCAGATCTCCATTACTATGTACACACATCTAGTTCAAGCCAAGTTCATCATTCTTCTTGGACTGTGTAAACTGCTAACCTCTCCCTACCTCACAGGACACAGACTCACAGTTGTGTGATCTCCCCTCTTCCATATTCCACAGACTTTAGAACTCCTTTCCTTCTTTACTGCTTACCACTAAAGTCCCAGTACGCCTGTAGTTAGCAACTGTTATGTACTCAATGATTGTGTCCTCCCCCCCCCTCCAATTCATATGTTTAAGTCCTAACCCTTAAGATAATTACCTACCTTTGGGAGGTAATTAGGGTTAGATGAGGTTATGAGGGCTGGATCCTCATGATGGGATTAGTACCTTTATAGAAAAAGATACCAGAGAGCTTGCTCTGTCTCTCTCTCTCCATCATGTGAGGACACAATGAGAAGGCAGCCTTCTTCAAGCCAGGATGAGTGCTCTCATCAAGAACCAAATATGTTGACACCTTGACCTTGGACTTCCCAGCCTTCAACACTGTGAGAAAGAAATGTCTGCTGTTAGTCATTCAGTCTATAGTATTTTGTATGGCAGCCGAAGCTGACTGACACAACCATTTCCCCTTGACATTGCATAGTCTGCTTTTCAGTAGAAGGTGAGTTAGACAGGGATAAGCCAAATTTCACAAAGGAGAGAGAGACAGAGACAGAGAGAGGCTTAACCCAAAGTGATGGTGGAATTTTTATGCTCTATTGACTGGTCATCAAGGGAACTGGCAGGAGGTAACAGAGACGCTTCTGGCCTCTTTCAAATTTCCTTCCATAAATGGTCGGCTGCTCTACTGCCAACCAGAACTGACCTGGTAAAAATCTATTTAGTAGGTTAACATTTATAAATACTTGGCTCTGGTTTTACTCCCATATCACAGGGTTTCTGCTAATGTTAAGTGACGTTGCCTCTTCACTGGAGAGTAACAAGATATGAAGCAATCCCAATATTTTAATCAGTGTTTGGGGATGATTCTTGCTGAATAGCAGGAAATGTGGTTCTTCTGGAAATCCATTTTTCATTTGTTTTCTCATTTGCATCCCTAGTTTAAAGAAAATTGACTTTTTAAAAGTGAGTGATAATTAATCTTTGAAAATACTACGATTGTTTGGCTTTAATGTTATGTAAAAAATACTCAATGTGTACCCAAGCTGAGCAGAACTCTGCCGTGGGTGGTGTTGGAATGACAGGGTGAGGAGCCACAGCGGCAGCATGCAGACTCATTGCCATTAGGCAGAGTGCCAGTCCAGCTGGTGGGGAGGGGCTGAGAGGCGTGAAGCCCCCTTAAGTGGTCTAAGGAATGCTTGTGCTCCTCTGAGGCACTTCATAGTTTTTCTGCAAGTGGAGAAATGGCCTGCTCAATTCAGGTTAACTGCAAGGCCAGACTGATGGATGGTTCAGAAATGTATTGTAAAAATAAGATTATAAAGGAATAGATTTCTTTTTTTTTTTTTTAATTTTTTTTTTCAACGTTTATTTATTTTTGGGACAGAGAGAGACAGAGCATGAACGGGGGAGGGGCAGAGACAGAGGGAGACACAGAATCGGAAACAGGCTCCAGGCTCTGAGCCATCAGCCCAGAGCCCGACGCGGGGCTCGAACTCCCGGACCGCGAGATCGTGACCTGGCTGAAGTCGGACGCTTAACCGACTGCGCTACCCAGGCGCCCCAGGAATAGATTTCATCTTCGACAATATGATACTAGATGGACAGATAGACCCCTTTAGGTGTGGAACAGATAAAATACCGGATAAAATACTTCAACATGTATTTGTTAAGCAAAACTGAATTGGCATTAAAGTAAGAAGAGCAATCAAAGACTACTAATGACAGGAACTTGCTATTCTACAAGAGTAAGTAAGCATTAGATCTGGTGATTGTCCTGAGGGCATGTGCTTCCAGGAAGACCTGGTCAAATGTATATTCATGCAGACAACATCTGGCTGTGCATATTAATAGAGAGCTCAAGCTCTGATATCCTTGAACTTGGGTTTTTAGGCACCAGGAAGGTACACAGTGTACAGGTGATGAAGTTTGGGGTCTGAGCAGGATAGGAGGTGGGACCCAAAACTCCTCCACAAAGCTTTGATCCTCAAAGATTGACACATTTGTATGGGAACTAGAACCTAATCTTCCTTCTAGAAGAGTTTTCTACCTTTGCCTTTGGTCTTTGTGGAATGAAAAGTAAGAGAAAGCCTCACTAGGAACTTGTACCTCTTCTACCCACCGTTCATGCCTGAAGATGGAATTCATGTCACTTGTGTAATTAAAATGGAAAGTAAAACACAAAACAAGAAACACATTAGACATAATGTGTCCTAAAGTTGACAGTGGCCAGAAGAGCCTGGTGGAGGCAAATGCAAATCCTCTCTGGAATCATACACTTAAAACTCAGGTCCCAAAATCTCAGTAGATAAAATTTCAGGGAACTGGAGCTAACAGTAAAAAATCACCAAATATACAGGGAAATAAAAAAGCCACCAGGAGTGACAGTCAGTAGAAGCAATAGACAGTCCCACAAAGAATACAAATATTATAATAATCAGAGAATATAACACATGTAGTTTCATGTATTTAAAGAAGGATAAGAAAGGGGTGAAAAGTGACAGAACACAAGACCAGGAATATTTGGGGAAAAGTAAACGGAATACTTAGAAACAAAAGTAAGGGTAATTGAAATTTAAAAACTTTATAGATAGCCTAAATAGCAGATTGGATATAAATGGAGAGAATATTAACATTTCAGAAAATAGATCTGAAGAAATTACTCCCAACGTAGTATTAGAGATGCAGAATGCAAAGTATAAAACAGGTTAAGAGACATAGGACAATATGAAATAAAACCCTGCATCTACCTAATTGAACTTCCAGAAGGAGAGAATTTGAGAATGGTGGAGACGCAATCCTCTAATAATAGATGAGAATTTTCTAGAATCAATGGAAACAGTGGATACCTTGAATCTGACACCATACTAGGGCAGTGCAAATAAGGAAAATTTCAGGCTGTTCACTCATGGGGACAGGCAAGAAAGTCCTCACCAAGGGAATCTGAAAATAAATCCAGCAATGTGTGAAGAAGATAATAGTACATTATGACTAGTCCTAGGCTCTTTTCTTTCTCACCTATGTCACTTTATCACAGCCTATGAGATTGAAATATATTTATGCCAGTGATTTCCACATTTATATCTCTAGTCCAGAACTCTTCTTTTAGTTTATTTTTTAATTAAAAAATGTTTAAGTTTATTTACTTTTAGAGAGAGAACAAGTGGGAGAGTGTCAGAGAGAAGGAGAGACAGAATCCCAAGCAGGCTCTGCAACATCAGTACAGAGCCCAATGTGGGCCTTGTACTCACAAACTGTGAGATCATGACCTGAGCTGAGATCAGGATTCGGACGCTTAACAGACTGCCCCGCCAGGTGCCCCTCTTCTTTCAGTTTAGATTCAAGTATCTGACTACCTAAGTATCATAGCCATCCCCAACAAAGTAAGTCCAAATGGAGCTCTTTAGTTTTCCTCCTGTGTCTGCTCCCTGGCCCTGGTTTTCTTCCTGTCACCTCCAGATCTTCTCCTTGGCTCTTCCTACTGCTCTTCCGTTCTTTTTTATCTAATCTATTGCTACTTGTCCTTCATACCTCAAGTTCACCCACCAAGATATTTTTCCTTATTTACCTCCTGCCACTCCTCCCCTATCCCCAAGTCACAGTTAGTTGTCCCTCCTGGAACTTTTAGAGGGGCACTTACTATGTGATATTGCAACGGTTGTATACTTGCCTGTCGTTCTCAATAAAAGCTTCTTGAGAGAGGGACTCTTGTTTATTGATAGAACATCAACCGTGAGCACAGAATCTGGTCCATAATTGTCACTTGCTCAGTAAATTAGCTAACTGAATGAATAGGGTAGGATAAATATTAGAGTTATATATATACAAGGCAATAAGTAAATTTAGGTGTGAGACACAAAGGAATGTCCCCACTCCAATCTGAGAGATACAGCCCAAGAAATGTTTGAATTGACTCTGCTAGTGTAAATAGAAGTTTTGGCCATCTTGAAAGGAAGAATAGGGTGTAGGGAAAAACATTTCAGATAAAGCAGGTGCCATAAGCAAACCCTCACATAGGGAAATGTAAGCAAGATACCTAGAGCTAAGAGTATGTGTTTGGAAAGCACAGAAGTGTTTCTGGAGAGGTTAGGTTCTCTAAAACTTTGGAAGTCATGTTTCCAAGTTTGACCGTGCTCCTTGGAGTGAGGGAGCTGTTATAGGACTTCTAAAGGAAGACTCGCATGGCCAGATTTATACCTCAGAAAGATTGTTCTGGATCAGTGAGTCTGGATCAGTGAGGCAAATGGCCCAGAGGGGTGTGGAATTGGATGCAGCAAGACAAGTTGCAGGGCTTGCAGCCATTCAGTTGATAAATGACAAGGGCTGAACAAGGACAATGGTGGTTTGTTAGCAAGGAGGGAAGCTGACTGTTCTGATCAGAGTACTGTGGGAAGGTGCTGGTGGTGGACCTGAATATTCTGTTAGGACTGTCATTTGGGGGATTATCCAGCTGTCAGCACATTTGCTGGCCTGGCTGGAGCTAAGCTGATTGTATTTGTGTCTCCCTGGAACCACTGCTGGAGTTGGTGGACACATCTCCCCCCTCCAGGAACCATCTGGAGAAGGTCAGTCTGACCTGAGGGATTTCTTTTCATTAAAAAGTTCACAAAAGCACAAGTCATTGCTCAGAAAGGGAGAGATTACATCAACTTTGATCCTTTGTGTTGTTCATCGCCTTCTCTTGGCTTTATTACCATTTTGGCACCATTCTTGATTTTGAAGCTGAAAACAAACAGTGGCTACGTGTCCAATATTAGTTAAAAATGAAAAGATATGTTAATCCTCAGGAATCTAATTTTGATGTTAAAATTAAAACCTATGCAGACCTTTTTTTTAGCATTTGAATGCCTTTTGTGGAAACTGGTGACAAATTGTTAGAGAGAGGTTATGCCTCATATGTTGATTATACCTCATTCCTTTTTATAATTGTCCTTTTTTTACACTGTTTTAGAAAATACTAATTTATTAAGCAAACATGGTAATCTCTGCAGACTGTTATCTAAATATTTAATTTTCATACTGAATCATACATCTGATAGGGTAGAATAAATGTGATTAAATTCATTAATATAGATGTTCCAAGATGAATGATTTTTTTTTTGTTGCACAGTAATGTTTTTCAACTCAGATTTGCGTTAAAGCCCACTGATTTTTAATGCCACACATTACTGTCCCCTCTGTCTTTAATGGATAATGTTGTCGATACCCCTGAACAAGCAAGCGCAGTCTAAGGAGTTGTGTGTGTGTTCCTGCTCTCAGGAGGAAGCCAAGTGAGTGGTGGGCACTGAGATAAGTACATTCCAGCAGCCTGACCAGAGTCCCAGGCACGGCTTTGTGAGCTTATCTGCACCCAGCCTGCCAAGCAGGGTTAGACAGTCCTCAAGGCATGCTGGGGGAATGGGCCATAAGATGGACTCCAGAGGAAAATAATTCTTTGTCTAAATGAATTCTAGGGAGCCCAGGAGGAAACTAAGACTAAAGTACAGTGTATTACGCAAATGCACATACTGGCTTTACTGAGAAGTAGTGTGGGATAGAGATTAAGGGGATAGGCTATAGACTCAAACTTCATGGTTTCCAATTATGCTTCAGTTTCCTCATTGGTAAATGGGGATCTTAATATTTTCTTAAGGCTGCTGTGAGGATTTAATGAGTGAATATATGTAGGGAGCCTAGAAATTGCCATTCACAGCATACTCAGTCTTTCTCCTTTTTCCATTTGTGTCTGGCCCTCTAACACAGGGTCTGCCCTAAATTCACCCCACTGGCATTCAGTACACACGCCATGAATATCTAGTAGGTGCCAGGCCCTGGACCAAGCCCTAGAAAGACATTGATAAATAAAACACACTTTCTGCTTCAAAGAAACTAGAGTCTAGCAGAGGAGACAGGCATGCCAATGGTGGATTCAGTTCTGTGTAATGAAACGGATAATAGAAACAAATGTAAAATTCCCGAGTAAAGATAGGCTTAGTTCTGATTTAGGAAGTTGACATAACCTACTACTCCACTGGGCTTTGAGGTATGACTAGGAGTTGGACTGTCAGGTTGTGAGGGATGAGGAAGAACAAAGAGTTAAATAAAGCAGGTATTGAATAATAATGGAGGAGAATATGCCATGTCCTTCATCCTTTCTGTTTATTTGTTTCGTTGATTTGGCCATGAGATTTATAGTTCTGGAGTATTACCAGTCATTCATCTACGTTTGGAAAGAGTTGCATGCCTAATGGAAGTATCAAATTGGAGAATTCACTCCTATTCTAGGAAAAGGTATGCTGTTATCCAGCTGCATATGAAGTGCCATTTATAGACTGCTGGCTCCTCTCCAAAGATAAGAGTCTAGACTTGGTCCATTATTATGCTTCTGAGATGATCTTCTGGCCAAACCAAATCAAGAAACTGTTTGCATATCCAGTCAAAATCCTTAGCTATTCAGAGCTTTGTCCTTCATTCTTTTGGGAGAAATGAGATGGCAAAAATTTGAGACAACTTACAGATTTCAAAATAACCATCTTCTTTGTGGGATGGAGGCTGGAGGATGGGAGTAACAATTCTCACAATCGCCTTCTCTGTTTCTTCTGCCCTTTGTCACTTGCCTGTCTTTCAACATACCATCATAGTGAGAAATGGATTAAAAAAAAACACCTTGGTTTCCAATTTCACAGTAAGAAAGGGAGAAATGCGTGGGGGTGGGGAAGCTGAGATGGAAGTAACAGTGACTAATTAGATCAAGTGGATCTTGATCTATTAATGTGTCATATATTACAAGTGGAAATATAATCTTCAGATAGAAGATGAATACATTTTCCCTCCTATTTTGCTATTACTCTCCCCACAGTGTCACAGTTGGCCATCTTAACTTTAACAGGTGGTTTCACACTAATGGACACAGAATTCATATTGTGAACATTAGGAACTGGTGGGGGCAGGTAGTATGGTGTTCTTAAGGGAGCCAGGTGTTATGAAAGACCTCAGAGCTGACCGTAAGAACCATACCCGTTTTCTGATGGTCTTGCCTGGTTGAAGAGAGTATCACTTACTGAAGTTGAATCAACTGGTAGGTCATTTTCCCAATGCTATTAAGTACAAACTGATGTGTACTGCTTCTAGGCTGGTCTTATTCTTGTCCGTGCTTCTATCACTGGCAGAAGGACAAAAATGGAACTATTTTCCTCCTAAATCTCTTCCTCTTCTTAGACTCCCAGTCTTAATGATATCACCATCCTCCCTCACAAGAAATCTGGGAGTCAGCCCACACTTCTCATTGTTTATAATCTCTTGATCTAATTAGTCACTGTTACTTCCATCTCAGCTTACCCACCCCCACGCATTTCTCCCTTTCTTAATGTGGTTGTGTGGATAGATGGAGATTCTTAATTAAGAAGAGTCACCATTTTTACAGCATATTTCAAAACACCACTTGTCTGGACTTTTGTAGTAGCCTATCATTGTGTCTTCCTGATTTTGGTCTCATACTACCTTCTCAGATTAAAACTGATCATGTTTTATACTTGTGTGGCTCTAAGGCCAACTCTAAACTTCCTCTCATGGCACTGAAGTCCTGTCTCTGGCCCCATCCTCTGCTCTGGTTGTCTTTCCTTCTGTTTTCTCACATGCATCCTGTGCATCAGGCATACGTAACTATGAATAATTTGTTAAGTATGCCTTGCAATTTCTTTTCTTGCCTTTGCATGTGTTCTTTCTGCAACTGGATTTTCTTTCTCCCTCTAATTTCTTTGTCAACCCCCTTCAACTCATCTCTCTATGAATTCTTTCTTGAATCACCTGTGTCAGTCTGGCAAGAAATATCTCATTCAAAGGGATAACTAGCGGAGAGTTTAATAAAGAGACTATTTACAGAGATGTTGGCATGATGTGGGAAAATCACACAGGACAGAGTAATAAGTCCCCTGAGGCTATAACAGGGGGCTGTCATCTGCCTCTTCCCTGGGGAAGAGAGATGTTACCAGAAGGACAGAAGAAACAGACAAAGAAGACTGCTTGAGAGATGCAGCCAGCCCACAGTCCTCCTTTTGCAGAAAAGGAGCTAAGGGAACAAGTGCCCTAACCTTTCTTGTTTCCTTCCCTTCAGTCACCTGCTGGCATTCACCACTGGCTGAAAACCAATGGGAGGAGGACAGGAGAGAGCAAGGAAGCCTTTCATATAGATCATATTGGTTAGCTTCCTGGGGCACAGAGCAGGATGAAGATTGAGGAGTGTATCTGAAAGGGCAAATAGAGGATACCTAGCATCCTATCTAAGCAGAAGTGATCACTTCATGACCCAAAGCACCTGGTTTAAACTTCTCTTATTGCTATTATAATGCCACTTTACAATTATTTGGTTGTATATTTCTCTCCCCTACCATCTTCTAACCTTTTGGATAGCAAGAGGCGTGTGGTTTTTAGTTTTTGGATTTTTTAAAAATCTTTGTATTCCTGTTGCTTACCACATTGCCTGATATGCAGCAGATACTCAATACATTTTCTTTTTTTTTTTTTTTAAATTTTTTTTTTTCAACGTTTATTTATTTTTGGGACAGAGAGAGACAGAGCATGAACGGGGGAGGGGCAGAGACAGAGGGAGACACAGAATCGGAAACAGGCTCCAGGCTCTGAGCCATCAGCCCAGAGCCTGACGCGGGGCTCGAACTCCCGGACCGCGAGATCGTGACCTGGCTGAAGTCGGACGCTTAACCGACTGCGCCACCCAGGCGCCCCTCAATACATTTTCATCTAAGTGTACTTGGTTTATCCAGAGAACCATGAAAAAAAAATATAGCCCTGGAGGGTTAGAGAACTGACTCTTCTTCATAGAGTGTTTCCTATTTGTGGTGGGAACTATAGTTCACTGAGGATGTCTTTAGAATTTTGTATTCTTTAGACTCATCTTTTCTACCATTACCATCCTTAAAGCTAACATATTAGGCAATAGATAACTCAGAAATGTTTTCAGTAGAGACTATCTTCAACACATAGAAGGAGGCATGTGTTACTGGTGTCTATGGTGATGAACCTCAGTCTTTGTCCCGTGGAGCAGGAGATGGGTATAGAGGAGAAAGTGGTGATGGAGTTAAGGGCAGAGAGAGGAAAGGTACAATAAACCTGTGGTGTGAATTTCTTAGCCCAGGATGGGTGTTCTTGCTCTGGACTTCCTGTTCTTTCTGTATAAGGTCCCTTAATATGCTTCATTTAAATTGCCTTTTTAATGTCTGTCTCTTCACCAGACTATATGCCCATTAGGGTAGGAACTTTGTCCTATTCATAACCTCAGTAGTTAGTGTGGTGTGTGAACTGTAGCAGATACAGATGTTTGAAGAATATCTTTGTGCCAATGGGAGGCCTTCACTTTGCTCAATAAGTGAGGTCAAGTCTAGAGTGTGCTAGGTGTATAAGGTAGTTATGGGAAAGAGTATTCTTTTATTTATTCTGACATTTATGGAAAGATAATTGTGCAAGCTGTTTTCTTATACCTGCATAATAAGACCCAGGCAGGTGAGATGATTATGATGTCAACTACTTATTCTGATTTGAAGGCTCTTATAACCTTAAAATATCACCCCCTCTTTATTACTTGGGTTAATCATTATTAGCTTCTATAAAAATGAAAATGTGTATCATGGAGTAGAAGCATGATGATTCATCATAGGCCATAGATTGTTAATTCTATTATAGGATCAGCTGGAATAAAATGTAGGTGTGAGGCACAGGATGGCTATGTTTTGATAAAGGTGAGGAAGAAAGGGGAAATTTTACTTATTGACACTCAGTGTAGGGTTGGTATAAAGGAAGACAATTCCATGGGGGTTGGAACCAGATTAGCTGCTCCTCTGACAGAGGTGGAGTGGGCTGTTATAGCAGAGCTTTTTTGGGTGGAACACTTCAGGCCAGACACTTATGGAGCCAGGAGAAAGTAGATAGGGGAGGAGACTGTAAATACTTCTTATCTTACCTGGCATTCTGTTGGGAAATTTATAAGATGTGCTAGGATACCTGGATCTACCTTTGACATTAATGGCTCTAAAAACACACACAGGCATAAACTCAGATGAGAAACTAAGGCAAAAGTAAGCCTGCTGGCCAAAATGGATTCAATACAGTTCACAGTGATCATGGACACTTATAAAATTCAAGACACTGTTTTGGATGATTGTGGGGTATACACAAGACATGTGAGACACCATCCCTTCCCCCCCAGGGATCTCAGAGTATCATTTTGAAGACTTCATAACAGAATATCAATCCAACCCCTTCTTTGCCTTATATTTAAAACATATCAATCTCTGCTCAATCAATAACATAGACCATCTGCCTTATAGACTCTTGTCAGAGAAAATAATCTCAAATTGTCAGCTCTCTAGCACTTATTAGGATCCAGTCTGAAAGAAGAGATATTTAAGGAAGATAGTCTGTGAAGAATGGTTTCAAACTTTTGTTTGTTTGCTTGTTTATTTGTTTGCAACAGGTCTTTTACTTCAAATGATAATTTACCTGAAAACTCACTATGGGAAATAGAGAAGAGTGGAGATGCTCTGACTGTAGAGGGCAAGAAGCCCCTTAAACACCTCAACCCCTCTTTGGTATCTAGAGATACCACATTTGGCATGTGGCCCCACTGCCTTAAGGAGTGCAGTTTCCAAGCCACAGGTCTAAGGGAAATGCAAAATCCTTGCTCCTCCACAAGTTCTGTCCTTATAGACTTATAGTAGAAAGCTATAACCAGGACTCATTTAACTTAACATGTGCAAAACTACCTTCTCTGAGCTATACCCTTAGCTGAGTTATGCCCCATGCTTACCTTACAGGAAAGAGCAAGAATGATCCTGTTTTTTTTTCCTCTTTATATATTTTTGAATTGATAAAAACATTTATAAAGAAGTTGTGTTCCTTTTTTTAGTTAAAAAAAAAAAGCAAAATAGAAATAGATGATGTGATTAAAGCAGTATCTTAAAAGAAGATGATCTGATAGTAGACTTAAGTTGAACATATTAGAGACCGCAGGCAGGAGAAGAGGTTGAAAGCTGGTATCATTAGCCAGGGGTGACTCTAGACACCTGCACCAGGGTGATGGCAGGTACAAGATGGAAGTCGCCATTCATGAGACCCATTCGGTATGAAGGTAGATGGACAAGGGAATATAAGAGACATTGGGAGAACAGAAGGACAGAGGGGCCCTAGCAAAAATGGTCTTCAGTGGGGAAAACCTGAGGGATTTGATCAGTGCAAATTTGTGCAAGGAGCAGGGGTGCTCACTGTCCTTTAGAAGTTAGGATCAAAAAGAGCCATAATTGATGATAAGAACACACTCCTTTGTGTCATGAGAGTTATAGAGCTGAAGGGGCTGAAAATGAATTGTATAGTTGGAAGTGAAAATACCAAATACTTATTGGGGGTGCTAGTTACTGACATAATATGCTTCTTGCCAAAACTCCTTTTGGATGAGAGAGTTGCCTACATTCTGAAGTCCTCTCCGAATAATAGAGTGTAACCAGGTCCTCATGATTGAATAAAAATAATGATTTGTATTTGCATACATTGTAGATAATACATTTCTGCAAGGGATTTCACATCCATTCTCTTGTTTTGCTTTTCCAACAACTCTGTGAGAAAAGTAGAGCTGATGGTATCTTGATTTTGTGGCAAGATATATGGGCAGAAAGTTAATTAATACACTTGTAGGTAATGGTAGAACCAAGTCTGGGATCCATGTATTTGATCTGCAGCCTGCACTAGTCTGCCCCACCACAGGCTCACCTGTAGGATCTGCAGTCCTGTTTGTATATGGGTATGCAGCAAGTAGCAGACTCTGAAGTGATTCTGAGTTTCTTCTCTGTTTGGTAGTCTGCACATCACCTTTCCAAACTTTTCCGAATTGGATATTGATGTTGGCCACTTGGCTTGAAGGGCTATGTTTCATTTTCCCAATGTCTCAATTTTATTCATTTAGCTGATATCTGGTCTCTCCTTATCCATATTTTATCTACATTAGCACCATCTCGTGTGTCTGAGCTCTCATTAAATATGCACAGGCAGGTGTGGTGTGCATGTAAATGCCTTTGAGGATGTCTTTCTTGAAGCTTCCTGTCCTCCCATTCTGGGTATTTTTGCTGGTCCTGTGGTGGCCTGTCTCTGGTTCTTGTCAATACTCTTACAGAGATGTTCTGTATCTTTTGTGTAAATGTGACCTTTGCAATGTTTTTAGATTGGCATCTTTTATATATATTGTGTGTGTATGTATATGCATCATGTATATCTTATATGGTGTATAGATGTGCACGTATATGTACGTGTCTATTTTTTTCACACATACACACATGTGAATATTACTTACAGGACTAGATCCTAGGTCTGAGAACATTCCCAAGGGTCACCTTGAATAAGAAATGTATGGAAAAACATGGTCAGTTTGGTTTGTTCAGTCTCCTGAATGGCTTACTTATACAAAAGAGAAATTTACTTAGAAGCACTAAATTTTGGACCTAAAAGTGATCTCAAAGGCCATGAAGCCCTAACTGTCATTTTGTAGTTAAGAAGACAAGTTGTGGAATTACCATAATGTCACCCAACTCACTGTGATTCAGTTGGGACTGGAGTCTAGGAATTTTTTAAATCTCATTTTAATTTCTCCCCTAAATCCCTTTGTCTCTTCCTTGAATGTATCTTTGTTTTCAGGAAATACCGTATTTTAGGAGAGAAATTAAAATTAGGGTTAAAGACCATCATACCATAGCATTTTATTTTGGATGTTGCTATGAATGACCGTGTTTGACCCTAAATTCTCTGGGGACTACAGAGTGTCCAGGGACATAGAAAACAAAGGTAGAGAACTAAGAGCCTCAAAGGTGAAAAGGGAAATAAAGTTTTCAATGTGGTGAGCAGAATACAGGCCTTGGGGCTACATATTATGGGCATCTCCCCCAAAGCTGTGGTGAAGGAAGCACATACCATCACCTTTTCCTTTCCTCATCCCTTCCTGCATATTGGAGCCAGCCAGCAGTTGTGCAGACACATGTTACTTGGCTTCACAAAGAGGGTACAATTGCCAAAGGGTCATCTGTTCCTATCACCCCAAAGCTGTCTGCAGTCACCCCAGGCCAAAAGAGATTTGAGTATTAGGTAGTTAGGTTTTCCCAATGTTGATAGAACACTTGATTTATGCAATTTGGTCAGACACATAGTAAAATCACTGAATAAAACCCAAATCAGCTGCAACTGTTAGTGTTTGAAACATCTGGCCATTTGAATCAGAACCCTCAGTCTGGCAGTATTGTGCTAATATAATATCTGCAGAGCACTGAACCAAGCCTTGCCCTCGTACAGTTTTGATGAAATAATAAAGCACGTGTACATAAACTTGTATAGAAATTTTGCAAGGGAGTTCTTTCTAAATGAGCTTGCTGATGGGGGTTTTCTACAGGAACTTAGAAGACCCTTAGAACCTTGGAACTTAGAACCCCCTTGGTGGGGTTGGGTCAGCATGGTGCTACCTATGTGCCTGGTGAGGGGCTGAGGCAGATGGTGTGTTTACATGGCCAGTGGTGACTCACACCATTTAGACCTTTAGATCGCATGGACTGGTTACCAGCTCATAACTACTTAGTGATTCATCAGTTCAGCTAAATGAGATGGACTTGTGGTACACATAGGAATAACCAAAGCTCCCTATTTTTTATGTTTTATGGACAGAGCAGGTCTGGACTTGATTCTTGGCTTGTGGTTTTGGAACCTAACACACCTAAACTGAGCGGAATTATACAAATGTAGTCTGGTTGTCTTTATGACCAGGTAACCATAAGACCATTACTCTTTTTATGATTTTTGTTGTTAATTCATTTATCCATACATTTTTATACTTTGATTTGGAATAATTTTAGATTTACAGAGGAGTTACATTTTGTCTCCCACTCCTCACTTCAAATACTTCAACGTGTATTTCTTAAAAAATAAGGGCAATATAAATGACATATCGGACAAAGGGCTAGTATCTAAAATCTATAAAGAGCTCACCAAACTCCACACCCGAAAAACAAATAACCCAGTGAAGAAATGGGCAGAAAACATGAATAGACACTTCTCTAAAGAAGACATCCGGATGGCCAACAGGCACATGAAAAGATGTTCAGCGTCGCTCCTTATCAGGGAAATACAAATCAAAACCACACTCAGGTATCACCTCACGCCAGTCAGAGTGGCCAAAATGAACAAATCAGGAGACTATAGATGCTGGAGAGGATGTGGAGAAACGGGAACCCTCTTGCACTGTTGGTGGGAATGCAAATTGGTGCAGCCGCTCTGGAAAGCAGTGTGGAGGTTCCTCAGAAAATTAAAAATAGACCTACCCTATGACCCAGCAATAGCACTGCTAGGAATCTACCCAAGGGATACAGGAGTACTGATGCATAGGGGCACTTGTACCCCAATGTTCATAGCAGCACTCTCAACAATAGCCAAATTATGGAAAGAGCCTAAATGTCCATCAACTGATGAATGGATAAAGAAATTGTGGTTTATATACACAATGGAATACTACGTGGCAATGAGAAAAAATGAAATATGGCCTTTTGTAGCAACGTGGATGGAACTGGAGAGTGTGATGCTAAGTGAAATAAGCCATACAGAGAAAGACAGATACCATATGGTTTCACTCTTATGTGGATCCTGAGAAACTTAACAGGAACCCATGGGGGAGGGGAAGGTAAAAAAAAAAAAAAGGACGTTAGAGTGGGAGAGAGCCAAAGCATAAGAGACTGTTAAAAACTGAGAACAAACTGAGGGTTGATGGGGGGTGGGAGGGAGGGGCGGGTGGGTGATGGGTATTGAGGAGGGCACCTTTTGGGATGAGCACTGGGTGTTGTATGGAAACCAATTTGTCAATAAACTTCATATAAAAAAAAAATAAGGGCAATATATAACACAACCACAGTATACCACATACATATTCTGTTTGTCACCAAACTGTTACCCATTAATTTTAGCATCCACTGATGATTCTTGATTTATTTATTTCTTAATTACCAATTTAGTGAATATCCACTATGTTTCAAGTATTGGAATGGATACAGAGATGAAGCTAACTCAGTCTACAACCTCAGTCTATTAGGCAAAACAGACATGTTAACAAATATGCTACAGTCAGAGTGGCAAGTGCCACAAGAATAGTGTATGGGTAGTTCAGAAGAGGTCAGGATGAACTCTGGAGAGGGAAATCAGGGAGGAAGAGGTGCACGTGCTCATGCACACATGAACACGTGCGCGCACACGCACACACACGTGCACGCACACACTCTGACTCACTCACAGAAATATAATCTCCAGGAACCATTCTTAACCTTACTACTTGGGATGTATTTTTATGTTTTCTGTTCTACTCATTTCTACTGTTGTAAATGCAGAACTAATGTTCTACTTTTAGTAAATGCAGAACTAATGTCTCCAATATGTGGGAATGAGGACGTGGGAGTCTTCATTTATGACGAGTTCTCTGTGACATTTTGATGCACACCTAGCGTTCTGGCCTAAGGAAAAGTGGAAAGTATTCTAAGAGAATGGGAGTGACCCCTAGGTGGCTCTGTTTAATAGATAAGTCAGTGGATCTCAAAGTTCACCTATGGAGAAACTCTTCTCTAGATCTATGTCATCAGAGGGTTCATTTGCTGACTTACAGCTCCTGGCACAGGGAAGGGAATCAATGCCAAAGATCCTTGAAAGCTCAGATCCATCTGTGTTTGTGTGTGATGGCATGAGAGAGGGAGAAGACTGTGATGGTGAAGAGATTCATTCCATCCTGATATTGCTTTATCTGTCTCTATCACAGTATTGTTGATGCTTAAGCTTCTGTGTTTAATGGCAGCTGGAACTGAGGAAAAATAATGTGTGATCCTGGGACACTGAAAAGGGATTTCTTGTGCCTATGTAAGATACTTAAAAATGTGGACTTTTGATTAAGTGTTAGCTTACCTCTGATAGGCAGATACTTTCTCTTTCTGTAGCACATTTGACCCTTGATAATGTCTTCCAAGTTCCTGTAAACCAGATTATTATTTTTCTTAAGGACACAGGATCCCAAAGGGCCAGGACCACAGAAAAGAGATCAATGAAAAATAACACAGAATTTCACCCAGCATTCGAGGAGAATGGGATAGTCCAGGGAAAGCAGCATGGGAAAAAGGCAAGAGGTGGGATGCAACATGGTGCTGAAGTCACAGGGTTTTGAAATTGTGGCAGGAGATAATTCTGCAGTTTGTGGAGGAGCTTTAAAGTCATGTTGAGTTCACTTTACTTGGTAGTAATAGTCTGTCAGCTGAGGGTGTTAAGACTTGAGACAGATGTGGTCATTAATTGATCCTAATAAGGAAGAGAAGCTTCTGCATCTTCTTTAGAGAGGGATGTTATAAAGAAGGAAAGATCAGTTAAGTGGTTCAGTGGCCTCAATAGGAGATGCCAAAGAACTTATGGGTGGAGTTGCAGTGATGATGATGGTTTTGTCTTCCAAGCATCCTTCTCCCATCCTAGTCACTAGAATGTAAGCTCCATGAAGGGAAGGACTTTATTTTTCTCTCTTTTCAATTTACAGCATATACACAATTGCCTGGCATATAGCAAGCAATCAGTGAAAACTTAATCAATATTGGTAGAATTTCATCATGTCATTCAAACAACCAACCAATTATATAGGGAAACATATCATCCAGAAGAATCATTTGGCCTAAATCAGCATTTTGAATCTAAGCTTCTCATGAGAAACACTCAGGAGTTTCCCCCAATATGTGGATTAGCTCATTTTTCCCAGGTTCACCCCAACTACAACTAAAAAGCATAAATTTTTGAAAGATAAAAGAATGACAAAGCAGTGAATTCCCTGGGTTTCTTTATTGACTCCCCTGTGACCTAAACTGCCAACAGGCACAGGAAAAAACAATAAAACAGAAAAAAACCTCCAGGAAAAGCCAATTCCTCTGGTCAAAGAACTCATGAAAGGATGACCTGATAACAGAAAAAGCTTTTTGGCAACATAACCTACTCCACCCAAACACCAACGTCAAAACTGCACCTCACCGCCCTCTCTCCATGACTTACCTGATCCAGCAAGATGCTGATCCTCAACTCCTAGCAGTGAAGCATAGATGCGCTCATTTCCCCCATTGAGTGGTGACCCTGGGGAACAGAGAGCTAATTTTATTTTGTATTCATTTATTTTTTAAATATGAAATTCATTGTCAAATTGGCTTCCATAGAACACCCAGTGTTCATCCCAACAGGTGCCCTCCTCAATACCCCTCAAATTTTATTTCTCCACCTGGCAAAAATAGGCAATGCTCTGCTGTCCCTGCCAGGGTATAGTGGCAAGCTGAGCCTCCACCTCTACCCAGCAACAGGAAGGCAGAAAAAGATGGCAATAAGTGGGATAATTGACAGTCTTCTTTACCCTTGCCCTTTGTGTCAGAGGGAACCAGTAAAGAGTTGAGACTCCATCTCTTCCCTGTAGCAATAAAACCATATGAGGCAGCCCTCTGCTTTCTGCTTGCTGAGGGCTACCAGGACCAATTGGGGAGATCACAAGGTGATTTGAGTCAATGCCTGACTTTTGCTGACATGGTTAGAAGCCGAACATACTTACCAACCTGACCCCCAAGCTATACTTCAACAAAGAACTGTCTGCTAAAAAAGATTAAATATTATCATTTCATAATACCTAAAAATTTTAGAATACAACTGAAAACCACATATTATGGGAAGAACCAGGGAAAGTACAACAGGATGGGAAAAGACAACAGGTGCCAATACGGAGATGAATCAGATGTTGGAATTCTCTGACAAGGATTTTGAAGCAGCCATCAAAAATTATTTCAATAAGTAATTATGAATTCTCTTGAAGCAAAATAAAAATTAGAAATCTCAGAAAACAAATAGAAATTATAAAAAATAATTAAATAGAAGTTATAGAATTGAAAAATATAATAACTGAAAGATAAACTTTGCATGATGGGCTCAATAGTACACTGGAGATGACAGAGGATAGAATCCATGAATTTGAAGAAACATCAGTAGAAGCTACCAAAAATTAACAAAAGAGAGAAAATAGACTAAAAGAAAAAAGGACAGTCATAGGGACCTGTGGGACAATAGCAAAAGAACTAATATTTCAGTCATCAGGGTCCCAGGAAGAGAGGTGAAAGATGGTGTTTGAAAAGGTATTTGAAGAAATAATGGCTGAAAACTCTTCAAATTTGGCAAACCGACATATTCAAGAAGTCAAACAAAGCCCAAGTAGGATAAACCCAAAGAAATCCCTGTTCAGATACATCATAATTAAACTTCTGAAAATTAAACAGGAAAAAACTTCGAAAGCAACAAGAGAGAAACAATATACGATTTATAGTACCAATTTGAATGTTTTTATATTTATAATCTGAAAGCCTGGAGACCAAAAGGAAGTAGCACAACAATTTTTAAGTATTGAAAGACAAGAACTGTCAGTCATGAATGCTATATCCAACAAAAATATCCTTCTGGAATGAAGGAAAAATAAAGACATTCTCTGGAGAAGGAAAACTAAAAGAATCTCTTGGTAGCACACCTACCTCTAAAGCATGGCTCAAGTAAGTTCTCTAAACACAAAGAAATTATAAAAAAGACTTAAAAACACAACACTAGGTAAAAGAAGAATATGAGTATCTTAAAAAAGTAAATGTAAAAGTCAATTTATCAGAGTTTCTTAATTTATATGTGATAAAATAAAAAATATGACACCATCAGATGTAGTGCTCACTATATGTAAAAGAAATATTTTTGTTATTATATTGAAAAGGTAGGGAGGGTAAGATTTCTACAAAGTGATAACATGTTGATACTAGTATAATGGGACAATGTATGTGCATATTATAATACCCATACCAACCATTAAGAAAATTATATAAAGCTAAATACTAAAAAAAATACTATAAATCAAGATTAAAGTTTTTTAAATGTTCAAAAATTCCAAAGGAAGATATGGAAAGAGAAATGGAAACTACACTGGAGGAAACAAACAGAAAACAAATGATAAAATGGAAGATTTAGTACTAACATATCAGTATTACTTTAAATGTAAATGGTCTAGATAAACTAAGTCAGAAATTGGTACAGAGTGGATTAAAAGACATATTACAATGGTATGCTGTTCATAAGATATTTGCTTCAACTACAGCAGCATATTAAGTTGGAAATAAAAGGGTGGAAAGGATACACTGTGAAAACACTAATAAAAAAGTAGGAGTGGCCATGTTAATATCAAATAAAGTAGACTTCATGGCAAATAAAATTACTAGAGACCAAAAAGGATGCTGCATAATGATGAAACATGTCATGAGAGAGACATGTAACTTTCCTAAATGTCTTTGCACAAACAAATCCTCAAAATGCATGAAAGAAAACTGATAGAGCTGAAAAGAGAAAACCCAAATCTCAATAATTAATAGAACTACTAAACAAAAGTGGAGGAGTCAACATGGCAGAGAAGTAGGGGGACCTGAAGTTCCCTTGTCCCTCAAACACAACAGCATTGAGGCCAAAAGACTGGGGATTCCAGGAATCAGGGCTACAGAATGACAGAAACATCTCTAGGTTGCCCACGGGGACAACTTGGTGGGCCATAGGTGTGTGATTGTGAACTGGGAGATAAAACGAGTGGCATAGGAATAGAGGGGAGGGATCCCCTTCTGTGGAGAGACAAAAGGAAGAGAGAGAGGCTGTGGAAGTGTAGGATTGTATACGGACACGAGAAAAAACATGGACTGGGGAATGGAAAAAATGGAGAAGGAACCGATGTCTAACTGCAGGGCTTTCTCTGGACTGGAGTGGCTGTCCTTACACACACCTCACACCTCAGGAGGAGGAGAGTCAGCTCTGGGCTCTGTAGCAAACTCAGAGGTGCAGTCTGAGAGAGCAGTCCCTTCCCTTGGGAGCTATGGGAAGAAGGCAAAAAGCCACTCCAAGGACAAAAGACCCTGCAGGTGTCTGCCAGCCAGAGGCCCTTTGTCAGCTGACTGGGCAGAGTGGCTCTACCCCAGAACAGGGGCACATGGAGCTGGATCCTTTAAGACCTCCCAGCCCATCGCCTGGGGACTGTGGAGAGGAAGAACAAACAGGCTGGCTTGCGCCTGCCAGGCACTGTGAAGATGGCCTGAACAGAGTGGTTTGGGACACCCTGTGGGGGGAGAAGAGACTGGGGTGTCGCCATTTCTCTGTCCATCACCAACAAGGTGGGGCTTCAGGGGATGGACAAGGGGCCCACAGTGAGGGGCGGGACCCAGCCCTCTGTGCCTGATAGCTGTGTATCTAACAGAGCACGATTGACACTGACCCAACCAGACAGCCCCGCCTCCGGACCAGTGCAGCACAGCCACTGGTTTCAAGGCACCATCAGATATAGGTCTAGCGGTTTTGTATTTTCTGATTTGATTCTTGGTCAATTCTTATTATATATATATATATATTTTTTTCCCTTCCTTTTCTTCCTCTTATTTATTCCCTTCTCTAGTCTGTTTATTCTGGCTGAAAAGAAGAAAAAAGGTCTTAAATAACAACAGTGCTTACATCCAGCAGGGATCTGTGGCTGGAACCAGCACCCCTCCAAAGTATTACTGCTCTGGGGAGGGGGGACTTAATTCCACACATCAGTGTTGCCACTGTTCCTACAGTCAGGCCTCACAGTTAGCCTTTCAGAGAGCAAGTCCTACCTATCAGTGCACCTGTAGCAGTCATGGGGGCTTATTGCAGACCACTCAGGGCAAGCCCCACCCACAGGCAAGCCAGCAGTGGCTACAGCTAGGCCACACAGTCAGCGGTGCAGAGAGGAAATCCTTTCCACCAGTACCTCTACAGCAGGTGTAGTGTCATTGCAGCCGGATGCCTGCAACAATCCTAGCTCAGCCACAAGAGAAGGGCACCTGCAAACTACAGAGGAGACACCTCTAGAGCACCTGGTTCTGGTGATCAGGAGGCATTGCACTACAGGGATCCACAGGACCCCTTCTATACAAGGCTACTACTTTCAAGACCAGGAGATATAGCTAACCTACCTAATACATAGAAACAGAGAGTTATAGAAAAATGAAGAGACAGAGGAATATGTCCCAAATAAAAAGGCAAGATAAAAACACAGAAAAAGCTGAATGAAATGGAGATAAGCAATATGCCTGATAAATATATCCAAATGTAACCAAAGTAATGGTTATAAAGATACTCACTGGACTTAAGAGTGGGTGAACCCAGTGAGAACTTCAGCTAAGAGATAGAAAATATAAAATGTAACCAGTCAGAGCTGAAGAATATAATAACTGAAATGAAAAACACACTAGAGGGAATCAATATCAGATTTAAAAATTCAGAACAGATAAGTGATCTGGAAGATAGGTAATGGAAAGCAACCAAGCTGAATGGCAAATAATAAAATGTGGTGATAAGTTAAGGGACCTCTGCAACATCATCAAGCCTAACAACATTCACATTATAGAAGTCACAGAGGAGAGAGGAAGCAGAAAACTTATATGAAATAATAATAACTGAAAAGTTTCCTTTTCAGGAAGGAAGGGGAAGAGAACAGACATCCAGGTTTGTGTGCCAAACAAAATGAACCTAAGGATGCCCACACCAAAAAAGATAATAATTAAAATAGCAAAAATTAAGGATAAGGAAAGAATCTTCCAAGCAGTAAGAGAAAAGATAACAGTTACATAAGAGGAAAACCATATAAATCTATCAGCTGATTTTTCAGGAGAAATTTGCAGGCTGCAAGAAAGTAGTATAATGCATTCAAAGTGCTGAAAGGAAAAAACCTGCAACCAAAAATACTTCACCTAGAGGTGCTCATTTATAATTGAAGGAGAGATAGAGTTTCTGAAACAAAAGTTAAAAGAATTCATTACCACCAAACTAGCCTTAGAAGAAATGTTAAAAGGGGATTCTTTAAGTGGAAAGAAAAGGCTGTAACTGGAAGCAAATTAGGAAAGGAAAAATTTCATTTGTAAAAGCAAACATTTAGTAAAGGCAGTAGATTAATCACTTACAAAGCCAGTATATAGTTTAAAATACTAAAGTTATAAAATCAGTTGTATATACAAATGGTAGTCCAGGGATACACAAAATAAAAAGATGTAAAATATGACTTCATGCACCTGAAACATGGAAGGGGGAGTAAAAAATTAGTGCTTTTATAATGTTTTCAAACTTAAGTGATGATAAACTTAATATAGACTGCTATTCACATAGAATTTGATAAAAGAATGCTGTGGTAACCACAAACCAAAAACCTATGATACACAAAAAATAGAAGGAAATCCAAGAATAACTCTAATAAACCAGAAGGGAAGAAAGAGAGTGAGAGAAGAAGAAAGGAACAGAGAAGAACCACAAAAACAACCAGGAAACAATTAACAATAAATACAATAAGTACACCCCTATCAACAATTACTTTAATGTTTACTTTTATTTATTTTTGACAAAGAGAGAGAGATTATGAGTGGGGTAGGTGCAGAGAGAGAGGAGACACAGAATCTGAAGCAGGCTCCAGGCTCTGAGCTGTCAGCACAGAGCCCGACATAGGGCTCGAACCCATGAACCACGAGATCATGACCTGAGCTGAAATTGGACACTCAACAGACTGAGCAACCCAGGCACCTCTATCAACAATTACTTTAAATGGAATAAATGCTACAATCAAGACAGGGAGTCTGAGTGGACAAAAAACCAAGATCCATTATATAATGCCACTTTAAATCTAAAGAGTGAGTGAAAGGATGAGAAAAGATAGTCAATTCAAATGAAAGAAAAAAAAGCTGGGGTAGCAATACACATATCAGACAAAATAGACTATAAAACAAAAACTTTAGCAAGAGTCAGAAAACTTCAACATAGTGATAAAAGGATCCATCTAATAAGAGGATACAATTGCAAATATCTGTGCACCTAGAGCACCTAAATATATAAAACAAATATTAGCAGACATGAAGGGAGAAATTGACAGTAATACAATAATAGCAGGGGACTTTAAGATCCCATTTACCTAACTGGATAGATCATCTAGAGAGAAAATCAATCAGGAAACAGTGACTTTGAATGATATTTTAGAATAGATGGACTTTAACAGATATATACAGAACATTATACCCCCAAACAGGAGAAAACGTACTCTATTCAAGTGCACATGGAACATCCCCCAGAATTAGTCATATGACTATTTAATTATTATTAATTAATAATATGAAATAATATTAAGCATATTTTTCCACCATACTGGTGTGAAACTAAAAATCAATTGCAAGGAAAACAATTGGAAGAAATGCAAATGTGGAGCCTAATAATATGCTACTAAACAACCAGTGGGTCAATGAATAAAGCAAAGAGGAAATTAAAAAATACCTAGAGACAAATGAAAATGAAAACACTACAGTTAAAAATCTTTGGAATGCAGCAAAAGCAATTCTAAGAGGGAAATTAATAGTGATAGAGGACTACTTCCAGAAATGGGAATAATCTCAATCTAATCTTATACACAAAGGAACTCTAAAAAGAACAAAGCACAAAGTTAATAGAAGCAAGGAAATAATAAAGATTGGAGTGCAAATAAATTAAATAGAGACTAAAAGAAACAAAGAAAGATCTATAAGACTAAGAGCTTGTTTGTTAAAAGATAACAAAATTGAAATTCAGTCAACGTGATACCTTACATCAACAAGAAGAAGGATTAAAACCATATGATCATTTAGATAGATTCAGAAAAAAAGCATTTGACAATGTACAATATCCATTCATGATAAAATCCCTCAACGAAGTAGGTTTAGAGGGAATATACCTCAACATAATAAAGGCCTAATATGAAAAATCCACAGCTAATATCATTCTCAGTAAGGAAAAACTGAAAGCATTATCCTGAAGACAGAAAAACTGAGAGCTTTATCCTGAAGGTCTGAAACAAGACAAGGATGTCCATTCTCACCACTTTTATTCAACATGGTACTATAACTCCTAGCTATAGCAATTAAACAAGAAAAAGAAATAAAAGACATCCAAATTGGTAAGGAAGAAGTGAGACTTGCACTATTTGTAGATGACATGATAATATATGTAGAAAATTGTAAAGACTCCACCAAAAACCTACTAGAATGGATAAATGAACTCAATAAGGTCACAGGATACAAAACCAATATACGTAAATCTGTTGCATTCCTATACATTAATAATGAAGTAGCAGAAATTAAGAAAATCTCATTTATAATTGCACCAAAACCGATAAAATACCTAGGAATACACTTAACCAAGGAGGTGAAAGAGCTGTACTCTGAAAACTATAAAACATTAATAAAAGAAATTGAAGACAACACAAATAGGAAGATAATCCATGCTCATGGATTGGAAGAACAAATATTGTTTTTAATATCCTTACTACCCAGAGCAATCTACAGATTTAATGCTATCCCTTTCAAAATACCAACAGCATTTTTCACAGAACTAGAATGAATAATCCTAAAATTTGTATGGAAACACAAAAGACCCTGAATAGCCAAATCAATCTTGAAAAAGAAAATCAAAACTGGAGGTATCAAAATTCCAGATTTCAAGATATACTACAAAGGTGTAGTACTCAAAAGAGTATGGTACTGGCACAAAAATAAACACATACATCAGTGGAACAGAATAGAGAGATCAATGGAACATAATAGAGAGCCCAGAAATAAACCCATGATTATATGATAAATTAATGTATGACAAAGGAGGCAAGCATATTCAATGGGAAAATGACAGTCTCTTCAACAAATGGTGTCAGGAAAACTGGATAGCTACATGAAAAGAATGAAACTGGACCACTCTTTTATACCATACACAAAAATAAACTCAAAATGGATTAGAGACTTAAACATGAAATCTGAAGCTATAAAAATCCTAAAACAGAGTACAGGAATAATTTCTCTGACATTAGTCATAGAAATAGTTTTCTATATATGTCTCCTAAGGCAAGGAAAATAAAAGCAAAAATAAACTCTTGAGACTACACTAAGATAAAAGCTTCTGCACAGCAATCAATCAACAAAACTAAAAGTCTACTGAATGGGAGAAGATATTTGCAAAGGACATATCCAAAAAAGGGTTGCTATCCAAATTATATAAGAACTTATAAAACACAACACCAAAAACCAGAATAAGCCAATTAAAAAATGGGCAGAAGACATGAACAGACATTTCTCCAAAGAAGACACCCAGATGGCCTAAAGACACATGAAAAGATGCTCAACATTACTAATCATCAGGGAAGTGCAAATCAAAACCACAATGAGATACCACCTCACACCTGTCAGAATAGTTAAAATAAAAGACATAAGAAAAACAAATGTTGTCAAAGATGTGGAGAAAAAGGAACCCTCATGTACTGTTGTGGGAATACAAACTGGTGCAGCCACTGTGGAAAACAGTGTGGAGATTCCTCAAAAAATTAAAAATAGAATTACCACATGATCCAGTAAATCAACTACTGAATATTTACACAAAGAATACAAAAGCACTAATTCAAAAAATATATATGTTTATTGCAGTATTACTTACAATAGCCAAGATATGGAAGCAGTGCAAGTGTCCATCAATAGATGAGTGGTTAAAGAAAATGTGATATATACATATATATAATGGATATAAAGAATATATTTTATATAATATACATATATATTATGCACACAATGGAATATTACTCAACCATAAAACTGATGAAATTTTGCAATTTGCAACAACATGAATGGATCTAGAGAGTATAATGCTAAGTTAAATAAGTCAGAGAAAGAGAAATACCATATGATTTCACTCTTGTGGAATTTAAGAAACAAAACAAATGAACAAAGAAGAAAAGAGACAAACGAAAAAACCAGATTGTTAACTATAGAGAACAAACTGGTGGTTACCAGAAGGGAGGTGGGTGGGGCAGTGGGTGAAATAGGTGAAGGAAATTAAAAGCACACTTATCGTGATGAGCACTGAGTAATGTGCTAAAGAGTCGTTGAATGTTATATTGTACCTGAAACTAACATAACACTATATATACTTGAAAAAGCAGTGACAATAATGCTGCATCATGAAAAAGAAGAATGAAATCTTGCCATTTGTGACAATATGGATGGACCTAGAGTGTGTTATGCTGAATGAAATGTCAGACAGAAAGACAAATACCATATGATTTCATGTATATGTGGAATATAAACAAATAGAAACAAAGAAAGAGAAAGTAATAGAGAACAAACTAGTGGATGCTAAAGAGGGGGAGAAGATAGGCAAAATAGGTGAAAGGGGTTCTAGCATGTGGAATATAGTCAATAATGTAATAACTTCGTGTGATGACAGGTAGTAACTACACTTACTGTGGTGAGCATTTCATAATGTACATAATTATTGGATCAAATGTACACTTGAAACTAATATATGTCAACTATACTTCAATTAAAAATAATGATAATAAGGGGCGCCTGGGTGGCTCAGTCGGTTAAGCGTCCGACTTCAGCTCAGGTCATGATCTCGCGGTCCGTGAGTTCAAGCCCCGCGTCAGGCTCTGTGCTGACTGCTCAGAGCCTGGAGCCTGTTTCAGATTCTGTGTCTTCCTCTCTCTCTGACCCTCCCCCATTCATGCTTTGTCTCTCTCTGTCTCAAAAATAAATAAACGTTAAAAATTAAAAAAAAAATAATGATAATAAGTTTTTATCTTAAAAAAACTAGAAAAACAGCAAGTAGAAGAAAGGAAATAATAATGACAAGCAGAAATTGAAGAAATCAAAAGAAGAAAACAGGAGAGAAAATCAATGAAACAAAAAAATTCTTTAAAAAAATCAATAAAATCAATAAACCTCTAACAAGACTGACAAAGATAAAAATAGAGGAGACACAAATCACCAATGTCATGAATAAAAAAGAAGATATCACTATAGATTCTACAGTCATTAGAAGAATAATCAGGGAACATTATTTAACCAACTTTACACTCATAAACTTGACAATTTAGAAGAAATGAATCAATTTCTCAAAAAACCATAAGCTGTCAAAACTCAAGCAAGATAAAATAAACAACACAAAGAGCTCTATAAAACATTTAATTTGTAATATAGAAGCTCCTGAAAAAGAAATCCGTAAGGGCCATATAACTTCACTGGAGAATTGTACCAAATGTTTTAAAGAAGAATTAACATCAATTTTATATAATCTCTTCCAGAAAATGTAAGGAAGGAATATTTCCCAATTCATTTTATAAGACTGGTATTATTTTGATACCAAAGCCAGACAAAAACAAGTAAACAGACCACTATCAATTATGAATTTAGACACAAAAATCCTTAACAAAATAATAGCAAGTTGAATTTAAAAATGTATAAAAACAATTTTTTGCCATGACTAAGTGAAATTTATTCCAGGTATGCAAGGCTGGTTCAACATTCAAAAGTCAATCAACAGAATCTACAATATTAACTGACTAAAGAAGAAAAATCATATATAATCATATCAGTTGGCACAGAAAAAGCACTGTTACAAAGTCAAACACCCATGCATGCATGATAAAAAAAAACTCAAAAAAAAGAACATTTCTCAAGTACAGAAAGAGCATGTACTAAAATCTTTTGCAAACATCACACTTAATATTGAGAAACTGAAGGGTTTTTGTCTAAGGTTGGGAATAAAGCAAATCTATCTATTTTTACTTCTCTTATTTAACATAGTACTGGAAGCATGTTTCATACAACGAAAAATAAACAAACTAGACTTCATCAAAATTAAAAACTTGACCTCTGAAAAACCCAGTTCAGAAGATGAAAAGATCACTTGCAAACAGGAAGAAATATATTTGCAAACTACATATCCACAAAAGGTATAGGCACTAGAAAAAATATATATATTTATTCTCCAAACTTAACATTTAAAAAGTAAACAACCCAATTAGAAAATGGGCAAAAGACTGAAGAGAATATATAAATGGCACATAAACACATGAAAATATGTCTGACATCATTAGCTGTCAGGTAAATGCTAATTTAAGCCACTGTGAGCTATTTCCACACACAGAATAGCTAACATAAAAAATACTAACAACAAATTCTGGGAAGGATGCAGATAAACTAATATTCTCATACATTGCCACTCTGGAAAACAGTTTGGTAGTTTCTTATGAAATTGAACATGCAACTACCATATAACCCAGCAAATGCACTCTTGGGCATTTATTTCAAACATCTAAAACTTATTTTCACACAAAAGTCTATATGCAAATGCTCATGGATACTTTATTCGTAATAGCCTAAAACATGAAACAACCCAGATATCCTTCAACAGGTGAATGGTTAAATAAACAGTGGGTATATCCATACTATGGAACACTGCTCAGCAATGAAGAAGGAACAAAATATTGATAAGCATAACAATTTGGATGAATTTCAAGGGAATTATGCTGAGTGAAAAAAGTTAATCCCAAATGGTCCCATACTGTATATTTTCATTTGTGCTACATTCTTGAAATGATACAACTACAAAAGTGGAAAACAGATTGTGGTTTCCAGGGGCTGTAGATGGAGTAGAGGTGGGAGAGAAATGGCTGTGGCTAGAAAAGAGCAGCAGGAGGGATCCTTGTGGTGATGGAACTGTTCTGTAGCTTGACTGTATCAATGTAAGTATTCTGACTGTGATATTGTAGTAGAGCTTTGCAAGATGTTATCATCAGGAGAAACAGTAAAAGGCTTGAAATCTCCTTGTATTATTTCTTACCACTGCATGTGAATCTATAGTTGTGTCAAAATAAGAATTTGATAATTAAAACAAGACACAGAGATTTTAAAAATATTAATTCTTGGATCCCCCGATATATCTCCCTTCTTTTCCAGATTCTGATAGAGATGACTCTGGATAGGGACTCTCCAACTGTACTTTTTAGTTTCTCATGAGGTTTTAGTGTGTGGTGAGGGTCGAGAATCTCTGGCTTGAATATGCATTGGTTAAGTCAACACAGTTGGGGAGGTAGCCTCACTTAGCCACAGGTTCATGTCCTTTCTTCTTCCACTGTGTCACTTGACCCTCATAAGCTTTCCAAGTTTAAGAACTGTGTCTATGAATCATTGCTACAGCACCTCGCTCTATCAGAGAGGCATTTATTCTGCTGCTGAGGGTGATGAAGATATTGTTGCTGCTGGTTGTGGGTAAGGTGGTAACAATGAAATAATTGATCTAATTGTATTTCTATTACCTGTTGAGGCAAGCCTGGAGAATGAAATTGTAAAATTTCCATGAGTATTGTCATATCGGAACTTTGGGAAATCTGAACATGGGGAAGGGATGAACAGGCACACTACGCTCTTTCTCCTCTTGCATAAATCATAACTACTGGCGTATGCATTCTGAACATAAGTTTGGTAACAGTTATGAGTTGAGCATATGTTGTTTTAGGAGATTATTTAAATCTTACTCTAAATCCAGAGGAATCTTGTCTGAATATAAAGAGGCTGACAAAGCACTCTGAGCAACCAGAGAGGGCGTCATGAATTCTAGCCTATTTTTTTTCCCAATCGCATTGAACTGTGTGCAGATTTTCTGAATGTAAGTTTGGTCATCTTCATTGTTGCAGGGCTCTGATGAGAAGCTATTTTACTGAAATAGATGGCTATTACTTTTAATTCTTAGTAATTTGTTTTTAATTAGAATATTAGTTTCATTATAAATCACAATTTATAGCTGTTAGGAATAGATAAAGGTTGTTGGAGAGGTACTCACCAGGCCCAGGACTCACACAGCAAACATTTGTTGAGTGGCCATCATGGCCAGGCACTCTGCTAGGCACAGGGTTGCAAACACCTAACTGGCTCTTGACATGCTATGGAGTTCAATCATTTGGGAACAAGCATATATTTTTATTTTTTTATTTTTTATTTTTTTCAATATATGAAGTTTATTGTCAAATTGGTTTCCATACAACACCCAGTGCTCATCCCAAAAGGTGTCCTCCTCAATACCCATCACCCACCCTCCCCTCCCTCCCACCCCCCATCAACCCTCAGTTTGTTCTCAGTTTTTAAGAGTCTCTTATGAACAAGCATATATTTTTAAAAACTAATATCATCCATGGTCATAATGCATTTTTCTGGCATGTTGGGTTGATTGGTTTTAACCTCCTTAAAAGTTAGAGCAGTGTAATTTTCTTTTCATTTAATTCCCCCAAAAGTACTCCATGCTGGCTCCATATTCAAAATCCCTACCAAGGCTCTCCATAGTTGGATCAGACATCTTCCCCTTCCCAACCCCACCGTCTTGACTCCAGGCGTGATCTGCACCTGTGCACCTTCTTCCCGCCATGAGCAGTGAAAGAAATCTTCCACCACCTGACCATAGCTCATTTTGTCAAGTAATTTACTCCATCCTGTTCCCTCTTCTCAGTGATTTTGCTTCCTCACTTTTTTGTCCCCATCCCCCTCTTAGTTTCACCCTTTCCTGACCTTCTTCAAGAAAACATGCTCAACTCTCTTCTTTTCTAAATGGAATTTTGGGGCCTCTTTAATGCTCCCTTTAGCCATTGACCCATTTCTCTTCCTTTTCATTCAAATTTCTTGGAAGAGTTGTCTTCAGCTCTTTGTCCTTCCTAATCTCCCATTCACTTCTCAACTCATTGCATAAATTGGCTTCTCCTTGAATAAGCTACAACTGACTTCTGTCCATGCTGGTGCTTCTGCCTTTGGTGCACTTTCCCTGAGAGCCTCCACTGTGAAACTTTCTCAACCTCCTGGCTTGGTGGGTGCCCCTCTTCTGACCTCCCTGGGTATAGGGCCTTCCCTTCTCTCAGGAAGCTTACTATTCTTCAGTCCTTTCATGGAACTCTAAGACTCTTGAAGGCATCTTTGTATGTTAAGCCCTAGTCTAGCAGCTAATAAGGTAGACACTCAGTAAATGTTTGTTTAATGAATGAATGAATAAATGAATGAGTGCAAACTCTCAAATCTATATCTATAGCCTAGTTATTTTCCATGTGTTCCATGTGTTCCTGAAATATACAGCCAACCATGTACCAAATATCTGGATGTTTTATCAGACTTTCAAACTCAATGTTTCCAATACTAAATTTATCTTTTCCTGAAAACTGACTTAAATTCTGGATCTTTGTGAATAACACCATCATCAATTTCGTTAGATAGGAAAAAAAAAAGTCTTCATAGACTTCTTTTTCCCCCATCCACTTACTTGAACCAGGTACTAAGACACATCAATTTATCCTTCTATATATATTTCAAAATCATACCCTCTCTTCTATGCTTAGTGCTATTGCTTTAGCTTAAAAATACATCATCGCACACCTCAACAATTTTAATAACCTCCTAACGGGTCGCTCAGCAGCCATTATCTTCCCTTCCAATTCATTTTCTGCACTTCCTCGGCAATGCTCATTTTAGAACTCAAATCTGATTCATTTATTCAATAAATATTTATTGGCTACTTACTAAATTCCAGATACTGTTTAAGGCACTAAGGATACAGTAGTGATAAAACAGGCAAACTCTTTACCTTCATGGAGTTAACACACTACTGAGATATGATTATATTGCTTTCCTAATTATGACCTTTCACCAGTTCACAGTAGTTTTTGTGTAAAATAAAGAAATCTTAAAAGGATACACAAGGTCCCTTTGCCATCCATCTTGGTAGCTTTCAACCTGTTGTGTGCATTTGAATTGCCTGAATTCTTGTTGAAAATGTTTCTTTGTGGGCTTTAAGAGATTCTGATCCTGTAGGTCTGGGGTGGAGTCCCCAAAACTGCATTTTTTTAAAAAAAAAAGTTATTTCATTTCCAGAATAATTAACATATGGTGTTATAATTCAGGTGTAGAATATAGTAATTCAGCAACTCTATACATTAATTAGTACTCATCATGATGAATGTACTCTTTTTTAATAATTTTTTTAATGTTTATTTTTGAGACAGAGACAGAGACAGAGTGCTGGTGGGAGAGAGGCAGAGAGAGAGAGAGGGAGACACAGAATCTGATGCAGGCTCCAGGCTCTGAGCTGTCAGCACAGAGTCCGATGTGGGGCTTGAACTCATGAACTGAGATCATGCCCTGAGCCGAAGTCAGATGCTTAAACTGACTGAACCACCCAGGCACCCAATGATAAATGTACTCTTAATCCTCCTTACCTATTTTACCCATCCCCCCCACCTCTCTTCTGGTAACCACCAATTTGTTCTTTGTGTTTAAGAGTCTGTTGTTTGGTCTCCTTTTTTTTTTCACTTTTTTTCATTTATTAAATTCCACATATGAGTGAAATCAAATGATATTTATCTTTCTCTGACTTATTTCTCTTAGCATTATACTCTCTAGATCCATCCATATTGTTACATATGGCACGATCTCATCATTTTTATGACTGAATAATATTCCTCTGTGTGTGTGTGTGTGTGTGTGTGTGTGTGTGTGTGTGTATTACATCCTCTATCCATTTATCTATCAAGGGACACTTTCATTGCCTCCATATTTTGGCTATTATTATAAGTGATGCTGTAATAAACATAGGGGTGCATATATCTTTTTGAATTAGTGTTTTCATATTCTTTGTGTAAATACCCAGTGGTGGAACTATTGGATCATATGGTAATTTAATTTTTAATTTTTAGAAGCACTGCCGTACTGTTTTCCACAGTGGCTATACTGGTTTGCATTTCCACCAATCTGTTAAGAGATTCTGATTCTGCAGGCCTGAGGTAGAGTACCCAAAACTGCTTTTCTGTTTTTTAGAGTTCATTTATTTGTTTTGAGCAGAGGAGAGGCAGAGAGAGAGGAAGAGGGAGAATCCCAAGCAGGTTCCACATTGTCAGTACAGAGCCTGACTGGGTCTTGAACTCACAAACCTTGAGATCATGACCTGACTAGAAATCAAGAGTCTGACGCTTAACCGACTGAGCCACTCAGGCACCGCCCCCCAAAACTGAATCTTTAATTAGGCTCCCAAAGTGATTTGAATACAGGAAGTTCATGCACTGCACTTCAAGAAACACTTATCTATTCTTTGCCTGCCCCTCCAGCCTCACTTTCTGACATTTCTCCCTGTTTATTTTATAACAGTATAAACCATTTTATTTCCTTAAGTACAATGTGATATTTCTTACTTCCTTTCATTTGGCTATGTTGGTTATATTATTCAGGTTAATTAACACCAGCTGCTGTGACAACAAAAAAATCATGCTGACTTAATAGACTGTAATTTACTTCTCTTTTACTCAAAGTCCAATGTAGATATTCCTGAATAGATACCTTTTCTAGGTGGCCCTCTTTTAAGTGGTTACTCATGCTTGAAAGTGTGCTTAGGCTCCTTCTGTCCTGAGATGCTGCCAATATGTGGCCTCCAAGGCACCCATATAAAGAGAAAAGAATATGGGGAAAGAAGACACAGTGAATACTTAATCCCCACAGACTGGAAGGGATGCATGTAATTTCTGCTCATATTCCATTGGCTAGAAATAGTCCCATGGACCTACTTAGATGTGAGAGCAGCCTAGGAAATGTAGTTCTACATTCCAATTTTGGAAAAAGATGCATATGAGACATAGCACAGCTACTGGCCCTTAGCACTTATGGAACCACCAGCATTTTGAAGGCCTCCTACCCTGATGGTGGGAAATTTTCTTGTTTAGGTCCTAGTATCATTCTCTGGGGACAGCTGTCTTATCCATTGTTCTGCTTTGCTCCCTGGTCTGTCTTAAGGACTATGTTTTTCTTCTTCTTTCTTTTGCATGTCTTCCTTGGCCACGTCTCAAGGAGGTGTTGCGGGGCATGCTCACAGGGATTGAATGGATTTTATACCCTTCTTCATGCTTATGCAAATTAGAGGAGCCCAAGTTTACTGTACCACTGTAATAGTCAAAGACTTTTGTTGAGCAGTGATATTTGTTTCTTCAAAACTTGGTCATCTTCTGACCTCTTTGCCTCTAGTCAATTCCAGGTGCCTATAAGCATGCTCAAGGATTACTAGATATAACATTTGATGCAGGTTTATCTCATTGCTTCTTCTCCTCCAGGCCTCTGTCTTTTTCAGCCTTAAGGATGAAAAATGACCATCTTAAGGATATCAGAAAATATGCATGGGACAGAAAAAAGCTTAATATGATCTTTACACTGAACCACTTTAATCAAAAGATGTTGTACATGTTTGAGATTCTGGATTGCTTTTATTTTTTAAATTTCTATTTCTTAGTGTTTGGTGTCTTGAGGCCTCAGCTTTTCAACCATGCAAAGCCTTACTTACTTACTCTCTCTCCTCTCTCATTTCTGCTCACAAGTCAGCCAGTTCTTTCCAAACCACATGTTATTACTAACACTGCTTTTTAGCTTCTTTTCTTAGAGCTGTAGACTGCGTGAGCCTGTCTGCTCCACACTCACCATATGAAAAATTTTGACAGGTGTTTTGCTTCTATATATCATGAACTGCCATCTTTCTAACCTCTGATATCAGTTTTCTTGCCACCTGGGAGCCAAGCCAATGTCACATTGCTCTTTTTCACTCTTCAGTAAATACACAGCTCCAGTTGCCCAGACCTCACCAGCCTATAGGTGCCAGTGGCATCCCATTGATGGAATTCTTTCTAATGTCACTGGATTATATTCACAATCTTACATAAAGACCCTGAAAGATCTTACTCAAACGTTTCCAGACATGTTGGCTTGCACTGGAATGATTCCTCTCTTCTGCAAATATTCTCTGGGCCCTCTATGTTGGTCCAGCTTCTGTTATTTCCTGCTAGGTACCTGCTGGGCATTTCCATGTTCACTGGGCATCTGCCATCTCCTGCTGAACATCTCAGTTTCTGCTAGTGTTCTTCTAACTTGCCCTTCCATATTTAACTACATTTCTCAGTGCCAGAGAAGTGCTGTATTTTGTAATGATTTGTCTTCTATACTTGATTATTCTTTTTTCTCATTCATAATGTCCATGTACCATATTTCAAAATTTCCTTATATACTTTTGCTCATGTACCCTATTTCTGTGACACTCTCTTTTCATAGAGCCTGTCTTTTGCCCAGATGGCATCTCTTACACTTACTGGCTTTCTTACCTCTATCCTCAGGAATGTCACAAAACTTTCTCCTTCCTAGTCCTCTTCCCCTGGATAAATCAACTTGTTCAACCGATCCTTGAGGATCTGTGGGCTCACATCCTTAGTCATTTTAAAAGCTAAGACTAAACTTTCCTATGATCCCTCCTACAAATACACTGTGTCACATAAGTGGATAAATGTTCTCTCTTCCTAGTTTGTACTTACTTTGTTTAGCCAGAGAACTCCTGGTTAGTCCTCAAAACCCTAGTTCAATGATGTCCTTATTGGTGAACTATCCAAATTATCTTTACTCCTTATCAGAAAGTCTCACTCCTTTCTCTGTGCTAACACAGTTTATAGCTTATTAGACTGATTGATGAATATTAGCTTGTTTGCTTCCTCTGTTATCGTGAGATCCTTAATATTCTTTGTCTGCCATGTAGAATGTATTTGGTCCATGTTAGTTGAATTTAATTTAACTAAATTCCATTTCTTAAAGCACATGTCATCTTCACAGGTGGTGAAGCCCTTCTCAGTCTATTCTCCCTTTGTCATAGACATATGGATTAACTGGCTCTCTCCAGCCAGCTCATGGAACGTTGGGAAATGAATGAGGCACTGTGTGATTCTAAGAGTAATCTAGCATGTGAAGATGTGCCCCACCCCACACACACCCCTTGTTACCTGAGTTGTTGACTACCCTTGATGTGTCAAGTTTTTATCTGCTCCTGGTATTTCATAAGTTCTGGGATGATGAGCTTACAGAGCTGCATGTAATAAGGAACTACATTTTGTCTTACAACATTACTTGAGTTGTGACACAGAGCTCCTTGACCTAATTCGTGAGAAAACATGATACCATTTTGATCTGAAACCTGCTATAGAAAGTAATTGTCCTCTGAAACACATCTCAGACAATGTGGATACAAACTTAATTTTTCTTTTTCACTACTGTTATTTATGAGGCAGAGGCTAGGAGAAGAGAGATGTTTTCAGATGAAAGGTGAAATATTCTATTGTGGAGTATGTTTTATGAGGAAAAGAAAGAGATATATAATTTCTGACTCTGGGTTTGCATAGACTCTAGATATCTTTTAAGTTACCATCTCAACACATTATTTAAGGCCCTGTTCCCTGAAATCTTGAAGACCTGCTTTATTTTTTGATATAAAGTCCTATCATTCACAGGGTAAATGCTCCCCTAACAATCATCAAGCCAAGGGCATTTTTTCCCCTTGCACCTTCAAGGTTAAAGATTTCCATTTACTCAGAATGTATTTAATGAATATATCTCATACAAAATATGGTTTTAATAATATTTGGCTTATAAGGTATTAGTTTTTTTTACCAATTTCTTTAACAGTGGTACCTTTCTGTGCTGTGGTTTGGCCTATGGAGTAGGAGCCACGAATAGAATGGGAGATATAAAAACACATCTAAGGCCTTAGATGTGGCGAGGAGCATCTTCAGGGAATTCTGCCAATAAACCTGGTTCCAATACTGAATGGTCATGGGCTTTGGCCCCAAGCTCTATCCCAAACCTCACCATTGCACGGGTGAGGTGACTTCTATAGGAATGGTGGCATATGCAGGGTTCTTCAGGTATTTGGGAAGTTTCATGACTGGTGAAGGTCCTTTCTTCCTGTCTCCCTAAATGAGGTGAATCCTGAACTGTCCCTGAAAGGAGCCAGGGGTGTGGACTGGCACATGCTAGAAGGAAATGGGATGGAGCACGAAAGCAGAGGATGGACCAGAGAGAGTTTCAAACAGGCTAGTAAGCACAGAATGGAGAGAAGTGGGGCATGGGGGAAAGGAAAGGGAGGAATTGGTGGTGACAGAAATGATGTAAAAGGGCTTTAAATGATGAGGCCACATGTTCTGTGGAATTCCTCTGGGAGATCCCAGATGTCAGACAGGGTCTTGAGATCCCAGGAGTGGTTCTAGAAAAGACAGTGCCTGACCCTTTTCAAAGGCTGTATAGATGTCAGGCATGACATTGAAGCCTCTTTTACCTCTAAAGCTCAGACCCCAAAACAAAAGTTGACATCATCTGAAGCAGGAAGAAACCAATGGCCCTTGCATTATCCAGAGTGCCAACTGCAGACAGAACTGTGAAAACTTTCCAAGCTGGCCAGGGTTTCTCAACTTGGCACTATTGACATTTTGGGCTGGATAAATCTTTGTTGGGGAGGGGGTTGTCCTGTGCATTGCAAGATGTTTGTCAGCATTCCTTGCCTCTACCTACAAGATGCCACTAAGCAATACCCTCCCTCTTAGTTGTGACAATAAAAAATGTCTCTAGATATTTCCAAATTCCCTGAGGGGCAAAAGTACCCCTAGTTGAGAACCGGTGCTCTAGGCCAACATGGAGACAAAAATAACATAGACTTCAGCCCTTGTTTCATTCAGAACATTGTAGAATATGACCCTGGTATCTTGACCTGTTCTTCTAGGTTTCACCCTCTCAGTCTCAACCTCTCTGAACAACATACCTTGAACCTGAATGATGACCCTCATACAATATGAAGATACTGCTTTCTGATTCCGCCTTTGGACTCCTATTTATAGGATTTTTTTTCCTGTAAATAGAAGCCTACTTGCGAACTATACATAGAGCAGGAATGTATGGGGCATTTGAGAAAAGATTTCCAACAAACCTGGTTTAGAATTATTTTTCTTCTGTGTAATAGCTGTGTTACTTTGAACAATTTATTTAATCCCTGTGATCCCTTTTTCTCATTGGTAAATCATGATTAAAAAAAAATAGCCCTTAACAAATCCCAACAAGGCATTTTGAGAAAAGTTAATGTCTGTACAGTGATTTACACATAGCAGGTTCTCAATGAATAAACAGCAATGATTAGTATGACCATATTGCTAAGCCAGAAGATATATTTGGGGTAATGTATAGGACTGATATGAACACAGGCTGACTTGAGACATGAGTCAGAGAAGAGGGGATTATAGCTGCATCACTGTTCCAGTTTATAATATATATATATTTTTTTGGTTGGGCAAGCTTCTTATCAGTAATATGTACGAGGGGCAAGATCCAAAGAAATGCAATCCCAGGCCATGCTTTCTGGGAGCGTCAGAAATCAAGTGTCTATGCCAAGCCAACAGGTGTTATGCACCTTGGGGTCAGAGAAAGTGGGATTTGAGCTATATACCATTGAGTTTTTTGGTTAAGCATGGAAGAGTAGAGAAAGACAGTTGAAGTTCTGAGAAAGAAAGTCTCAGGTTTTTTAGGAAGGCAAAAGAGGCAAGCAGCTCTCTTTGCCTGGGCAGGAGGAAAAACAGCAGAGGAAGCCTGGGTTCTGCTGCTGTGAGGGCGGGGCTCACAGCAAACTATAGTTCAAGGTGCACTTTGAGGGAATCAGCTTGGGAGCCTGAGACTCAGTGAGGGTCAGTTAGAGGAAAAAAACTCAGAGCTAGACAGGACCCAGAAGCTGTGGAGCCAGATAGAGGCCTGATGACAGAGAGGCATCTATTCATATACAATTGCTGTTCAAATTACAGAGGTTTAAAAATTCGGTTTTATCTGATGACTATTATTAATATGGTACTAGAAGTTTGAATTGCTAAAACATTACTGAATTTTTAAACTACTTGCCCTTTTCTCATTTCATCTTAGCCAATATTTTCTTCTGTGGTATTCATTTTCTTTTTAATCGCAATGCAGGCTTGTTGAGAATATTCCAGCTTCAGACCTTTTCATTTTATAGTGTAGAAAATGCAACCCCATTTCTTTCATAATATATTTTTAAAGAGCAATAATGAATCTCTTGGAATTTTTAACTAGCTATTTAATGGTAGACTTACCTTGAGCTCTAAACTCTTCTAGACAATCAATAATTGTTCTATAAAAATGCAGGAATATTCGTTATTGCTGATACTAACTCTCATTCTCCCAGCTGCATGATCCAATTTGTTTAAAGCATTACTCGTCTTACACATGCGGCTGGGAATAAATAGGACAAGAAAGTGCTAAATTAATGATCACCTCATTTCAAGACAGGCAGACTCTTCTATTTTCCTGAATGTGTTTTTAAGATTGAATAGGAGCACTGATTCCTGTGTGCTAGTAGAAGCTGAGACATGAGTAGAGAGATTTTGGAAGCTCAAGGCAAGCAAAGCTTGCTTTGCAGGGTCAGGAGAGGCTGTGAGAGAGAGAGACAGACAAACAGACAGACAGACATATAGACAGCCACCCATGGGAAAAGAGGAAGGGTCAGGGGCTAGAGGTCAAATATGGATCAGAAGCAAGCCAAAGAGTTATCATTGCTGTTCACAGAAAGGAAATGGTCCTTCCTTAGTTCTGATAAAGATTAAGGTAGTGCCTTTGGTCACTAGAATCAACCTCAGTTTTGCAGATTTTCAAGAACACATTCAAGAAATAATTTGAGTATTTATTATGTGTCAGGCACTATTTTAAGTGCTAAGAATATAGCAATCAACAAAATAGACAAGGTTCTGTCCTCTTGAAGCTTATATTCAAATGGAAAACAGGTTTTGTATTATACACCAACATATACATATACAATGTGATTCTAGAGAGTGATAAGTGACAGGAAGGAAATGAATTAGGGTAATATGATAAAGAGTAGGTGGGCCTCAGGTTCTCAGGGTAAAGAATGAAGAAAAGTTTCCTTGTTTCTGTCAGGGAAAGGGGAAAAGTAACCATTCTGAAATATATCCAGAATGTTCTATTCTCCTTAGAAAAAGTCTACTGTCAAAGAAAACTACTTTATCATAGTCTAATGGAAATAACCAATGTGGGGTAAGGAAAATATGTAACACCAGGCTCCTCCAGCCTTCCTATCTTATCTCTGGGAGAAAGCTGAGAAGCACTTGTGAAGGTCACCATCCAGGGGCACAACCCCCTAAAAGACTGAGACCTAATCATGGGATTATAGAGTGTTCCCCCTTCTTCCTACATCTTGCCCCCACATCACTAGGACTCCTGTGTTGTAATAGGGGATGCAATGGAAAGAAATGCAAAGCTCAGACTCTATTTAAGTAGGTGTCTCTAGAGAAACCCAAAATCACAGAGGAGACAAAGACAAGGACACTTTAGAAAATTTTAGCCTCTTATTCCTACAATTACAGCAAACTGTAAGCACAGCCCACGGCTAGCCAGAGAAACATAAAACCTCACAATAAAGGCCTTTTCACCACAGTTCCTTCTACTTAGTAATCATGTCTGGCTTTCAACCCAAAATTACAAGGCATGTATGATACTGTGATATAATAAGAAATATACATTTGGTCTTTATTCCTGTCACAGAGCTCCTAAAACCTTAGTAATCACTGGAGTGATAAGTGTCTTTTGTATGCTAATGACATTACTGGTGACTGGGGACTCTAGATAGCTTCAGGGCAGGGGCTGATTATCAGAAAGACCAAGGCATGATTACAGAGTTGGAGCTTTCAGCCCCACCCTCCAACTTCTAGGGAGGAGAGAGGGACTGGAAATTGAGTTAACCACCAATGTCCAATTTTTTAATTAATCATGCCTCTGTAATACAATTTTTATAAATTATGAACAACAGGATTCAGAGAGCTTCTCGGCTGATGGATACATAGAATTTCTGAGGGTGACCTGCCCAGAGAGGGTGTGAAAATCTGTGCACCCCTTCCCCAACACCTTGTCTTAGGCATCTCCTCCATTTGGCTATTCCTTGATAATAAACCAGTAATGTAAATAAGGTACTTTCTTGATTTCTGTGAGCCATTCTAGCAAATTATGGAACCTGAAGAGGGGGTTTTGGGAAGCCCTGATTTATATCTAGTCAACCAGAAGTACAGGAGTCTTGGGAGTCCTCAAGTCCCAAGCTTGTAAGTGGCATCTGGAATTGTCTCGGTCAGGGAAAGGGTCCACTTCCTTGACACTAGGCTCTTAACATGCAGAGTATGCACTAACTCTGGGTAGTTAGAATTTAATTGCACTGTAGGACACCTAGATGGTGTTTGAAGAGTTGAAAAACTGGTTGATGTAGGAGAAGAAAGACCCACACATTTGGTGTCAGAAGTGTGAGGGAAAATGGCCCAAAGCATGATAGAGGGCAGTGGGGCTCCAGTACATGGGGAGTCTTGAGGCAAAGCCTGCAAGATGAGACAGCCATTCACAATCAGAGGAAGACTAAACCAGATACCAGCAAGCAAAGGCAAACACTTAGGTGGGATTGAGCTTTGCTCAAAAGGAAACAGAAAGAGTGGCTGGTGGGAGTGAGCAAAGTAGAAATTGGCATGAAACAAGGTAAGAGTGGTGGGTGGAGGCCATGTTGTGTATGATCTTGTAGACTATGGTTAGAAGTTTGGATTTTACTTGACTTTAGCCCAGGTATCACCTAATCTTCCCTTCCTGTGAATGAATCAACATGGCTGCTCAGGAAAACATGGCATAGGCTCCTATGCAGTGAGGTGGCCCCTGTCCCAGCAGGACCTGACTTTGCTATCTTTCCCTCTCCCATTCCACAATGAGCAGGCTCCTTTAGGATATTCCTTTAGGATATATTCTCCCTGTAGGAAGGTCTGCCAAGTAGAACCCTGATAAATCCCATTACAGGCAGCCATTGGCAGCAAACCTCCATTAGCCTAACCTAGCTGCCAGCCTACTGCACCGTTAGCCTCTATGTCCCTGCCTGTGGCCCAATTAGCAAGCACTAGCCTGTTCTGTCCCTGGACACACATTTGCCTCCCAATGTAGGGGTCCCTGGCCATGGTCTTCCTCCTGTCAACTAAAAAAAAACCCAGCTTGGCCCTTTAGTCCTCATTGTTTTGTTTTGATTCATTTCTTTTTTTTTAAGTGTTTATTTTATTTTTTTAATATAATTTATTGTCAAATTGGCTTACATACAACACCCAGCGCTCATCCCAACAAGTGCCCTTCTCAATGCCCATCACCCATTTTCCCTCTCCCCCACCACCCCCATCCACCCTCAGTTAGTTCTCTGTATTTATTCAAGAGTCTCTTACGGTTTGCCTCCCTCCCTCTGTTTGTAATTATTTTCCCTCTTCCCTTCCCCCATGGTCTTCTGTTAAGTTTCTCAAGATTCACATATGAAGATCCAGATTTACAGTGGAGGCTCTGGTCCTGTTCTGAGCTTTGCCCTTTGCTCACAACTACATCCTGTACCTACCTGGGACAGGGAGGAAGAAGCGTTTCTTCAGTCCTACACCATCCAGACTGACCTTTAACCAACTACACGTGCTGTCCTCTTACTGCCAGAGACCCACCTAGCTCGTCTTCCGCCCCTCCCCCCCAAACCCTGACTCTTTATAGTCAGGTAAAACCCCTGGAGCCTACCTGCAGGTGTGGCTATGACAGATGGCAGAGAGACAAATAGATAAACAGATCAAATAAAATAATCATCAGGCTGCTGTCACTTCTGGATTCTTTATTTTATTGATTGATTTCCATAGAATAGGGCTGTTCTTTAATATAGTGCATTTATCTGAATATCCCAGCTGACAGAGATAATCATGAGCCCCATAAACCAAGAGGAGGCACATTTATGCTCATAAGTATAGCAGATATTTAGCTATTTGTTCTGGTTTACATTTATGCTTTATGAGCTGTTTTTTCCTTTTGTGATAAGTTAAAGATCACTCTCAAATATTTATCAGGGTCTTCACTATCCTCCATTGCTATTATTATTAATAATAAGTAGGATCATAACAACCACCATTCATTGAGCTCCTTTTACATGCCAGCATTAAAACATGACACCCTTCACATTCACCCCAGCCTGTTGTGCACGCGTGCGCGCGCACACACTCACACACACACACACACACACACACACACACACACACAGAGCAAGGCTGTAATACAGAGGCTTTCATTCCTAATTTTAAGAGAAACTGATACTTCTAGATGTTAGGAAATTTGCTCAAATTGCCTCAAGAAAGTAGAATTCAAACCTTGGACTTTTAGATTAAAAAATTGTTGTTCTGCTAGGTGTTCTCAGCCTAAAGCTCCTAAGACCATCCCCAGGGATTCATAGAGCTGTGGGAGTTTTCAGGGTTTTATAGCATCAATGGTTGCAACATTTAGGTCAAAAATACTTTTGTTGGTGCTTACAGCATAGAAAAATGAATTTTTTTGCAACAAATAAACATACTGGTGGGTTTAAGTAGTTATTTAAGAACATATCATGTCACATTCCTGCCCCTATACCACCTATCATGTTGTATTTTCTTTTTTTTTAGGTTTTTTTTTTTTACATTTTTAATTTATTTTTGAGAGACAGAGAGAGACAGAGCACAAGTGGGGGAGGAGCAGAGAGAGAATGTGACACAGAATCAGAAGCAGGCTTCAGATTCCGAGCTGTCAGCACAGAGCCTGATGCGGGGCTCGAACTCACAAACTGTGAGATCATGATCTGAGCCGAAATCAGATGCCTAACCGACTGAGCCACCCAGGAGCCCCTGTATTTTATTTTCTATATGGAGTCTGAATCTTCTCCTAGTCTGGGAAATTTTCTAGGATATTCATCAGGCCTCACCCATTCCTTGTGAGTAAACTGGTTGGTGCAGAGTCAGCCTTCTGTTGAAGGAATGATTCATCTACCTTCTTATTCACTTGCCTATGAACCATGGATCCTCCCCCCTGCTCAGGTCCTACCAACCCAGGACCAGTTCATTCCTCATTTTCATAGTTAGAGAATTGCAGACCACTATACCTTTAAGCCAGCTGGCATCACTTGATTTTTTAAATGAATTTTATGTTAATAATATTGATTTATTTTTTGAATGCTTATTTATTTTGAGAGGGAGGGAGAGGGAGAGGGAGAGTGTGAGCAGGGTGGGGCAGAGAGAGGGAGCGAGAGAGAATCCTGAGCAGGCTCTGCATGGTCAGTGCAGAGCCCGATGCAGGGCTCAAACCCATGAACTGTGAGATCATGACCAGAACCAAAACCAAGACTCAGATGCTTAACCAACTGAGCCACCCAGGTGCCCCAATATTGATTTATTTTTAATGGGTAATTACATGGTTATCAAACAAGTCTACCTTCTCCTGTTTCTCATATATCCTTATGTTTCTCATGTGTCCTTGCAGAGACTGTATATGCTTCTATAAGCATGTGAAGGGGCACCTCAGTGGCTCAGTCAGTTGAGCATTGGACTCTTGATTTTGGCTCAGATCATGATCTCATGGTTCGTGAGTTGGAGCCACGGGTTGACTCTGCTCTGACAGTGAGGAGCCTGGTGGGATTCTCTGTCTCTCTCTTTCTGCCTTTCCCCACCCCCACCTCTCTCTCTCAATAATAAATAAATATATATTTTTAAAAAGCATGTGTATGTGTGTGTATAATTTAAACATAGTTTAAATGACCCCTTCAGAGAATGCATGTGAAGTATGCAATCATATATGTTAAAAATGTTTCATTTAGACTGTTTTAATGTCAAAGTGCCTGATACATTTACTCAAAATTACATGGCATTATTTGATACAGTGCCATAAAACTAACCATATAATCTCTACTTTGTTTGGGCCAGATACAAAATGTTATGCAATAGAATTACTGAATGGCTTTATGGTGATACTAATGGACCATTGCAGATTCCAAATGTGCCTTCACAGGGTAAACCCAAACAAGACTACTCAGGGATGTTGCCCAGACAAAGAAATTCAAGTGGCCTCAGGCAGCCCCTGATCCTGGTTAATAATTTTGGCTTTCCTAATGCCCTTGCTATCAGAAGAGTGACTGGACCAATTTGCAAGACCCTGAAAACCAATGGCAGAGTGGTCAGCTCCCTTAGCAAGTGTTAGCCTTGCTGCAAGGTTTAACTTTCAAAAATGGGAAAATAATAAAGAAAAATAGGAAGGAAGAACTTTTATTTAGGAAGTCCATTCCAAGAAAGATTTAATTAATTAATTAATTGTTAAAAGAAATTCCTATTTCTCATGGCCTAAAATGGCCTAAAATGATGCCCTATAGTATGAAAGTGTTTCTGAAGTAGTTTGTTCTTAGATGATGATCAGCGTAAAACATTTTGTTTTTGTAATCTTGGTGGCCAGGTTCATTAGGAGAAGTGGATAAAAGCTTCCTTTTTTTTTCTTTTTGTTAGGCTCTCTGACTTCATAAAGGATTTCTCCAAAAACTGAGCCTACTTTCGGTGAAAGAACAATGCCATGCTCAGCCTCTAATCCAGGTTCTGACAGGACCTTCCAAAAATTAATTCTTTTTTTTTCTTTTAAATATTTTTATTGTTTATTTATTTTTGAGAGACAGAGAGAGACAGAGTGCAAGCAGGCGAGAGGCAGAGAGAGAGGGACACCCAGAATCCGAAACAGGCTCCAGGCTCTGAGCTGTCAGCACAGAGCCCGACGTGGGGCTCGAACTCACGAACACGAGGCCATGACCTGAGCCAAAGTCGAACGCTTAGTGGACTGAGCCACACAGTCACCCTAGCAAAAGCAAATTCTTCAGCTTGTTTTTCCATATGTAGCCACTATTGAATAATGACATGAAATTAAACATTGGTGGGATGTTATGCTATACAGAGAGCATGTTTACTGAAAGGAAGCAGGAAATAAACATGAAAGTTCTACTCTTACTCCGTTATCTAACATGAATTGAGTCTGCATCATGTACCACCCTATTGTAAGCATTTCATATAAATTATGTCATTAGATCCAACAACCTAATGAGGTAGCACTGCTGTCCTTATGCAGATGAGAAAATTGAGTTTTAGAGATGTTGAGTCACTCCACCCAAAGCATCATAATGAATAATTTGTGCATCTTGAAGATAAAGACAACTCTTTCTGGTTCCAAAGACTATCCTTTTAACCACCAGGCCATTTGCCTCCCCTGTGAATTACCTGAAATTGTGTAATTCCCTAAAATGTATCAGAAAGGAAGGACTAGTCACACATTCTCCAGACAGGGTTTCTGTTGGAGAATATTTAGCATTCTTAGCACATTACACTTAACAGGTATATGGTTTAAGGTTAAAATATAGATCCTGTGCTTTTTCTCGCAACATCTAAGAGGAGGGGAGGAAGTGGAGAACTTTGTCCTCTCTCAAGGAAGGAGAGAGATGGGGAACTATTATTTATTGAATGGAAACCATGGGCAGACACAGATCTGGACACTGCACATATTGAATTACTTCTTTTTGGTGAATAGGTATAATAAGTGAGTCTACTTCTATAAATTTTGGGACCTCTAAGTTCGCCAATATACATGCTAGATCCATGGTTCTTGAGGAATTTAGAGGTATGGTGAGTTATCAATTTGTAGTTTAAAAACTTTTTTTGAATGTTTATTTATTTTTGAGAGAGAGACAGTGAGTGGGAGAGGGGCAGAGAGAGAGAAGAAACACAGAATCTGAAGCAGGCTCCAGGCTCTGAGCTGTCAGCACAGAGCCCAACATGGAGGCTGAACTCATGAACACCTGAGCTGAAATCAGACACTTAACTGACTGAGCCACACAGGCACCCCTCAATTTGTAGTTCTTTAACTCTGTATGTTATATAATTATAATAATTGTTGTAATGCATATATTATTTACTGCTTATTGTGTGTATATATATTCATTATATTGTATATCATTATAGAACTTTAATTTTTTAACTCTTTAACTTGTGGGAAAAAATAAGAAAATGCAGTCATGTACTAAAATGCATGAATCAGTGCTAAACATGCCCTTAAAGTTCACACATAGGAGAGAACCACAGGGACTGTAGTAAATAGAAAAGACTCTTAAAGGAGGTGATGTGGTGAGGCCGGGTCTGAGGACCCATAGATGATCTCTCAGGATCAGCCAAGAGGGTCCTTGGCTTAGCACAGGGTGGAAATCAAATGTGAGCTGAGAGGAAGTGAGATCAGAGTTTACTGAAGACACAGAGTACAGATACAGACAGAGTGGCTGGGAGACTCAGAAAGGAAAGAAGTGTGAGTCTCATCCTTGCTTGGGGTCTGGGGTTTTTATTGAGGATCATGGTCTGGTGTACATGTCCTCTCAGGAATCCAGGAACTGGTTAGAACAAAGACAAAGGTCTAGGGGTCCTGCATAAGTCACTTATTCCTTGGAGCCAGGGGGCCTTGGCATGGAGATGTCTAGCACCAGTGATCCGGAATACGTGCATGGAGGCTTAGTTCATTTATTCTCGCCTGGTCCTTCCTTAGATGTCATTTATTGTGCTGGAAGACTCTAAAGAAACCATTAACTCCTTGTCCCTTACAAGGACATACATTATGAGGCACATGTAAAGTGGGGGTGCAGGTCCTAGCAAGAATAGAAGCAGGAAAAAGAGCAAAAAGCCGATTTTTATGAACTCCCTTCGGCTTCCCTATTTCAGAAGTAGGACTTTTTGCTGGGTAGAAACTAGTTCATTGGGCTCTGGCAGAATAGTTTGATACACCCTCTTACCAACACCACTAGGAAGGGTGGGTTTAAAAACTTGTTTAAAAGTGCAGAAAAGCTTCTAAAGCAGTAAAAACTTGAAGGTCCTGGAGAAAAGAAAAGCTCAGAGATGCACATGCTATGTTTGGCACTGCCTTACCCCAAGATATGTGCAAATGCTAAAGTAGCCGCTGAGAGAGGTTCTAGTATTCTCATGGGGCTGAGAGAACAATGACATTAAGCATCTGTCAAGGGAGAAAAGCTGGGAGACCTTTTGCTGGGAGCCCCCAAAGGGCTACATTGTAGGGGTAAGAACAACCTGGAAACAGACCAACTCACAGAGACTGAAACTCCATTGAAATCACCTCAATCTCAGATTAGGGGATCTGCTCCTATTCTAATTGCCTGCCGCAAGCAAAAGGGAAGCCTCTCTGGAGGAATATAACATAGTGAGTGCCTCGACGAGATGATGGGAGTAAGAACAAAACCAGGCATGCAAAAATGCAAGAACTAACCAAACAAAAATTGAGAGGACAAAAGTCTGTAGAAATTCACACATAGGAAACTCACATACTCCAGTTAACAAATTCAAATAACTGTTATTACTGTGTTTAAGAAATTAACAAAATGGAGAATTTCAGCATAGAAGTAAACATTATAAACTAAGACCAAGTAGAAACTATAATTTGAAAAATATAGCAACTGAATTTAAGAACTTAATATATGGCCTCAACACCAGATTCAACCCAATTTAAAAGTAAAACAACAATAACAACAACAAACAAACAAAAAGCAGAATGAAAAATAAGAAAAAATGATACACAAAAGAGCATTAAAGGGACATGGTATGTGGTAAAAATGTCTAATGTTCATGTCATTGGAGTCCAAAAGTTAGGAGAGACAGAGGCAGGGTGGGTTAGAAGCAATATTGGTAGAGCCATTGCTAAGATTTTTCCAAAGTGTGCAAAACTTCAAGTCAAAAGATCTATGAATTGTTTCAAACACCAAGCAGGATAAATATAGGACACCTATGTTTAAACACACCATAGTAAAACTGTTGAAAACTAAAACACAGAAGATCTTAAAAGAAGCCAATAGAAAAAAATACTACCTTTAAAGAGATAAGAATGTCATACAGTAAAAATGGAAGCCAGAAGACTATGGTTGACAGCTTTCACATGCCGGGGCGGGGAGGAGGAATGACTGCTTACTTAGAATTCTATACCCAGTGAAAATATTCTCAAGGGAAAAAAAGGGGAGAGAAAGGATTATTTCAGACTAACAAAAATAGAGAATTTATTACCAATAGACCCACACTAAAAGAAATAATGAAGTCTCTCCTTCAAGTAGAAGGAAAATGATCCCAGATAGAAGTATGTAAATGTAGAAAGAAAGAACAATAGGAGAAGTAAGTATGTAGGTAAATCTAAATGAATATTCCCTATATGAAACAAATATAGGGGCATTTAGGTGGCTCAGTCAGTTATGTGTCTAACTTCAGCTCAGGTCATGATCTGACAGTTTGTGGGTTCAAGCCCTGTGTCAAGCTGTGTGTTCACTGCATGGAACCTGCTTGGGATTCTCTCTCTCTCCCTCTTTCTGTGTCCCTCCCCTCCCCCTCAAAATAAATAAATAAACTTTAAAAAGGAGAATAATAATAAATCATTATGTTTAAAGAACACTTAAAACATGGCAATAAAAACTCAAAAGGAGGATGAAGTTAAAATATCCTAAGGTTTTTGAGTTTTCTGAGATGTATTAATTTACATTACTTTAGTAAGTTAAAGAAGAATCTTAAAATCTCTAGGATAACTGCTTAGTGAGCAGTGAATATAGGAGAAACTTGTTAAACTTTGGGTTCATGCAGAAGCAGTTCCTGTGACAAGGTTTTAAGTAAATGCAAATGGTTTATTGGGAGATGACCCCCACTGAAAGTACAGTAGGCAGGGAGCCAAACAGGGATGGGAAAGGAGGCAGTAAAGCATACATTCTCAGGAAACTTACCTGTGGAAGCAGCTGGAGCTCTACACTGGAAAACACTGGGAGCCAGAGTGAAACAAGCATCTTAGAGTTATCTCATCCAAGTGATGATCCCATAATTACTTATCCCAGGGCTGATATTTCCCTGGCACTTCTGGTTTTCTCCGTGTATTGGCAGAGAGGACTCTCATGGCCAGTGAGACCCTTCAAGTGTAGAGTCACAAGTGAGGCAACTGGCGGTTGGGCTAGAGTGCCAGGAAATGATAACTCCAGAGGATGTGGATGGGTACCAGCAGATGTTACAATATTCAGAAAAGGGTATACATGTATGTACCAAAGACACATGGGAGAATATAATAGTACCATTATTGTATGGCCCCCAACTAGAAACAACCCAAATATCCCAATACTAGAATGAATAAATGTTAATATATTCATACAATGCCATATTATACAGCAATGAAAGCAAACTACAGCTATAAAGAAGAACATGGCTGTATCTCACATAATAGTGAGAAAAGGAGCCAGATGTTGCAAAATGCATACTGAAGATTCCATTTATAAATGGAATCTCAGAAATCTGCAAAACTAATCTATAGTATTAAATTAATGGATAGCTTTGGGGATGAAAGGATTTTTATATGGATGGGGGATAAGAAAGGGACTTTCTGGATTGTTGATGATGTTCGGTTTCTTGATCTCAGGGTGGGGGGGTTACACAAGCTTGCTCTTTTTGTGATAATTCATAAACTGTACATCCATGATATGTGTACTTTTCTGTATGCATGTGAAACTTCAACTTAAAAAGCTTATTAAAATGAAAAAGAAATGAGCTGGGTAGAGGGGCAAAGGAAGTGCAACTGTCCACATCAGTGACTCTGTACTGGAAGGGTATCTTTGGCCACAAGACAAATGGAAACAAATGGTCAATGACATGAAGGTAAAAATGAGCTAGATGTGTAGGCGATGGTGAAGAGGCTTATCTACAGGAACTGGAAAACCCATGTTACATACCAGTGGGAATATCAGGCTCAGTTAGTGAGTTAAGACAAATTGTGAGAGAGTGAGGATTTGGCCTTGGCATCCCAGATAATATAAATTCATTGTTGCATGCAACACTCCAGACTGTGTTCCAATAGCCCTCTTTCCCTCTTCACAAATAACCCCATACTTGAGACAGTAGAGATCACTTCTACTTTACTAAGTTGGTAAAATGCATGACACAGGTAAGGAACTTAATGGATAGTGATGAAATTAAAACTTGCAATGGTACAGAGCTTTACTTAAAACAAAATGTGGACAATATTGTATACCTCATATGGAGGTTGTGAAAATATTCATTTGGCAATTTCAGCCCTCTGTAGTGAAGGCACTGAATTAGACACCAGGAGCACAATGATGGTTCAGCTTTGTAAACCTGTCTGACCCATATCAGGAGTGATGGAATTCGCTGTCTGTGCCTGACTATAAGAAAGAGTGAATAGAGAGGCCAGTTCAAAGTAACAAGTCTAATTTATGGAGACAAGTGTTTTGAATACATACAAGAACAGATTTAATGATATTATATGATTGGGGTCCAAGGCAACATATATTTAAAGAAGTGCCATGATGGTGACAGATGGAGTTTTATTATGAGGGATGTATATTCTAACCTGGCTGCCACTTTGTCTTTTTTTTCCCTTTAACACAAAAGGCAAGTGGAAGTTGAAATGAAAACTTCTGGAGGGGGCAAGTAATGAGTATTCTAATTATTAAAGATTCCTTTCAAGCCTTCAGATAGCACTTGGAGTTGAACCTGTCTCTGTTCAAATCCCATTAAGAGTAGAACAGCTATGCCTGAGACTGTCATGATGGTGTTTCATGCCAAGTGTTTTCTGTCAGCCCCAACCTGAGGAAAGGAGAAAGTGAAGTTCTTTTCTGCTTAGAATGCAATTCATCTTTGGAAATTAACTTCCTCACTGTTAAGGTGGTATAATGGATGCCCCTGTAGCAATGAATCTTTGCCTGTGAGGCTTTGTCTACCAACTGAACATCTATAGGCAGCCTTCTTTCTTTAGATAGGAGACAAGGCTGATGATACAATTCATGTAAGCGTTCTGGAGTTGGGGAAATGAGAGATTTCTCTAGTTTCCAAAGGATGTGGAAAGGGTAGTACAGGGGAGAAATTATTATTTTTTCTTGATAGTAGAAATCCATATAAATTTAATGGTGATTACTTGTTTATTGACTGTTCTTGTCACAACAACAGCTCACCTACTTGTGAACAAAATAGTCCTTTCAAACTCTGATCACTTCAGCTAACACTGTCAGCAGAAAGGACTAGACTTTGTTGAACTAGCTCCATGTTTTAGAGTATTGCTTCAAAATTTAAGGCCAGGTCTGCACAGTGTTTGTTTTTGCAACAGCCAGTGTCTCCCGGTGATCACAGTCAGAAACTGGAGGGGAGAGGGCCATAGATTTCCCCATTGCCCAGCATCCTGGGTTCCCTTGCCCTCCTGGCTGGATTCCACATTCAACCCTCAAGGCTTCTGACAATTTCTGTGCTGACATGCAGAGCTGACAAGCACAATACAAACACATGAGCAGCACTGGGAAGTTGCCTGCTAAGTGTGACAAAGGAGCTCTCAACACAGCAACAGCATATGGAAAGCAGGCATGAAATTATCCCATGCTTGGGCTTAAGAACTGTGCAGTCTTTTTCTATTGAGCTCAAAATGCTGGGTAGTTACAGGCTCTTCTTTTTTTCCAGCTGTGAAAAGGCTGACTAGGTTGTCTTTGTCTGGTAGAACATTATAAATGTTGAACAAAATTTCCTACCTTCCTTTTCACTCTTCTTTTTTGCTTTGGCCCTTAAGTAGTAGCTTGCTTTCTGGATTCCCAGGAAAAATGTATGTAGAGTATATGTGCATATATGTGCATGTGAGCACACACATACACACACACCACACTCTTAACATACATACATGCACACACACAAGTAAATGAATAAACTCAAAGAACTTCTCCTTGAACTTCTCTGCATTGGAGAATTGCTTAGCTCTCCTTAAAAGTGAGATAGGCCCGCAATTCAGTGCCCTTGTTCCAGGAAGATACCCTGATAGAAGGAAATGTACTTGGTTTTCAGAGAACTTTTAGTATCTTCTGTGCTTTAAAGAAATTCAGCTGAGAACACTCTACTGAGATGCCAATCCCCAGTGGATGTGAGAATCAACAGCCACATTCTACCCTCAGGGACCGTGGAGGGCCACACACACTGAGTAACTACATTGGGAAGTTGAAGGAAACAAGTGTTAGTGGGGACAATAAGTGGAGGTGGGGGTGAGGGGTGGGGAATGGAGAGGGGGGAAGTGATATGACCAGGAGCCTAAGTTCTTTAATCCTGATTTGCAAGTCTCCCGTAGGATCAAAATAAAACATTCCTGTCATCTATTTAATATCTTAATCAAGAATCGCTCCCAGTTGGCAGAGATGGCAGTTGATAGTCCCGCTTAAATAGATAATGGATGGGACAGTTTTTACAGTATGCTTTGACAGCAGCAACTAACCACATATCCTTATAGGAATAAAGAAGTAGGTCAACTGATGCTTCCTCCTTTTGGTAGCTTGTCTTCCAAGTGTTCAAGGTGATGGCCAGTCAGGACTTGGTGAAGAAGAATAATATCTTGTCCTATGGAAGCTTTTTGACTTGAGTCATCTCATCAGTTCTGGAGGGTGAAAAGCACAGTATCATGAAAAAGTTTGTGCTGACTTTTCAGGGAAAGGACTTGGGAGCAGTTTTAACACAGTGTGTGGGTGCTGGTACCCTGGGTGATGTTCAAAGACATTGACATTCATGGAAGGATCCTCTTTTGTGGCTTCACTTTCTCTTTTGAAGCACACAAAGCCTGATAGAGGGAGATGAATTCTTTATTAACCTCATTTGAGCATTTATTGTATGGTAGTTATAGACCTCAGACCCAAAAAAAAGCTGTGTTGGCACTTCCAGATTCTGGTTTTCATAGTTTTATAACTCAAAAACAAATACTACAGGAAGAATTGAAACACATCATATCTCACAGGAGAAGATGGTTTTCCTTTTGAATGATCTCCTTGAAGAAAAAAAGAGAGTTGTGTTGGTCCCTAGTGTCCTCTGAGCTTTTCTAGTAATAATGACAAGGATGAGCCCTTCTCTTTCTGAAAGTTTTAGGTAGAGCATTATTTCTTGAATCCACAATAAATAACCTCAAGTTTAACTCCTTGGAGACATTATTTTTCTCTTCCAATCTGTGGCCCAGGTGAGATGAAAACCCCATGAACATTCAATGTATTGAAATAAAAACAATATGCTCTGGTTTCTCTTATCCAATCATATACCTATCCAGCTACATGATGTTGATTCAGTATCTTCGTACTCTACTAGACCTGGAGGACCCAGCATGGGTAAGGCAAACTCCTCGCCCTTACGGATAACAGATAATCACAGCACACAGTTGTTCAAAGAAGAGTAAAAGTAGTCACTGAGTGACATGGTATTATGGAGAACAGAGGCTTAGACGAGGGTGGTAAGTAGATTGGACTCAGAGAAGAACTTTTGTGGAACTGACCCCTGAGCTAAATTTTAAAGACTAGAACTTAGCCATGTAGAGTGATGTCAGGCATTCTAGGTAGAGAGAACAACTGGATCAAAGGCAAGGAGGAATTGTCAACAGGTTAGTAGTTCTGGGGAGGCAGGTGTAGGAAAGGGGTAAGGCTAAAGGTCTTGGGGGACCTTGTAAGCTAGACTAGAGGCCAGGCTACCATGGTGAAGCTATTACCTACAGTGTGATAAAATTGATAAAACTTGAGCTAGGGTAGTGTTAGACTGACAAATAAGAAAAATAATTAATTTACTATTCGGGAGATAAACCAAGTAGAATTTGGCATGCGATGAATAAATGAGAAAAATCTAGAATGCCCCCTAGATTTCCAGCCTGTCTCTCTAGCTAGATGTTGGTTTGTGTGTAGGTAGTAAGATGACAATATATGCCATTTGACGGCTGGAGTTGAGGTTGTCGTGGATGTCCAGGTCAGCACATCCCACAGAGAGCTGAATTGAGTTTGAGGCTTAGGAGAGAAGGTCTGGCTTGAAAAGAAAATATTGAACATCATCAACATCTAAGTGGTGGTTAAAACCACGAATGTAAACAGATTGGATTATGCAAGGGAGAGAGACAAGAGTGAGAACAGTGTATTGAATACAGAACCATGACAAAGACCTTCTTTTAAGGGTAAGATGGAAGAAAAAGAATGAATGAAGAAGACAGAGCAGGAAAGGTCAAAGAAGTGTTAAGAGAACAAGGTAAGCACATTGTCATGGAAGCTAAGAGCAGATTACAAATAATGAGGGAGCTACAGAGAAGTTTAAGATAAAACCTAGAACAAATCCAGAGGATTTAACCCATTTTATTATTCAAAATGTCAACATCCCCTTTTCCTGACACCAGTTTATCTTTATCAAAGATATTAATAAGACAGAAACTGTGAGAAAGAGCATGCAGATGTGTTAACTGTTGTTTTGTCTGCTTCACGCTTTGTGGCTTGCCCCAAAGACCAGGTTTCCTACAAGGCTGCAGCTGTAGCTGGTGTGTGAGCCCATGTCTTTGCACGGTTCCCCACCACACTAGTGTTTGCTATGCTCTAAGCAGGTGGTATAGCAATTCCAGGTATCCAGATGAAAATTACACCATACTTAGAGGTTCCATGTAAGTTTATTTTATGGGTTCATAAAGATTACTCACACCCAGCTCTAATGATTCGGGGTCATTGCTATTGTACACACAGTGTTACTGTAGCATGTAAGGAGATTGAATTCTACCTCAGACTATTCCATACCACTGTCATTTTTAAATAGTTAAGCTTGCTTTCTTTCTTTCTTTCTTTCTTTCTTTCTTTCTTTCTTTCCTTCCTTCTCCCTTCCCTTCCCTTCCCTTCCCTTCCCTTCCCTTCCCTTCCCTTCCCTTCCCTTCCCTTCCCTTCCCTCTGTACCCTCCTCCCCGTCCTTTCCTTCCTTCCTTCCTTCCTTCCTTCCTTCCTTCCTTCCTTCCCTCCCTCCCTCCCTCCCTCCCTCCCTCCCTCCCTCCCTCCCTCCTTCCATATGCTTCACCCCTAGCATGGAGCCCAATGTGGGGCTTGAACTCAAAGCCCTGAGATTGAGACCTGAGCTGAGATCCAGAGTTGGATGTTTAACCAACTGAACCACTCAGGTGCCCATAAGCTTGCTTTCTTCTTTTAAATTGAAGTTTTATGGGGGCGCCTGGGTGGCTCAGTTGGTTAAGCGTCTGACTTCAGCTCAGGTCATGATCTCACAGTTTGTGAGTTTGAGCCCCGTGTTGGATTCTATGCTGACAGCTCAGAGCCTGGAGCCTGCTCCGAATTCTGTGTCTCCCTTTCTCTCTGCCCCTTTCCCGCTCCCACCCTGTCTCTTGAAAATAAATAAACATTAAAAATATTTAAAAACTTAAATTGTAGTTTTATGGTTTCCTGTGACTGGTATGGTGAAGCTGTCCTAGATCTGACTCTAACAGCTTCCACCCTGCTCCTGACTTAAGGCCCCACATATGTGGTGGGCATGAAAGAGACATGGCAGAAGTATCCCTTTTAAGTGGCTATTTCCCCAGTTCAGGAATATTCTGGCTACCTTATATTTGGAATGCGAAGGCAGGGATGATCTAAAAAAAGCATGTAGTTTCCCAAGTGAGAGAAAATTTGCTCATATATGCAATGTTTGGGATATCTTCCTATATTCATTCATTTTGAGAATATACTGGCAAGACGGCTCATTTGTGTTGTCACATGCCTCTCCTGAATTGCCACTTCTTCACATTGTTTCCATGGCAGAGATTGGTAATGCATCATACATTGGTTACTGTGCTCCAGTTTAGTCTCAGAATCCTTGTCCAGACAGAACCCCTGATAGCCACTGGGAATTAATGAAAGCTCTTTGCTGGTTGTGGCCTGCTGTATCCAGTGCTGAATCAGGAACTACAGATACTACAAAAAATCAAGCACATTTATTTCCTGGGTTGTTATAATTAAGCTGAAGAAACAAAATCTTTCTGAGTAATTGAAAGGCTATATTCAACTGTGCAATCTGCAGGGGAAGGAGAACCAGAGTCACTATATTTGATTCTTTAATATTCAAGCATTGGCTAGAAAGTTGGGGTTGCAGGGCTTTTGAAACCTTGGGAGCTACCTATCAGGGATGTAGTGGCACCCACAGCACTGGCTGTCAGTATTGATCTATGAAAGAATCATGTGAATAAGTCATTTAAAATGCATATTTCCTGGGGCACCTGAGTGGCTCAGTGGGTTAGGCATCCAACTTGGGCTCAGTTTATGATCTCACGGTTCATGAGTTTGAGCTCCGCATTGGGCTATGCACTGGCAATGGGGAGCCTGCCTTAGATCCTCTGTCTCCCTCTTTCTGTCCATCCCATGTTTGTTCTCTCTATCTCTGTATCTCTCTGTCCCTCTCTCTCTCTGTCTCTATCTCTCAAAAATAAATAAGACATTAAAAAATTATTTTAAAAAGATTTAAAATGCAGATTTCTTGGGTCCTAAGCTAAGATTCCTATTCTGGAAGTATAGACTTAAGCCCAGGAATCAAGATTTTCTTAAAAATCCTATTGATTCAGATATAGATGGTCTAAGGATTCCACTTTGAAAAACACTCCATTAGTGTAGTGGTCTGCAAAGTAGGGTTCACACAGTCCTTTATGGTATGAGAATACAATTTTAGAACTTTTACTTGTGTTTATTAAAAAAAAATGTTCTTAAACTTTTCTGCTGATTGGCACTGGTGCTCTCGTTGAAACTGTCCAACAATTAGCTGGTCATATCCTGGGTAAAATTTGCAGAATGAGCTGAGTGGGAGTAAAGTTGAGTTTTGCTTATTGTGATATAGTTAAGATTTATATTGCCTTGCTAAGTGGATTTAAGGGTCAGTGATCTTGTTTAATTAACCTACCCCTCCCAATATGGGTGAGTGCCTTAAAACAGATTTCTACGAAGAACCTGTGAATTGATGATAATGCTAAAGGAACATCCACAAGGGAGCAAAAGCAAATGGCCATGCTGGCAATTGTCTTGCTCTTTCACAGCTCCTGGTCAGCTACATAAAAGGGCGAAAAACAGTGACGATCTAATCAGATATGACTACCAAGAAGACTATTTGAAAGATGGATTTTGAGCCGCTCTCATTAATGATAAGCCTCTCTCAAAGTGCCCATCACATCTTGAGAGATTAACTTATGCCATCCTGATCAGCAAGGCAGAATCACAATTAGAGAAGCATCAGAAGAATTAGGAGAGTATGGTGCAAAGGGTAGGAGTCAGACTACTGGTTTGAATTCACATTCTGGTGCTTACCATCTGTGTGACCATTAGTGACTCAGTTTCCCCATTTGTAAAATGGGGGTTAATAATACCTACCTTGGAGAGCTATTAGGAGGATTGAATGAGTTAGTACATGTAACGTGCTTAGGCGAATGTCTGGCATAGGGTGCAAGCAATATAAATATTAGTTTAAACATATAGTTTATCCCATTTTATGTCCTCATTTATAGATTTCTTTTTTTATATTCTATATGTGTATGTTTTATTAAAATTTGTAAATAAGTACACTGACATTGGTGCTACATGCTCAAACACTGTGGCCAGTAAGGGTGAATGAGTAAAAGATATATAGTTCACTTTCCAGCAGATATTGGCTCTCCTAAAAGTTTCCCAGGCCTCTGAGTATAAACAGTAATTTATATCACCCTTAACTGGGCCTGGGGGCAAGGTCTACACTGTTGGCTGGGGAGGCCTAGGAAGAAAAGCAAAAACATATCACTTTTTGACAATCTTCTCCCTGCATCTCTTCTGTACATTAAACATTCTGACCTAATTGTCACTTTATGCTGCTTTCTTTCATATCTTGTTTTGCTGGTCCTCATGTCCATCACACCAAGATATTACCTGAGAGAGTATTTGGAAATGTGCTAGTTCGGAACTTCTGAGGAGTATTCCTGCTTCCCTGCTCCCTATGTTCTCTCCCTGGTGGCACCCGACCATCCGCTCCAGGGCCTCTGTTCATGGGCATCAGTGCTGCCCTGAGCCAGACATATCCAGGCCACATGGACAAATGTGTGTACAAATACAGTTCTTCCCTTTTCCACTCAGTACAGCTAAATGAGACTGAATTTTTTTTTTCAAAAACAGTATTACTGAGAAGAACATGGAAGGGAATAAACAAAGAAAATGCTAAATGATTGAAATAAAAGAGAAAGTCCAATATTTCATCATTTACTGAACATTCCTCCATATCTTTTCTCAGTGTGTGTTAGCAAACCCCTACCCAGGCTGGCTTCAGGTTGGATCCTCTGTGCCTCTCCAGGGTCTATTTTCTAGTTGTCATTGCCTACAGGTCAGAGTCCATATTGTGTAAACTTTCACTTAGTTTCTTCCATATTCTGACTCAACACCTTGAGTGTTCATGCACAGGATTGCACCGGAAGACCTTGAATGTCTCCCCCAACTTTTCTCTCCCTATCTCTCCCAGTAGACTCTTGTCTAAGACTGTTTAGTATTTTCTGAACACACCCAGCTCATTTGCTCATGGCCTCTTCCTAGAGTCTTCTCCCAGTGCTCTCAGCTGGGATGAGTCCTGTCTGGCTTCCTTGGACCCCTCAACTTTTTCCTTACTTGAAGACCCTTATAGACCAGAGAAAAGGGTACCCTTTGGTGCATCTCAAATCATGCTCCAGAACTGGCTGTCCACCTTGTCTGTTGACTTTCATCAGAGGTCTTTATGAAGGGCTACTTGATTTGCTGCAGAGTTTTCAGGGGATATTTTAAAGGAGTCTTTCTTTCTGGCTCAGGTCCTCAAAATCTAGATCCATTCTAAATATAATCATGTCTCATACCTCATAGAACCATTGCATCTCAGGTTTGAAAAGGTCTACCTCCTACTTCCACCAAATGTGTGAGTCCCCTTTGAGCATCCCAGTGCATACATCCTTGTTAGAACACCTCACGTGGTAGTGACCTCATAGCCTCTCTAGCCATCTCATTCCCCAAAGCAGAATATCTTTCATTGATTTTAGAATTGATGTCATAGAACACAGTGTGAATTTCAAGACAACACAGCAAAGAGTAAAAAAAATAAATAAATAAATAATGAGCTAGTGATGAATTTAGAATGTGATCAGACTGTTTGGGTGCTCCGGAAACATACATTGAATAGAGCCAGATTACAGAGGTTTAACATTTGTTTAATATGTGTTTTTGGCTAATTTTTCTGTCCTTTGAAACAGATGGGCTTGTCTTAGAAAATGTTAGCATTCTACAGTGGTTAAAGGCCAGAGGGCAGAGAACTCTGGTCCTTTGAAATGTAGCCTTCTTTTCTAGGCACTGGAAGACTTAATAAGACTAAGCTATTATAATTTATTGGTGCAGTATTGACAATAGGCTTGTTGCTGTGTAAAACACAAACATACATTAGCTTTGCCTCTGGGACATACACGGTAGATGGAGAATGCCTGTTGACAAAGTTGATTAGATTATTTTAAGCACGTGGATATTCCTGCTTTACTGTTTTCATTGTTTTGATATTGTTTTCATCTTTATAGCTTGTCTCAGTCTCAAGGGAATCCTATTACTCAGATGGTGCTTCAAAGGCCTGTGTCAGCCACGCTCTCCAGCTTCCACTTGCACCAGATCCTGATGTTAAGTTCCTATGTTGGCCTGATCTATCAGCACTGATTCCTTTATTGATTTCTTTTTCTGTGCAGTGGTTGATGGTACTGAGAACACAGTCAAGCCCTTAACACACCCTTAGACATAAATATGCATCTTATTAAATGCTTTAAGTGAGCTAAAAATGAAAGAAAAACCACATATTTTGTTGTTGTCTTTCATGGGTCAAGCAGTAACAGCTGAAGGCAGGAGGCATTGCCAGGTCCCTTTGTGGGAGGTAGAACAATGCTCTCCTCCCCCCAGAATGCCCATGTCCTAACCCTCTAAACCTTTGACTCTGTTAATTTACATTAAGGATGCAATTAAAAGTGTAGACCTTTAGATGGGGAGATTATCTCAGATTATCTAGATGGGTTCAACCTAATCACACAAGTGTTTATTGGAGGACCTCTCCCAGCTGTGGTCAGAAGGCAGTATTCCTGTGCAATGAAGGTAAGATTCAGCGTGCTGGCTTTGAATCTGGAGAAAGGGGACCACAGGTCAAGGAATTTAGATGGCCTCTAGAAGTTAGAAAAGGCAAGGAAACAAATTTTCCCTTAGAACTTCCAGGAAGGAATGCAGCCTTGCAGACACCTTGGCTATAGTCCAGTGAGACCCATGTTGTACTTCTGACATACTGTAAGCCACTAGCTGTGCAGTAATTTGTTACAGCAACAACAGAAAATGAAAACACTGTATTTTGTAGAATACAGTGAAGGCAAATATATTTATGAAAATATATTTTTCATATTTACTGGGAATACAGTCATTAAATTCTGTATCTGGAAAGACTTGCAGCAAAGTCAAATATAGCCTATCCATATAAAGCTGAGGAACTGGGCTGGGTGTGTGTGTGTGTGTGTGTCTGAGTGAATGTCTAAATGCCCTGATTGCTATTTGTTTTGGAATCATCAGAGTGGGAGTGACTGACACTTCCTGGAACTCTTCGGCAATCCAGCCAATAATATTTTTTGCATGTACAAGTGACCTTTCTAAAATGTTAACATTCCCCATCTTAAATCCTTTTGTTGTTCTTCTTTTCCTTCAATAAAATCCAAGCTTTTTATCATGCTTTACAAGGCTCTTTAAAAAATAGCCCCTGTCTATTCCTACAGCCGTTCCTTTTACCACTTCTGTTCCAGCCATACCACTGCTTGCACTTCATGCTTTCTTACCTCCATGCTTTGCACATGCTCTCCATGGCTCGCTCCTATTCATTCGTGACAGCACAGACATTATCCTCTCCAAGAAGACTTCCTGCTGGTCTCCAGACATTCCCAACACCCCCTCCACTCACCTTCATAACCACATAGAAGCATCTGTCATACTGTATTAGGATGTATTACTTCTCTATTTTTTTATGAGCTCCTTGTAGACCAACAGAACACCTTTCATCTTTAACCTTAATGACTACTGCACTCTCCTGGCTTCTAGGATGCACTCAGTAAGCACTTGTTAAATGAAAGGATTTGCCATACTCTTACGGTCTGTGAAAACCCTGCAGCATAGATTAGGAATCAAGAATTTGGCTCAGGTATTTGGCAAATACAGTGATTCCTTTTTAACACTTTAGAGGTGGCCAGAGATTCCTGATTCTTCTTATTTCCCCACAGTGTATCTCCCCTAGTTTGAACAATGCAAGGAAGTATAGGAAAAAAACCACAAAGTCTGGAGTAAGAATGTCTTTTTGGGGGGCACTTGGGTGGCTCAGTTGGTTAAGCATCCGATTTCAACTCAGGTCATGATTTCGTGGTTCATGGGTTCGAGCCCCAAATTGAGCTCTGTGTTGACAGCTCAGAGCCTGGAGCCTGCTTTGGATTCTGTGTTTCCTTCTCTCTCTAACCCTCCCTCACTTGTGCCCTGCCTCTCTCTCTCAAAAATAAATAACAAAAAATAAAAAAAGGGATTTCTTTTAAAAAAGCATGTTTTTTAAAAGTTTCTTTTCTTATTAATCATATTTTGAGAGAGACAGAAACAGCATGAGTGTGGGAGAGGCAGAGAGAGAGGGAGAGAGAGAATCCCAAGGAGGCTCTGTGCTGACAGTGCAGATCCCGATGTGAGGCTTGAACCCATGAAACTATGATATCATGACCTGAGCTGAAACCAAGAGTTGGTTTCTAGGCACCCCTGGAGTAAGAATTTTTAACCTGGAGCACAAGGACCCCCTAAAATTCCATGAATGGGCTTCATGTGGCCTTGGGGACCACCTGAAATGTGTGTGTGTGTGTGTGTGTGTGTGCGTGTGTGTGTGTGTATGTGTGTGTGTGTGTTTGTGTGCGCGCGTGCATGTGTGTTATGTAACTTGTTTATTTGTATCTGGGGGAAAATCAGAGATTTGTTCATAATCTCAAACCAAAGTGGTCCAGGGATTCTGTAATAATAATGGACAGTGCAGCTGTGGAGAAACATATTCAAACCTTCCTCTGACTTGAGGCTACTCGCATTGAGTTTCAAGCTTCATTGTTTTGGAAACTTTTGTCACCGCATTTGCACCTAATGGAAGAAATTTTTTCTGTTCTTGCTTTATAGGCAGTTTGAAGAGGAAGCCTCCCTGGCATGGTGGTCCAGGCTGATATTTCTTCCATATGGACAGTGGAGGGTATGATTCTGATACTCTTCTAGTAAACAAGTGGGATATCAGGATCAGGGTGGCTTGAACAAGTCATTTACATGGTGGTATTTCACATTCTTTTGAGACTGATAGGGGACTTCAAAGTGTCACTTAGCTTCACCACCTGCCTTGAAGAAAACTTTCCAATCAACTATATCAATTGGATTAAGTTTTATCCCACTTTTTAAGTATGCTTCCCCTGCCCCTGAGAAGCTGGTTGCCTAATCCTACCCAATACACTCCATGGTTAAAGGGCCACTTGGAAGAAACCAGAGATGAGTTGCTTGGGAAATTTTCTGTATTTTGCCTTTTCCGTCAAGAGTGAAGAAGTGGAGAGAGAAAAAATGTTACCATGGGTTTAGATCCTTTGGCTAAACGGTGTGCAGTCTTCCAGAGCTGGGCACCTGATGTGTTCTCTAAACAGGCAGCATGCCTGCACAGGGAAGCCTTTCTGCAAATAAACCACTAAGTCACAGACTCGGGCATAGCATTTGAATAAGAACAAGAAGAGAACCAATATCCTTTCCTCAAGGTCACCATCTATGTCTCTGTGAACTCATCTGGGGGTCCTGAAGAAACTATGTTGATAATTGGGGAATTTTTCCTTGGAGAAGGATGAGTTTCTGACTGTTGTATCCAAAATTTATCTAACATCGTCAAAACTATGAGACCAAGCAGGGAGAAGCTGGCTGTCCTGCCATTGTGCCTCAGTTAGTGGTCTGTCTGCATTGAAGGCTGCAGTAGTGATTTGGGGGCATATATGAATCAGCATGAAAGGCTCAATATAGTGATTGGAATCTGTAGCATTCATTCATTTATTAAAACATCAGTTGTTTAGAGTACCTATTGTGAGGCAAACGTTATGTGAGGCCCTGAGATTCTCTTAGGTATATTTGGCTACAAGGAGCTCAGTTATTTTAATAGAAGAAGTCAAAGATAGACTCTTAGCTTTGTCTATTTTGCTGCAAATTTATCCATCCACATTTATTAGATTCATATTACTCCTCTTCTACCACGTGCAGAGCTTTGAGAGACGTGTTGGCAGAGATACACAGATGGAGATGAGGGGGTGCCCATCCTTAAGTTTACTGTCTGCTGTTTGGTCTACTTTAAGCCCTCTTTTAGAAAGAGCAAGTTATACACTCTAAATTAAAGCGTTTTCATCTCCCCTCCTTCCTCCTTCCTTCTGAAGGAACAGCTTTAGTGTGAGAGTTTTGTTCTCTATAGAGTTTAGATGAGTCTAAAGGGTTGGTGCTCTCTTGCAGCAACTCAGGCTAACTTTGCTTACATTCAGTCTCATCAAAAGTCTTCAGGCCTCATAAAATCATGCAGTTAGCAAACAGAAAATAATCTTTGAAGGTTATTTTCCCTCTTTTCTCTACATAGAAGATTATCTCAATTAGTTCATAAAATAGAATTTATTTAATCATTTCATGTATTTATAAAGCCCATTTTTCTTCTACCTCCCAGCAGCTTTTGCCTTTTAATGTATGGATTAACACTCACTTTCTTGTATTTTCTTGGAGGTAGGACTTTTCCCTTCCCTTGAATTACAATGAGGCCTACTAAATCTGGGCACTCCTTCCCTGTGACAATCCTATGCAAAATTTGCTTTCTTTCCCCCTGCCATTGATGAATACTGGCTCTAACTTGATGTCAAGTTAACTTTAACGAAACAAAACATAGTCGGTGACTACCTTTTATCACTGTGGTTAACAAAACATATACATGATTAACTATACATGTAGAGTTCTCTGCTTTCAGGTATTTTCCCTTTCCTAATTTTGTGTTACCTCTGTCCTTAAGTATACTCCCTTGAGGCTAAAAACAAATCAGAGCAATTCTCAGTAGCTATTTATCTGACTCCAGAGGGTCCCTGGACCTGATGATCATCTTTGAACTGGATATTTGCTACTGAACTAGAAAATAACGGAATTTAAGAGTATGTAAATAATGTTGTTTGATGTCGAATTTGAAGCAGTTTCCCTAGTTAAGGAAGGTCTTATTTAAATTTTTTTGTAGGGGTGCCTGGGTGGCTCAGTCGGTTGGACATCTGGCTCTTGATTTCAGCTCAGGTCGTGATCTCACAGTTCATGGGTTTGAGCCCTGTGTCAGGTTCTGCACTGACAGTGCAAAGCCTTTTTGGAATGTGCTCTCTTTCTCTCTCTCTCTCTCTCTCTCTCTCTGCCTTTCTCCCTCTCATGCTCTGTCTCTCAAAATAAATAAACTTTAAAATAAAATAAAATAAAATCCTTTGTAAACTGTAATTTTACTAATAAGCCCAGAAAATATGTGCAGTTCTTTTCAGTGACTTCTGTGTCATTTTTAAATATTTATATACTATGTATGTAGAAGGAAGTGTCCACTGATTGGTTTGAATGGTCATTTCTGTATATAATAGAGGAAAAAGATTAGAGAGGATAATGCTAATAAATCCCTGCTGATACCTCTCAGTGGCAGAAGTTTGATGCTTCTAACTCTAGATAAGGAATAAGGTGGCCCTTTTCTGTGCTAGCTAAGCATCTACTGCTTGTATTTATTTTAACATTTTATCACACTGCATTATAATTATTAGTATTCTTGTTTGCGTAGCTCTAAGCTTCTTGATGACAGTGAATATTTTTTTACTTTGTATCATTGCTTTATTTTTTGAAATATCTTTCAGCTGCAAAAGAGAGGAACACAACACAGACCAGTTTAAGCATAAAAGGAAATTTATTGGCTCAACTATCAAAAAGGTCCAGGCTCCAGTCAAGCCTGGATCCAGGGAACCAAATGATTTTTATCAGCAATCTCTCTTTACCTCTTGTGCAGATTGCATATTAGCTGCATTTTCTCTCCTAGAAGGCTCTGCCATATAGCCAGAGAAGATGGTCTCATGTAGCTGTTGCATATTTGGAACATGTAGCTTATGATGGGAAAGTTAGTATTTTTAAATTTTTCCAACACAATACTTCCAGAGAGAGCTCTGATCAGTTCATCTTGGGTCCCAAGCTTATTCCTCTGTGGCAGAGATAATGTTGGACATCACTGTCCATAGTTGAGCCATGTGTGTACTCCTGAGGCAGGTGGATGTGGTCAGCCCCACTCACACCGCAGGAAATGGGAAATAGAGGATTCCCCAAAGGATTGAATATTGGGAAAATTGTAACCCTGTTAGTTAACATAATTTTTGCATCTAAAAGGTAACCCAGTAAATGTTGAATAAAGTGATGAAAAGAACACCTGTTCATCCATTTGACTATTAAATCTTGTCTCCCTTCAGAGTCCAGTATGAATCCCTTTTCCCAGATACCCTAACAGTTCATTGCAACCATGATGGGCTTTTACACCATAAGATTCATAGCTGATGTTGGGAAGGCATTAATTTCAAAATGGGGCATTGTTGTGAAGCTTTTCTATGTTGTCTTGCCTTGATATCTGAACTCCAGTATTACAATTTAACTTTTGATGTGCCTATGAAACTATCACTAAATGCTTGCAGATTTTATTTAATTTTGTAGAAATAAATTATATGACCTGATAACTTTGCATACTTTCCTCCTTTAATCTCAACATTTAAGATTTGGGAGTGAATATACTCTTTATGTGTAGGCATAAACATGGTGTTAGGAGCATGGAGGGCTCGGGATATGAATTAATTAATGGAGCTCCTTCTTACTGGGTAGTAAGGAAATAATTCATCTTCTTTACTTTCTATTTTTCTATATATAAAATATGGACAACAGAACCTTCTATTCCAGGCTTTTATGATATTAAATGAAATTACATTTTATTTAATTGCCATCATTATTTTGACTATGTTTTGTCAATAATGAAAGGTGACTGGTATTCAAAGTACTGAATAATGCTCTATTGTTATAGGAGTAGGGAGTGTAGGTCTAGAATGGGGCTAGAGAATCTTAATTTCTAACAGGCACTCGGGCAGGTGTAATACAAAACTAAATGGGTCATAAAATATAAGACTTACATATACATGTATGTAAAGTATAATATACATGTAATATATACGTAAAGTAAAATATAACATTTACATATACATAGTAGATACTATATATATGTATATATGTAAATATATATACACATATTTACATATACATGGTAGATATATCTATCGATACTACATATATATAGTAGAAATAAATGTATATGCAGTAGAAAAGTGTTCTTTCATACTTACTTGCCTCATACTTCAAATAACTTCTATTATTTAATAATGCATTCACTCATTTATTCAATTCATATTTATTTGTTGCTGTGGACAGCAAGTAAGACCAGATTCCTGGCTTCCAGCTCTCCAAGAGTGGCTTGACGATTGCAGGCAGTGGTTTTGAAACATTTGTATGTGTAAGATTCACATGGTGAGCTTGTTAAAATGCAAATTATAGGATCTCAATCCCAGAGAGTCTGACTCAGTAGGTCTGGTGTGAGATCCCCTAAACCTCCATTTACTCATACCACAGGTGGCCTTTGGAACACACTTTCAAAGCCAATACCCTAATACATGTGAAAATTCTCTGAAGTATAATCATTATTCTGAGAAGGTGATGAGGATATTCTGTTTGACTTCACTACAGTAATGGATTAGCAGACTTAGAGGAGAAACTTGCCACCCAGCAGTACCTAAGCCACTCCATGATGGGTTAGAAAAATGCCCAAATATGTCACGGAGGAACCTAATGCCCTTGAAAACAGGTTCACAGACCAAAGTTATAAGACTGGGCTGATATTAGCAGTTTTATTGCCAAGTTGAAGTAATAGTGAGGGAATTCCTGAATCATTTCTATTGAGTTTCCTAACATAGAATTCAGCCTTGTAAAACTTGCAGGTGAGTCAGACCTTTATCCCTCCAGCTGCTGGGGAGATCAAAGGTCTAAGAGGAGATTTTTCTGGCTCTAGATATCAATTCTACCAAAACCCTTATTGGTCATCAGCTGCAGTTTGAGGGGCCATTAACAAATGTGTTCCTCTCCAGTTTTCTTACAGATTATCCCCAACAAATGGCAGTCTTACAAGCTATATTTTTGAAAGGAATGGCTTACAATTTACCCTGGATTTTAAATAGTCACTTCAGATGCACATGGCATCACTTAAATGCAAATCACATCAACTATTTTCTCAAGTCAGCAGGCCTTTCTCTGCATTGTCTGTGTTGGGAGTGTTTCTGTTGATGGCTGCTTGGCCCCTGAGCCCAGAAAGACTGCAGAATACCCTTCCTTCTTTCCATCTGGAGATGGACCAAGTGCTAGGAATTGTTCCAGAGTTTCTTTCATTCTAGATACACTTGCCTAAAACAAAACAAAAAATTAAAATTAGGGATTACGTTTTTCATTTTGTAGGGCAAGAGCATCAGGTTGTATTTCAGGTGTAGACATAATTAAATAATGGATATTTTTGAAAAAAAATTCAAAGCACAATAGAAGCACACCTCCCCCAGACAGCACTTTCTCTTAAAGAACCTGCATATCTATTGCTTATATCCACCAAACTCAAGAGTTAGTGGATCCTGCTGAGAAATATTTTAAATTTTAACAATTTGTATGGTTTATTTAGCTGTCTTTATCATTCTCTTTTAACATGCCAACAGGTAATATAAAAGCACATGAGCTGTAAATTAGACTACATTCCCAAATGAAATATGATTTATCACCTTCATAGACAGAAATAACACAATTTTCGAGTAATCCCAGGCTCCAGTGTCATAATAGCCACCAATTAAACAAAGCAACATTTTCACTGGGATGTTGCCTATAGAGGTACTATTTAATAACTTATAGATTGTTGAAGACAACTGGATAATGGACATTGTTTTTTATTTTTTAAGTAAAAGACATAATATTATGGAATAGGTTTTCTTTTTAAAGAACTTGAACACAGGCACTTTGGAATGCATGAATTTGTTTTGAGGGATCTGAGATTCAGGGACAAACCTTGATTTCTGGTTTTTTTTTTTTTAATTTTTTTAATGTTTATTTTTAGAGAGAGACAGAGCAGGAGCTGGGAGGGGCAGAGAGAGCGGGAGACACAGGATCCAAAGCAGGCTCCAGGCTCTCAGCTGTCAGCACAGAGCCCAACGCAGGGCTCGAACTCATAGACCGCGAGATCATGACCTGAGCCAAAGTTGGACGCTCAACTGACTAAGCCACCCAGCCACCCCTCTAATAATAACCCTTTAAATCAGATCATGGCTTCTTCTGTCAAGGATCAGCCAGGGTCTGTCCCTCTTCTCTTTCCTGTGTGTAAATGAACAATGACCCAAATAAGGATAGAGACTATTCGGAACTTGCTATAGCAAGAAGTTAACCACCATTACTTTGTGTCTGGCAGAGACTCAAAGGCTGGAAGAATGGTGAGAAGACTTTATGATGCAAAAAGGAGATAGTTTTGGTTATGCTGTGAGTGGAAGTTGTTCAGGAAGCCTGAGTTGGGCTAACTAGAGGGTGGATGCATCTTAGCTGATTGGTTTGAGGAGTATATTTGGTTTTCTCTGGTTGGTCTTATGTCAGAAGAGGGGATAAAACAATAGGGAAGCTGGCAGTCAGTGACCAACTCCTGGCCATTATTGGCTAATTGCTGTAGAGCCTGCGATTTGTCTTTCTGGGCTGGTTGCTGCAAAGTTGTGGGCCAGAGTTCTATTGTCATCTTTGGTCTGGCCATTGTCCTTTTATATATTCATCTTTTCATCCACCCTTTTGATCATTGTCTTGATTATGGGGTTGAGTATTTCACCAAACTCTAGAAATTCAGATCTTCCCCTTTGAGCATTGTCCAGTTATCTCCATAATCAACAGTGTCATGATATTTTCTTGACTCTATCTGCTATTTCTTGTCCCCTAGTTTTTGCTATTATATCATCATGCAGATCATGTGTGGAGAGAGCAACTATGAAGAAGTATTTAAGGCTATGGATAGAATATGGTGGTCCAGCATCATGATCACTATGATAAAAACAATAACAATCCCTATAAGATGCTTTGGAACTGGGAACCCCAACTGCTCAACCCAGGCCAAGAGATCAAGTCCCATAGGCTGTTGTCTGTTTTATTGATCCAAATACAGGTGAAAGTATTACCAATGGCACAGACACTGCCATAGCTAGACAACAAGAATCTAGAGCAGTGCAATTGCCTGTCAATACCTGTGACATTGAGTTTAGACTGTTCTCTATTCCAGGGAGGGCAGAGATGGTATTGTCAATAATTTCTTCCAGAGCCACTGATAAGTTTGTTACAGTCCTTTCTATTTGTATATTTCCCACCAATGAGAATTCCACTTTGATATTTAACATAATGAATGAGTTATGTGAACACCCAGGTAGAAAGCCTGAATGATCGAGGATGGGCTTCACTTTGGAGCTCTTATCTGAGTTGAAATTTTGAGCCTTGGCGATTTATAGAATTAGGATCTCTATGTATAGAATGTGTCAGAATACTATTCCTAAAATACATGAGGTTTTAGTGTGAGGCAAACAAGGTCAGGTATCCTGGCCACAGAAGAAGTAGTATCCTCTATTACTGGAATAGTAATCTTGGCATCAGGAATGAAGTGGTTGTTCATGAGATAAGGTCATAACCAAGACCTCACCTCAGCTGGGTTACATATTTGGATCTCTATCAGTTTCTTATAGGTGGCAATTTTTTGGCCCATCAATACAAAGGTTGCTGAATTCAATTTTAGAATTACCTAGAATCTGACCAATAGATTAGAATAATTGTTTATTTTTTTTCTGGGAGATAGAGACACTAACAAAATCACAGGTTGATTTGTTTAGGTTATTTGTCCATGTAGGTGAAGTGTAAATACCATCAGATTTAATTCCCAGTGGTCTCATTTGATGAGGTTTTTACCACTGGGGCTCTGACAATTGATGACATGAAGTAGTCAATAAGAATGAAGGCAGAGGCTACTATTTGGGATAATGTAAGAATGGCTCTAAAATGAGTGAACTCTAGTCTAATGCTTGTAATAACGTAGGAAGAAAAGAGAAAAATGTCATTGTAGGAATAACAACTAGATGTTTATAGAAAATGAGAAGAAAAATTATTATAAGCAAGCAAACACCAAAACAGGAATTAGACAGGGATCTTAGTCTATGTCCTGGGTGAAAGGTCTACTATTTGAGATTATTAGCTTGTTTTGAAGGTCTTAGGCCAGCTCCATACTGCTAAAGACTGGCTGCTTCTAGTGGATCTCTGAGAATCCTCAATTTGGAAGGCTGTATTGGAGTAGCGTTCTAATTGGGTCAAATTTGGAATTGCTTCCTTAGCTATGAAATATGGACCCGATGTTGTATTAATGGAGTTTCACTGCTGCATTTATTATTAAAAGAACTTCATAAAGCCCTTCTCAATGAGATTAATGAGCAGTTTTTCTCTGATGTATCTTCCAATAGACAAAAAAACTTCTGGCCCAAGATCATGAAGATGAGTCTAAGAAGATGTAGAAAGTCAGCCTTAAACTGTTGGTAATAAGACTGGGTATAATATATGAGTCCTTTACAGTATTTTGCCATAATTTCACACAGCAGGGCAAGCTTACTTACTATCAGAGGTAAAATCCTAAAATTCCTGGACCTTCCAGTTACCACTTTCTAGGATGATAACTGATGTGTTCTCAAGGCAATGGACTGTTTGGCCATAAGGGCTTGTAAAGTCCTTTTGGCCAGAGGAATTTAAGGGTTTCTGAAAGTTCTCATAATTTTAACTTAAATGTTACATTGATTCTTTCAACTTTTTCAGAAGATTGTAGTGGTAAGCGCAGTGTAGTTTTTGAATAAGAGGTAATGTGTTACAATTTTGTTGATAATTGTTCACATAAAATATGTTCGTTAGTCACTTGGCGTAAAAGTTGGTCTGCTCTGGGTTGGAAACATAAAATCAAACAGCTTTTTAGCAACTGTAAGGGCTGTAGCCTTTGGCAAGGAAGTGCTTCAGCCCAGCCTGAAAGTAGATACACAATAATTAAAATATATTCAAATCTCATGGAGAGTATAAGCTGAGTAGAAACCACCTGAAGATATTAAAAAGACTCCTAGACCCCTTAGTTTCTGTTTATGTCCCACCTTTATAGTTTTTCCAGTATTATGTTGCTGATAGTTCACACATGACCTGAAAATAACTTAAACTCTCTTTTTAAAACTTCTCACCAATACTGATTTAAGATAGTAACCTATTTGTCTACACCAGGATGAGTAGTTTCATGGAGAAATTTAGCAAATATCCATCCATTTGAAATCATCTGATGCCATCAAGTGGTTTTCTTCAGAGCACCGGATTGAATGAAGATTAACCCAGATTTTTCCAGTCTTTATTTTTGAAGTTAGGGACTAAATATTAATATTTTGTGATTTCTTTGAACAATTTCAGAGATTTATCCTTTGAGGATTTGCATAGACTCTCACAACTTTGGTTAAGTTTGGCTTACTGATTTTGAGAGCATTTTATTTAGCCTGTATGTCATCTCTTTTTGCGTGCTCTAGAACCATTGTGATAGCCACTTCTGTAATAGTAGAGTGTATCTATAAGTTGTTTGATTTGTCCATTTTTGATGGAGGTGCTAGCAGAAGAAATAACTCTGTTTCCAAAGTGTCCCAAAGTGATGTATTACTCTGAGAACATACCTGCTATTGTTTGTTTCCTCTCGAGTCTTTGGCCATCTGGGGTAATTTTATCTCAGGTAGAGGTAGTATATTCTAAAGTAGAGCTTAAATTAGTGATGTCATATCCTGATTCATAACCTCTGGTTTCAGGTTTCCATCAATAATATTAGGTCAGGGGCGCCTGGGTGGCTTAGTCGGTTGAATGACCGACTTCGCCTCAGGTCATGATCTCATGGTTTGGGGTTCGAGCCCCGCATCGGGCTCTGTGCTGACAGCTCAGAGCCTGGAGCCTGCTTCAGATTCTGTGTCTCCCTCTCTTTCTGCCCCTCCCCCATTCATGATCTGTCTCTCTCTGTCTCAGAAATAAATAGACATTAAAAATTTTTTTTAAAAAAGAATAGTATTAAAAAATAATATTAGGTCAGAATTCTCAATGAGAGTCTGTAACTGATCTGAGTGTGGTACAGAAAAGTTCTCTAACTGAGGTAAGGCATTAATGAGGTTCCCCTTCTGGTGGGGGCAAGTGAGTGGCAGAATTCAGGGTGTGGCTACAGTGAATCGTAATATGAAGGAGAGAATAACAGTGTCATAAGAGATTAATTGGTTGGCTGAAAAGTGTTGTGTGTTTTCTCACAGTAGTAATGTCTGTGCTGTATGAGGCACCATGAGGTTCTATTGCCCTAAGACAGGGTGATAAGCCTTTGCAACGGGATCAAGGATGAGGATATGGCATTTGGTGGTTTTTTTATGGTTCCAATGGAGATGGAGTTGAATTAAAAGTCCAAGGGCTTATCTAGATCACTTGTGCACAAATAGAAGGATCTTTTGTAGCTAAGGATGTCTAGGGAAGGAAGCTGTGGAAGAACCTTCCCCAAGTTATAGAAGGCCTGTTCATGTTTGGGCTTCCAGAAGAGAAGATCTCTTACTCAGGACATGGTCAATTCATATGGAAGTGTCACAATCTCAGAAAAACTCAGCCCTGATTATCTGCAATATCTTGTTAAACCTAGAAATGCCCAAAGTTGTCATTTTGTAGAGTATCTAGGATAAGTTAAGATACTTTTAAATACATCATGGGAAAATGTTTTTCCATCCTGGGGTAGATCATGCCCTAAATAATGGACTGTATTTTGATAACAATTTTATGTCCCTTTCTTGCTAAAGCTGTGAACAAGAAAACAGAATCCTCTTTACAGGATTCCTTGTTTACTGAACAAGCGTTAACAAAGGTCATCTACATATTGTATTAGACTGAATCACAAAGGAGTTTTAGATTATTTAAGTCTGATTGAGGAACTGGGAGATAGGAGAAGACTTCAGCGAATCCCTGAACATGCCTGTGCAGATATATTGTTGTCCTCCCCAGGTGAAGGCAAACAGATAGTGACTTTCCTGGTCTAGAAGCATACTGAACAACACAGAGATCTCTACAGTGAAGCCATTGACTCTTCTTGTTAAATTGCAGGGGTGATATCAGAGGGAAGAAGGGATATTTTTTCAGGTAAGAGCTCAAGGGTTATAGTTAAGTCATTGGATACAGAGAAATCTGTGGGTTATTTGAAATACCTAACACCTGTATTATATGATTATTCCAAAGAAGAAGCTGAGAAAAGGTGGCAGAGTTTCATATATAAATAGTAACCTTCATATGTAACAGGAATTGATGAAATTGTCCATCCACATTTATAATTAATTTACCTTCAGTGTTTAAAGATGAGGCAAGATACTGGACACCTTTTTCCTTCCTTGGAGCATGCTCATGGATGTGAATGTCTGGTTTTAATTTTCATCTTGGTTTCTATTTTATAAGATTGGGCAGTCTTTTTTCCAGAGTCCCTTCTGTTTACAGTCTCTGCAAGTATCCTTGTCAATAAGTGATCAGTTGGGAAGGCGGTCATCTAGCTGGCTGGTCTGCAGGGCCACAAACTTATTTTGGGTCTTTTCTGGTTTTTGTTCTTAAGTTCTTTCAAAACGTCGTGTCAGGAAAAGGGACTGTTTCCCATTCTAATTTCTGCTCTTTAATTAGGTCTCTAACATCAGGTTAAACTCCAATGACAAAATGAAATAAAAAGAGCTGTTGTTACCTCAAAACCTACTTTAGTTCCTGAATGTTGTTTGATGGTATTTTCTGGTATATCTTGAAAATATCCTATTTCCCATCTTTTATCTGTTTATGTGATTGAATTATGGTCCAATCAAATTTTATTGGAAAGGTTTCAGTGTGATTTTTAGGAAACGTTGACTTACATTCATTCTGACCTTTTTTTGTTTTGTTATGTTTTTATCCTTAGACTTACGGAAAGAGAGATCCTGTAGGTCCCTTTATAAGTAAGTTCAATAAACTTTTGCCATTCAAGACAGCCTCTGAGCTTCTGTTCAATATGTGTACAATTTAATATAGATTAGGTAACTTTGGGCCCCCTACACCTCCCAAAAGTCTAACTTCTTTTACAAATAGTTTCTGGACTTCTCTGAGTGTAGAAAAATCTGAATTTTAACTCTTAATTCAGCTTAGGGACAAAGTTTAAGTTCTATAGTTGCCCACATCCCTACCTCATAGGAAGATGGATCTTCAGAGGCAACCAGTATTTTGGAGTCTTCAGAGAATCATTGGGAAAAAGTAGGGAGTCTGGACAAGTAGAAGGAGAGAGGAGTGGACAGAGGTGTGGGAGAGAAAATAGAGGGCAAGGGGGAAGCCAGAGAAATGGATGTAGGGAGACAACTGGAAGACAGGAGGGAGAGGGATTACTAGGAAATGAATCTAGTTTGTTGCTGCTTAAATTTGTCAAATTGCTCATTAGCTTAGCCAAAGAATCTTTTAGTGAAGCAACTTTTGATCAGAATTCATTTGGAGGCCTCTGCAGTCAAAAAATCTGCCAATTGAGACTCAGTAATATTCTCTTTCTTTCCTCAGTTGCCTCTCAAATGAACAGTTTTTTCCCCTCTCAGGTGTCCCTTAGAATGGCCACTGAAGGCCTAAGTCATCCTTGGAGAAGTTATGCCATTTAGAAAGATAGATGTAATCGGGCACCTGGGTGGCTCAGTTGGTTAAGCGTCTGTGGATTTCGGCTCAGGTCATGATCTCACAATCATAGGATGGAGCCCCATATTGGGCTCCATGCTGAGCCCTGAGCACTGAATGTGGATTAGCTCAGAGAGTGGAACCTGCTTAAGATTTTTCTCTCTTCCCCTCCAGCTGCCTCTTGCTCTCTCGTGTGTGTATGCATTTTCTCTTTCTCTCTCTCTCTCTCCCCACCAAAAAAAAATCATTAAGAAGAAAGATAGAGGTAAGAATTCAGATTACAATGAGAGTTTTCCTGGAGGAGAAAACCGAGACACAGGCAACCCCAAGAGGGGTGGCAACAGTTGGTAGGAGAGCAATGCTTGTGCAGTCATGTCTTGGGCACCCACCCTAATATTTGTCCTCCTCCACATGCACACCTAATAATCCACACCCCTAGGTGGGCATAAAACTAGGAAGAACACACTCTCTTTCAAAGCCAAGCTCTCAGGACCCAAGAAAAGTTTTATTGGGGACCTAGTCTGGTGAGAACCTCAGTAGTCTAAGAAGCAGCTTGAACAACAGGCGTATAGAGCCAGTGCCTGTATTTTACCCTGTTGATTCTCCTTCTTACGTAAAGCAACTTTTTAGAACAGCATGACACAAAATAAAAGCACAAAAAGGAGCAAAAGGAATGAAAAGGAATGTCCTGATTCCAGTAAGTATACCAAACGAATGGAAACCAATAACAAAACCCAAGTACCAAAATGAGAATAAATAGCTGAAGAACAATTTTTAAAATACAATGCTAGGTCCCCTGCCCTATTTACACAATGGGCTAAATACTGCACATTCCCTATCCAGTGGGTATTTTTAAAATATGTGCATTTTATTCTGGGTCATCAATTCTTCCTGTTCTACTGGATTTTTCCCATCATCAAGTAAACATGTGCTAATATTTCTCATATTTAAAAGTCTTCCTTGACTACATAGTACACATATGAACATATAGCATCATTCTATTCTGTTTTTCTCTGCAGAAAGATTCATCCAAAGTTATAGTCTATAGGCAGCAATCTGTTCCCCTCCTTAGCTTTAATCCCCTTCCTCCCTTTATCTCCAGAACCCATACTGACCAGGCTTCCTTTGGCACCACTCCAGCAAATACACTTTTGTCAAGGTCACCAATGACCCCATGTTGCCTGATCCAGTTTTAAGACCTCATCTTGCTCTATTTATCAGCAGGATTTGACCCAGCTGATAACTTCTTCCTTCTTGAAGCCTGTTTTTTTTTTTTGTTGTTGTTGTTGTTTGTTTTTAAGAAGGAGAGTGAAAGTGCACATGAATGAGGGAAGGGCAGAGAGAAGAGAGAGAATCCCAAGCAGGATCCACACTGTCAGCGCAGAGCCTGACATGGGGCTCCATCTCAAGAACCATGAAATCTTGACCCGAGCCAAAATCAAGAGTTGGACACTTAATCAACTGAGCCACCCAGGTGCTCTGAAACACTTTTTCTGATAAAACTTTCACCGGTCTTTTTTTAGATCTCCTACTTCCTTGTCCTTCTTACTCTTCCTTGCTTATTTCTTATCTCCCTGACATCTAATAAATATGTCTGCAGGGCTCAGTTTTCTCACATCTGCTATTTAGCTACACTTAATCCCTAAATGATGTCATCTAGTCTTAATGACTTAAAATAACATTATATACTGTTGACTCTCATATTTATAGTCTGAGGCTCTCTGTAGAAACACAGTTGGATGCTTAACAACCTTTGTGTTTAGTTGGCATCTAAAATCAGAGATGAACAAAAGTTCACTAGTGGTTTTTTACCTTGAACCTATTCCTTCCACAGACTTCTTCAGGGTAAGCAAAGGCAATCCAATTCTTCTAGTCACCCAGACCAAAACTTCAGCATCTTTCTGGAGTCCTTTCCTGTCCTCCCATTGCACATCTGATTTATAAGTAAATCTTATTGGCTCTAAATACATCCTGAATCCAGACGTTTTTCACTACCTCCCATGTTACTAGCTGGACAACTATAGTGCTGCCTAACTCTCTACTTCCATTATTCTCTACATTTTTTTTTTTTTGCTTCCATACATTCTGATCTTCATCCAATAGCCAGAATGATTATATGAAATCTAAATCAGATTATATCAGTCTCCTTCATGGGGCTCATTAATGGCTTCCCAGCTCACTCAGAATAAAAGCCAAAGTCCTTACAATGCCTACCGCACAACATTTTGACTTCATCTCCTACACTCTAACCTCACTCTACTCCAGCTACTCTACAAGCCTTGATGCTCTTTAAATGTGTTAAGCATGACTCAACCTCAGGGCATTTGTGCTTGCTCCCTCAAACTAGAACACCCTTTCTCAGGCATCTGCATGTTTTACATTCCTGCTTCCTTCAGATCTCTACACAAATATTACTTTATCAGTGAGACCTCCCCTCTCCAAATCTGCTTCAGATACTTCAGATACTTCTTCAGTCATTAGTCCCGTCTCCACTGCTCTAGATCACTCTTTTGTATTATATAAGAATATAAACGTCTCTGTTTCATTTCTCCCATGGTATTTCTCACCATTTGTCTCACTAGTTATGTGCTTATTTGTTTATGTATGTCTTCTATCACTACTAGAATTTAAGCTTCATGAAGGCAGTGACTTTGTTTTGTATCCTGCTGTATCACTATGCTCAAAACAGTTCCCAGTACAGAGTAGGCATTTGACATTATTTGTTGACTGCATGCATGAATAAAGCCATTATCTAAATAAAAATATTTATAAGTGTATACTACGTGACTCTGCTACTATGTTAAATATCCCAGTAGACCGAAAGGAATAGAAGACAGTCTAAAATTGAGCAAAAAGATTGTCAAAACATGAAATTAAAAAAATTTAGGGAGTGACTGAGTGCTGGTTTGACTGAAAGTAATATAGAAATTCAGAGGAAGGACAGATCTTCAAGCTTAGGCAAGGAGGACTTTATGGAGGGTGGGGAAAGTGCCAAATAGGTATCTTGTAGCTAAGGAGAGAAGCTCAGCAGAGAGAAGAGATCAGTTGTGCTCTATCCCACTTCATATGGTGAAAGCTATTAAAGCGCACAATTGAATGGGCAGGGATTCAGCCTAGAAATGGAGCCACATTTCTTTCTACTCAAAAGTTCTGGCTTTATAGTTCTCAGGATAAATTGTAATGGCTTCTTCCCTAATGAGTCATTCTTTGTCATGCATTCTTTCATTTTTTCTCATTCTCTCATTTATTGAACATTTATTTTTATTCAACATTATGCTAGAGCTGAGGGTGATAGAAAAATATATGATATGATCTTTGGAAGATTTTACAAATCGATTGGAGAGAAAAAACATACACACAAAGCAGCCAGTAGAAGCACATGCCTAATGACTGAAAGAGTGAATGTTGATCTGTTTTTGGTATGTTTTACAGTTCACTGTTTTACAGAGATAACATGGTCTGTGTCACAGTACTTCTGTGCCTCATACAAGCTATCATATAAGAAAGTACTTTGTGTACTGTAAAGTGCTACTCAAACATTTTTTTATTGCTGTCTGGAAGCAAGGGAAGGGTAAGTGACTCTACAGAATTGGTCTGTGCTTCTAATGAGAAAGTATAAAGCTTGAGAATCATTCATGTGAAGATCTTTGGTGTTAACCAGCTTAAAACCATGGAGGCAAGGTAGAAAAATGTAGAATTTGTAAATCTCAGCAAGTGCAATAAACTTAACTTCCCCAAACTTCCAACACAAATCAAAGCATTGCAAACTCAGGAGCCAGGGAGAATCTACCCTTTTCTTGAACCATTTGGAGGGCAATGTATTCTTTATAGGACTTGCATAAAATCAAACTCAGAAGATTCCATTGTTTAAACTAAGACTGTTAAGGAAAAGTACTACTGATGCAGCATTCCTAGTTATTTTCTCCCTTCCTAGTGTACAAGTGACTTTAGTTGCTAATGTGTCCTCCTGGCCAAGCTTATGTCTCCCTGTTCTGCCACCTTCTTCTGAAATGCTTATATGTGCAAGAATTACACCTCAGTAAATTGTCATTATCAGAGAAAAGAAGCTGTTGGAACCCCTCTTCTTTTCTTTACCAACCAAGTTAGAGTGAATAGTGTCTTGTTGTTGTTTTTCATTTTCAAGAATTCATGAAATGTAAGGCTGGTGGGCAGGGGGAGGAGCACTTAGATTTCTGAAGGAAGAAATTGAAGGAAACTTTTTAGAGCTTGAGAAAGTTCAAAGTGGGAAAGGGGTAGGGGCATTTTGACATGTACTCTTTTAAAGTATTGATTTTTTTTCCTAAATTGATTTGAAATCATGACAAATGTTTACGCCGACACCCAATACAGTATTAAAAAACCCAAATGTCAGGGTGAAAATCTGATGGGCTACAACCTTACTGGAAAGAAGGATGAAATATCTTATGTGACCCAGAGCTTCTGAAATGTCTTATTTTTCTCTTTTTGCCATTTTTGTCATTTATTTATTTATTTTTTAAAAAAAATATAATTTGTTGTCAAATTGGTTTACATACAACACCCAGTTCTCATCCCAACAAGTGCCCTCCTCCCTGCCTGTCACCCACTTTCCCCTCTCCCCCACCCCCCCATCTACCCTTAGTTTGTTCTCAGTCCTCAAGAGTCTCTTATGGTTTTCCTCCCACCCTCTTTGTAACTTTTTTTCGCTCTTTCCCCTCCCCCATGGTCTTTCTTTGTTGTTTTACCTTTATTTGTTTTGAGACAGCATGAGTGTGAGAGATAGAGGGAGGGAGAGAGAGAGAATCCCAAGCAGGCTCCATGCTGAGCCCTGCGTGAATGGTGAGATCATGACCTGAGCCGAAAGCAGGAGTTAGATGCTTAACTGACTGAGCCACCCAGGCGCCCCCCCCCCATTTTTTTTCCTAATTTTGATTTGTTCTTCTCACTTGCACTCATCTAGGAAACAGGAGGGAGAAGCCATTTTTACTAGTAATGTTGCCAACAAAAAACTTTGCTACTCTCAAGGGAAAGGGATTTTTTTCCTTTTAATTAAAGTAGGAACGAGTAAACTTACTAATATTGTACCTTACTTACTCTTTCAGTAATAGATGTTCAATCATTAGGCATCTACTTAGAGGTGATGAATCAGCACTGTATGCATACAAAGGGCAGCCATGCCATGCTAAACAGTTTTCCTTGAAGACCTCACAAAGGTTCTTTGAGTCCCAGACTGTATTGATTTCATTAGATGTGCTAATTTAGCAGTTCTCTGGTTTGAAGACCATAATTACAACACAATACACAACCTATGTATGTAGGCTTATTACAAGGAGAAAAATTTTTGCTCTCAATTTATTAACAGCAAATATACACATTTTTTCCCCTGCAAATGTCAGTTGTAAATCTCTCTTATGTACCCACAAGGCTCTCTTATAGTGAGTTTCTTATTAATAAACTGAACAATTTCATACAGTGTTAATGAGTTAGTGCTTATCTCTTGCTCTCTTTTATGGTTAAAATGTGCTGGAGAACTGGACAATTTATCTAAGCATGTGGGTGACTAAGGTACATGACAGTTTTAATAATTAGGTTTCATCTATCTCTATTTTCATTGATGAAAAAATGCTACACTTGATTTTCTCATTTTCATAGCTGTATCAGAGTTCAGAGAAAACAAATCAAACAGTAATATGATAATAGAGCTGAATTATAGAGCATTTTTACTATAAGTGGATTTTTACTGCATTCTATGTATACTGTGTTTTTGAAACAATTACTAAGACATGAGGAATAAACTAGGTTGTTCTTTGTTATCTTTTAGAATACTAATTTTATTTAAGGCACATCTCCCTGTATGTAAATGCCTTCTCCCTTGGTATTCTATGTCTTTTTTTTTTCTGAGAATCAGTTGCATACCTACCATGTGCTGGTTACTGTGCAGAGAACTTCCACTTTGTTCTGTTCACTTAGCTAGATTTATTGGGGGTGCAAGGGTGCTAGTGGAATTGTGTGTATGTGTGTGTGTGCTGCCCTCTACTGGACTTGATTTCTAAATAAGTATTTGGGAGTTTCTCCCCCCCCCCCACCTTTTTTTTCTTTATGGGAAAAGAGAAAGGAGAAAGAAAATTTAGGAAGGATTCTATTTATTCTTTATGTTACTGATAAATGCTTTGGGAGTAGAGACTGAACTCTAAATAGCCTATGGGTCCTACAGTCTAGCACAGTATCTTATAGATAGTAGGTGCTCAATAAATATTTATTAAATAAATAAGTTAAAAAGCTTGCCAGATTTTTTCCAATGATAGATGGAGTCTGTTGGCAAAGAACATTGCCTCAACTTTGAAATCTATGATAGATTCAGAAAAAAAAAAGACACAGAGCTTATTAGAGATAGGGTAGGTCTGCACATGAGCCCACATTTGAGTGACTAACTTCCCTTGCAAATTTCAGTATTAATAATTTGGCATTATATCAGTAGGAATATAGAAGCAGAAAGAAGAGTAGCCACTTAAGTATCTGCTAAAAATTTTACCAAAGTGGACAAGAACTTGAGACATGAATTTAGCTGTGAATAAAACAAGCATAATAAGGAGATTACCCTTTCATAAAATAGCTTGTACTTTAGCCATATAGTACATTTCACCTCTCTGAAACCCAGCCAAAAAACAAGTAAGAGGAAAGGCCTTTTAAGGCTGTGCTCTAGAACAGTGTAGGAGAGATGGCTAGTTGCCTAGCGCGGTCCATTTGTATCATCCACATGATGGAATTTTAGCTGGAAATGGACGTGCAGCCAGGGACTGAATTTGCCAACCCTCCTGGCATCTTTAGTATGCCCTCTGGCTCTACCAGTCACATCCTGATCCCCAGTGATGAGTGGCACTCCTATTCAAGACTTTTAAGAGGCTGTTTGACCCCATCTACTTTCTCTTTCCCTTTGCACTGACTGGAGCTGACAACAGCACAGCACAGGATGTGGAGTCTGGGAGCCTACCTGCTATAGTCATGAATAAGATGGGATACAGTGAAAAATAAACACTTTTTATATTGAGCTTCCAGGGTTTGTCTGCTGGGATTTGTCCCAGCAGCTAACATTACTTACCTCATGAATACAGGAATATATATTCAGTATATTCCTCCAGACTACACTAATATGCTATGCTATGCTAATAACTATGCTGTATTATACTATACTCTGGTAGTAATACTATGCCATAATACTAATACTGTACTATGCTATAATACTAATGCTACACTATAATATTTTACGTAACTATACTATGCTATGAAGGCAGAAATACATTTTTAAGGAAGATGTCCAAATAGAATGATTAAAATTAAAACAATAACAGCAGCCACAACAGCTTTGATTAGTTTTCCAGAGGATACATGTCCTCGGGTTTCCAATCGCCAGGATATGTCTGCAGCCTGTACTGGTCATTAATTTGGTATGTGGCTCAAAGAGGGATGGCTGCAAATAGAAAGGGTAGAGTCTAAGGATGCATGAAAAATATGATACTGGATACACCAGGGCCTTGTTCTGAACAACAGGGAGGTAGCCCTGGAAGTGCTCGTGGGACCCAGGCATGAAGGGGAATGGAAAACTAATGCTCTATTTTTATGCCATTTCATCATGGAAAAGCCAATTTCTACTATCACCTGTATAGCTGACTCTCTACAGAACCAGTGTCTTCATCGTCAGCGGACGACATAGCAGTAGTTTAGAATATCTTTAATTAATTAATAAACTAGCTAGTTAATTAATTAAGTTCATTATTTATCTTTGTTCACTTGTAGTGAATGAGTAGGTTCGACTCTGTCATAAGCCTGATACCATGAGAAAACCTGATGCTGTGCTTGGCTGGATGTAGTTGAGATGTCTCAGAGGAGATATCTTGACCCGGGCTATATGCAAAAAGCATCTAATCATGAGCTGGATTATAATGGAATTCTGATGCATGCACTTCAGGCCCCATCATTATCATCCTATTTTCATAAATGATCTTTGCTTTTTTTTAAATGGAAACATCACTCACTGGGTTAGAAGGTGCTCCAAGATATTATCCTTCTCTTCCTCTTCTTGTTCACGTTTTTATTGTACATTTGCCCAGGGGCTCTTGAACAAGACCATGTTTATTAATCCAATAAAGGAGTACATGTAATGATGATCGTTTACTCCTGACCTATAAGAAATAGGTATTTATTTTATTGGTGTAATGAAGTTTTATAGTTTCAGGATTTCTTTGCTCTTTAATTTCTCTTAGAGTCCAGGGTTTGCAGTTTTAAAAAAATAAAATGAACTTGTTGATGCAAATCCACGCTCCTGGAATCTTTGGCCTTTACGTGGCATTTTGAAATTCTCTTCCCATTTAAGTTTTGGTTTTCTGGCCCCCTAAAATGTTTCTCATTAGAATTTTGCCTTATTAGGCACTGCTTGAAATAAACTGGCCAGTTGTTGGATCAGAGGGATCTTTTTACTTGGAGATTGGGATTATGCTGGGTTATAACAAGATTTGACCTGTACCTGTAGACACAGACAGAAATGTGTTCATTGTAACTTTGTTGTAGTTCTGCTGGGAGGCAAGGTTGTAAACTAGATAACCTCCTGAGGTTCACCATAACCTCATAATTCCATGATACTAATCTCCTTGAGTGAATCCAACATGTTTATTCCTCCTTTGAAGATACTGCTAGCCTTTGCTTTTAAAATGTTTCTCTTTGTTCTGGAGGTACCAGAATATGTTGTCAAAGAATAAAGTGGAAATTTTCAGGAAATTTGTGAGCATGAGGTCCACTTCATTTTTCTGAAAGAAAGTGAAAGATGGAACCAATCTGTAGTTTCCAAACTTTATTTCAGTTCAATTTAATTCAATAAACAAGTACTGACTGTCTATATATTTGGCACTGTAACACAGAAGTGAAGAAATAGGGTCTGGCTTATTTCATGTGCTTTTTGTAAAGATGAAATGAAATCACAAATATGCACAGAACTTGACACATAGAAAGCCTTCAATAAATAGTAGTTATTGTTGTCTGTATAAGGAAATACCTACACAACTTGAATGAACTTTGAAATGTAATGTTTTGCTGGTGTCACATTCTAACTGTCTGCAGAGTGTTGTTCTGAACAATACTGCATAGAAGGCAATGCTGATCTCCAGCAGATCTGGGTTTGAATCCTGCTTACATCTTTACTATATCACTCAGTGTTAATTTTCTTATTTAGGACTGTCAGCTTTTTGAGTAAAGTAACTAGTTCATGGTGAGCTGTTGTTCACAGGTAACTATGAAACTACATATCTTAGGCGGGGTCCACCTCAAAATGGAGCCTGAGTCAGAGCCTTGGGTGTGGGTAGATGATTTGGCAAATGAGTTTAGGGAACAGGAACTAGGGACCTGGAAAATGTATGAGGGAAACGGGGAAACTGATATCGGTGGCTGAGTTGGCCGTTGCTACAGATGACATACTCATTCTTGTAAGGACCTTCTGGAGAGCCTTATGAAATGTGTTTCAAATTTGTCTAGGGGCACCTGGGTGGCTCAGTCAGTTAAGCGTCTGACTCTTGACTTTGGCTCAGGTCAGGATCTTGCAGTTGTGAGATGAAGCCCCACATTGGGCTCTGTGCTGGGTATGGAACCTGCTCAAGATTCTCTCTCCCTCTCCTTCTGTCCCTTTCCCACTTGTATGCACTTGTGTGCGCTCTCCCACTCTCTCTCTCTTACTCTCTCTCTCAAAATTATCTAAAAAGGGATGTATGCTATCAGGGTTCTCCAGAGAAACAGAACCAATAAGTTTATAAAAGGAGATTTAACATGAGGGATTGGCTCTTATAATTATGGAGGCTCTGAAGTCCCACAATCTGCTATCTGCAACCTGGAGACCCAGGAAAGCTACTGGTATAATTCAGTATGTATCTGAAGGCCTGACAACCAGGGGACTGATCATGTAAATAAATTTGAGGGCAAGAAAATATGACATGACCCAGCTCAACAGTGAGCCATGGAAAAAAAGGGGTAAATCCCTCCTTTCTCTGCCTTTTGTTCTATGCAGTTCTCAAGGGATTGGATGATGCCCACTCACTTTGGAGAGAGCAATCTACTTGACTCAGTCTGCAGATTCAAATGCTAATCTCACCCAGAAATACCCTCACAGACTCATCCAGACTCATCCAGAAATAAGGTTTAATCCAGGCACTTCTTGGCCAGTCAAGTTGACATATATGTGGATGATATCACCACCACAGGAAAACATTTATTCAGTGGCTTCCAGGCAGCAGTGGGCAGGAAGGGAGGGGTGTGGGGCTTGGGCTCAGGCTTGGGGTGTGTAGCACTGTCAGGTTGCAAACCAGTGAAGCTGATGGCTCAGAAAACTAGCTGTTGCAGTGACTCAGGCAAGGGGTAGCGTCGAGAGAGAGTGCATTGGTGCACAGAGGTATCTGATAGGCTAGAACATGTCTGAGAGCACTAAAGGAGGCAGTCACACTGCATGCTGGGTTGGGAAGAGACACACATCAGTAAAATATAAAATGCGTTTAAAAGAATAACTGAATTTCAAGTGAGGGTTCGAGGATCTGTTGGTCATAGCAGGCATGTTTCATTTGTTCCTGCTACATATCCTTTGAACCCTGTTCTCATATCACATCAGCTGTTGGAGTTTGGGGAAATAAAAAGAACACAGAAGGTTCCCAACCTTGAAATGTAATAAAAACTACTGGAGTAGATCATTTTTGCTGTCTCCCCTCCACTTTCTAATATTGTGTAAACCATTCTCCTAAAGCAGAGCTCCAAGAACAGAACTTCTTGGGTTTAGGTTGGTCAGCAAATCTTTAACTAGAGGAGGAAAATGAAATATAGATGTCTTGAATTATAGCACTATTCAGAAAAGAGCCCTCTTTACAAATTCCTTTTGAACCAAAAGATTGTTTAATCTTTACTGACTGATGGAAAATGATTTTAAAAGGAGAGAGATGCCTTCTATTCTCCTACCTCCATAGCTATTAGAATTCACATTTATAACAACTTTTTGTCTTCTCCAGAAGAAAACTTTTATTCATCTTGTAAGAATAGTCAATGTAATATTAGCCTTCTCAGCTTTCCCGGTAAGCTGCTAGAAAGGACTTCTGTATATTTCTATAAAGTCTGTAAGTGTGCAGGCAGAAGCTTTGGGCATCGGAAGCAACATTCACTATGTGGGAAAATTTGAGACTTTTATCCAACTAACATTCAGCTTTGCTTTGAATATTGTATAAAAACAATAAAGATTCACTCGAATATTAAAAAAACAATCTTTGCAAATATGTAATTAATTATATACCTCTGAGTAGACAGCGTATGTAACTGAAACAATGGAAAACAAAACATCTTATATTACTTAGTGAAAAATTTTAAGGTGACAGGCATTTATTATTTTGTGAGAATGAGAGCTAAAGATTGGCTGAAAAAAGAAGGTAAAAACTTTTGCCTCTTTTTTTAATGCCGTGGCACCATTTAAAGCTTTTTTTGTTATTGTTACGGTATAAGCTGTGCAAAAGGAAAAAATATTTCAGGATTTCTAATCCTTGGGTTGTTTTGTGTCTAATATATGTTAAGAATTTTATTTTATTTTAATTTTATATTTTAAATTCCAGTTAATATACAGTGTTATATTAGTTTTCAGTGTACAATATGGTGATTCAACACTTCCCTACATCACCCAGTGTTCATTATGACAAGTATACTCCTTAATCCCCATAGAATTGTTTTCATGATAATATCATATGTATGTGTGTGTTAAAGATAACATGCTTTACTTGCAACAATATGTATCTATACTCAAAACTAAGTTTTCTATATTCAATTTTAATAAAAATGTCTATCAGTACTATCTCAGTATATTAATAGGTATTTTTTATAGTTTAAGATTTTGACTTCCTTGAATGTCTATAGTTTATGGCCATAATATGATTGCTTAATATTTTGGAGATTCTCTTCTAAAAATATATAAAAATCATCAATCATATCATAGGTCTTCTTTGACTAACTGGAAAGATTGATCTATCAAAAAAGGTGGGGGGCGCCTGGGTGGCGCAGTAGGTTAAGCGTCCGACTTCAGCCAGGTCACGATCTCGCGGTCCGGGAGTTCGAGCCCCGCGTCGGGCTCTGGGCTGATGGCTCAGAGCCTGGAGCCTGTTTCCGATTCTGTGTCTCCCTCTCTCTCTGCCCCTCCCCCGTTCATGCTCTGCCTCTCTCTGTCCCAAAAATAAATAAACGTTGAAAAAAAAAATTAAAAAAAAAAAAAGGTGGGTTTAACTTTTAATTAGGAAGAAAAAATTAAAATTCCTTAGTTGCATTAAGAACAGACTGGTAGTACAAGTTCAACTTTAGCAGTTAGGGGGGTTCATTTTCCACTATTCCTGGACATTTTTTCTTCCTCCTAATTATGAGAATGTCCGTGCAAGACTCAGAAATTCAATCAGAAGATGAAATACTGAAATAAGTTCTTTTCGTTGTTGTTCTATTGACTTGAAATCGAGACACAGTTTTCTGATTCTTACAATAATGAGTCAGAGTCCTTATTTTAAGAAGCTCAAGTAGAATATTTTTGGATAAAATGCTGAGTGAATTACCACTTTCAGAGTTAATTAGCAATGCCTGTGTCTGCACAGAATTATTACTTCATTTCTTTTAACTAAAATAATTGGTCGCTTCCAACAACAGATTCGAAAGATTTTAACATCAAAATGAAAAAAGACAAACACTGTTTACATGCATTACATAACTATTGGGACTGAATTATCCACTGTATTGACTAAATGACCTAATTAAGAGCTGGGTTTAGTGTTTTGTCTACATAAAGTGACCTTCCAAGTACAGCCTGCACATGGAGAGTGGAAGGCCAATGTCCCAAGACACTCATTTTTTTGTGAGGACAAAGCCTTGTTTTGGTGAAAAGGTAGCTTCTTGCCTTTAGTGTCGCTAGTTGTGCCTAAGCATGTGTTCTCCTTTTATTTCAAAAGGAAATAAATGTATCTGTATACACCCGGGAAATGACATTTCTAAGAGTAAGAATGACACTACCTTGGGAGCTAAAGAGTGGTCAAAAAGCCTTTCATCTTTTATAATTTTGGAGTCCAGCCTGAGTGAACTGTTGGCCTCATTTCAAGAGCTATGTCTCTACCACTTTGTCATGTGGGAATGGCACATGAAATATTTAGGAAGTGTTTTTGGAGACCTCCACATATTTGGATATTTTTTTATCTCCTCTTTCAGACAAAACATCTGAACAAATGAATGCAGATGCTCTCCTAAATTGCACAAATTTGAAAGCTGAGCCACATACTTTCAAAGTGAACGGGTAGATTAAAAGAAGTACGGTATTATGTTTTCCTCTGGCCCTGCTTCTAGAGGTTTCATCTCCCTTCAGACCATGTGTACATGTCAGGAATTGGCTATCAGTTCATTGTTATCAACTCTCTTAGAAGGATTCATTAATTTTATAACACAACATCTCTTTGCGATGAATAGTTCTGCAAACTAGGAGCTTCATTTTATTCATCTCGAACCTGCTTGGCATGCTGCAGGATTCTTTGGGAATAGAGTTTTGTGGGATGAGACTATTCCCATTTTAAATAACCCTCGCATCTGTTCATGCAGCGTCATCAGTAAAGCAAATAATAAACCACTCTCAAGAAAACCTATAAAAGACTCCCCTTCCCATCCAAGCTGGAACATAATCCTCCCAAAGATCATGGTAAATGATTATGGCTATTAACTGGTCAAACCATGGAAGAATGGAAAAGATGTCTGAGCCATTGGATCTGGCAAACCTGGGTTCAAATCCGACATCTTGGAACTGTTCATCTTTCTGAATTTTAGTTTTCATGTCAGTAAAATGGGACAACAGTGTCTCCAGCATAGAACTGACATAATAATCACATGAGATGATATATGTAAAGGGTGAGTGTACATTCTCAGTTATTGGTAAGTAGTTTAGCCAACAGTTTTATCAGAATGCTTAATGTTCTAGGTAATAAAAATCCAGCTTAAGTGGCTTAATAAGATGATTTACATGTCATACGACAAGAAGCCTGTAGGTAAAACAAATCCAAGGTTGGTGAATTCAGCAATATGCTGATGCTGTGGAGATCCAGGTCCTTCCAACTTTCTACTCAACCACTGTAAATATTCTCTTGGGCTAACTCTTCTCAAAAGATGATTTCTTTGGTTTTAAGGACATCTTCATCAAGAAATATCCAGAGTCAGAAAGTGGGGCTTTTTAGTACTTACATGTCTTGTCATTGTTCAGAAACCTTTCCCAGGGGCCATCCTTCATCAGTAACTTAGCTAGAATTTTGTTTCATACCCTTACTCCCTGATCCCCAGTCACTGGGGAGAGAAGTAGGATCACCATGGTCAGCATAAATCAGTCATGATTTGTCCCAGGGCCTGTTCCCACTTCCTTTGGGGCACCTGGATATGCCTATGTGATTGAAGTCTAGGTACTGTTAGCAAGATTTGGAGGGAGAAAGAGCTGTTGGACAGCCCCCCAACTCTGTCTCCTACACAAGTATTATCTTAAACTCCATCATAGATTTCCATGGTACCAAATGCTGAGAGAACACAAAAGTTGCTCTCTATAAGGCATAAGAATTGAGTTGGAGGAGACAAAAGATTTGAAGCACATTCTAACAAAGACCGACATGGCATAGGGCAGTTCTTCTCAAACTCGAATGGACATATGAATCACTTAGGGATCTTAGTAAAATGTAGATTCTGATACAGCAGGTCTAAGGTGGGCCAAGATTCTGCATTTCTAACAAGCTAGATGTGTAGGAAGAGTAAAAGCTGGATGATTCTAGAGTGCTAGAGCGCTTCCCAGAGGTGGCAGGATACTGTGTAGGCCCTACTGCTTGTATGGTTTTGATAGATTGATACAAGATATAATTTGCTTTGAGATCTTTTATCAGCACATATTTTTTATATTTGTTACCTTGATTATACCAGAGAAAATAATGTGGCTGTTAAGATACCAAAAAAGAGTGTAAAGTTTCTGGACTAAAGAGCAGGCTTACTGTGCAGGAAAGCCATGGCTCTTAGGATTACCTGCCCTTCTTTAAATCTTAATGCCTGAAAAAGAAATAGACATAATGACATTACACCTGTATCCTAGAACAAAGCAGCGAGCTAAATTAATTCAGCCAGAATATGGACATACTTTCACAAATAGGAGCGAGCCTTTCCTTAAAAATAAACAGCTTCTTTGGGTTTTGTTGTTGTTGTTGTTGTTATTGTTGTTGTTATCCCTTACCCCTCAAAGAAACAAGACTACTGTCTTAATTGTTGCACTTTTTCTTTCTTAATGCTATTTGTTTTGTGAATAAGTTAGATGAGTCACTTGAAAAATCATGACTGCAATGAGGGAAATTAAAGAAAACAGTGGAAATGTTCTTCAAATCAACTTCCTCTTAAAAAGTATGTGTATATGTAGGTAAAAAGGTAATTACAATAGTTGAAGCTGACCAGTCAATAGGGCCATGGAAGCAAAACATAGATGTTCCTGAGTTATAATGATGCAACTTTTATTTTTAGGTTGTAACTAGAGATTCCTTGAGAGTTCAAGAACAATAAATCTGTAAGAGATCAAAGGAGAGAATATACAATTATGGAATGTCATTGATTACACAACTAATTTGCAGACTTTCTTGAAAAACATTCCTCTCCTCACCCTGTAAAGTCCACGAGGCTGGTGTTCAGGAATATCTGGGAGGCTCTTCCATTTTTCAAGGGATTCAAATGAGTAGGAATGAGAAGTAGAAAAAAATAGATGGGATCCTATTTCTAAATTCTGGATTCTTCTGCATTTGGTGGATCATACTGTGAATCACTATATTTTACTATTATGCAGTATTGATCAAATGAAAAAAATGATAAAATTAGGTCATCAAAATAAATTACGCTTGGATATTAAGATGCTAATTCTGGCATTACAGTGAATTTACTGGTTCTCAGTTTCCTGACTGATAAAATGGGGGAATTAAACTTGACAGTGCTCCCCAAACCTGCTAGCTATCAGAATGATCTGAGAAGTTTGTTAAATGCACAGATTCCTCAGGCCCTCTTGAAACCTTCTGAATGAGACTTCTCAGGGGTGGGGCCCAGGGACTATGCACTTTGAAAAGTGCGTTGGCTTATTTGCATGTAGTCCTCTCACCCCAAGTCTGAAGACCCCACAACTGGAAACTGTTGTGCTAGAAAATCTTTTTAGATTCATTCATCCTCAAATCCTCTGATTTTAATGCAATAGTGAGAGTGGTGACTTCAGAATACAGAATGATGGCAGAGAAATTATTTGGATACCACAACAATAATATTCTTAAATTATCAGTTTACCGTGAAATGGTTTTCACAGTGGTTGGGCTCTGAGGATTTTGCCACAATCTTGCCTTTAGCTCACCTTTGCCTTTGGGAATAGCCACCCATCAGCGCAAAGCTGATTCTAGGGAGAGAGGGGGGAAAGAAATCACTTTATTTGCACTCACAGATCCTGGTCTGTATTTATTCAAGCACAATTAAAAACAGTAGGGTTTCCCAGTTAACATTTGGTAAAGTTCACAAAACATTGTTATTTTGCTTATTGCTTTGAGAAGCCTGTAGGGGAGGAAACATGTTTTGACAAAAGTATTGTCTTAAATCTCCAAATGTGAAATTATATAATGGTTTATGCATCAGTGTCCTTCTAAGGCACTTTGTGGTCAACTCTGAGGGCCACTTGGGAGTAGAATTGCCTTCTGTGTCTCTTCTTCATTAGCTGCTGTGCATGTATTTCCTAAAAGGACGGGAGTCTTTTTCCAAAAGAATGACGCGTTATTGTGGGAGCTTTGTATTTTGGCGGTGCTTTTACCTTATTGACTGTTAAAAAGATGTCTAGATAAATGAGTGCTGGGTGTAGTATGTAAGTGATGAACCACAGGAATCTACCCCAAAAACCAATTTGACAATAAATTATATTAAAAAAATAAAAACAATAAGTTTTTTTAAATTTAAAAAAAGGGATCTAGAAAAGTTTCATTCTGTGGTGTTAACCTTAAAAATAAAACAGTCATTTTACCATAAAAAATGGGTTTATTTGGGAATAACAGAGAGTTGCAGTTGGAAACATGGAAGCTATGGTAAAAGCACAGGCAAGTCCACCAACATAGGAGAGGGATGGTATTTTCTGGAAAATAAAGAGGAAGTAAGGACAGGTTGTTTTGAAAGGAAGTCCATTGGAAGAAAGCACAGGTTCAGGGTAATGCGGGTTCCCATAGGCTGAATTGCATAGCTAGTCGATTTCTTACAGGAGGTGCAACCTTCATTTTTCCCTGGTGGGGGTTGTAAGTGATGATCCTTCTATTCTTCTATTCTTCTATTGTGGTCTGTAATTGACAATTCTTCCTGTAGGAGATGTTGAGTAGTATGGCTCCCCATTGTAGCTTCCCCTTCTATCATTCTAGCTTCACTTTGTGAGGCTTCCTTTTATTAATTTTCATGGTGAAAATACATATGTATCTCATCAGGTGAATGGGCCTTCTCTGTCTTTGTGCCTTTAAACCAGGCCAATCCCCAGCCCATGCAGCTAGTACCCAGATGCAAAGAACTTTGCTGTCTGGGCTGACTTGTATAATTGTGACAATTATCCTGCTGCCCATCCCCATATCCCGCTTTCCCCTCTACTTCATGCCTGCCTTTGCCTGGCTCCTGGCCATCTGCCTGTATCTTCTACTCTTAGTCCTGAGGAAGAACGAAGTTAGATTTTGACTGTTGTTTTGTCTCTCTTTTGTAGACTTAGGTTGTACTTGCCTTTGATTGCTACTTCAGGTAACTGAAGAAAATTCCAGCCCTTAATACTACTTCCCAGTTGGGTCTATCCATCCTCCTCCCCTCTTGCCCTACCATCTTCCTAACATTCCCTATCTGTGCCTGTGCATAGAAACTGGACTACTGTATGGGACGTATATGTATTTGTCTTATTACAGACCTATTGAAGTATGGTAGCTAATAGTAATAACTCACTGTCTCTCAAACTTCAATGTACAGATAAATCACTTGGGGATCTAATGAAAATGCAGATTCTAATTCAGTAGATCTGGGGTGGGCTTCTCTAACAAGCTCCTCAGTGATGGAATGCTGCTGGTCTGAGGACCAACTTTTCCGTAGCAAGGGTATAACTGATCCCAGAGGAAGTATAATATAAAGCAGTGTTTTCAACCTCACTCTGTTGACAGTTTGTGCTAGACATTTCTTTGTTGTGGGACTATTCTGTGCATTATAGGATTTAACCGTATCCCTAGATTCTGTCTAGTAGATGCCCGTAGTTCTCTCTTCCCAACTGTGACAGTCAAAACTATCTTCAGATATTGCCAAATATCTCTTGGGGGTAAAATCACCCTGGATTCAGAGAACCACTGGTATAGAGACTATTACTAAGGCATCTAGATTAGATTGTTTGCATTCAAATTCTGGCTTACGAACTTACTAGGTGAGTTGCCATGGGCAATGTAGTTAACATTTTTGTGCCTAGTTTTCTCCTCTATAAAATGGGAATGATAATAGTGGCTACACTAGACAGGCTTAAAATTGCTAGGAGGATTAAATGATTAAATATCTATGAAATACTTAGAACTCTATGCATGTGTATATCTGGAAGTCAATAAATGTTAGCAAATATTATTATCAACATTTTGCTCTGCCCTGGACTTTTCATTAAGGGATGCTATTTTACTATTGATAAACATATTTTGATCAATCAAAAGAAAATAAGTTATACATATTCTTGAATTAAGACAGTGTGGTTTATTTATAGACTAATACTGGTAAAACACCTTATGAAACCTACACCATGGTATTTTATATTGAGTTAATTTAGTTCATCGTGATCCTGTATTCATCATCCAATAATGTCACTTGAACTGTATCTAACAGGAAGGGGGACATATGGCATGCTTCTGTATTTGACTCCTAATAGAGCAGCAGCTAATCTAAACACCACGAAACCCAAGGAAATCTGAGACTCGTATAATTGTCCTGCAGTTCTTCAAACATCTCTCAAAACTTGCTGCCCACACCCTGGTTGCAATAAATACAATAATATTTTCCTGGCTGACAGGAGTACAACTTAATTTAGTTATTCATGTGCCTGTATTTAACACCTAATTAAAGCCACCAGTGTGCTTGGTGGAATTTTTTTTAAGGAATCTTTCCTTTCTTTATTAACACCTTGGCTAGGGTAAAAAAATACTGTAGTTTATTTTGCAGAACATTCTCAATTGGCATATTTGAATGGTTTTTTTTCTTAATCACATGCCACTCCCTGACCTTGCACAGAACTTTAAGTAAGATTTCTTTAGCGTGTACAGGTTTCTATGGAGCAGCTAAGTTTATGAAATAAGAAAGTGCATTGTGTCAAAGGAAATATTCACACAGGGCATTTCTACCTGGTGATAGAACAGCTGGTCATTTTAGTGGGAATAAAAGTTGACAGTATTTGATTTTATGTAGATTGAAAACAAATAGATGAAGAGATGAAATTTAAAACTGTTGGGGTGTCTGGGTGGCTCAGTTGGTTAAGTGTCTAACTTCAGTTCAGGTCATGATCTCATGGTTCGTGAGTTTGAGCCCCGCATTGTGCTCTCTGCTGTCAGCGTGGAGCCCACTTTGGCTCTTCTGTCCCCATCTCTCTCTGCCCCTCCCCTGCTCTCTCTCTCTCTCTCTCTCCTCCTCCTCTCTAAATAAATAAATAAACATTTAAAAAATAAAGTTCATTACAAAAAATAAAACTGTTGACTCAATTTTTCACTTAGTGTCACTGCACTGGATCTCTAAGCAAAAATGAAGTGAGATTCATAGCAGTTTTTTTTTTTTTAAATTTTTTTTAACGTTTATTTATTTTTGAGACAGAGAGAGACAGAGCATGAATGGGGGAGGGTCAGACAGAGAGGGAGACACAGAATCCGAAACAGGCTCCAGGCTCCGAGCTGTCAGCACAGAGCCCGACGCGGGGCTCGAACTCACGGACCGTGAGATCATGACCCGAGCCGAAGTCAGACGCCCAACCGACCAAGCCACCCAGGCGCCCCTCATAGCAGTTTTATTTATTATTCAACCACAGTCATGTTTGACCAACGACTGTTGAGCGTTTACTGTATGCTAGGCTCTGTGTGAAGTCTGTGATGTGCATTATCTTGACTTGGTCCTCATTCCAAAACAATATGTTAAGGTCCTCTCTTTTCCCCTCCTCATATTATAGTTAAGTAAATGGAGATCTAGAGAGATTAGGTATCTTACCCAAGGTCACAGGGCTAGTAAAAGATAGGCCAATATTAAGACTGAAATATTTAGACTTGAGTGCTCTTTCCCATGATGCTACTTGAAACAAGCTTTATTGCAGTGATTTTGTTTTAAAACTTCCTCAGTCACACCTGGGATGACAGTAACTACACTGTGAATGTGTTAAATGGAAATTCTCTGGTACTTTTGAAGTATCATGTAATTCACATAAGAAAAAAATAAATATATTCTGCTTGGATATCATTGGCTCATTGCCCAATCTCATTATCTGTTGATATTTTGAAGACATCTCTAACAATATCTTGACTTCTTGGGAGTACTTCCCTTACTTGATAGAATACTGTTTTTGCTATCTATTTTCGTTTTTATAGCAAGGGGAGACCAATTTGCTGCTTTACCAACTATCCTCTTTTACTTATTAACACGACTGTAAATTCAGAGCTGGTGAAAAGTATTAGACTGATAGCACTGCTCTAGGAAGCCACAGAAAGGAAGTGCAAACCTTCCCCTCACTTCCTGCCAATAATCTCTGACCAAAACCTGGAAGGTGCATTTTTAGCAAGGAGAGACTAATTCGTGGTCTGAGATAGTCACTCTAAAATTTCCTTGAAAGCCCCAATTAGGAAGCGAAACTATACACTAAAGTAAAGAGGAGTTGAAGCTTCTAGAGTTGTAGTGATTAAAAGAGATAACACCTTTGCAGAAAGAAACTTTCTATTAATCACCTTTAAACTGTTTGGAAGGATGAATTCCTGAAAGTCTTAGGGTGAAATCATGATGGTAAGTTTCTTAATGGCCTGGAGGAGTTGACCAGAATGAGAGCCATTCTCAAAACAACATGATTTTGAAAACGATTGTAAGAAGTGTAATGTTTGATTTGAAGAAGAGAATAATGAGGGGCCTATCATAATTATCCTGAAATATTTAAAGAGCTGTTATGATCATAGTAATTACTATATTAGTAATCATGTCGACTAATAATATTAGTAATAATAATATTGACACCTCCACGCATTAGTCACATTGCACCCATCTCATGTAATTCCCACAGCAACCCAAAGCATTATGTACTATTATCATCCCTATTTTGCAGATAGGGAAATAGATCACCATGATGGTTCATGGTAGAGTCAGGACTTCATCTAGTTTCATCTGTTCCTTTCTCTCAACCGCAATACATATTTCTCTTTGTGAGTATGGGCGTAGATATTCTTATGCCACATTCAGCTCTTGAGAATAGATCTATTACTGATGATGAAATTTTCTGGATGGCAAATTTAGGCTCAGTATAGCTAAATGTCAAGTAAGTAAATTTAAAGTCATCTGTTTTTTCTGTGTTAAAGATTTTGGAATTTATTCTTTAGGCAATAGGCAGCCACAGAAGGATTTCTGGCAGGAGTGTATTAGAATTGGAAAAGGCAGGGAAAATAAGATTATCTTGTGAGAAGATTATTACAATAGTCTAGGCAAAAGATGATGGAGTCTGGACTTTGGACAGATGATAAGGGGCTACAGAATAGGAGGCAGATTCCAGAGATACCTTAGAGGTGGGCAGGAGAGACTGGTGATTGACTGGATGTGGTGCGTGAGGAGAAGGAAGACTCAGAGATGCTTCTTGAGGCAATGGAGTGCTTGGTGACACCATTAACCTAGATGGGTTAGGTAGGTTATAAGACTGATTTGGGGTCATGTGGGAAAGTAATCTGTTTTTAGACTTGCTGAGTTTAGAGTGCCTGTGTCACATCAAGGCAGAGATACACCTTAGGCAGTTAGAAATGAATCTCAAGTTCCAAGGAAAGCTCAGAGCTGGAGGCTGAGGTTGAGCCAGTGTGGTGGGAGCTGTGGGAGTGAATGGACACTCCCAGTGAGACCGTGAAGCGCAAGACGCCTGGAGAGCCCAGGACAATTCACAGAGTAGTCATGTCTATTCTGGCCATTTAGCAGGTGTTTGCTGGTAGAGGGGCACTGCAAAGAGAAAATTAGATAATCAAGCTTTAAATCACAAGAGAACATGTTGTTTTTTTGAGATTGTCTGCTAAATAAAGCAATCTGTGTGCAGCTGAAAAATTTCAGTTTTCTCTTACACAAGGCTCCCAACAGGATAGAAACAGGAACAACTGGTTCCAGGGACTATGATTTTGGTATTCTTAAGACCTCTGCTCCCACTCTCTCCCATGCCTCAAGCCCAGTGATCTGGGAATTAGCCACTGTTTTCAAAATTATGTTTGGAAGAATGTCTGTGTTAATGACATACTAGAAGTGTGATAAAGTTTATTGGGAAGGCATCAGTTCAATGGGGGCCTTTTGTTTTATTTTTTTTTTGTATATGAGACTAAAACCTTTCTTTTCCTTTTTATCTTTTTAAATACTTTTCTTCAACTACAGGTGGAATACTAGGAAGGCCATCTTACATGTTTTCTTCTCTTCTATTTCTTGACAAGCTGTGTGACCTTGTACAAGACACTCAGCTATTGGGGGCTCAACTTCCCTTATCTTTTAAATACAGGAATTGGGCTATATTTTCTCCGAGGTATCTTTAAGCTCAAAAGTTTTGTGATTCCATGATCAAGCCCTGCACATAAATGCCATTTAAATGTCATTGGTTAGATCACCAAAAGGCTAATAATTGTATAATCAGGGATAGATCAAATATCATTGAAATAAGGTTCCTTAAAGATTGAAAGAGTTTTATAGGAATGAAGTAAGAAGCATTTTTTCCCCCATGTGGTCAAAATCTTCATTTTGGTATGAGCTCTAATTAAATTAAATCCTGAGGAATTTAGACTGGAAATATAGAAGACCTCCTTCCTCCCTGTCTGACTCTAAAGGTTACAAGATAATAAATAGAACATGGTTCTTTTTGGAAATGTACAGTTAGGAAAGGTGAGTAGCTATTGTCTTAGCTCAGGCTGATATAACAGAATACCATAGTATAAGTGGCTTCAATGATAGACATCTATTTCTCAGAGTTCTGGGGGCTGGAAGTTTGAGATCCGGGTGTCAGAATGGTCAGGTCCTGGTCAGGACCCTCTTTCTGGCTTGCAGGGCCTACCTGCTTGCTGTATCTTACATGGCAGAGAGAAAGAGAGAGAGAGGGGGAGCAAGCTCTTTTGTTTCTTCTTATAAAGGTATTAGTCCCATCATGGGGACCCCACCTTCATGACATGATCTAAACCTAATTACCTCCTAAGGGCTCCACCTCCAAATATTATCACATCAATAGTTAGGGCTTCAACATATGAAATTTGGGGGGGACACAAACATTTCATCCATAATAACTATCTTGCTGAGGAAGTTGCAGCTCTAAGTAGGGTAAACCTACCTAGAGGGTCTGCTTTGACAAATAAGGACATGAAGGTCAGACTAGACTGGGTAGGATATTGTTCTCAAACACCTGAAGAAATATCATGTGATAGATAGACCAAATCACAGTTGGAATGGAAGGCAAATTGTCCTTGTGGGAGAAGCATGATAAGAGGCATTGTGGTAATGGGGTTAAAAGGGATAAACAAGAAGCCAGATCAAGGAATTGGTGATGAGGAGGAGCAGAAGCAAGTTGAGGATCAAGATGTGAGGATATGTTCTGGGAAAGCAGTTCTGTATAAAGGTTGATACACAATGTGGACATTCCTTTCTATGTCCCCAGATACCTGTCCTGACAGTTTTGAGAAGCTAAGTAGAGATAGACACTAGAAGATAAACTGCCTTTAGTCTCTTGGAATTCTCATTTTAGGGAGAGGACACTGTTAAGAAGGGAGGGGTGTCTTTCCTTTCTTGAGGGCTTTAGAAATTGGACTGAAGCTATATAATATTGTGGCGTCAAGATATGCCTGTGTATCATGGCACCTTCACTTTCTATTTATTTCACTGGGCTTGGAAACATACCCTCAGATCTGTCCTGTCTCCCATCCTGTCACTGTCCCCACTCTCCGCCCCCTATTCTAGGTGAGTCATCTCCTTCCAGAACAGTGACAGCCATCACCAAAATTGAGAACTCATTGTGACAAAAGGGCTGTTTTCACAGTTATCTGGCAATGTAATATAAAAGTTCACCACATCAGGCACATCATCTTAATCACTTGGGTCAAGAGAACCTCTAGATGTGACAAGTAGCTGCCTCCTTAGTTAACTTCTTCCTTCTGATTGGCAAGGAGAACACTGCAAACCACCAATGCATAGATGATCACTTCACTATTTTATTTTAGATTTGTCTCCATCAGTTCAAATAAGGATTTCAGCCTGAGTCTTTTGTTTTAAAAGGATAAATGGAAAAGAAGCCAATGCTCACTCTTAGGATGAAGGTGAGACATAGAAATGGTGTCAGAGTTTTGAAGTGCACTGATGAATGCATTTCTTTAGTGTATGTCTATTGAACACCTATTCCATATTCCTGGCACTATTCCTCTAGGAACTGAAGGGTACAAGAGTAAACAGGCAGGTGGGGAGTTTGGCTCTAAAAGAGCCTTTATTCCCGTGGAGAAACAAATATGGAAATAGAAAAATATCAAATAATGATGAATACTATGCAAAGAACAAAGTAGGCAAGCGTGATTGAGAGTGAGTGGGGGCTACTTTAATTAGGTGTCCAGAAAAGCCTCCTTCAAGAAATGACATTAATGCTGAGACCTGAATGGGAAGAGAAAGGCATCCCATGCAGCTCTGGGAGTGATCATCAAGGCACAACACAGAGTTGGCTCAAAGACCCAAAGGCAGCACTGAAATTGGCATGGTTTAGCGACAGAGTAGAGAGGTAGGGGATGACTTCTCAGGGAAAGATAGAAGCCAGACGTTAGGAATTTGGAATTTTTTCTAAGAGTATTGGGAAATTATCAGAAGGTTTTAATCAGGGAAAATTTTTTATCAATGTACTGTTTAAGAAGATCACTCTGGCTCCTCTATAGATAATGGATTGTAAGAGGACAAGATCATAAGAAAGCAGGTCAGTTAGTAAGCGGCTACTGTTACCTACTCTGAAAGACCATGATGGCTTAGATCACCATTTTGGTAGTGGAGATGTGGAGACATGGATACAAATAATTTGTTATTCCCATGTGGATAAAGTGACAGAAGGAAGGAATGAAGAGTAATTTTTAGGGTTTGGGGTTGAGTAATTTAACAGATGGTGGTATATATCGAGGCAAAGAAGACTGGGACAGAAGCAGGTTTGGGGGAAAAACCAATTTTCAGTTTGCAGTACATTGGTAATGTCAAAAAAGATGTCAAGCAAGCATTGGATATGAAGCTGGACTACCAAGGATGCCCAGTGTTGGTGTGGCAGAGAGAGTTATTGTTCACTGTATATGCACATATGTTTTGGTACGGGTCATGTGACTACTCTGGCCATGGATGATGTCACTTTGGGCTGAAGCACTGAAGAGAAATTTCAAGTTCTCTGTGATCTCTCTTTCTGCTGCCACAGTGACCAGCAATGTTCCAGATGGGAGAGCCTTGAATGTGAAGCAGAATGCCTATTCCCTCTGCTAATCTGTGTTGGTCACACAAGATGAGAGAGAAATGAACCTTCTTGTGTTAAGGCATTGAGGTTTGGGGGCTCATATGTTACTGTAGCACAACTTAGCCTGTACTGACCAGTACCGGCACATAAATGTATTTATGCACTTTCAGTAAAAAGATACTACTTGACATCATGGGAATGGACATTTTCATGTAAGGAGAAAGTACAAATGGAGAGGAAAAGAGAGCCCAGTCTAAAACTCTAATGTGCTCTAACACACTGGGCTTGAACAAAAGAGGAGATCCAGAGTTGTATGGTGCCTAGGAAGTTAAGAAAAAAAGATGAAGTATAAAAATAGGAGTCCAAACCCATTTGAGCATGAGGACTGATTTCGCAGCATGCATAGACATTGCAATGGCAGTTGTGTTTTCCCTACATTGTCGGTTACAGGAGAGAGCCGGTGCTATGATTTCTTGGAATGAAGTCATGAGTAGAGCACAGCACACTGCAAGAGGCTACATTGGTACGCTATTTCAAGCCAGTAGGTCACAAGACCTGAGGAATTTTTGTCGTCGTTGTTGTTGGCTCTAAATTTGGGCAGATGCAGAGAGATCCAACCTGGAAAGCTTTTCCTGACTCGCCCCACACTAGGTAATACTAGATGATCCTTCTTGAGGTTTCCATCAGGTCCATAGGAGGTCTCTAAGGCTTTTTAGATTGCAGTTTAAGGGTATTGTTTTCTCAGGTAATCATCTCTTCCAGGACTCTCCCTAGCACTTACAAAGGTGTCTGTCATAAAGCAGATTTTCAGTGTTTGTTCAATTTATGGACAGTCCTTCCTGGCACCAGGCAGTATCAACTCCCACAAACATGAGGTGATAAGGGTGCTGGTGATAAGGTGTGAGTGTTTCTTAACCAAGTGTTAACGTCAATGACCAAAGGAAGCCTAACCTCCTTGTTCAGATTCTTCACCTACCTAGACCATCAATAAGTACTTACCAGATGCCTGCTGGGTACCAAAAATTATGCACTGAAGGAAAGATAGGAAGTGGCTATCTTACCCTCAAGGCAGTTAACAGTGCATTTGAGAGGATGAGGCTAATGGCTATGTAACCATCAGAGAATAGTAAGAGACAGTGTACATTTAATTGAAAAACTGAATGGCACAGACAATGAGCATTCTAGGAGTTTGATAAGGGGAAGAAATAGATGGATGTGAGATAAAATTAGATCTAGGAAAATCTCTTAGAGGAGGTGGGACTTTGAGGCGAAGTCAGATCTGGAAGACTGGGAGGGACACATAGAAGTGCTGAATCAAAGCTTCCAACTGTGAAGGAGCAAGTGAGGAGACCCCTGAAACTAGAGAAAGGGTGTTTATTGGGCCATGGCAAGAAACATGGTTGGAAAGATAGGGTGGGGCCAGATTCGGTAGGATTTCAAAAGTCAGTAAACTGGTAATCTATGCCATTTGTTTATTAATATATTCATTCGCTTGTGAAACAATTATTGAGTCCCTACCATATACTAGCCATTATTATAAGTATGGTGTGTGTGTGGAGGAAGGCATAGCATAGTCTTTGACCTCATGAGGTTTACATTGTTGACAGGAGGATAATAAAAGCATTGAAACAAGTATGTGGAAATATTTAAGATTGTGATAAATATTATGAAGCACAGAAAGGCAGATTAAGGAGATAGAGAGGGATGGAACATGCCATTTTCTACAAGGGAGGGTCAGGGAAGGCTTTTCTGAGGAGCTGATATTTATGAAGAGACCGACCAAGTGAGAGGATGACGGGAATAGTAGATTCCTGGGAATCACAGTGATATGACAGAGAGTATTTCAGGAAGATAACATATCATATAAAGGTGGAAAGTCAATGAGGAAGCAGCAAGAAAAATGGCATAATTCTGAATCTATGAAGAACATGCTAGAGTTATGAAATTTTCTCTTATATAAAATTTGGTTTTGACATTGTATGTATTTCTGTAACCCAGACAATTGGGAATTATGGCTAAATGACCAAGAAATGAGAAAAACCTCTTTCGTTTGTTCTTCCTGACGTTCCACACTCACAAACACGGTAGCTTGCGATCTGTTGACAATACGGTCATTTTCCAGTGTTTTCTATCCTTCCTAATTACAGAGGGACCTGGTGCCCATTAGATAGACTGGTGTCCTTGAAAAACAGCAGAATAGAAGATATAGGCTCTCATGCCCATCTTGTCAAAGTTAGGCCTGTGAGTATTGCATGGCTTTGTGCCCAGTAGAAGAGGATTAGGGTTGCCAAATCTTTGGATAATAACAAGCTCCAATCTACATAACACCTGGTCTTTACAAACCAAGTCATTATGAATGTGATCCAAGTTGTCACTCCAGGGGTTTTATTATTTCCAAATTAGTCGGAGTTGTTTCTTATATATATTGAAGTTGCCTGCCCCTGTTCTCTTGTTTAATGTGGATCGAGTGACTGCCTCTCCTGATTCTGCTATGGCTTGGTGATGTTAGAGAACAGTGGGGAAGAAAGGACCATCATACCCTTGATTTATTGGTCAGTAAATATTGTTGGAGGATAAGCAACAAAACGAAGAACTCAGATAATACTGAGTGGAGAGGGGGCATTCTATGACAGAGCTCAGAAGCAGAGCCTCAGAACTGGGCAAATTGACGGCAGGGGGCAAGGGGTGGGGGGTTCACTGCTGCTCATCCTATCTACAATACAAGTATGTGACAAGAAAACAGACCCATGATCCAGTGACTGAGATGAAGAATTTAGGATTTTGGATCCTGGGGTAAAACCGCATGTCAGACTTGAGGAGATCTGGGAAGGCAGAAGTAGAATTGAAGAGACGAACAAAGCCTTCCCGATATCCATCCACCTGTACGGTTCTCTCCCTTTCTAGTAAGTCCCCATCATCTCTTGCCTGCATGACTGTTCCAGTCTTGCTGCTCTATTTGTTGTCTCTGAATGGCATGCTGGGGACCTTTCAAAAGTGTAGATTGATCATTTTGCTCACAGAGTTAAAACCACTCATTGGCTCACAAGAACCACACATTCTGGTCCTTGCCTGCCCTCCTGCCCTGCCTCATGTCATTCTGCCCCAGGCTCACTAATGTCCAACTTCTGTGGACCCTTATGGGTTCTTTGTGTGCCAAGCTCTTCAAGCCACAGGGTCTTTGGTCGTGTTCTCTGCCATTCCCCTTCTTGGCTAATGTCTACTTATATGAGATGCAGTGTATCTGACCACAAGAGACTGCCTGGTCAGATCCTAGCTTTTTCATTTCTCAGCTGTGTGACTTTGAAGAAGTTGCTTATGCTGTCTATGCTTCTCTTGTAAAATGGGGTTGATAATAGTGCCTGCCTCATGGGCTAGTTATGAGGTTTAAATGATGCATGTAAAGGACTTAGCCCAATGTCCAATAGGTAGAGAAAATTCACTAAATATTACCTCTGATTATCTTTTGGGTCTCAGCCTAAACATCATTTCCTTTGAGAGAACTCACCTGAGCCTTTTCCTTCTCTTCTATTCCCCTCTACTGCATTTCTTTTTTCACAAAACTCTTTTCCCTCATTTTATATGCTTCTAATATAAAATAATATATGCTTGTGTGTCTGTATACTGTGTTATGCCCCATTATATTATAAACTCCATGGGGGCAAGGACTCAGCCCCCTATATCACCAAAAAACAAATGTTATACAAGTTCTAGGAACACAACAGACAGCCAACAAATATCTTGCTAAATGAATGACTGAAGGTGATGGTTCAGGAGTAACTTTGTGAATGCTGAGTGTCTGCTGGGAAAGCATTGGTGCCTCACAGGGACTGCACTGGGCCAGAAGCCAGTGGAGTTCCACTACACTACTTTTCAATACATTATCTTTACATTGTATTTTAAGATGTTGACACATCAAAATCAAATTACTGGACCAAGCTCAAAACTTACACTTGTATGCCAGGATGAAATGTTCTTTTTTGGCTGAAAAAATGTTCATATTTGCCATGGAATCTCATCCAACCTGGAATTGGCCTGAATGAATTGTGTAAATTATGACAACCATGGTGCTCCCCCTCCCCCGACTCCTGTTTTGCCTACCAAAGTGACTGAACATTTGACTCAATTCATTGCTTCAGTGGTGGGGCTAGTGTAGACCTGGGAAATGACTTCTGGAAGGCAAGCCCAAAATGTTGGCCCAGGCTTGCATTTCTTACTCCTATTTTACATTGGGCTTTTTTATCTACATGCTTTCTTTATCTCTTATTTGTGTAATGCCAATACCTGTCTATTTATTAACACAGCACTTTCCCATCTAGCTTGTTAGACTGTATGGAGAATATCATGTTCAGAAAGAACAATGACAAATACACATAACAACAAAAATGAAAATTTAAACTCCATCAGTATTTGGATAGTACAGGGTTACGTTCCTCTGTGGGTCTCTCTTGGGTCTCACTAGTGACTAGATCCCAAGAGACTTTCTCCTCCCACCTCCTCTCCCCTTCCATTGTTCTCTTGTTTTGTTCCCTACTCACTGGAAGCCTGGAGGTGATTGGGGCTTTTGGCATCTCTGTGTGTGGGGTTATGAGAATTTGTAATCTCCAGCTTATTTTCCACATTGAAACACTGATCTATTCCTTACGTATAATAATGTCACGTATCTTTCATGGCCACCTCTTTCAAATCCTTTCTTATTTTGTAAAAGTCCCCCTTACCCCCATCAGCCTTTGCTGACAATGTCTCTTACCCTGCCTGTGTTATCTTTTTAATGTCTATTACCTGATCTAGATTTTGAGGGCAGTGCTTTTATCAAGGACCAAAGCTGATTATCTTGGCAAGAAACTCATATTATTAGTAAAATATGTGTTTAGAACATAAACTGGGAGTCTGAGGTAGAAATGTCTGCCTTATCCTTTTAATGGATTTTTGTGCAACTGAACAGTGTCAGAGAATGTTCAGGCACCTTATACTATTTGACTACACTGAAAAACCTGTTGTCAGCATAGCGCCTTAATGAAAAGTGGCTATTTTGTAGTTTAAGGAGTCAGTAAGCTAGCAAAATCTAGCAATACTTAAAGCTCATAGTTCTTTGTATGTTTAGAAATAACTTAGATTTCATCCTTATGAATTACATATTTTTGATTTTAAGAAGTCCAGTGTCTACCAACATAATTGCCTTGTAGCTATTATCTCTTGTATCCTCAATTCCAAAAACAGGGGACCAAATACAAACAACAATGGCAGAGGAGGCAAGTGACATCTTAAGAATCAAAATATTCTTATGAGTACCCTAAGTGATCACTGACATAGAGCTGGGGGTAAGTGAGAATGGGCTAAAGTTAAATTAGAATGCAGGTTGTCATCATATTGCCAGCCTAAAGAAAAATATACATATCACTACTTCTGAAGAGGGAGGGAGATACATAACTATAAAGATATCCATAAATGACATACTCAGAAGTCATCCTTGACGGCCTCTTTCCAGAAGGATTGCAAACATAGATCTTTCCACCATATGGCTGTGCCTGCACGGGATGTGGTCTGAAAACACTTTGTCGATTCTGGGAAGACTGAAATCCGGGAAGCCTGGATGTAACAGTTCAGGAAAACAGAAGTGTTTTTCTTTGGCTGTTGTTTCTGAAGTTACTTAAATGAGACTCATTGGCTATTGATCTGTATATATTGAGATTACAATAAAACATAATGGACCAGTTTCTCTTTCTCCAGGCTCACAGAATTGGGCATTATATTTCTTGGGAGTAACAAATCACAGTCTTGGATTTGGGAAAGTATTCTAGGATATGAATGGCAGCTGATTTATTTTTAAGACAGTGATGTCAGAAAGAAAAGCATAACCCAGAGTGTGACGGCAGTGCTCACTGAGAGAATAAGGATTGCTGTTTAAAATATTCAGTAAGGTGGGTTCCCTTTTCCACTTTCAGAATGGATCTGATCCATTCAGGCAAGATGCATCAGAACCCCTCCCCATTATATTTATAACATTCAACTTTCTCTTTTCTGTGGCACTTACATTCTTTAATTTTTTTTTCCTGTGACAGCCCTAGCTGCTCTATTTATCTCTTTAATCTAATTTGCGCTATGACACCAAGCTTTAATTTTCTCATGATTATTTTGCTTCTTTTTAAGCACCCATGGTGTGCCAAGCATTGGATAAAATCGAAAAGATACAATCCCTGCTGTCGCTGGGCTCGCTCATTTAAAGAGGCATGACAGGCAAAATATCCTGTAATTGGCAATAGGTAGTCCTCATACTTATCCCCCTTTCTCCCTTTTGAAGAAACTTCTTCATCTCTTTGAACAAGCCTAAGAAGTTCCGTAGATCAAAGGTGTCAAAAAACCAGGGGGGTGTGGAACAAGTGTCAGAGAGCAAGCAAATGGCTCTCAGAGTCTCTGCGCCTAGCCTGCCCACGTGCTCTCTGCACTCCTGCCTCACCTGGGCGGTCTCCACTCTCTCACCTCCTCCGCTGCCTTGGGCACCCGCCACCCAGGAGCCAAAGGCTCTTTCCCTCCCTCCTTGGCACCCGCCTTCCCACCTTCCAAACTCCAGGAGTTAAAAACCCCTCTTAAAAAGAGGCTGCAGCTAGCGGTTTTCCCAGACCGGTCTGCGTGAACTGACAGCCTCTGAGAGCCCGTCAACAAGGGGACAGCTAGGCAGGTGCGGACCCAGGTTTTGGCGTTCCTCCTGAGTCACCCCCAATTCTTTCCTCTCTCTTTTCTTCCCACTGGGATCTTTCTTTGTCTTTTTGCCTGTGACACTGAAGCCCTTTCCTGCCCAGGGACTGCGGAGGAACGCCCGTCCATCGTGGCCCGGGCGGCACGGCTCTACGTGTGTGTGGTTTGTGGTGTGTGTGTGTGTGTGAGTGTTCCCACGCAGCTGGGTGTTGGGTGGGGGCGGTTATAAATGATGAGTAAATCACCCCCACTCTCTCTTTCTCTCCCCCCCCCCCATTACTTTGTGGATTCCCTAGGCGCAAAGCCCTTGCCCCAGTCCGTGGCGGTCAGCAGCTTGGGTATCCCAGGTTCAGGCCATTGGGGGAGTCCCCTTCACCAGGCTTGCTCCTGCACCCCGAAGCTTCAAAGTTGCGGGAAACAGTCGTGGGGAGTGCGGGAGCCGAGGTTGGCGCCTGCGGCTCTCGCCCGGGGCAGCGGGCTGAGCCGAGGGTCTTGCGGGTGCCAGCTAGGCGAAGGAGGGGGGTTGAGGGGTTGGGGGTGGTGGTGGGAGGAGGAGGCGGGAGGGGGCGAATGGAGGGGAGGGGGGAGCGGCCGCTGGGGGAGGCGAGGCGAGGCGAGGCGAGGCACAAGGTGGCTCCCCGCGGCCCCGCGCCCCGCGGCTCCCGGGGACGCACCAGACAGCCAATGGCTGCGCAGAGGTGTACAGCAGATGGCGTCCGACTGCGCCGTTCCTTCCTCCTCCTCCTCCTCCTCGTCGTCCTCCTCCTCTTCCTTCAGTGCTGAGGTTGCCAGACGCTGGAATGGGTGGTCTCCCGACACACACCACCATCTTTCTTGCGCTCGGGAAGCTCGGGGCTCGGCGGCTCCCAGAGGCTGCGGCGGTGGCTCGGGCAAGGCGGGTGAGTGCGGCCGCGCTGCGCCCCGAGCGGGGAATGCCCAGCCCCTGGCCGGCGAAGCGGTAGAGAGGGGGCAGCAGCCAGGGTGGCGGGGTGGTGGTGGTGCTCGGGTGGTGGTGCTCCGTGGGCAGACTTTGCTCTTTGCTCTCCGGGCAGCTTCTCTCACCCTCTCTCCCTGCCAGACGCGGGAACTTGCAAGCGGAGCTTCCCCGAAGCCTCTGGCTTGGGGCTGCGGGAAGGGTGCAGGGTGCGGAGAGCCCGGGGCTGGGCGGGTGGAGATACCCCACGCAGGGACTTGGGCACAGACCTAAGACAAGGGGACGGAGCCATGGAATTGGGGTGGCAGGAGCCGTGTTCCCCGACTTCCAGCATGCTTTGGGGGGATGCTGATGAAGGGACCCAAAGGTTCCCCCATCCTGCTCGGGAGCCTCAGAGCCCAGGATTGGAGGGCGGGGAGTTCTGCGGGCTTTGCAAACAGGTTGACTGAGGGTTCCCTTTCGGTAGTGCAGAATGTGAAATCTGCGCGTGGGCGTTCAGTGCCCCTGGAGGATAGCTGAGCAAGTCGAGAAGTTTTGCAGTTTCCTCTGATTTATCAGTGGAGTGTCAGTAGGCTACAGCAACAGTTTACATTTTCATTGTCCCTGTTTGGGGCGAGGGGCGAGCTAGGGAGGATAGGACTACTGGGTCTACCGAGACATCTAGCAGTTTATCAAGAGACAACTGGGAATCCAGGGTGAGAGTGAGGGGCAAGGAGGAGGACGCACGTAATTTCTACAGCATCACTCCATATGTTCCTGTCACCTTTCCTTTCTAGCACCCCCTGTATTATTAAAGTTATTTGAATATGCAAATGAACCTCCCCTTTTTCAAGTCTGCATAGTTTGAGTCTAGAAGTTGGAAAGCTTGGAGTGTGTGTGTTTGGGGAAGGGAGGGAGCTTTAAGTTCTCTCCATCTCCTTTATTTAAATATAAGAGGAAGAAACACTTTATTTCAGGAGAAGGGTGTGTGACCTACTGGTACGTTTTCTTCAAAATATTCGGAACATCTCTTAAGAGCTGTTACAATTCTATTTGATTCAGTGTGGTCAAAGGGGAGTTTGACTTAAGATTCTAATACTTGGGCATGTTCTGTGGAAGAGGCCAGCATTATTTGGTGCTCTATTCATTGCCAGGGTGGTCTGCTGTAAGTGCATTCGTGCTCTGGTAAATGACAACCTAGCTGGAGAAGCCTTCTTGGTGTTTTCGAGGAGTGCACCTGTGGGTGTCTATTATCATGGAAATGGTAGGGTGCATGTCAGCTAGGCTGTAATGTGCGTGTGTGTGTGTGTGTGTGTGTATGTGTGTGTAGTCATGTGCACGTGCATCTGGAGTTTCCTTTTGACAGGCAATCGTGGGATGTTAAGATGATACATTTATCTTCCAGGCAGTGTCAGGACAGTCTAGGTTTGTTGGGTAACTTGGAGGCAGTGATCTCCAGGGAAGCCTTTTTTTGTGCTCTGGACTATACTACAGCCATTGCTGAAGGCTTCCTGAAATCCACTTGGGATGTTACTGACCAAATCAAGCAATCCTATCTACTAGTGACTGAAGGGCTCATGTATTTGTGGGTTGAATGCTATATAAAGTCACTGTCTTGAGGCTTCACTTTGAAGCACTGCTGTTTTTAAACCTCAATGCCATCAATACCAGGAGTCTTCTTTTAAAACTTAATGTGGCCAGTTTTCTGCTTTCTGTGGGTAGATGAACCAACCTGGCAGCTTCCCTGGAATTGGCTTCTTAGGTTTGGGCTCTGTGTGCGTGTGTGTGTGTTTCCACCTAACTGCTGGGAGTTGAGGACTGGAAACTCTTCCTTGTGGAAATTAAAGTAAACAAGAATTATGCAGAGAATTCCCCTGAGGTGTGACAACACACACAGATACAATTGCTCACTTAGAGAGTGTGGGATGGCCTTGCACATTAGCACCGATCACTTCTAGCATCGCTGAACATTCAGTCCATTCAGAGTTCTGAAGATTTGAGACGAATCCACGATGAGTGCTTGGAGATGTATAGTGAGGGAAAGGATTGCCTACTGCCAGTGGAGTCTGATAGTCCAGTTTGAGGGTTCATAACAAGTTGGCTTACTTTATATCTACCTTAATATTTAAATCAACACTTGAGAAATGATCTTTACAATGTCTCTTATTCCTCTGTGGGTGACCCTCCCCATTGTCTTAATCAAAGCTGTTGCTTGTTAAAGAATTTGAAGTGCTATGAAAGGAAGAGTGTGAGGCGGGTAGACAGAATTACTGATCATAAGAACAGTATGAACACAGACTCCACTCTTTCCAGTATTGACATTAATCGGCAAGGGGCACCTTGCCCCTTTACCGAAAGGTAAAGGCACCTTTCTGGTCTCTGCTGAGTGTACCTTTTGAGAGAACGAAAGTAAAGAATTAAAGAAAGATGGTACTGCTATAATGTACTTCATTCAAAAGCCTATGAAGAACGTTTTCTACTTTGCTGCAGCTCTTGTTTCAGAAGCAATGACTCTTTTATTAATATCTGTGAAAGAAAAGTTTGTCCTTAAATAAAAGTCTGACAAAGCATAATGAAAAGGAGCTAAGTTAGTGGAAGAGGAGTGTCCAAACAAGAATTCCAAAGCATATCAGCTCATTTTAATTACACTTCACAGACCGAAGGCAAAGTCATATGATTTGTTCAAAGTAAAAAAATCTTGCCCCAACTGTAGTTTCACCGTTCTGCACACCTTTGTAAAGATTAGGCATGAACGTAATAACATTGCTTCAGAAGTTTGAATAGAACCATGAAGAATAGTTGACTGGTCCTATTGAATTAAGAGTCAGAATGACAAATGGTACCATATATTAAGTATATGATCAAGACAAACAGATTAGAGGATTCTGAGAGGTGACGGCTATACCACTTGGTGGAGAAAAGAACAGCACCATTAACAACACAGGCTCAGAGATTCTCTACAGAGAAAGCGTACAGGCCAGGTCTTTGGCTAAATAGAAGGTATTCTGTTATTAAAACTACTAGCATGAGCTATTTAGATATGCTTTTGGATTGTTGAATGTGAACTACCCATGAATACCTCATATTTTTAAAAGAAGACACTTTTCCAGGATATAACTATAAAAGAATAAATTGCATTCACTTTGAGCACCAGGCAGCTTCCTAAATATAATATAGGTCCTTAATTTGGAGCTGTTAACAAGATTAATATCTAAGTGATAATTAGCATGTTAAACCTGTGAAAGTAGAATGATTTTTAAACTCTGCTTTTAATTCTAGAAATTTTGGAGATTGTGAGTTTGAGTGTGACCAGTGTTTTAGCAAATGTTAGGTCTGTGGCAGTGTTGCTCCATTGATAAACATTTTATTCAACCTTTAAAATTTCTGCACTAATTGGGGTTCTTTTGTTGATGTTTTACTCGTGTTTTCATGGGTGGTTATTTACAATGACTAGCAGTAGCTATTGATGAAAGCAAGTGAAAGAGGATTAGGTACAGTTCCCTGTTGGCTTGTATGAAGCTCTTGACTGAGGAGATAGAATATTAGTGAAATCCAGTCTAGGCTTCTGAAAGCAGCCTTGGAGATGCCGTGGAATAGAGTCTCAGCACTGGTAAGAATGTACAGTTATTGCAAGGTAGAAAGTTCAGTTCAAGTCTTGGTTTGTAATCTGAACAGTTAAGTCACACAGCATATATAAGAACTACTATACTTTAGGAGTATGTGTATGCTGTGGTGACAAATAAAAGCCAGTAACATTTCAAGGTGTCACTATTCATACTATCTTTTGGTCATTAGGTAGGTTTGCAGTTAGTGGATTCTGAAAGTACAAGTCTTTGCTGTGATGTGGGGACCTGTAGAATTTTTTGTAGTTAAAAAAAAGAAAATTTCCCATATCAGGCAAGTTTGGTTATTGGCCTACATGTAAGGATCTGTAAAAATGCGGAACTGTTTCCTAGGAAGAACAAAAGGCTATAATTGTTGAACGTAGGTATTTTGCAGCCAGGGACATGATGCTTGCTTTTGATTTTGCCTCTCTAGACATATTTTAATTATGAGCCTCTTAAAATTAAATATGCTGTGGCTAAAAACAGAATCCTAAGTAACTAGTGCACAAACAATTCTTCAATGCCTTGACTGGAGAGAAACTCTTTGCTGTTTTCTACTTGCCTGCATGAGGGTTGGCTGTGGATTTGTGCCCTAGTGTCATGTTAGCAAACAGCTCATTACTTCTGGAAGAATCATAATGTTGAGAAAAGCTTTCAGCCTCATAGCAGTTAGACACCATTGCCTTGTTCTTAGATTCTAGTTTTGTAGTAATGCATATTTTAATTTTTTTCAGGCGGGTATTTAAAAAAAACAACATACCAAGTAGCGTATATAAATGAAAGATTTTAATTATAATAAGACTAAGGCTTGCATTAATCTCTCCTTGAAGAGCTTCCTTCTGGGCTCTCCTCTATTGATTTCTGCCCTTTATGCTTACGTTAGACATATTCAGGGTGATTTGGCCAGTGTGCTCTGATATAGCCTTACTGGTTGTAAAAATGTTGTAATGCATCTGCACCACTTGATACATGGGTACTGTTCTAAGCTCCCTGAAGATCCCGCCACTACCTCAATCCTACAGGCCACTCCCCTGACACCTCTAAGATCATCTCTTGTTACAACCACAAAGAGAGTCACCACTTGGTTTGTGTGACAGGGAGGCAGTGGGTCCAGCTTCAGGCTATTGCCAGAGCTTATTCTGATCAGTTGGTGCTTGAGCCCTAGCACTTGGCATATATTTTTATCTTCCTTTGCTATTTTTACTTCTAACATGAATAAACGTAACCATTGGCACTATCAAGTAGCTGAAGTTGGAATCTGTTTAAATTTACATTAAAATTTTTTTATATCTAACATTTATTTAAAAACTCTTAAATATTATTATATGCATATATTTACACTGGCAAAGAGCTCAAAGGTACCTAGATCCCATTGCGTTATCAGGTCATAGAAAGCCATTGTAACTTCACTTTAATTTGTTTTCCCCCCAAACATAAACCAGGCATACAAAGTCATATCGTAGGTAAGGGGGAAGAGCCAGATTTATAACCCAGGTTGTCCACTACAACCTTCTACCACACAACTGTCTCAGACTACTTAATTAAAATGTATGTATGTGGGAGTAGTTGAACAAGGCTTTTTTTTTTCCTTTTGGGGAAAAAGTAATTATTTTTTTCCATCTCCATTTCTAGTCCTCAGAATTAACTCAATTTATTTCGTATTGACTTCCATTCATTTTTGTGATTAAGAATTGTTAATAAGGCTTCATCTCACCTGAACTGACCCATTCTGTGAACTGGAACATCTTCTGGCCAGTCACGGAGAGGAGTGGGATGTTCTTGACTTTGCAGACTACTAAAGAAAAAATTTTTGGTACTTCCTTCTGGATCTCTTCTAGATAAAAATAAAAACAAGCACTGCTAGGTGGGCCCTGAAAAACACAACTCAAGTTATGCTTCCTTCTTAAACAGAAAAAATAGTGTTCCAGGTAGCACATCAAATATACTCAGGCCAGCTATTAACTCCTTACCACCCACCTCTCTCTAAAAGGCCTGCCCCCTTTAAGTCATGCACAAGACCCACACTTGCTTAAAAAGGCCCCAGATGCTGCTATCTCCACCCCAACCTCCAGTTATCCAAATTCTACCTATTAGTCAAGACCTGGTTTTAATTATACTTCCGCGGAGCTTTCTCTGATTATGCCAATTCACAAAGCCCTCCCTCTGTCCGAGCAACTCAGGTGGTAAATTCTAATTTTAATGTTTGATTGAATCAGCTTTCTTATTAGCATCTACTTGTGGAGGTCTGATAGTAAAGGATTTGAATGAGAAAGAACACCACTCTCTATTGCTCTCTGTTGAGAGTTCTGGAAACTGTTGGGAGGGGAGAATGTGATTGAAAGTAGGGGTCTGGGTGGTAACAGCCCTTTGAGCATCCCTAAGGCAAGGCTTACCAACATACTTGTAGGCAAGAAAAGTGATTGCTAATTATGATTTACAATATACTGCATACCAGGCTAGGTGCATTAGGATCAGTACGTCTAATCTTCACGATAATGTTGCAAAGTCGGTTCTATTATTTGGTGTCATTTTTTCATACTGGGTAATGGAGGCTGAGGGATCTTTGGCACCTGGTGTAAGGTCAGTGCAGCTGGTGGAGTCCTAACCCAAGACTTGCATCCTGGTCTGTTGGACTGAATGGCCTATTCTGCTCCTCATACACCAGATTGCCCTAGAGCCTGAAGTTCGGGTCAACAAATTTAGTCTAAACCTTGGCTGGTATTTCTTCCAGGTAAGAGAGCACACACAAACTCATTGCCAGAGTCGCCACACACAACAGAGGTGACTGACAGGTTGAGGATTGGTGAATCACTTCTACCTGGAGGCAGAAGTGTCACTTGGAAATATTGGAAAAGGCTGTGCTTTGATTTGACACAGACCTTATGCATGAAGACAGTAATGTCTTAGAACTGGAGAGAGCTTGAGACATTCAAATCCAAAAGTGCAGGCTTCCTGAAGAACCACTGGAAGATTCAGAAAATCCAGGCATACTTAGGAAATCCACATCACGTTCCTTTTCATTAATGGCTTATCATGAAGACAGAATTGTTCTGCCAAATATGCAAAAGATTAGCACTGAGAGTAGCAAAGGGGAAAACCAGTCTTCACATAGGAGTATGGGTAGACTGGCAGTGGTCACTCCTGGGATCGGGCTGAGCAGTCTGGTCAGGTGAGTGCCCTTGTCAGTTCTCTTTGCTTCATGTCATCCTAATAGGAAAATACCGTTAGTTGCATGGGGCAACCTTGCTAAGAACAGAAATTGATGGTCCTTCGGTTGGGCATGTACGGATAAATCACGTTTCTAAAGATCTGTTCCTTAAAAGCATGTTGCTAGGTCAGCATGAGGTCTCTTGACATGAACTTCCATGGGAATATATAATATCCTCATTTCCAATAGCAAAGTCCCTTAACAATTTTTATAGAAATGTAGTGTTGGAATATGACCAGTTTCTCTCTTTGCTTCTGGCTTAATCATATATAAAGAAGCTCAAAAGATTCAAAGTTGTAAAGAGAGATTTTTATTTATTCCAGGATTGAACTTTTTCACATTCAGAGATGTCTAGAAATGCCATACACTGTCTCAAGGAAATGTGAGTTCCCCATCTTTGAGGGTATTCAAACTGAGGATAAGCAATGACATGCCAGGGTACTCTGCAGAGAGGATGTGTGCATTGGATATTAATAGCAGATTTATTGAGCACATACTATATGCTAGATAGTATTCTACATATATTAATTCATGAAATCGTCTAAAAAGGCTTGGAGTTGATTGTTTTATTATTCTTTCCATTTTATGGTGCAAAAATGGTAACTGATTTGCTTCAGATCAGGATCTGTACTCAGTCAGTCTGAGCTTAGAACAGAACTTCTCAACAGAAATTGAGTGCAAGCCGCAAATACAATTCACATATGCAATCTTAAATTTTCTAGTAGCTGCATTGTAAAACGAAAAAAAAACCCATTGAAGTTAAGTTTAATAGTATATTTGCTAACCTAATATATCTAGGATATTATCATCTCAACATGTATCGATTATGAAAAAACTATTCATTTTTACTTACAAGCACATCTCTGTTCAGACTACCCGTGTTTCAAGTGTCAGTGGCTACCTGTGGTGGGGGTGGCCACCATATGGGACATGACCAGAACCCGTACCAGGAACATTTCCACTCTACCTCTGTCTGTTGATGGCCAAGTTTCTCTCCAAAGCATGCACCCATCAGTCATTGTGTGTGTGATGCCATTCATCTGTTTATTAATTTTGCCCTTAAATGCCAGCGTGAATATTTCTTTAAAAAAACTTAAGACACTTCCATGACTTCTGTCAGGAACATATTTACTTTAAAAACCTGTAAAATAGGAAGATTTTTCTGTATCTCTTCTGTTAAAAAATGAATCCCATATGTCTTTCATTTGTGAAGATGGAGTGTATCTGGATTGCTTCCACTTTACAACTATTCATACACATTATGAAATCGCCTCGCCCTTCTCATTTCTAGGCTAAAGAACCTAGTTTCTTTTGTCATTTGTTATTTTGTTTGTTTTTTTATTGGTTTGCTAGGGCAGACGTGTAGCCTGATGCTTTTGAAACGGGCACAGCTCAGGATCTGTGCATCTCTAGTAACAATGAGAAGGGAAGAGTAACCTTTACCAAAGAGTGAACTTAACCACTTTTTTCTCATTTACACTTCACGCGTATTTCTCAGTTCTCTTTTACTATATACCCTTGTGATGATTACTGCAGTCAGAAATGACATGCGGCCCACCACAGTGATATTTCTGACCAAATTGTAGTAATTTTTTGGTAGGTTTGATTCATTCCCTGGCAGGTAGTATTCTTCCCTGTGATCCAAAGGGCCTTTCTCAAGTAGAATTTCTGACAGTAACCGACCCTCTGGGCTGCGGCATGCTTCAATTGAAAAAAAGCAGAATGTGACATGCCTTTCATTGTGCAGAACACACAAAAAAGTCCCATGTCTCCTTTGTAAGTGCAACCTCTATTCAGCTATACATGCTAACGTGAAACATTTTAGTAATTCTAAGTCTCTTTGTGGGGGCATATTACATGGGTAGCTTAAGTTTGACTTCAGTTGCTTATTAAAAGAAAAATATTAAGAACAAGGCTTCAGTGGGGATGAAAGAAGAATTCTAAACTTCATAGGGAAAAATTTCCTTGTGGAGACAGACTCTAAGGATATGTCATCTAATATTATGTGCATGAATATTAGATATTTCATTTGGATTATAGAGTTGGTGGAATTAAAACATAATGCTTGTGGACATAATATATCCCCAATGTGGCACATCTTTTAGTTGTTTTTTTTTTTTTTTAATAACTAAACAGTTTTCGCACGGAAAGACAAACCAATGGAAAGTGCAAGATGCATTTGTTTGTGAGCCAAATGAATAAATTCAAAGATGATTTATTGAGCATCATCTGTGTCACTGGCACAGAATACAGAAGTAAGTTTAGGACACCAGCCCTGATTTCCAGGAATCTGCAGTCTAACTGGGGAGATATGACATGTGTATCCTCTACCCTTAGCAAAGCAAATTACCTTATTTATATATGTCTAGCTCTCTTATGAAGTATAAGTTCCATTAAGCAGGGGTTCATCCCACTCACATTTGGGTCTTCTGCACTTTGCAGAGAATAACTATGCAATGGGCATGAGTTGGAGTAAATGGAAGTGGTACATTAATTTTATTTATACATATGGATTAAAAATAGCTATAATACCATATTTATAATAGAGCCACTTATATAAAAATCTCATTTTAAATAATGAAGACTGGGGAGCCTGGGTGGCTCAGTTGGTTAAGCATCTGACTTCAGCTCAGGTCATGATCTCACGGTTCATAGATTTGAGCCCTGTGTCAGGCTCTTGCTGACAGCTCTTTCTCTCTCTCAAAAAATAAATAAACAGTAAAATTTTTTTAAATAATGAAGATAAGTAAAATCCAGTGCCAATCCCTTTGCTACTGTGCTTACCCTTCTGCTGACTCCAGTTGGTGACTTTTAGCAGTTCAGCTGCAGTTGAAAAAGATGGTGTTAACCTGAAGGAAGTGTGGGCCTCTTAGAATGCCAGTGTCCTAGTAGGATTTAACCTTAGCCAAAGACTCTTTCAGGGTCGAGAATATAATAATAATTCTATTTTGTTATGAGGATGAAGAAACTTGACATTTACTCACATTAATCCTTAGAAATATGGATATGAGAGTTGGGGAATGGGATGACACAAAAAATATGTTTACATATGTCTGTGTAGAGTTTCCAATGACTACTGAAGAAGATAGTGATTTAAAAGATCCCAAACCAACAAGGAAATCGTGAGAAAGAAGAAGAAAGCAGCAGACGTATGACACTTCCTAATTTTAAATTTTACTATAAAGCTATAGTGATCAAAACAGTATGGTACTGGCATAAAAGCAGACAAATAGACCAGTGGAGCAGAATCACAAGCCCAGAAATAAACCCAAGAATATACAGTCAACAAATATTTGACAAGGAAACCAAGAATACTCAGTGGAGAAAATATAGTCTTTTCACTAAGTGGTGCTGATATAATTGGATACCCATGTGTAAAAGATGAAGCTGGATCCATATCTTACACTACTCAAAAAAAAAAAATCAAAATGGATTAAAGACTTAAAATGTAAGACCTGAAATGATGAAACTTGCAGAAGAAAACATAGGAATAAAGCTCCTTGACATGGGTCTTGGTAATGATTTTTTGGATATGACATCTAAAGCAAAGACAAGAACACAAAAATTGAACAAGTGGGACTGCATCAAATTAAAAAGCTTCTGCACAGCAAAGAAACCATCAATAAAGTGAAAAGACAACCTGTGGAATGAGAGAAAATATTTGCAAATCATGTATCTGATAAGGGTTGATATCTAGAATATATAAAGAACTTATATAACCCAATGGTGAAAAAACAAATAACCCAAATTAAAAAAAAATGGGCAAAATACTTAAAAAGGCATTTCTTCTAAGAAGATATACAAAAGGCCAACAGGTACATGAAAAGATGCTCAACATTACTAGTCATTAGGAAAATGCAAATTAAAACCACAATGTGACATCACCTCACACCTGTTAGAATGGCCATTATCAAAAAGACAAGAGATAAATGCTAGTGTGGGTAAGGGGAAAGGGAGCCCTTATGCGCTGTTGGTGGGATTGAAAGTTGGTACAGCTACTATGAAAAATGGTAAGGAGGATTCTCAAAAAATAAAAGAATAGAACTACCATATGATCTAGCAATTCCACTTCTGGAAATATATCCAAAGAAAATGAAAATGCTAACTCAAAAAGATAACTGCGCCTCCATTATTTGTGATAGCTAAGAAATAGAAACAACCTACCTGTCCATTGATGGATGAATGGATAAAGGAATTGCAGTGTGTGCGTGTGTGTGTGTGTGTGTGTGCACGCGCATGTGTGCATATACAAGGGAATATTATTCTACCATAGAAAAATGAGGAAACCCTACCATTTGTGACAACATGAATGGACCTAGAGGGTATTATGCTAAATGAGATAAGTCAGACAGAGAAAGACACCTACCATATGATGTTACTTATATGTGGGATCTAAAAACCAAAGAAAACAAAGCCCATAGAAAAAGAGATCAAGCTGTAGTTACCAGGGGCAGAGGGTTGGGGAAAGGGGAATTGGAGGGAGGTGGTCAGAAGATATAAATTTCAAGTTATAAACAAGTCCTCGAGGTGTAATGTGCCATACAATGATGATAGCTGAGGCTGCTGTAGGGTATATAGGAAAGTTGTTAAGAGAGGAAATCCTAAGAGTTCACACCATGAGGAAAACACTTTTCCTTTTTTTTCCTTTCTTTTCTTTTTATTGTATCTATATGAGAAGATGTATGCTAGCTGAATCTGTTGTGTGATAATTTTACAACATATGTAAATTAAACCATCATGCTGTATGTCTTAAACTTCTACAGTGAGGTACATCAGTTATTTCCAAATAAGACTGGGAAAAACCCAGGCCTTTATATTTATGAGTTAGAACCACTAGTTCTTTAACTTCTGGATATTACTTTTAAATCTGTGGTTGTTCAAATTGAGTTCTACCATCTCTTTGTGTAGTGTCATCAATGTTTTCAGACTTTCTCTAATTCTAAGAAACTCATTCTGAAGAATGAAAAACCCCAAATAACAATTCAGGAGCTTCTTTCATGTTGGAACTGTTCTTGAAAGAGATAGATGCTCAAAGAGTTGAACAGAGAATTTGTTTTCTGGCCATCTGGCTTATTAGGAGCTTCAGTGTTCTCTTCTGCTACGGAGCCCTCAAGTCCAGAATTTGATGGAAACCGCAGTGATCAGGAGCTGTAGGGTAGGCTTCGGGTTAGGTAAAGGGGGCAGTATGGAGGAGTTGGGGACAGGGATCGTTTTAGGCAATGTTTTGAAATGTAGAAGTGTATGTAGGTTTTAGTGATCATAACACGTACACAGAGGATAAAATGATTTAAATTTCTTCATATTGAATACCAGACCAACAAGTAACAAAGCTCCAAAGAGGTATTTTTTGTTTTGTTTTGTTTTGTTTTAGAGAAAGAGCACAAGAGAGTGCAAGTGAGGAGGGAGGGCCTGAGGGAGAGGGAGAGAGAGAATCTTAAGCAGGCTCCATGCCCAACATGGAGCCCTACGTGGTGCTTGACATGGGTCTCGGTCTCATGACTGTGAGATCACGACCTGAGCCAAAATCCAGAGTCAGACACTTAACTGAGCCACCCAGGCACTCCCAAAGAGGTTTCTTTGTGAAGAGCTTCAGCATTGTATATAATAACTAAGTCTATTTTTTTTAATACAGAAAATCACTGGAATGTTTTGGAAATACCACATATGGAATGAATATATGTTATAATTTACTTTTAATCTAGTATCAACACATTATTAATTTATTCAACAATTTTTTCCTGAGTATATAACACACGCCAGGCTCTTGCAAAGCAGTGAACAAAATAGACAAGGTCCCTGCCCTCATGGGACTTATGGTTGAGACCTGCACTGATCAATAGATATGATAGTTACTAGACACGTGTGGCTAGTAATCACTAAAAGTATGTTTAGTTCAAGTTTAAATGTGCTGTAAGTGTAAAGTGCATACTGGATTTCAAACAGTATAAAAAAAAGTTAAATACCTCAACTTTTTATGTTGATTACATGTTTAAATGATAATAGTTTGGATATATTGGGGAAGTAAAATATATTAAATAAAAAAATACAGTCCTAAATAATACCAGGTGACCACTTAGTATTTGTGAACAAAAAGGAATCCGCTAAAGATTAGCAAGGCTATATAACCTACAGAAGGGGAGGCCCCTTTGAATAGCCCGCCAAGTGCATAGAACATGCCGCACTGTTAGTTTGGCCGTTTCAGCCACTTATAGAAAAGTTGGTATAAACGGGGCATCAGATCATCAGGAAAACATTTCTGTAGCAGTTTACAAGCCAGGACTCTAATATACTTTGATAGATTAAAATAATTCTTCCCGCACTACAGGATTCCTCGAGGAGAATATTAGCTGACAGAAACACTGTGCTTCCCTGGTGTGCCATACACTATGCTTGGCCCAGGCAACTGTGTGGCTGTACTCAAGAATTGGCCATCCTTAAGGAATATTCATGGAGTTTATGTGGAGGTAGGAGAAAAAAAGGAAGGAAGCTTCAAAGATTACAAAAAATTCATCTGTGCAGTTTTATAGATTGCTAGATTCGGCATGAGAAGGAAAAAATTGGGATCTCCGTCAACCTATTTGTTTTTCATATGGGGTTCTCAATAGTATTTCTCATTTTGGGTCATATATGCTAGTCTCTAAAACTGGTTACTTATATTTCCTTTGATAAAAAATCTTATTTTATATAGGATTTTCAAGTCAGTGGCTTATGAAACCTCTTCAAGATTCTTTAAGAACAACAAAAACAACAATACGCTCCCCTACAGCCTGGCAGTGTGGGCAGAATGGCTTATCCCTGGTTTACTGATCTGCGTAGAACTTGATTGCGTGCTCCAACTCTGTTTTGAGAACTTGTGATGCCCACAGTCTAAATAAAGTGAGACCCAAATCCTTATAATCTAAGGTAAACAGTTTTGTCCTAGTGTGTGGCAGGAAATGTACACAGGGATAGAATTATCCATTGATCTGGCAACAAGTTTGGCAAACGTAGATGTTTGGTAAATGCCTACAAGATAAAAGCATTCAAAATAGCAAAGTAGTCAATCAACCCTAAGAACTAAAAGCTAAGGGTTGCTCAAAATAGTATGAAATAATTTATGCTGTGAGGGCTCAAGAAGTGAGCATAGGATGATGGAAATTTGGTAGAGCATGCATTTGAGTATGTGTACACACACACACACACGTGCACGCGCACATACATTACATATGCACACCAAAGAAAATATACACATAAGAAAGTGATAGCAAATACAAGATGAGCCATTCAGTTGAAGCCAGCAAATGAGTTGCTTAGAAGGGATTAGAGGAAAAGCCTTCAGAAGGAAAGCATACTGCTCCAGAGGTTGAACAGTGACAAAGGTAAGAGAAACCTGTAAAACCCAGTCAGATTATGCGTCCTGTTGGATCTAGAGAAACTTTATGAACAAGAGCAAAAACAAATGGGAGAGGAATGAAGCAGTGGGATGTAGTGAAATTGAATGCTGTGTATCATGTACCATCGGAAGTTCATTATGTAATATGTGCAAGCCCAAGTCTTTCCAATTCAGTCTTCATGATGTCGGTAATATACTCTTGATTCCCTTCCCAGTTATCTCCTTATCTCTTGCCTTCCTTCCCCATTCTACCTTCTGAAATTGGTAGAATTTACTCACTGTCTTCACCCTGCCTTCACTCTTCCAATCACTCAGCCTGGATTCTGCCTCCACTGCTCCGATTGAATAGGTTCTTGCCAAAGTTATGAATCGCTTCCCAGTTGTCAAATCCAATGGACATTTTCCCAGTCTCCTTTTATTGTGATGATTAAAAGAAGAATCTTAGTATATTAGAGAAGCCAAGAATGGACTGGCAAAGTTCCCATGATCCTACCATTTTGATTCTCCATTTTAAAGCTGCCAAAATAAGTACTGAAGATTTAGACAAGCAAAATGGATAATTTTGGACTACATATAAACTGGAAAAGATTGAAGTGTATAACCCTTTGCCAAAAGAAGAATGGCTCCAAAATAAAGTTGAAATTGGAATATCAGCCTTTGGAAATTGAGCAAGACATGGGTAAGTAAATGGCAATTTAATTAGGATTTATTAGTAGAAAATATAACAATCCTTATGGAAGATAACCCTGTTAACAAGGGGTGAGGAGAAATGTTGCTTAGCATACAGAAATGTCCCTATTTATAGAAGACTTTGAAGTCAAAAGAGGAAGTTAAAAGGGGCAACATTTTAAGGAATGTATAAAGATGAGCATGTACTTGGACACAGATGCCCTTATGAGCACCAAACTTACTGACTGAGGTGAAGAGAGAATGAAAGATATGCTTGTAGAATATTCTGATTGATAGCATTACCATTGGAATTGTCTTTCAAAGAATACCTTAGTCCCCTATCTAATCATTGCTGGTGGGGATAGAGTTTCCCAATTAAATTCTTAGATATCTATTTGCATACTCTATGTTTATTTGATATTTACCTTTCCTCGCCTTTTTTTATTTGTTCAGAAACTATCACTTTGAGAATGCTTGAGACAGTGGAGAGATTGGAGGGAATAAATGTGAGGTCAGTCCTTCTAAAAGAGGAGAGACACACTAATGCCACCATAATCATCAGGAGCAGACATTTATGAAACACCTGCCCTGGTCCTCTAAGTCAGCTGTAAGGTCAGTGAGAAATTCTGAGTGCTCAGATGCTCTGCAGGGAAATTTATCTAGAGAAAAAGAATGCATCAGCTCATTTTTAAAAAAAGACTCATGCCATCAAGCCATCCCCAAAGTACCCTTTTAAATCCAACAAGTCAAGCAAAACTATGGTTAATGATATGCTTGTGTTTATCAGAGCTGGCATTATGGCATTAAGTAAAATTTACGATACATTAGAGTTTACATTAGAGTTTTACTTTTACGCTATGTGTACGCTTGAGTGTGCTGGATCTCATTGTATAATTTCTACATAATTATTATCCCATTTTGGGGACACTTGTGTTAAATAGCTACTAGGATTTGTTGCAATTATTATTTGTTATGTGACATGTTATTGAGTGGTGTGTGTGTGTTTGTGTGTGTATGTGTGTATTTTCTTTTGAATGCCAAGTCCTTGATCAAGAAAACAACCTCTAGTCCGAATTTATAACACTTTTCCTTTGGGAAATATAATCCAATTTTATGACCTAGTTTCTCAGGACACATTAGAGCAGAAAGAAAAGTGTCTTCATTGGCATGTAGCATTAATATAAGTATTGTTATATTGTAGCTTAATTTATGTTCTGGCTTTTCTTTTCATATGAGTATTGTAATTACTTTAAGGTCCCAAACCTTGTATTGTATTTGGATTCTGCCTTTTATGCTGAGCACATTGCTGTGTATATAGTAGGAGCTAATTTAAGCATTTCTTAAGTGAATCATGTTAGCGTCAGGAAAAAATACTTGGAAACTCCATTGAACATAGGTTAATCTTGCTTTGATGATTTAGAGTTCCTTTAGGAACTTGGAGTATTCCCAGGAACAGTAAGAAAATCAATTACCACTGAATGGCACTATAAATTCTGTTTGTTTAAGTTTTCTTGGGTTTTAGACATATAATAAATGGGATTTTGCTATAAATAGGAATAGATATGCATGCACACGGACCCATTCAGTCTCAGCAATCCTATGGAAGAATGCAAACAGACTGGCTATTGATGCAAATAGTGCTAATCCTATGGAGGGACAGATGCCAGACCTTCTGCAAAAGGTGTGTATTCAGAATACATGGATAGAAATTGTGGGAGAACAAAGGAGTCTGCTCTGAATCTGGGTGAAATGGAAAGGCCAGAGTTGATGGAGTAGATTGGCAAGGGCTGCAGACTCTGCTCAGCACAGATATGTTTTTTTGGGTGTGTGTGTGTGTGTGTGTGTGCGTACACACACACTTTCTCTTTTTCATTCTGCCTCCACCCTACCCCAGCTAAACTTGACTTCCTCTTTGCAGAGCGGGAAGATTGTAGTTTGCCCCAAGGCTCACCAGTCTCTCCTGTGTGACTTTGACTTGCTTTTCATTTTCACTATATGTAAAGGACTCCTTTTCTCCGATCTATTCCTTCAAATAGTGAGAATTCTCTTTCAAATACTTAATTTTTGCAGAAGTATTTAAACAAACATTTTAGATTCCTTATCCAAATGTGATCTATTTGGACCAGGGCCAAAGAGGTCCATTTTTTCCACCTATAATTAAAGGAGACATAATTAGAAGGAGGGTAGACATAGTGAAGATAAACACTGATGCCAGCCATGCATATAAAGGATGTGAAGGTGCATATAGAGCATGAGTAAAATGCTTCATGAAACGTGTGAGTATAAAAAGCAATCTTTTTTTTTTTTAATTTTTTTTTCAACGTTTATTTTTGGGACAGAGAGAGACAGAGCATGAACGGGGGAGGGGCAGAGAGAGAGGGAGACACAGAATCCGAAACAGGCTCCAGGCTCTGAGCCATCAGCCCAGAGCCTGACGCGGGGCTCGAACTCATGGACCGCGAGATCGTGACCTGGCTAAAGTCGGACGCTTAACCGACGGCGCCACCCAGGCGCCCCTAAAAAGCAATCTTTTAAAATCACTGCATGATTTCATGTTATGGGATCTTAAATGTGCATGTGTAACAAAATTAATAACTTGAAATTTTTGAAAGTAGATATTCTTTTTTTATAAGTAGATATTGTCAAGTTAATATATGTATACCCAAAGGTGTGTATGTATTTGTGTGTATTCATTCAATTTGGTCCCCAATTATTTTGCATTTTATTGTTGATTAAAGGGAGTGTTTAGGTGCCCAGCTCCTGGCTGGTCCACTGTGGCCCTTCACCACGTCCCATGCCTGGTGGGCTCCACAGGCAGCCCCTGCCTCCAACTCCAGCTCCTTGGCCTCCTACCAGACCACAGTTCTGTCTCCTTCTTTTCTAGTAACCCTGCCATGCCTTCCTGCTTCCTTGTATCTCTGCCCGTTCCCTCTCTCCCTTTTCTTCTAGTATATGCATTCTTACCACCATTGCCCTTTCATTCAAAATATACTCTGTTCTGTTGAAATGCAACATATACATTTAAAATGATCACCAAGGTATGCTAAATGGCACAATAAAAACCAAAGGGCTTAAGGGAAAATGCAGTAGGGGCACAAAATTTAAAAACTTCCTTAGCGACACATACACATACAAAATCACGTTCTGATCAGACTGTTCCCTGATATATGAACTTCACAGTTTCAAAACACATGTCAGGAGAACTGAGTGTATGCTCTTGTAAACTTATATGTATTCGTGTGATTTTCCCTGAATGCTTATATTCTCCCATTAGACCAGACACCATAAAGGCAGGGCTGTGTTTGCTTCTGGTCATCTTTGTAGCTCCTCCATCTGGCACATTGTCTGCTTGGTGGTAAGCACATGACAAATGAATGAATCTTTCTGTGCGATTTCCCTTCATCTTCTGTTTTCTCAGGACTCTTATGTCTTCTAGATACCCTATGAGTGAAAGGTTTATAGCTGATTACAGGCTTGGTGTTTGTTTGTTTATTATTTATCTAGAGAGCAAGGTGTTAGAATAATGTTCTTTGTTTATTACCCACATGATCCCTGTACCAGGCAAAACTGAGGTGGAAAAACAGAACTTAAGGTCAAGTTGTTCAATGGAAGGAACTTATGATGGGTATTTATTCAGAAGGTATTTTTCAGAGATAAAAAATAACTAACCTAGGTGTCTGTTGATGGATGATTGGGTAAAGAAATTGCATATATACATACATACATACACAATGGAATATTATTCAGTCTTACTACAAAGGAGATTCTGCCATTTGCAACATCATAGATTAACTGGAAGGTATTATGGTAAGTGGAATAAGCCAGATACAGATAGAAAAAAATTGGCTGATATCACCTTATATGTGGAATCTAAAAAAGTCAAATATATAGAAGCATAGAGTAGAATGGTGGTTACCAGTGGTGGAGGGTTTGAGGGAAGGGGAAGATGTTGGTCAAAGATACAAAGTTGCTGTTATGTAGGGTGAATAACTCTAGAGATCTAATGTACAGAATGATGACTATAGTTAATAATACTGTACTGAATATTGGAAATTTGCTAAGGGCATAGATTTCAGGTGCTCATATCACACACAGTAACTGAGGAGAAGATATATTAACTGACTGGATTATAGTAATCATTTCACTGTATATGTATCTCAAATCAACATTGGTATGCCTTATATACATATAATTTTTATTTAAGAAGAAAAACCAAAGGAGATGGTGAGGTAATTCAGAGGTCGATTACAGCAGGAAGCTGCTGCACACAGTAGGACTGGAGAGACCAATGAAGGAGGCAGTATTACCAGAGGTGAAGGTCAGAGCTACCCAGAGGGACCTGGCACCACAAAGGAGTCACAGCCAGAGATGAAAATACTGCCCAAGCAGAGAGAGAAAGAGAAGAGGCTAACAAACACACAACAAACAGACAAACAGACAAACAAAACCTAGTTCCTCCTGTCCTTGCATCCCAAATCTCAGGCCAGTGCCTCCCATTTTAAGAACTTTACCAGAAGCCAATTTGTGAGGAAGTGTGGGAGCATGGGTTGCCCAAAGGAGCTACCCACCCCACAGAACAGAGCAGGGGTAAGGAGAGTGCAATGTGGCAGAAGACTGGTGTGGCTTTACTGTTCCATTCCATCCTTTTCAAATTTTTTTTAATGTTTTTATTTTTTGGGGGCAGAGAGAGACAGAGCATGAGCAGGGGAGGGACAGAGAGTTAGGGAGACAAAGAGTCTGAAGCAGGCTTCAGGCTCTGAACCTTCAACACAGAGCCCAGTGTGGGGCTCAAACTCACGGACTGTGAGATCATGACCTGAGCTGAAGTCAGCCGCTCAACCGACTGAGCCACCCAGGCGCCCCTCATTGCATCCTTTTCAACAAATCAAGTGACCAATGGTATCAGTGTTGCCTTATGGATCATTTTGTGACATTCTTCTTCGTCAGTTTGTAAGGAAAGGACACAAAGGACTTTAGAGTTTCTGTATGAGCCACTTACTGGTTAATGGAATATTTATAATTACAAGTGAAGTGTTTGTTGCATAGATCTAGTTTACCAGAGGGGTGTAATCTATATCATGATGAAACTTATGTCCTAATAAGTCCTGATGCAAAATATTGAAAAATAAAAAAGGTGAAGTCTCTCTCTAGCTTCAGTCATAGGAACAATGCAGTGCTTTTCACCTTTGCCCTTATTTTCCTTGCAGTTTATAGGCAATATTCTCCTCCAGAAATTATATTTCCACCTGAATATTAAACTATCCTCCAGGGCAAAACAAAAGTAATCAAAACGGAACTTTTACAAATAATGATTTTAAGCTGACTATCCTGGAAACTCAGAACATTCTTTCTGTTTGGGTTGCATTTTTATTTGGGTCCTTCCTTGTATCATTTATCACAACAATGTTATATACTGCAGAGATGGCTAGGCACAGATTATTATTATTATTATTATTATTATTTTTGAAAGATATTAAAGGGCTCAGATTAGTGAAAAGAGTATACAGTACTTACTTTGTAGACACCACTCTTTGTTTTTGTTTTTGTGAAATATGTGAAAGAAACTTTAAGTGCATGAATAAAATGCTTTTAAAATCGACTAATTCCTCCTTACAAGAAGGCAGTAGTAGTGAAATAAAAAATGCAATTGAATTTTAACAAATACATCTTAAATTTCAAAAAAATGTATTTCCCTCTATGTATTCTATAGTTGTATTTCGAGCTAACATTTAGCTCTGAATTTCAAAGGCATTATATGCAAGATACGTTTTTTATTCTTAGTCTATAAAATTGTGGTCATGGTGAAATATTTGTTACCCTTTCCTCTGTTAGTAGCACTGCAAAGTGCAATTTACAAGGCAAGTCACATGACATCCACTGGTTCTGTAAACAGGGATAAATTATTGTACTGGTTACAGTATTTTAAGCCACATCCTTAAGAGTGCAAATAAGTAAATTTCTTCGTTGCAAGTTAACTTCATTGTATATAATTTTTCCCTCATCCAATTCAAGATATTTCTCTAGCCTTTCTTCCCTCAATGGCACCTGTTGTGAGAGGGGTATGTAGCTCGTGGGGGTTTGCCATGGGCCAAGCTGCCATTCTCTGAGATGTACACCCTGTGCTGGTCATTGGGCATTATCAGGCCTTCCTCATACTGGCCTCTACAGAATATTTCAGTTCCCATCTATGCTCCCTTCAGTTGATCCATCCTGCCCTCTGCACAGCATCCTCTATCACTGGGCGGGGCTTCTGGTCTGCTGTCTTGCCCTGTGTGTCACAACCTTGCCCCTCCTGGTGATGAGGGTAATCTTTGCCTGCTCCTCGTGTCATTCAGTGAGCTTGGTGAGGCGGTCTAGCTTCTGTGCTAGCCCCTTGCTGCCATCACCACCTAGTGTTCTGGGCTATGGCAGCATGAAAACAGTCAGATGTCTGGGGGCGGGGGGGAGGGGTAGAGGGCAACTTACCATTTCCCAAGGCTCCAGAAGGAAACAGGACATGACTCTGGGTGAGGGGGTGTGATTGTTCTCCTCCTCCCCCCTTCATAGAAACCCAAATTATATTTAACTCTTCTGTTTCCCTTTAAATGTATTTGCTCTTTTCAAAACTGAGGGTTGCTGTGGGGAAGGTGGGTGGGGGATGGGTTAAATGGGTGATGGGCATTAGGGAGGGCACTTTCTGGGATGAGCACTGGGTGTCCTATGTAAGAGATAAATCACTGGATTCTACTCCTGAAGCCAAGGCTGACTTGAATTTAAATAAAAACGAAACAAAACATTTTTACAAGGCCATTTTTAAGCCTAAAAGTTAAGAATTTGAGGCGTTTGTTTCCTGATTTTCTAACAGACATGCCCTTTAGGCAATGAACAATTCAGTAGAGGCCCTTATGGGGAAAGGCCTACAGTCCCAGTCAAGAAATTCAGTAAAGCAGGGGTGAGGGAACCTCAGATAATACCCACTTCGCTTTCTTAAGGCATCTTGTGTAAATTCTGGGATCCTAATTCCTCCCCTGTAAAAGAGGGATTATAGGACCCACTTTATGTGGCTACTATGAAGATTCAACGTGATAGATTAGGTCCGCTGCCACACCCAGTGACTAGTCTTCCTTTTTGCCTCTTCCCCCATAGTTTAGAGACAGAGAAAAGTTTAACTGAGGTAGATACATAATAGCAAATAAAATCAGAAAGCAGACTCAAGGCTATAATTCAAAGTCTTACTCCTATAACTCTGGTGAGGCAAAGCCTCAAAAATGTCTTGTGTTACTATGGAAGCAGTACCTGTGTGTGGTAGAAAATTAAGCAACACCAACAGGCAAAAACAAGAAAAAAAAAAAAAACAAGAAAGAAGTCACCATATTCCAGCATGCAGAGATTACTACTGTTCACACTTTCACACATTAGTGCATACTTACTTTCATCTCTCTAGTTTTCTGTGTGTGTGTGTAAATGTATATATTATATGTATGCGTATGTAAATTTATAACATAATTTTCATCTCATTTAGAGCCAAAGAATGTTCTCCTTTTCCCTGTTGTCCCCCAAACAGCTTTCACTGCTCGTTATCCCAATCAGCATCCAAAAGAGGACTGCACATTGCCATTGTGTGTTATGTCCCTTATGTCTTGTTTCCTTAAGAGCAGTGTATTTTTTACTATTATTGGCTTGTTGAGGAGACCTGTCCAGTTGTCCTGTGAAATGTCTTACCTTCTGGGTTTATCTCATTTCTTCTTCAAGGTGTGTAGTTTGTTCCTCTGCTTTTGGTTAACTGGACATTTTGTCTAAAATGTTTTTAGTTTTGTTTAACTTTGCTTCATCGTGGATGCTACACATCACATGATATCAGAATACAGAACCTTAGCGGTGCTAAATGAATGGCTGAGTTAGGATGGCAGCACTCTGACATCACTTTCATTGTGCAGTTAAGTATTTCTCCTTCTGTCTAGTAAGCAATATGTATGGGGTTATTTTGGCATCATGTGAATGTCTAATTCCTCATCTAGCACTCACCTTACAGTTTTAATGCCAGTTATAATGAATAAAGGTTTTTGAATCAAAAGAAACGACCCAGTATGTTATAGAGATAGATATTGGCATGGAAAATCTTCAAAAGGTGGCTGTATCAGCTTTTTGCTGTTTAACTTAGGAGGGAGGCCAGATCATAGTAGTCTTTGGCTAAGGTGTATCTTTTTGGCCAAGACACACGGGATTGCCAGAAATATAAAAAATAGAGCCTAAAATTCAGAAGAAAGCATAGGGTGATTTTAGCCAAGGATGATTTTGAGTTTGTGCTTGGGATGAGTGTAAGGGGAGGGTGAAAGTTTAGAAATGATGGAATTCATAATCCAATGTTATCCAAAAATTTTAAGGCACGTTAAAAATGAAATCTAAGATACTTCAAAAACTGAAATTGGATGACACTTTCTTCAAGGAAAGTCTCGAGTTGGAATACTTTTTCCTTTAAATCAGTGTGGTATTTTTTGATGAATACTAGGATTTTATGAGCTCTGACAATTTCTTCACAAGCCCTCTCTTTTCTGCTCTCCAGATGTAAATTATTCTTTTCTGTTTGCCAGGAGTAAATTACCCTGTGTTCTGGCACACTGGCTACTTCTAATGCTGCTGGGAGGATTAGATAGTATTGGATTCTTAAAGAGCTTCAAGAGATGGCTTTTAGGGGCAGGCTGCTTTGGAAAATGTGCCCGGAGTGTATAAGTTTGGAAGAGGAACCTACTTTATTGGTCTGTTTGTCCCCTTGGATGACATGATTCAAAGTCCCTTGAAGGCTTAGAGCAGAATTTGAAGTTTTCCTTAGGAAATATAAATATTGGTAGTTTTAAGAGGTATGGGTAGATTATATTGTTGTATTATTACCTTCTTATTGATTGTATTATTAGAAACATATTGCTCTCCCTTGCTCAGATGCCTTCCTGGACTTAGCTTGGCCATGTGACATGCCTTGGCCAATGAAATGTGAGAGTAAATTATATGTGCTGTTTTCCAAGCAGAAGTTTTAGGTATCGTTGTGTGGTTCCACCAATACTCTTTTCTTCCTCTGCCCCGAGACTGGCATGCCCCAGGTAGCATCTGCTCTTACATCGGGGCTCTTAGAGCTGTGACAAATAGATAGCATATTGAGAAAGGAACCTTGTTTGTGGTTGGGAACCAGTAACATTTTGGTTTGTTTGTAATTGAAACATAGCTTAGCCTAAACTGACCGCTACAGAGAGATGTGAGATGGGTGAATATAATAGAGGGCTGTACTGATACCAACTAGAGGGTATGGATGGGAATTTTAGTAAGTGATCCTTTGCATAGCTGTCTTGATGGCATCTGGATTTTCCTTTTAGCTCTGTAATTCAATAAAGTAAGCCGCCAAACTAGAATGGGGTTAAAGTGCCCATGGGGAGATACCTAAAGCTACTAAAATCACGCCTCACACCACAAATCACAACTGTTTGCAAGAATAAGAAAGAACTTTCTCTGATTGGAGCATTATTCTTCTTTGAGGTTAGCGCTAGTGATTTGTTGGAACAATTAACTGAAAGTGAGCTGGAACTTTTTAATTATTTTTCTTTCAGATATGCTATTTGAGATACTTATTTGAATTGCAGTGTCACATTGTGAAATAACACAATCTGTTGCTTTTATAGTCACACAAATTAATTTTCAACTGAAGTATAAATGTCAACTGATGTATGTCCTACTCAGCTTAGGAAAAGGATTCCTTTATATTTGATTTTTTTTAGGAGAAAACATGCTCAGAATAAAGTGTGAGAGCTATGAATTGAGAGGAAAAACCATTCTCTCTTCAATGGAAATTAATTTCTCAGAACTAAAGCAGGATAAATACTCCTGCTGAAGTGTGTGCCTTAATTACAAACCTCAAGGATCTTAAGTTTTATGGCTCAGTTTAAACACCCAAACCTGTGCAGCATGCCCTAAGTTAGCCACGTTACCTACTGGGTGGTTATAAATCATTATTTTGCATAAGGAGAGTTGCATAAAAATTAAGAATTAGAGACATATCAGTTTTAACCTCACTTGACTGAATGAAATTGGTGTTCAAAAGGATTTCTTCTCAGCAGATCATTTTGCTATGTATTGGAAATTTCCAGATCTAGGTAATTCAGGGAATCAAAAAACAGAGATGAGGGTCTATAAATCACAATTGAAATTTAGCCTTCAGATTAACTTCTTAGTATGCATCTCATAGGAGGTATGTATTTATTAAATGAAATGACCTCTAGATTTGCATATTCAGGACAAAATTAGGTTCTTGGAGGTGTAAGAATATTTAAAACCAGTATTTAAAGGTATATTATTGCCAAGATTTAATAATTAAAATTATAACAATTTGGTTTTTAAAGTTTTTATAGTTTTTAAAATTGCTTCCAGGCCATTTCCTTCTATACTTCAGGCCTTAGCAAGAAGTGATCCTTTTAACATAAAAAAATGTGCATACACATTTCCCAATCCTAAAGAATTGATAATCGCTACTTAATGTTAATTTGGATTACTCAGTTCAGTTCAGTTCACGAAACATCTCCTGAGGGTTGGTCACTGTGCTGAACTGGTAATACAGAGGTGAAGAGATTTGTTCCCTACCCTCAAGAGGTTTACAATCTAAGAAAGAAAATAGACACCAAAACAGAAACAATGCATAACTTGATATATGGTATAATAGGAATATTATAGAAGAGAGAGTAATTTTATTATGAGGAAATAGGGAAAGATGGACAAAGAATTGTGAAAATGTGTTATTTTCAAAGCTAACTTTTAAAAAAAATTATTTTGAGAGAGAGAGAGTGAGAGAGAGAGAGAGCATGGGGGAGGGGCAGAGAGAGAGAGCGAGAGAAAGAGAGAGAATCCCAAGCAGGCTCTACACTGTCTATGCAGAGCCTTATGCTGGGCTTGATCTCACAAACCCTGAGATCATGACCTGAGCTTAAACCAAGAATCAGATGCTTAAGTGGCTGAGACACCCAGGTGCCCCTAAGCTGAATTCTGAATCTAAGGAGCAGCAAAGTTGATATGGACATTATAAAAACTTTGTCTAGGGAATAGTTTAGAGAATAAAGAATATATAACTATTTTATTCCTAGTTCTTACAGTATGTGGCTTCGTATGAGCAAAGGATCACTTAGTTTCAAGTGACAGAAAGAATGGAGCCCTGTGCAGAGCTATCCTATGCTCTCTTATTTCCAAACCTATCTAGAGATCTTTCATTGCCTTGGGAAGGGACAAGGCTTCCCTTCCCTCAGGGCCTACCAAATTCTTAGTTCAAGGTTGTTTCCAATCTAACTCTCTGCTGCCCCCCAGTGCCCAAGAATCTTTGTGTGTGTGTGTGTGTGTGTGTGTGTGTGTGTGTGTGTGTGTGTATGTGTATTGGTGTATTGAAACTCAACTCCTTCCTCACCTCACTTTTATTTATTTATTTATTTAAAAATTAAAAAAAATATATTTTTGAGAGACAGAGACAGAGCAGGAACAGGGGAGAGGCAGAGAGAGAGAGGGAGACACAGAATCTGAAGCAGGCTCCAGGCTCTGAGCTGTCAGCCCAGAGCCCGATGTGGGGTTTGAACTCATGAAGCATGAGATCACGACCTGAGCCAAAGTCAGATGCTTAACCGAATGAGCCACCCAGGTGCCATGCTCACCTCACTTTTGATGAATTATGTTTACCCATAGGTAATAAACTACATTGATTAGAGGGAGGAAAGCATAGATAATATAAGAAAATGTGAAGGACAGTAAAGCCTATTTGATATCTCAAGATAGTAAAATAATATCTGGTTACTTTTATTGAACTAGATATTGTTACAATATCCAGATTTCAATTCAGTAACAAATCATATTTGTTCATGAAAGTTAAAATGAAATTCTTCCTTCTTTATGAAGCTTTTGTCAATAATTTGTCACAGTTATCTCCACTTCTATTCCAAATTTCTAAACACTTACAATTTCTGCATGTAATAGAGCTGTCAATTCTGAATTGCCTTGTATCTCATCTCCTATTGTCTGTGTTAAAACATTTTCTCCCTAAAAAGATGAAAGTCCTTAGACATTCCAAGGACTATAATTTACACTATCTCCTCTGTGGTGGTTGTAAAAAGGCTACGTAGAACTTCTAGGTTCCCCTTGCATAATGGCATCTGTCTAAATCCAGATTTATCCATACATCTTTCAAATAAAGAATACAGATCAATAAACAGAGAAAATAAAACCACAGTGTAACTAAGAGACCTTGGACACTACAAACTGCACATTACCTCAAGTTAAAAAGAAACACCCAAGTCTGGCAGAGGAAAATCAGAAGAGAGGAGAAGGACACAGGAAGGTTGATGGAAACATGGAAAATATTCACTAGCAGAAGGGCAAATACCACTTAGAATGGAGACTTTAGGAGGTGGTCTAAGATTTGGCAAGTCAGAGTGTTGGCTGGTGGGGAATTAAAAGGAAATATTTGAAAATTTATGGGAACAGAGATGGCTTTTCCAGGGAGACAGTGCCTCTAGTGGATGAGTGGGTGACTTGACATGGGGAGCATTCACTGGAGGCCTGGTAGTGATGTGAAAGAAGAAAGGAAAAGGGCACCTGGGTGGCTCAGTCGGTTAAGCGTCTAACTCTTGGTTTTGGCTCAGGTCATGATCTCATGGTTCTTAGGATGGAGCCTCACAGCATGGAGCCTGCTTGGGGTTCTCTCTCTTCCTCTCTCTCAACCCCTCCCCTGCTCTCTCCCCACCCCCCAAAATAAATAAACTTCAAAAATATAGAAGACAGGGAGAAATTAAAGGTCCTGAGAAACAAAATCACAAAATCAGAAGATCTGGTAACTCCTAGGCATCTATCACCCCCCAAAAAACTATACCTCTTCATGTCGATAGACTGTGATTTTAGACAAAGAAACCTGGTAAGGTCATAGTTATACAACCATCTCCACAAGCAAGTTGTTTTTTTTTTTTTTTTAAATTTTTTTTTCAACATTTATTTATTTTTGGGACAGAGAGAGAGAGACAGAGCATGAACGGGGGAGGGGCAGAGAGAGGGAGACACAGAATCGGAAACAGGCTCCAGGCTCCGAGCCATCAGCCCAGAGCCTGACGCGGGGCTCGAACTCACGGACTGCGAGATCGTGACCTGGCTGAAGTCGGATGCTTAACCGACTGCGCCACCCAGGCGCCCCACAAGCAAGTTGTTTTATTTTAATTGCACCAAAATAGGTTTATCCCTGGGGCACCTGGGTGGCTCAGTCGGTTGGGCATCAAACTTCAGCTCAGGTCATAATCTCGCTGTTTGTGGGTTCGAGCCCTGCGTCGGGCTCTGTGCTGACAGCTCAGAGCCTGGAGCCTGCTTTGGATTCTGTGTCTCCCTCTCTCTCTGCCCCAATGCCATTTGAGCGCTCTCTCTCTCTGTCTCAAAAATAAATAAACATTAAAAAGTTAAAAAAAAGACAGATTTATTCTTTTTTCTTTTTAAAAATATAACAACTTTCTTGATGTGCAATTCATATACCATACAATTCATCCATTTCAAATGGACTATTCATTGGTTTTTCGTATATTCAGAGTTGTGTGACCATTATCACAGTAAATTTTCGGATATTTTCATTACCCTAAAGAGAGTCCCATTCCCATTAACAGTCAACTCCCCAGTTTCTTTTCAAGTCCTGCCTCCTCTGTACCAACCCTGGACAACCCTAGTTTGTGTTTTTTCTCTATAGGTTTTCCTATACTGGAAATTTCATATAAATAGAATCAAAAAAGTATGTGATCTTTTGTGACTGGTGTCTTTCACTTAGCGTAATGTTTTCGAGGCTCATCCATGTTTGTCAACATCCATCAGTACTCTTTTCCTTTTATTGTCTAGTAATATTTCCTTGGATGAATGCTATGAACATTCCTCTACAAGTCTTTGTGTGGACCTGTTTGAATTTCTCTTGGTTATACCTAGGAGTGGTGTTGTGGGACTATAGGGTAACTGTATGTTTAATGTTTTGAATTACTAGACTGTTTTTCAAAGCACTATTTTGCATTCCCATTGGCAGTGCATGAGGTTTTTAATTTTCTGGATTCTTGCTGATGCTTGTTTGTGCCTTTTGATCTTGGTGGGTACGAGGTGGTATCTCATACTTTGGACTTTCATTTTTCTGATGGCTAATGGTGATGAATGTCACAATCATGGGTTAAGAATACTTCCATTATCTCTCAAAAATTCTCCCATGAGGAGCCCTAAGTGTATATCACTAAGTGAAAGAAGCCAGGCCATAAAGGCTACAGATAGTATAATTCCAACTCTGACATTCTGGGAAAGGAAAAATTATGGAGATGGTAAAAAAATCATTGGTTGGGAGGGTAGAGAGATGAATAAGCAGAACACAGAGGATTTTGGGGGGAAGTTAAATTACTGTGTATAGTACTATAATGGTGAACACATCCCATCATACATTTGTCAAAGCCAATAAGGTGTACAACACCAAGGGTGAACTCTATTAAATTCTGGACTTTGAGTGATAATGACATGTCACTATAGGTTCATCCACTGTAACAGATGTATCCCTGTGCTGTGGGATGTTGATAATAGGGAGCCTGTGTACATGTAGAGGGAGGGAGTACCTGGGAAAAAATCTCTGTACTTTCCTCTCAAATTGGCCTCAAACCTAAAATTACTTGAAAAAAGAAAATTTATTAAAAAAATGTTCCTTTGTGTTAAGTTTCAGTGAATCCCCTTTCCAAACCCAAGAAACCATTGATCTTTTTCTATTTTTATAGTTATACTGCCTTTCGTAGAAATTTTATATAAATGGAATCATGCAAACATACTCTTTTGTGTTAGGTTTCTTTCTCTTAACCAGGATGTTTTTAAATCTTTCATGTTGTGGCATGCATCAGTAGTTAATGCCTTTTTATTGCTGAGTAGTATTCTACCTCAGTGATATATCACATTTTAATTATTATTATTATTATTTTTTTTACCATGTTAAAGCCTTTTGAATTATTTCAGCTTTTGGCTATTATGAATACTGTGACTAGGAACGTTGGGTACAAATATTTTTGTGTGTGCATATGTTCTCATTTCTTTAAATTAATAAGTAAAAGTGGAATTCTTGTGCTATATGGTAGTGTATGTTTAACTTTTAAGAAACTGCTTAACACTTTACCAAAGTAGCAATACTTTGTAATTATCACTAATGTATGAGTTTTCCAGTTTCTCCAGATTCTTGTCAACACTTGACAATGTCCATCATTTGGACTTTATAGCCATTCTTTTGAGTGTGTGATGATACCTCATTTGGTTTTTATTTATATTTTTCTGATGACTAATGATGTTGAACATTTTCCCATGTGTTTTTTTTTTCCCACATGCTTATTCTTTTTTGTGAATCATTTGACCAAATTTTTGGCCTACTGAAAAAATTGAGTTGTTCCATTCGAATTATTGACCTACAGTGATTCTATGTAATCTGGATAGAAGCCCTTTATTTTGTGTATATGTTTCACAATTTTTCGTTGTGTATAGTTTATCTTTTCTTTTGCCTAGTAGCGTCTTTTGAAGAGAAAATTATTTAATTTTGAGTCAGCACAAAAATTTTTTAAATTATTCATGCTCCACTGACTGACATTTGAGTATTAAACCAATCTTGCATTTCTGGAATAAAACCACTTGATCATGTTATATCATTTGTTTTATGTACTGCTGCATTTAATTTGATAAATTTTTGTTTGAGATTTTTGTATCTATGTTCATGAGGGATAAAAGTTCTATAATTTCTTTTCTTGGAATACCCTTCCTGAGTTTCAGTATCAGGATTATTCTAGCCTCATAAAATAAATTGGAAAGAATTTCCACTTTATTTATTCTATACAGAAGTATGTTTGAGTTTGGTATTGTTTCTTTCTTATTTGTTTGAATGCGTTCATCAGTAAAGCCTTGTGGGCTTTTGTGGATAGATTTTTAATAATGGATTCAAGTTTTCATTTATGTTTCTATGCATTTTGGTAATTGGTAATTTTTAGGTGAATTTGTCCCTTTCATCTAGGTTGGCAAATTCTATGTATCTTTTTGTCTGTACTGAGTCCCCCTCATTAATTCCTGATATATGTGTCTGTCTTATCTTTTTTCTTTTCTTTTCTTTTCTTTTCTTTGCTTTGCTTTGCTTTGCTTTGCTTTGCTTTGCTTTTTCTTTTTTTTTCTTTTTCTTTTTCTTTTTTCTTTTTCTTTTTCTTTTTACCTTGATCAGTTTGATTAAGTGTATATCAGTTTTACAGATCTTTTAAAAGAAGCTGCCTTTTGCCTGTATTGAATTCTGTACATCTGCTTTCTCTTTAGTTAATTTTTGTCTTACTTTCTTATTTCCTTTATTATACTTTGTTCACTTTAGCTTTTTGTGGTTTTTTTTGAGACATAAGCTAATTAATTGATTTTCCACTTTTCTACATTTCTAATACTATATGCAGGTAGCTAAAATTTCCCTGTAAGAACTGTTTTAGCTGCATTGCATAAGTTTTGGTAAGTTATATTTCATTTTCATTCACTTGAAAATACTTTATAATTTCTACTTTTTTCTGTTTAGAAGTGTACTACTCAGTTTTCAAACGGTTGATGGATTTTTCTAGCTATCTTTCTTCTTTTGTATCTAAATTAATTCCCATGGGATCAGAGTCTATATAATTCAGTCCCTTTGGATTTGTTGAGTTTTGCTTTATGACCCAATGTATGATCTACTTTGGAAATGTTATATGTGTACTTCAAAAGGATGTATATTCTACCAGTTATTGGAAATTGTCCTCTATACTTTTCGTTGGATCAGTTTAGTTCATTTTGTTGTTCATAGCTCCTATAATAATACCCTTACCAATTTTTTGTCTGCCATTCTTTCAATTCTTTTTAAGTATTTATTTATTTATTTATTTATTTATTTATTTTTTGAGAGAGAAAGAGAGAGAGGGCGAGAGAGAGTGAGAGAGTAGGGGAGGGACAAAGAGAGAGGGAGAGAGAGAATCCCAAGCAGGTCCCACACTGCCACCACAGAGCCCAACTTGGGGCTCAAACCCATGAACCATGAGACCATGACCTGAACCGAAACCAAGAGTTGTATGCCCAACCAACTGAGCCACCCAGGTGCCCCTCATTCTTTTAATTCTTAAGGGAAAGTTGTTAAAATCTCTAATGATGATAGCAGATTTGTATTCTTTTCTCTTTCTTCTTTCCCTCCCTTCCTTCCTTTCTGTATTAAACATATATATATATATATATATATACACATATATATATACATATATATGTGTATATATATATACGCACGTATATATATTATGCAAATATATATATATTTTTCTTCCTTGTGTTGTAAAATTTAGGACTTCTGTGTTTTCTAGTTTAACTGACACTTTTATATTTAGGAAATATACTCATATTTTTGTCAAAAACTCTACATTGTCTAGTATTAATACAGCCACACTCGCTTTCTTTGGTTTGTATTTTCTTGATATATCTTTTACCATTCTTTACCTTTGACTTACCATATCCTTATATTTAAGATGTTTCTCTTATAACTAATTATATTAGTTTCCTATTGCTGCTGTAAAAAGTTACCATAGCTTCTTGATTTAAAATAGCAAAAATCCATTTTCTTATAGTTCTGGAGGTTAGATGACCAAAATGAGTCCCACTGGTCTAAAGTCAACAGGCTGGCAGGCCTGCATTCCTACTGGAATGTTTCAGGCAAAAACCCATTTCCCTGCCTTTTCCAGCTCCTAGAGGCTGTCCACAACATTTCTTAGTTCACAATTCCCTTCATTATTCATAACCAGAAACTGCCACTCTATTCTTTCTCATGTTGCTGACTCATGATGCTGACTCTCCTGAATCCTTTTCAGGACTTATGAAAATACTTGTGATCACATTGGGCGACCTGGACAATTCAAGATAATCTTCCTGTTTTAAGATCCTTAATTTAATTATATCTGCAAAGTCCCTTGTGTCAAATAAGGGAACATATTCACAGGTTCTGGGAGTAGGACATGGACATTTTTATGGAACTGTTACCCAGTCTAACAACTAGCATATAGTTATGGTTACTTTTATCTATTCTGAAAATTTGTCTTTTGATTATTCATCCATTTACAAATAATAAAATTAATGGCTTAAATGAATTTATGTGTACGATCTTACTCCTTATTTTCTATTTGTCACCCTCTTTCTCCTGCCTTCTTGTGGATTAAACAAGTATTTTATTGATCTGTTTTTGCTCATTCAGTCTTTTTAGTTTTGTGTAATTTTATGACTTTTAGTGGTTATCTTAGAGATTTCAGTATGTATCCAAGACATTATAGTCCACCTTGAAATATTTTTTATAACTTACATTTTTAAAGCTCTTGTATGCTAGCTCTATTGCCCGGAGTATATGGGAATCTCCTTTTATTTTTATTTTCCTGTTGATTATCAGTCTCATTTGCATATTCAGCACGCCCACACATATATCTTACACTCATTTACCCTCTTTACACCTTGAAAGTATTCTTCCCTCTGTGTGATTTTAGTTCATCTAGCCTTCATTATTCCCACATCTTTTTATAATTAAAAATTTTTTTAAACATTTTTTAATGTTTATTTATTTTTGAGAGACAGAAGGAGAGAGCATGAGCAGGGGAGAAGCAGAGAGAGAGGGAGATACAAAATCCCAAGCAGGCTCCAGGCTTTGAGCTGTCAGCACAGAGCCTGATGTGGGGCTCAAACTCACGAACTGTGAGATCATGACGTGGGCCAAAGTCGGATGCTTAACTGACTGAGTGCCCGTGTTCCCACATCTTTTTGATGTCTTTTAAAATATGATTTTTGAAAAAAAAATAAAATATGATTTTTGAAATAAATCCTCTATTTTTTTTTCTTTTGGTAGTTACAGCAAGACCTTTACCAGTAGCAAGGCCCTCTCTAACCATCTTAAAAGCACATTTATCAGGAAGTATCATTTATGAGGAATTATCATATATGAGGAACAAAAGTTAAAGGAACTACTGTATATGGAACATGGTAGGCAGATTGTTAGGGAACCTGGTATAGAACAGAGACACTGGCTCGACCTGAGAAGTGGCATGAGCTGATGTTTGAGGACACTTTTACTTTTGTTTTCCTATGACTTTAGTAGTTTCTTCCTGGGAAGGTTTGTAAATTTTGACATGACACGAATTCCTGTTGGGAACTATGAAAATTCAGCAGTAGACTAGATGGCTGTCTAATCCTCACAGCTCTGAGAGGTTTCTGTTTGGAAATTAGCTCCCACTGAAATTTTTTAGGAATGGATTGTAAGAGTTGAGTGTTGCCTGTAGGTGGCAGGAGAAGAGACATTTAGTCATAAAATCGAATTCAAGATTTTCAGTGATTAATTATTAAATGATATAATTGAAATATTTCCCAGTATCTTCACCTTTGTGCTTCTAATCAATTCTGGTACTTTTGAGTTCTTCTAAAGTGATTATTTGTTTAGGTTTGGAAAGTGACTCTTTATGAAGTTATAGACAGGTCACAACATAAATTTTATCATGACTGAGGTCATGAACTTGTCTTTCTTCTTGAAGAGCTTCCATTTTTAATATTAGGTTTTTTAAAATAGTAATTTAAAATTATAAACAGAATTTTTATTATTTTATTTTATTTTATTTATTTATTTATTTTTTAATTTTCAACGTTTATTTATTTTTGGGACAGAGAGAGACAGAGCATGAACGGGGGAGGGGCAGAGAGAGAGGGAGACACAGAATCGGAAACAGGCTCCAGGCTCTGAGCCATCAGCCCAGAGCCCGACGCGGGGCTCGAACTCACGGACCGCGAGATCGTGACCTGGCTGAAGTCGGACGCTTAACCGACTGCGCCACCCAGGCGCCCCTTTATTTTATTTTTTAAATTTTTTGCTCTGTTTCTACATCTGGGACATTTATGAAGAACCTCTAGTTAAATTTTGGAACCGTTTGGCAGACTATAACATTGTCAGTTTTACTAGCTAAAATATTGAAATACCATATTTGTTGACCTGCAAAAAAGGAGAAGTGAAGATTTGTTTTTGTCAAAAAGGAAAGGAAGAATAACTAGTAACAAGTGAAGTGTCTGGGACATCTTTTGTAGAAACCAAATTTTGTTCATTCAAGAGCCTTTGAAGAACAAGAGAATACTATTCCTATGTATCACTAACCTTCGGATTCTGAAACAGGTTATTGAGAGAGGGTGAAAAATTTTTCTGGGAAGCTATTCCAGTCTCCACTGCTTGGTTTAGATACTCATCACTCCCTTTCACCCCCAAGTCAAGGGAAAGATTTAAAAGACCACTTCTCTAGCTCTCTCAAGGCCATGAGTCACTGAAACCCACAAACTAATGATATAACCTCTCTGGATTTTGAATTAATGGACTTAAAAACGATTGGAGAGGACATAAGTCTTTTTATAGGCAACTTCATCAGAATCAACAAACTCAGAGCAGACACCTGCCCGGTGATGTCTCACTAGTGCAGATGAAACATAAGGGTAAAGACCATGGAGTAGGGCTTATTTAAAATGGGCTTGTTCATGTGTTGCAGATGAATAGGCCATTGATTACACATAACGACTGTTCACGATCTTTTTGAGAGTGGTCAGATGGAAAGCAATAGTGTTCTGCACACATTTTAATCATTTTTATTGAGCGTTGGCACTTCCATTTTTCTGAACCTTTAGGGGGACATTCTATATTTGCTTTTTATTCATCCTTCCTTTCAGTCTTTTTATTCAAACAAGACATTTAGTCTGATATCAAGTAATGCTGGTTTAAAAGGCTTAGCGCCTTCTCACAAAGAAAGTAACATTTCCGAGTATTCTCTACCATATGCAAACACTTACAGTTATTTAAAACTAGATTTCATATACCTATACCTATACCAAATGGTCTGCTGAATTTTCTGTTTTGCCATTTAATATATCTGACTTTTGCATGGAAGCGATTATGCACAGAATGAGCCACATCCTTGCAAAAACTGGTATATGAAATGATTTTCAGAGAATTTAAAGGCTGTCATTACTAGAATTATAAGTGGAGAATCTAGAATTATTATTGGTCAGTGTTACGTTTATTGGTGTTCTGTTAAGTTTGTTTTCTCTCTCTCCCACCATCTCCTCCGTGACCATTTCCTATTTGGAATGCCATTTCTTGGGCTCCTACCTGTGACTAAAGGATGCCTATTGTGTAAGAGTGCAGTGAGATCTAAAATTATGTTGACTCATGGGTGGCTCAGTTGGTTGAGCATCTGACTTTGGCTCAGGTCATGATCTCGCGGGCCATGAGTTCGAGCCCCACGTCAGACTCTGTGCTGACAACTCAGAGCCTGGAGCCTGTTTCAGATTCTGTGTCCCCCCCTCTCTCCACCCCACCCCTGCTTGTGCTCTGTCTCTGTCTTTCAAAAATGAATAGACATAAAAAATTTTTAAAAAATACAATTATATTGACTCCATATCACCTCCTTCAGTTTTACTCTCTTTCCTCCCTTGTTAGAAGAACAGGATTCAGAGTCTGGATCCTTCATATCTCGCATATTAGTAACCCCTGTTTACTCATTAAGATATGCCTGAGTTGCTCTTGATTGTAGACTAGCCCTGACTGGCTGCTAACCTATTGGGAAAAGTTCCTTGAAAGCTTTGTGTTCAGTTCTTGGGTTTCTTTTCAAGATTTCAAAGTTAATATGGATGCTTTAGACTGCCAGAGATTGGCCTCCAGAGGGAAGGGGTTTAGTGGGTAGTGAAATAACCCAGTATTCTTTAATGAGTCATTTGGGATTGGGTCTTCCCTGTCTTCTAAAAGCTACCTTCAGTCAACCAAAAATGTCTACACACATTTCCAAAAGACCCCCTGGGGGGGTGGCACTGTTCCAGGTTGAGAACCACTGACATGATATCAACACCGTACCCAAACCAAAATCAAACCAACAGTAGCCAAATTGGTCAGTAAACATTTTTACTCTCATGTGAAATTAACAATGGCCAAGGCTACACCGACTGTGCCCACTCTCTGTGGATTTATGTAAAAGCAGTAATCATTTGTTTGCATTTTACCTATCTAATTTCCTTTGAAAACTGAAATTCCCATTGACATCGGTCAAATGGATAATGGCAGTAATGTTTTCTTCTTGGTTTTATAGTTTGTATTCATTTCCTAACTTCCTTTAAGCCTTATCTAGGAATTCACTTGCCAGTTTGGGGCATCTCCCCTATTAGACTTTCATATATCTGCTTTCAATATGAACCTGTAGATTTTTGGGTTCCTATAAAGAATCCTTCTTTGAAAGCTTACTGCTGTCTTTTTTGTTACAGGAACTCCTTTTCCTACTCTTCTTTACTAAACAAAAGCAATACCTTCCATCTAAACTTGCTTTGTAGGATAGTGCTCAATACTTAATGTTAGCTGAATAAGAAAAATGATTTATTTTCATATATCAAGAAACACATTAGCTAGCTCTGGGATTTTACTATAATGTCATTACTGACCTACACTGTAATAGTCCAATTTTGCAGTACGGAATATCTTTTGGAAGTGTTTAAGAAGGTTGAAAAAACAATTTTAACATTTAAGTTTCACAAATGTTAGAAATATTTCTTTTGAACAGTTGGAAACATTAACTAGAGTCTGTTTATTTTATTTCAGTGGCAAAAAGAAAAAAAAGAGAATCTCTTACTTGCTAATCAATAGTTACCATAGATTGCTTTTTTTGCAACCCGATTTCACCTTCAAATTCACTGACCTGTATTCCAACCAAGTCTATAATTTAATTCAGGTCAGTTCAGATATATTTAAGTCATTACCTCCTCTGCAGCCAATCAGCATTTGATTTTTCATAGTTCAGTGTCACTTTTTAATTGCTAAGACTGTGACTTTGTATGCACACGTGTGAATACACACACACACACACACACACACACACACACATCCAGGCACATCTTTATACATTACACATACTCTTTTTGTCACTGTGGAATACTTCTCCTGGATTAGTGTTACTTTGAAGGAAATATAGAACTTACAGAGATTGGCATACTGCCTTTTTAACGGGATCAACATAAATTTTTACTACATTCCCCAAGTAAGATGTTATTAAAGGCTCAATGTAATTTAGTATATCTCTATGCATGTAAGAGTGTCTCCACTGTTCTAGATCCCCGGATGGGTAACTTCGGTTTTACTTCTGCTCTCAATAACACGGGCATGATGGAATCATTGTACAAATAGGATAATTGTGTAACTATTACCTTGAAATAGTGTTTGAAAGAAGAAAGCCTTCTAAAACATATAGACTTTCCTTTTTTTTTGAAGTTTATTTATTTTTGAGAGAGAGAGAGAGAGAGAGAGAGAGAGAGAGAGAGAATGCACAGGCAGGAGATGGGGCAGAGAGAAAGGGAGACTGAGAATCCCAAGTAGGCTCTGTCCTATCAGCCTAGAGCCCGACAGAGGGCACAAACTGACAAACCATGAGATCATGACCTGTGTGGGCTGAAATCAAGAGTCAGACACTTAACTGAATGAGCCACCCAGGTGCCTCTGAAGTTTCCTTTTTTTTTTAATATTAAAAACTTTTTTAATCTTTATTTTTTAGAGAGAGAGAAAGAGACAGAATGCGAGTGGGGGAGAACAGAGAGAGGGAGGCACAGCCAAAGCAGGCTCCAGGCTCTGAGTTGTTAGCACAGAACCCGATGCAGGGCTCAAACTCATGAATCATGAGATCAAGACCCGAGCTGAAGTCAGATGTTTAACTGACTGAGCCACCCAGGTGCCCCTGGAGTTTCCTTTTAGATATGTGTCCATGTTAGGTGGAATAAAATAATATTCTGATGGATGGTGGTCTACGGAAATTTGATTTTATTTGAAAAAACGATTTTATATTCTGTGACTTAAGGAATCCCTGACCTGTTAGTATCTGAACTCCCACATTGTTTCTCATGATGAATTATGTGCTATATAGTATTTTATGTAGTATATGCTTAAAAATGTTTTTCAACTCCCAGGCCACCAACATTTTATCCAGGCATTATATTTGCATCAGTTTCAACTATTTTTACAAAACAAAATTGTGTGTGTGTGTGTGTGTGTGTGTGTGTGTGTGTGTGTGTGACTACCTCCTTCTTTTGAGAGGTAAACATATTAAGAAGCATAAGAGCTTGGGTCAGACCGCCTGGTTTTGAAATCTATCTCCACCATTTCCTGACTTATTTCACCTCTCTGTGGCTTATATTCATTATCTTCAAATAGGTGATTATTTTGTGGGATCTTTTCCACAAAGTGGGATGTAATACTGTGTGACTTGTCACTGCGAGATCAGAATAGAACACTGTAAAACTGTAATCAAGGGGGAAATGGGTGTTTTCACCTGTTAATCACAAAGCTAAGTGAATCTCTGTATATTCAGTTTGTACCAAAACTGCTGAAATTGTTGTATTTTGGGAGTAAAACATTTTCAAGATGAGCTGTTTTCAAGTAGAGGCAGATTTGTATAGGTTTCCATAGTTTTCTCATGTTTTCTGTCTTAGAAGTTGGGATGGTGGGCTAAGACTCTATAGGAGCTATAAGAGAGGAAGAAGACAGAGAGAGGGAGGGAGAGAGGGAGAGAAAGATACTAAGAGAGGGATGTCAAGAGAGGGAGAGAGAGATATCAACTTTTCAGATTTTCTCTTGAATTTGCTTGCTTCTCAGGTAGCACAAAACTTTTGTAGTGCCCAGAATACCCTAGGATCTTGAAGGCCTTCATTTTATGGCCTGTGCAGTTCCCTGGGCTTGTTGTGAGCTCAGCCTTTTTGTCTGCCACAGGATCTCCTCTTCATCCTTCCACATACTTCCAGGGCCACTTCATTCATGAAGCCTTTCCTGACATTCCTAGGTTGACCTGCAATTTTTTCTTACAGTTCTCCCTTATCCTCTCTGTAATGTACATTCTAGGAATAGTCCTAAGTCTGGATGGTTTATGTATCTCTGCCTGCAATATCATTTATGACTTGGAAGGCAGAGATACTTATTTTTACAAGTAGTATAACTTGTAGCTCTATCTGCCATGAACACTGGAAAAACAGACCTAAATAACTTAAGAATTAAAAGAAATCTTGAAAACTTTTTTTTCTGTTCAGATTTCTCATTTTAGAGATGAGAAAAACTGAGGACCCTCAAAGAGCAGTTGCCATCCTGTAGACTTGGTTGTATTCAGAATCATTTGAGATAGCATTGGATGGATACATTTGGAATATAACCCATTTTAAAACAGAGAGATGGTAGGGCTAGTTCGGTTTGACCCTGAGCTTTATAGAAAGGTTTATTTTGATCTCAGCTTGAGGTAGTTAAGACCACCTGTTCAAAAGGTTCACATAGTTTGTTCTTTCTCCTTCTGTTCCCTGATTCATTACTCTCTGGTTAGCATCTACATTAGGAGAAGAAAAATGGCAGCATGGCAAAGGAAGGGCCCATTAAAGGGCTCTAACAAGTGTAAGAGAGCATTTTGAAAGCAGGGAGGGTGGTTTGAATAGTATTGTAATGCAATTGGCAAGGCAGTGAGTGGAGTTGTGTCTGAGGGCTGGAATGTGATTGTGCAGCTTTGAAAGGCTGAAACCAAGGCAGTAATTTTTAGCACATGCTGTGATCTGGAGGGCTAGCACTAAGAGGAGACTTCAGAGAAGGAAATGATAGTATCTTAAACCAGAGCATTATTTCATTCTGGTTGCATAATGTGGACTTAGTGGTTAAACTGTTATTGTAGCGAAATGGCTTATGCATATTTAGTGAGCTGCTTGTATCGAAATGAGTGGCTGTTACAATAACACAAATGCATGTGTGGTTTCCGAACAGTTAATAATTGTTTAATAAGCAATTCCTTGTAAACCTCCCTGAGTCACTATAACTTGGGTTGAGATGGATTATTTTTCCCCATTATTAGGGACAGAATAAGAAATAGCTGGTAATGAGGGAAACACTTTCAATGTAAGGGGAACATTAATGGGGTAAACTGCCAGTTACCATGACGAGAGATTTTTGGAGCTGACAGAAATGTACCATGTGGGAAAGGAAGTGAGAATAGCCAGAGGCGATACAATCCCATGGATCCTTGGAGAATTATCTTCCTTTCATTTCCAAATAGATTTTAGCGATATATGTTCAGTGAAAGCAAATGGGAAAGCTATCACTAGTAAGGGAGCCAGAATATTTTGGCTGAAGTGTTGACTTTCTTTGTAACAGGAACAGTGAACGTAGCTTCTCTTGATTTCAGAAACATACAGAGCAGGAGTGAAGTCCCCTGTCCTCAGGTCACTTCTCCTGAGAGGATTACAAAATAGTACACACACGCACGCACACACACACACACACACACACGCGCGCTGCTGTGATTGCTCTCTGAGGACCCAATGTTATGGTCCATCAAGCATTCTTACATGTGTACTACTGACTGTAATCCCTTTAGAAATGATTTATAAATTAAATTTATATATACGTGTGGTATTTGATCACTGCTTTTGTACCCAGGAGTGGGTAAAACCCACTATGATTTGTCTACAATAAAATATTAAGCAGCCTGCTAAATATTTAATTCACCTGCTGAACTGCAACAGAGTGGTTTAGAAATGTGAGACCTTTCTCTTCACTTAGAGGGACACTTGCTGTATAACCAAATAAATTATTAATGCCATTATTATTATTTAGATCTTTATTATCACCTAATGATGGGCATGCTAGGAAACATTTCTCCTGCAACAAATAGAGCTAATATCTAACAACAGATTCAGTTCTACTGTTTTTTGGAGAGTAAATATAAGCTCATAAAAATTATGAGTCATAGCTCAGCTAAAGAAAAAGATGTTTATTTTTTAAAAAAACATTTGATCAACTATCCAGAAACATCCTCGATATTATAGATTCATCTTTCATGGATTTAGATATGGATGAAATCATATTTCCTGGAATAACAATGCATATATAAAAAAGACGTGTTGATTTGTTTTGGCTGAATTTTCATTAAGCATGCAATAAATTCGTATAATGAGCACTCAAGACCATAAAAAAGAAAGAAAAAACAAATTCTCCACCAAAAGCCTAATCGAGCTACTGTGATTGAGTCTTAATTTTGATGCTGGCTTTCATTGCAGTCGAGGCTGGGAGGCGTGTTGTGATGGGTTGCAAAATTCTTGTTGTCAGTAAGGAGGGAGCCTGTCAATTTTTATAGATAAGCTTCTGTCAACATGAAATTCTGAAAGAAATATTTTACATAGGACCATGTGTAGAAGGCTGTGGGCATTATGAAAGTTAAGAGTCAACAGTGGCTGTTTGATAGTAAATACCAATGCAGTTTTTTACGTTGGTTGTTTAATATAGAATAAAAAATGAGATCCTATACTCCTATACAAAGATTGGTGTGTGATATGGCCTCTGAAAGACATGTGGCGGTGGAAAGAGCTTGTTGTATGAACACTAGTTTGTGCACTTATATCTGTGTGATCTTCAACAATTTAATGATACTCAGTTTCCTCATCTACAAAGATCTTCCTTTTAGAGTTATTGAAAGATACAATGAATTAATATGCTTATGTAGAGATTGAAGGTCAATGTCAGGTCATTCCTTTGTCTCTTAGCCCTGTGCTATAAATGACTGTACTACAACACACACAAACATCTTTTTCATTTGAGATTCATCCTTAAATATATTAATACTGGGGAAAATAGATCTGATTCTTTATTAAATTTAAAGCCATGATGATCAGTATAATATCAAAGTTTAGCTTGGGGGTGTTTCAATAATGTTATGGTGTTTTGTCAGCCAGAGTGTTAAGATCTTGGGCATTAGTCTTTGAAGCTTTAGATTGTATTGAACAGGAGGCTCTGGATCAGCCTTTCTACAGACGACCTGGAGCTACCTAATTATTTGCATCCTTTTCTTGAAGTCCCTTTTTCTGTTTGGGTACTTTTTAAAAAGCCTTTAGAGTAACTTCTGTTTGGGCACTTCTTTTAAGTACCTTTCAAAGAAAACTTGCTTAATTATTAAGATGGAGGGGTCGTGCTGCTTCCAGATAGTGGTCAGTATGACTTCCTTGGCATCAGGGCCACCTTGGCAGGTTCACTTTTTGTCCTAGGGAAATGGTGCCCCCTATAGTCACTATGGGGATAATAGTCCAGGAGTGATGCAAGCAGGAGAATTTTTGGGCTGGTGGCTAAACAAACTTAAGTTAGAATTGCATGAAGTCCACATAGCAGTCTGGTAAACTGAACTAAACTTTCAAGGACTTGGGGGCATGACTGTTCTTCTCCCTAAAAAATGCTGGAAGTACAAGTGCTTCCATACAATCATTACTGTTACTGCTCTTGGGACTTGATCAGGTAAGCAGCACTGTCTCTTATCGGCTCCCTTCAACTGCTACACCTTCTGTTGGGATAGACTCCCGTACATTTGGCAGTTAAACGATTCAGTGATCAAACTTCAGTCTTTTTAAGTTCGTTTGAATCAGAAACAGAGGGAGAAAATATAGTACATTTAAATAGCATTTTTATGTCTCCACCAGGGGGATGAGAGAGGTGATCTGTTTTGTCTGAAGAGAGATAGCCTCTAACTCTAAAATGGCAGCAGTGAGAGTGGGCCTTGCTAAATCGAGCACAGTCAGAGTCTTTGGAGTTGTGTGGAGGTAGATCAGCTAACCAGTTTCCCATGTGTGTTGAAGAGCAGCTAATGTTTGCCCCTCCAGAGCCATTCTTCCCCTTTATTTGTTCTACAGTGAGCTCCAGCAGGCAGAACCATATTGGCTTCATCTTTTGTCTCCTTTGCCCATTGGCTTCTGATTGGGTTTGGCCAGTGGGAGGAACTTAGGGTCAGAGAAAATTAAGGGTAGGGTCTTTATTCCCCTGGCCTCCTCCCTGCAAGGTCTCTAGCTCCTGTCAGGTGGCCTTCTTCACCTGGAGTTTTGTCTCAGGCTCTGGTAACTGCTCTGTCCTCTGGTCACTACAGGCTGGGGGCTGGTAGCAGCTCTGCTGTCATTAGCTCTGGTGTATCACACTATTCCTCATGGCTTTTCCACATCCAGCCAACACCTGTGTCAATAATTTCTTTACTAGACTTTCTTCATATACCCAGTTTGAGAGTGCCATTGGTGTCTTCCAGGGCCTTGGATTGCTGTTGTCCTTTAGTTCTGTTGTCCATCTGGAGGGTGGGAGCCCCAGAGAGATGTAGGCTAGGAGTGATTCTGGCTTCTGGTAAATATAGCCAAATATAAGTTGGCTAAGGCATTGCCAAAGTTGACTCTTTTTTTCTTGAAGGCCATTGTATTTATTTTAATATAATTTATTGTCAAATTGGCTACCATACAATACCCAGTGCTTATCCCAGCAAGTGCCCTCCTCAATGCGCATCACCCACTTTCCCCTCTCCCCCACCCCCCATCAACCCTCAGTTTGTTCTCTGTATTTAAGAGTCTCTTATGGTTTGCCTCCCTCCCTCTCTGTAACTTTTTCCCCCTTCCCTTCCCCCATGGTCTTCTGTTAAGTTTTTCAAGATACACATATGAGTGAAAGCATATGGTATCTATCTTTCCCTGACTTACTTCGCTTAGCATAATACTCTTCAGTTCCATCCACGTTGCTGCAAATGGCAGGATTTCATTCTTTCTCATTACCAAGTAGTATTCCACTGTATATATAAACCACATCTTCTTTATCCATTCATCAGTTGATGGACATTTAGGCTCTTTCCATAATTTGGCTATTGTTGAAAGCACTGCTATAAACATTGGGATACATGTGCCCCTATGCATCAGCACTCCTGTATCCCTTGGATAAATTCCTAGCAGTGCTATTGCTGGGTCATAGGGTAGTTCTATTTTTAATTTTTTGAGGAACCTCCACACTGTTTTCCACAGGGGCTGTACCAATTTGCATTCCAACTAGCAGTGCAAGAAGGTTCCTGTTTGTCCACATCCTTGCCACTATCTGTAGTTTCCTGAGTTGTTCATTTTAGCCACTCTGACTGGTATGAGGTGGTATCTCAGTGTGGTTTTGATTTGTATTTCCCTGATGATGAGTGACGTTGAGCATCTTTTCATGTGTCTGTTGGCCATCTGGATGTCTTCTTTGGAAAAGTGTCTGTTCATGTCTTATGCCCATTTCTTCACTGGATTATTTGTTTTTCGGGTGTGGAGTTTGGTGAGTTTTTTATAGATTTTGGATATTAGCCCATTATGTGATATGTCTTTTACAAATATCTTTCCCCATTCTGTCAGTTGTCTTTTAGTTTTGTTGATTGTTTCCTTTGCAGTGCAGAAGCTTTTTATCTTGACCAGGTCCCAGTAGTTCATTTTTGCTTTTAATTCCCTTGCCTTTGGAGATGTGTTGAATAAAAAGTTGCTGTGGCTTAGGTCAAAGAGGTTGTTTCCTGCTTTCTCCTCTAGGATTGTGATGGTTTCCTGTCTAACATTCAGGTCTTTCATCCATTTTGAGTTTATTATTGTATATGGTTTAAAAAAATAGTTTCATTCTTCTGCATGTTGGTGTCCAGTTCTCCCAGGAATTATGCTACTTCTTTAGTATTGTAGAGTGAATTTTTTTCCCTCTTTTCTTGCCCATGATATGTTAGAAGTTTTTGGAGTTGTATTGTGGAGTCAGAATGGTATATAGGTTTTGGAATCAGGAAAACATGGGTTTGAGTTCCATCTCTCCCACTTCCTAGCTATATGGCCCCTAGGTGCTTTATATAATCTTTATTTCTTTATCTATAAAGTGTGAGAATAATACTTGGGTCCTGTGGTTGTTAGGAGACTAAGTAAGTTGATGTTTGTAAACTACCAAGTATAGTGTGTGTATATATTGGAGACCTGGTGATGAGATATGGCATAGCTTAGCAAGAGGACACAGAAATATGTGATATTCAATCTTGAGTTCATTTTCATGAATGTCTTTACATTTTGGGATAGTTTTAAATTTATATAAAAGATCTAAAGATAGTACAGAGTGTGTTCCCATCCCCAGTACCCAGTTTCCCTTATTGTAACATTTTATGTCACCATAGTACTTTGATTACAGCTGATGAACATCTACTGATCTATTATTATTTTTTTAATGTTTATTTTTAGAGAGACACAGAGCGTGAGCGGGGAAGGGGCAAAGAGAGAGGGAGACACAGAATCCAAAGCAGGTTCCAGGCTCTGAGCTGTCAGCACAGAGCCAACGTGGGGCTTGAACCCATGAACTGTGAGATCATGACCTGAGCAAAGTTGGCGGCTTAACTGACTGAGCCATCAGGCGCCCCTGATCTAGTCTTATTAACTAAATTCTATACTTCATTCTGATTTATAACTTGTTCCCTGGTTTCTTTTTTCTGTTCTGTGATCCCATTCAGGATACCATATCACATTTAGTCATATGTCTCCTTAGGCTCCTTTGGACTATGATAGTTTGTCACTTTTTTGTTGTTGTTGTTTGTTTGTTTGTTTTAATAAACTTGGTCAGGGATTTTGTAGAATGTTCTTCTATTTTGGATTGCCTAATATTTTTCTCATGATTATATTGGGGCTCTGGATTTTTGGGAGGAAGGACACGTAGGTATAGTATTCTCAGCATGTCAAGGGTACATACTATCAATGTGACTCATCATTATTGAGTTAACCTTTTAGCATTGATCAGCTGGCTGAGTTCATGTTTATCAAATTACTTTTTATTTCCCACTTTTCTATGCTTTGCTCTTTGTAAGTGAGTCACTAAGTATAACCCAAACTTAAAGGATGGAAAGTTGTGTGCTACCTCTTGGAAGGGAGGAATATTTACTAAGTTACTTTGAATCTTTTTTTTTTTGTACACAAGATTTATTACCCCCTTTCCCTTTATTTTCTTATCCTGTCATTTATATCAGCATGCACTCATGACTGTCTTATACTTTGGATTATAATATAATACTACACTATTTTATTGCTCACATTAGTCTGATTTTGGCTATGGAGTATTCTTTCAGTTGGGCTCCTATGTCCCTTTGATATAGTCCTTCATTTTGTTTTTTTGAACACCTCTTTATTTTCTGGTACTACGAGATGTTTTGGCTCATCTTATGTATTTTTCATCCCATCCTAGAAGTAGTCATTTTTCCAAGAATGCTTTGATCTTTTTATTGGAGAACAGTATTAGAAATTAAGATCTGGGCCCTGAGTGTGCTCTTTGCTATTGTGGAGTCATTGCTTCTAGACCCTCTCAGCCGACAGAGCAAGGAAATATATGTCCAGGCATAGCTCAGGGACATCGCAATAAAGTGAATATTGCAAAAAAGTGAGTCAAGAGAATTTTTGTTTCCCAGTGCATGTAAAGGTGATGTGTACACTTTACTATAGACCAGTAAGTGTGCAATAGCATTATGTCTAAAATAAACATGGGTGCCTGGGTGACTGAGTCGGTTAAGTATCCGATTTCAGCTCAGGTCATGAGCCCTGCATGGGGCTCTGTGCTGACAGCTCAGAGCATGGATGGAGCCTGATTTGGATTCCGTGTCTCCCTCTCTCTGCCCCTTCCCTACTCATGCTCTGTCTCTCAAAAATAAACATTGGAAAAAAACCCAATGTACATACCTTAATTTAAAAATACTTTGTTGCTAAAAAATGCTAACCATCATCTGAGCTTTCAGCAAATCCTTGATGCTGGTGGTTGCTGACTGGCCAGGGTGGTGGTGGTTAAACGTTGGTGTGGTTGTGTCCTTTTTTGAAAGGAAGACCACAATGCAGTTTGCTGCATCAATTGACTTTTGCTTTCATAAATACTTTCTCTGTAGCGTGTGATGCTGTTTGATAGTATTTTACCCACAATAGAATCTCCTTCAAAATTGGTGTCAGTCCTCTCAAATCCTGCCACTGCTTCATCAATGGAGATTATGTAATATTCTAAATCCTTTGTTGTCATTTCAACAATCTTCACAGCATATTCAAGAGTAGATTCCATCTCAAGAATCCACTTTCTTTGTTCATTCATAAGAGTCCATTCAAGACTCTTGAATGAGAGAGTCCATTCAAGTTTTTTTAAAATTTAACTTAATTTATTAATTTTGAGAGAGAGCGAGAGAGTGCGAGCATGCACCTGAGTTGGGAAGGGGCAGAGGGAGAGGAAGAGTGAGAGAATCCCAAGCAGGCTCCATGCTCAGCATGGAGCCCAACGCAGGACTTGATCCCACAACAGTCAGATCATGATCTGAGCCAAAATCAAGAGTTGGATGCTTAACTGAACGATTCTGGTGCTTGGTCTTGGGGTGGTGGTGATGACAGTAATGAGAAAAATGCCAGCCAGCATAGTTGTGTAGTTTGTGCACTACCCAAAATACATACCGAGCTGGCAATCCAGCTACATTCCATTTGCTAAGCTTTTTATTTTGTGGTGCTTTAGCTGAGAGGAGGACATCTCTTTGACAATCCCTCCTCACTAGACAGAAGTGGGTGCCTTTTTATAATTCATGCAAAGACAAGATGTGTGTTACCCATGCTCGGTATCAGAAGTGGTTGGATTTAGTTTGGGAGATTTGGGGTAGTTAACATGAGAGGAGAGGAGTGTAACAAGTGCCTTTGTCTTTTACTTTTCACTTCTGCTGTCATGTGCTGCTGCCTGAGTTCATGGCCCATGAAAGCTTTTCCTGGAAAGCAGAGTAGCCACCGAGGAGCTAAGCTGAACTTTGAATTTTCCAGAGAGTAGTCTTTCAAAGAAATTGCTCCTGCCAGAGGAGAAGCAAAACAGACCCAAGTCATTTGTTTCAGGCTTCTCTCCTTGAGCAGATAGAAGTGATATCTCTTTAAAAATGTCTCTATGCGACTATAAAAGCGGTCACTAAGTATAAAAGGAGAGAGACATAGATACCTATGCCAGTTTCCAGGCTGAGTCTGGTAGTTAATCTCCCACTCCCTGCCGCAAAAGTGGTCGGAAGATATGTCTTGTCCAAAAATGAAACCATAAAAGATACATCATGTGCTCTGTAGCTGCTGAAATGGTGTGGTTTCTCTGGGAATGTCTTAATCAAGCTGGTTGTTGACTATTGCTTACATTGGGTTCCTTTATGAAGGGTAGCTTCGCCCATAGGCATTTTCTAGCAGTGTTGGGGGCACAGAACATGGATGTGTCCTTTAACACTGTATACTTTAGTTGGCTTGTGTGCCATTTTTGCTTAGATAAACAGAGTATGATCCAGGAGGCATGTTCCTGATGGATGATGCATTGGAGCTGTGCCAACCTTTTTTGAAAGGTGAAGAAATAAAAAATGATGACACTGTTGTAACCCTTGGGTTGGCACTGCTCCTGGCAGGAGTTGTTTGAGTTTCTTTATGGGCACATCATTCTTAACTCCTCCTGCTCTGAACGTGAGGCATTAGGAGGCACTTCGATGTGCCTTAGGTGGTGCAGCAGGCCCCTGATGTCCTGGTGAGACTCCTTTACTCCTCAATTCCCTGCCCCCCCAACCCTCCCCCCCCCAAGATGGTTTCTATCCATGAACTTCTTTCTTTTTTTTTTTTTTTTAATTTTTTTTTTCAACATTTATTTATTTTTGGGACAGAGAGAGACAGAGCATGAACGGGGGAGGGGCAGAGAGAGAGGGAGACACAGAATCGGAAACAGGCTCCAGGCTCTGAGCCATCAGCCCAGAGCCCGACGCGGGGCTCGAACTCCGGGACCGCGAGATCGTGACCTGGCTGAAGTCGGACGCTTAACCGACTGCGCCACCCAGGCGCCCCTCCATGAACTTCTTTCTAAAGCAGCAGCATCTTGAGGGGTGGTGAGTGTGTTACACTAGCCTGTCAGCAACATCCGTCCATAATTCATTTTATGTTCATTTAGGTAAGGGTTGGAACTAAACTCTTAAGTGTAAAACACAGTCTTGGAGGAATTTATTCTCTAGAGCAGTGGACCCTCAATCCAATACCTACTGAGATGAGGCATGTGACATCATTGAGTACAGAGGACTATGGGAGCACAGCCTTCAAAAGAGGACAGCCACTGCTGAGTACACGTGATGGTCACTATTTGTAAATGTAGCTGCACTCTGGAGACATTTCAACAGAAGCGCAGGAATCACAAGTCTTGTGTAAAATCTGATTTTTTACTTTTTAAAAATTTTTTTTTAACATTTATTTATTTTTGAGACAGAGAGACAGAGCATGAATGGGGGAGGGTCAGAGAGAGGAAGACACAGAATCTGAAACAGGCTCCAGGCTCTGAGCTGTCAGCACAGAGCCCGACGCGGGGCTCGAACCCACGGACCGTGAGATCATGACCTGAGCCGAAGTCGGCCGCCCAACTGACTGAGCCACCCAGGCGCCCCTAAAATCTGATTTTTTAATGGTGGAAACAAATTCAAAAAAGTTCTAAACCTAGCTCAGGCCAAGCAAACCATGTCTAAAGGCTAGATTCAGCCACTGAAATGCTTACTCTTAATTAAGCTCCACCTTAGTGTATGAATGTCCTACCTTCTTCAAAATAAAATGTGTTGACAGTGGTAAGCTAATGAGCCAAAAAAAAAGAGCTGAGGAAAAGAAATTTTCACAAAAAAATAGTTCTTATGAACTATGAAATTAATGTATACAATCTAAGGAAGTAACCCAGTGACAATGGCTGAGCATTCTGTGATGTAGATAGTAAACCATCCCAAGAAGGCAGAGGGCAAAACTCAAAGTAAGACAGGTGCGAGTCCTCACCCTTATCCCTCTACTATTTCACTTGGAACTTTTTTTTTTGTTTGTTTTCTTTTGCCTGCCATGTAATGGACATTTATCATAAGGCCTGAGGGTCTCACATAGCAAAAGAACTACTCACTACTTCTACTTTGTGAGTTTGTAAAATAAAATCCAAACTCTCAACCAGAAGAAGATAGATGTCTAGTCCAATGGGGAAAAATCCAAGTCCAGGCCATATGTGGGTTGTCCGGTAGCAGGAAACATGGCAGAGGAGAGATTCACCTCTTTGCAGAACGAAGACTGTGCTTTGCAATGGAGAATTTAGTTGCAACTCCTACCTAAACTAACGTAAAATGAATTATTAAGTGAAATATAAAGCAATTTACTTGATTAGAGCACTGTTTTTCACATGATCTTCTGAATCACATGTAAGTGATTAATTAATGCTAAAGCAAGTATAGCTTGGTTGTTTAAATGTCAATAATTTGAAAACTCATTCTGGAATCCTTTTGAAATTGCCAGAGCACTCTCTGTGCAGTTATTTCAGCCTAGAAATGGTGATTTCTTTTTCTTGTTTAATTGGCCAACACCTTCCTATGTTATTTGTATAAAGATTATCATGAAAAATTTTAATGGGGTTTGCAGTGAATTATCTGAAAAGAATATAAAAATTTATAGTGCTAAGTTGACCCAAAGCTTGGTGGTTGGCACTGATATATTGTATTTGGTTCTTTGTAATATAAAGAGCATGTTTTCATGCTGTAGCTTATGTGATTTAGATAAGGTGTTGGTGAAGTAGCTGTAAGCTAAAACAGAAGCTGAGCAAAATGATCCTGATGATGATGGTGGTGATAAAAATAATAATAGCAGCAACAGCTACTCTTAGGAAGTTTCTGTGTGCCAGTCACAGTATTACATTGTGTACAAACATTATCCTGTATGCTCATCCATCCAACTCAAAGAAGTAGGCACGAGTACCTTCATTTCTGAGAGGAAGAGATGGAAATTTGGAAACTTGAAGCCGTGTACTGTAGGTCACACACAAATAGGCAGTGGAGTGGAGTTTAGCCTTGAGCCCCTTTCCCTCATATGTTACCACTGTGAACTTTCTAGGTTATTCTACCAATAAATGGCAGTACTCCAATCTTCTAATTGAGGATACCATTGATTTTTGGACTACAGTAAGCTTTGTTCTAAAAGTAAACTATCTTTGAAGGCTCACACAAGCTATTTTTGTTGGGTGAATATGAATCTGTTTGCAAATACCTGATGATGCCAACGAGTAGAATCAGTTGGTGTTTGGCCAGCAGTAAGTTAAATTCCTTGGCTATTATTACATCAGTTGATTTACAAGATAAAATAATAATATGATCGGGTAAAAGTGTGTCTTATGTACCACAGTTTTCTTCTGTTTAATTACTTTTCCTCTCTTTATTTAATATCCTTCCGGAGGCCTTGTACTTGCTTCATTTTGATGAACATGCAATGATTTTTTTCTCCCAGTATGCCTACATTGGGTTTGAAGCAAAAATATTGACCTGTGTGTCAAATGATCTTTCTTTTTTATTATTATTTTAATTAAAGCCATTTAACCTGCCCTCAGACAGGACTTATTGGAGTTCTTTGTGCATGCAGACCCTTTGCATTAGCCCCACAGTATGCCTATGAAGCTCATGTTGGTTAGAAAGTTAATGATGGACACTTTGCATTTCCCAAGAGAAGGGAAAATGGAAGTACTCCCTTTGAGATGACTTAAATAGAGAATTGACAAATGGCTTGACTGAATTAACATAGATTTTAGTTTGGAGACAGATGAAGGTTTCTAATTCCTGATTTCAAGTTTCAATTCACACAACTTTGAATGTCAACTACAAAAGTAAGAATGCTATTTATGAAAATGCCACAGTTCAGTTCAAGGGCTATTCTGTGATTGATTTATTATTATTATTTTTTTAGTGAGCTCCGCAGAGTGGTTTTCTTGTTGTTGTTGTTTCCAGACACATAGGGTGAAATGATGGCCGTAGTCTTCCAAGTGAGGTTGTTATGTTACTTCCTGGGCATGATCAGCTTATTTCTATGCTCATGACTCTATCAAATTTCCCTTTTAGTTTTCATTAATTTTTGCATTCTCCTCCTCAGTTCGTAGAAGGATTTTTTTCCCCTTGGATTCGCAGAAAAGTTTTGTGAATTAAGTGATCCTCATTGTATATGTGAAGATCTTTGACTCAGCAAAGTGACACAGTGACTTGCTCTCTGAGCTTGGTATGTGGCAACAGAAGGACTGGGGACCTTGGGTTTTCTGACTTGGGCTATTGTGGGCTCCCATAATTCTCAGTATCTCCCAGGTTCTGTTACACATGTTTTCCAGAGTTTCCAGTCAGGAACTTTGACTTCTATTTTTTTTTTGTTTTGATTTGTTTTTAATCTTTGAATTGGGTCAGAATTTCCCTAGAGGAATTATTGAGTAAGAGTTACATGAACTGCATATATTGCTTTGTTCCTGGATAAGGATGCCTAAATTCCCATATAAAATGAAAACAGGCCTTAAATGGGCAGTGGAAAAGTTAAAGCTCTATTACTAATGGGCACTCATTTAGATTAATGTCTCAGAATGGACTTAATGGTAATTATAGATGTATCATGAAATGATACCAATTGAAAATCTTAAAACTCTTTAAAAAATGTATTTTAGGGTGCGTGGGTGGCTCCATTAGTTAAGCATCCAGCTCTTGGTTTTGGCTCAGGTCATGGTCTCCATAGTTCATGAGTTTGAGCCCTACATCATGTTCTGCACTGACAGTGCGGAGCCTGCTTGGGATTCTCTCTCTCCTCTCTCTCTCTGCCCCTTCCCTGCTCTCTCTCTCAAAAAAATGAACTAAAAGAAAATTTAAAGGATATATTCTAAAATAATATACATGTTTTTATTGCTTTGATATATAATATTTTGTATGTGCAAATACATCTTCAGGAAAAATTGTTATGAACACTTGGATTTTTGCTTACACCAGTTTATGTGAGTAGTAAGAATGCTGTTAGTCTAAAGCAGGGATTGGTGAACTATGGCCCTTGGGCCAAATCTAAACTGCTGCCTATTTTTGAATGGTTTTTAAGCTATGAAGAGTTTTTTTTTTTAATACTGCTTAATGGTTGAAAATGAATCAAAAGAGGAATAATATTACATTATATGTGAAATTATATCATATTCTAATTTTAGTATCTATGAATAAAGTTTTAGAGAAACACAGGCATGGTCAGCTCATTCATGTATGTATCATCTCTTTCTACTTTTGCATGGGAATGACAGTGGTGAGTAGTGGTGACAGACTGTATGGTCTGAAAACTCAAAAATATTTATTATCTAGCTCTATCCAAAAAAAGTTTGCCAACTCATGATCTAAAGAAAATTATAGGAAAGTATATCAGTATTTTAATACATCTTTTATTTACTAAATAAATGGTATTGCCTCTTTGATTTTGGAGAGAAGCAGCATAGGATTTACTGATCTAGGGCAAGAATGACTTGAGTGGGCCAGCCAAGACAGAGGATGTTAATCTTTTGGCCTGTTCTATAAGATGTCCCCTGCCAGTCTCCTATGACTCTTGAGTTGGTGCTGAGAGGCGTTGATTTGGAGTAATACATTGTTTCTCCTGATAAACCCTGTTAATGCTATACTCAGGTCGCCTCTCAGCATCCGCTAAGTTGGGATTTCCCATGTGTTTCCTGTTGGAATTGAAAGCAATGATCTTAGTGAATGTATGAGGTAAATTTATTAGATGCTTTTTTTTTCTCTGATGAAGACATTTAACTTAAAATGTTAGAAAAAAAGTAATTATAACATCAAACATTTGATTTCATGGGTGATATGAGACTCCAATATTTACATAAAAACATGAGCTGATATAAAGAAGAAATAGATAGTACTTGATACTATATAAATTTGGTAAATATTGTGAACTTAGTATGGCCAAAGTTTGTAAAATACTATTTAACAAAGATGAAAACAATTAGGTTATGAGTTCAATTGTAAGATCCGGGGCATGTGTAAAACACACAGAGAGGTAAAGTTTGACTAAAGAAATGGGATAAGGGAGTGCTCAGCTGAAAGGGAGCTGCTTCTAGTCGGGAGAGAGGATTGGGGTGGGACATCAGAGTTTAACCTATGATTATATGGAACGTGAAGAAAACATTTCTGTGCCCCATGCTTTTTAGAGTTTCTTTAGGTTTGGAGTTTCATGGTCCTTAACATTATTTCATTATATCTGATTTCATCTTAGGAGAGAGATTATTGGTTGTATTGAAGCTTGCAGATTTGGGGTTTTAAGAAGCTTGAAAAGTTTCACTTGATAATGTGAAGTGTCTGTTATTGCATGCATACAAATTGTGAAATGGAGAATATTCTGCCTCTTCAACTTCATATCCTGCTTCAATAGTCTATTATTTGAGGCCATTTTATAGTCTTGAAAACAATGGTTTTATTAGCTGCATAGTGTTCCATTGCATGAATGGAACATAGTTTAATCAGTTCTCTATTCTTAAATTTTTGGATGTTTTATTTTGCTATTATTAATAAGAGATAAACAGCCTTCATCTTTGGTTACATTTCTGATAATTTCCTGAGGGTAGATTTCTATATGGAATTCCTTGGGTTAAAGGGTATACCTACTTGTAAGACTTAACATGTAATGACAAATTGCCCACCAAAAAGGTTGTACGGATTATGTTTTCATTTGGAATGTACATGAATGCCCTGTTTATTTATTTTCATATTTGTATTTGTATATTTGAGAAAAATTTCATGACTTTATATGGATTGGCACATTTCTTATGAATATTATACCCAAAGATTTATTTATCTGTTAGTGTGATGAATGAGATTTCTTATTCCATTATGTTCGATCAACTTTTTGCTGGTGTATTATGAAAACAATTATTTTTGGTCTATTTTGTATATGGTCATATTCCTGAATTCTAATGTTCATTCTAAAAGTGTTTAGGTTGATTTAGGGGCACCTGGGTGGCTCAGTCAGTCAAGTATCTGACTCCTGATTTTGGCTCAAGTCATGATCTCTAGGTTCTTGAGATAGAGCCCTATGTTGGATTCTGCGCTGACAGCACAGAACCTGCTTGGGATTCTCTGCCCCCTTCTTTCTCTGCCACTCTTCTGCTTACACACTCTCTCTCCCTCTTAAAATAATAAATAATTTTTTTAATGTTTATTTTATAAAGAGAGAGAGAGAAACAGAGACAGAGCGACAGAGAGACAGAGTGTGAGCATGGGAGGGGCAGGGAGAGAGGAGACACAGAATCCTAAACAGGCTCCAGGCTCTGAGCTGTCAGCATAGAGCCTGATGTGGGGCTTGAGTTCACAAACTGTGAGATCATGACCTGAGCTGATGTTGGATGCTCAACTGACTGAGCTACCCAGGCGCCCCAAAATAATAAGTAAATTTTTAAAAAAATTAAAAAAATGTATTTAAGTTGATTCAGTCAGTTTGTATTTGGACAATAGAGAAGTGAGAGTAAATCCTAGGAATGAAAATCTTCCACTTTCCTCACTGTATGTGAAAATGCACAGAAAACCTCTGTTGTTGGTACATTCTTATCTAAGTCAAAAAACAATGCTAGTGAGAAACACACCAAACAAACAAAACCAATGCTAGTAAGTTAAAAGGTGATAGAATCTAATTTAGGTGAATAAAACTGGATTTATATGCAATTTTGAATGCTGTCCTTTAGGAGTAGAACTCTTAGAAATAGTAAGGTCTTGTTTGGTGTTGCTTGTTATATTTGTTTTTTTAAAAAAAGAGAATATGATTTTCTTAGAAAAGGGTTGAATTGTGTTCAGCATTACGAAGAACCTGGAATGGGTTAGGAAATGACTACAGTCCCTTGCTTCTTTTAGCTTAAAATAGAATTTATGTTTTAATTTAGTTTTTCAGCCTTTATGTGAAATTGTTTAACATGAGTGTTAAGGCCAATGGTATAATAAAATGTCACTGATTCTTCATTTCTAATTTTTTTCATTTAGCAATGTCCATTGGCTTTCAAATAAGTTGGTTTTTAGGGCACTAGAGCTGCTTACAGCTCTAATAAAATGATGCTGTTATAAAGGAGAACTGTCATTTTAGGTGCTCTCAGACTTTTATACTCTTGATACCCTGGCATCTCAGTGGAGAATTAGGAATTCATGCGTGGGTGAAAGTAGATTTAATGAACATGAAAACCACTGAGAAGCTGTGTGCTTAATACCTTGCTTTGCTTATTTCTTCTCAATCCCCCAATGTCAACACTAGGAACAAAAGGCTCTAAACTAGTGTCCTTGAAAGAAATATATAATGGGCAAAATATCTCAAATTGTCATTTATCAGGGGCTTTGAAAGTCAAGATCATTATTATTTTTTCAAGGATACAAAGTATAATTATGTAAATGCACTAGTAATGCACATCTGTTGTTTTTCCTGCTCAGTATACCTTCTTCCTTTCTTTGGAATTAGGACCTTATTCTGGAGAGAATCATTACTCATTCCTTCTCTCACTGCTTCTTAGGGTGGAATTGACCTCACCTTTGATGTCTCTGGATTGGATTTGTGGTCCTGACCTTGTCAATCCAAATGTCCTCCCCTGCTTTTCTCCTCCACCTCACCTCTTTTTTTTTTTTTTTTCAACGTTTATTTATTTTTGGGACAGAGAGAGACAGAGCATGAACGGGGGAGGGGCAGAGAGAGAGGGAGACACAGAATCGGAAACAGGCTCCAGGCTCTGAGCCATCAGCCCAGAGCCCGACGCGGGGCTCGAACTCACGGACCGCGAGATCGTGACCTGGCTGAAGTCGGACGCTTAACCGACTGCGCCACCCAGGCGCCCCATCCTCCACCTCACCTCTTAAGGATTTATTCAGGAAGTGGGACATGAACCAAGCAACACCAATGCACATTGCTCTCAGGCAGTGGCCTCAATCTGCTGTGGAGAGGCACTGAATTCCCTCTGGGGGGGCTACATGAGTGTAATGAGAGGCTGGACTTTGGGATGACCATCTGAGCCACCACTTGCGGAGGAGAAACCAGAAACAAGACGTAGAAGTTCCTGAGCTGCTTGCTTTAGCCCTCTCCCAGTCCAGCTGTAGCTGAAATGAGCTCTACAGTGGATGTATATTCACCTATACATTTTCCTTTTTTTTTTCCTCTTTTTTAATTCATTTTAGGAGTTTAGGGAATATTTTGGTCATCTGTAAAGGAAAGAATCCTGAGAAATCTATTATTCTCTTCACTCAGCTTATTCTACTTCAGCCCTGTGCTGTCCCTGAAACATATCAGGCACCTCAGGGCATTTGCATTTGCTGGTCTTTATGTCTGGAAAATTCTTCCCTTCCCCATGGCTCTGGTCCTCCCCCTTCACATCTGTGGTCAGGAGGTACCTCTTTAGGGAGGCCTTTCCTGAATTCTTATTTAAAATGGAAGCATATAAGTCCCTCCATAACCACCCTTCAATTGCCTTCTAGCATTCTAAATCCCTAATTATTTGTAAACCGTCAGGATTACTCTACATGTCCTGGAATATGAAATCCTTGATGGAAGAGATTTGTGTTTGTTTTATTTTCTGTAGTATCCCTAGCACTTCAATTGAAAGATAGGGTGACTGCTCAGTAAGTGTTTGTTGAACTATATAAAAATGGTACCTAATTTCTCCAGAGATTACTTATTAATTACAAAGGGGAAGTGGTTACACAGTAGAATCACCTGGAGGACACCATATTAACCAAGTGGTCAATGTCAACATCACCAACAATGGGACAAGTCAGCGTTACATGTTTCCTGAAGTGATGTGCTGAGGTCTAGGTCATCTTGCCACAAATGAAAGGAAACTTAAAAATATCAGATAAATCCAACATGAGAAGCATTCTGCAAAAAGATAGCTTCTATTCTTCAAAAATACCAGTATTATAAATGGAAAAAAAAAAGCTGAGAAACTTTCTTTATTAAAGGAAACTAAAGGGGCATGGTGACCAAATACAACATGTGATCCTGGATCAGAAAACAGTGACACGAAGGTCGTTAATGGAAAATTGGAAGAATTTGAATATGGACTATATATTAGATAATAGTAATCTACCAATGTCAAATTCTTGAATTTGATAACGATCCTGTGATTAAGTAAGATATTGTCCTTATTCTTATGTAATACACGTAGAGTATTTAGGGTAAAGCATCACGGTGTTTGCAACTTTCAAAAATTTCAGCACTATCTATTTATATTTACATATCCATATCTGTAGCTATCTGTTAAAAAGTGCTATCAAATGTTAGCAGTTACAAAATTTGGGTGAAGAGTAGATGAAAAGTCATTGTATTAAAAAAAAAACCTTACACCTAAATTATGAGAATAGTATTAGCTAGAGCCATTTGAAATTACCAATATTTGGCCATTTTTGATTTATACAAATGCCAACTTCACATAGTTTATCTAATACTCTTGCAGCTTTTCTGTGAGTTTGATGTTTTTTAATGAAAAATTTTAAGAAGGAAGCACATGTGGTAGGTGTGACTGGACAATCTTTGCTGGAAAATGTATTTATGTGGATCAGTTTTTCTCCTAGAAATTTATATCAGCCAGTTTTTTAAGGTCTTGTAGTCTGTGTATTTGCTGAGGGAAAGGAAGAAAGTGTAAAGTTGCCAATTAGCGATTTATCAGTTTCTACTGATAATTTTGTCATACTTGATGTTCATTTGTAATCAGTTTAAAACTCTAAACTTCAACCTGTGTAATCATTCAGAACACCCTGGTCTTGGCTCCTCAAGAATGTGTCTCCTGAGCCTGGCTCACAGGTGCTCCCTTCCTTCCCTTCCCCCACCCTCTCCGTCCTGCTCCTCAGCAGTGGTGGCTGGATGGGAAGTAGGCAATGGCAGTGGCTGCAGCGGGAGCCTGGGAGAGTCCTGTTCTATGACTAACAAGCACAGTGGCTGGACCCGGTGGAAGACGTTCCTTTTCTGTCACCACTTGCCTCCCGGGCCGTTGCTGGAGATGGATGGCTGAAACTTCTGCAAGGTCCCCGTGCGGTCTTTGGCCACTGTCTCCTGTGAGTTTCTCTGGTTTTGGTGTTCTCAACACGTGTAATGTGTGTGCCCTGTCTCCATGTTCCAAACTCATTGACCTCTAGTGGAGCCTTCACATCTTTTTGTAACCTTTCACCCATGATACCTGCCATAACCCCTTTGACTAGGAATCTCCTTGCTTTCTTGCACACCTTAGCAGGGCCCATGACAAACTATCAGGATGTGAATGACCAGCAACATAACAGATGGCTTGGCCCTGGATCATGGATCACTTAATTCAAGCTTCTCTGAAGAGGGAGAGTGAGCGACACTCATACTACACAGGACAGAGTAACTGGGGCATAATGGGAAGATGAGTTAGGGGTTGTAAAGAGGAAGTTCGATCCTCTCTCCTCTTGTATTTCTGCAAATGATATAGAGAACAGTGCACTGCCATTCCTGGTGAGTTGATCGATCAGAGTTATGAGGACTCTGGGGCTGAGACCCCATCCAGACATCCTTCCACCAAACCCACTTTAGGATGGTTTAATTTCAGCCAAGAATCCCATAAGTGTGGAGGTTGTGTGTACTGAACTGCAAAAGCCAAGGGTCATTGTGTCCTCCTAGAAGTCATCATGGGCCTCCCCTGAGTCTGACTCCTGTTTCTGCTGGTGCTGCTGCCATCTTGGGCACCACTAATGGTCCTTCCCTGAGGGATAAATGAGTGTCAAGCACTCCTTTAAGCACCTTCAACACTTGGAATCATTTGGTCTTTGATCAACAGAGCACTCTGTGAGATAGACCTTATTGTTCCCATTTTATAGATGAAGAAACTGAGTCTTAGAGAAGTCATATGACCACTAAACATTTTACAGCAAGGTTTTGACTCTAGTTCTGATTGCTTTGAAGCTTATAGCTCTTAAACCTTGTCTTAAAATATGCATAAGAATGTCCAATAAAAAGGGGCATGTGGGTGGCTCAGGTGGTTAATGTCTGACTCTTTTCTTTTAAGTTTATTTATTTTTGAGATATATATAGAGAGAGGCAGAGAGAGGGAGAGAGAGAATCCCAAGCAGGCTCTGTACTATCCAGACAGAGCCTGACATGGGGCTTGATCTCATGACCCATGAGATCATGACCTGAGCCGAAATCAAGAGTCAGATGCTTAACCGCCTGAGCCATCCATGCTCCCTGAGCATCTGACTCTTGATTTTGGCTCCGGTCATGATCCCAGGGTTGTGTGATTGAGCCCCATGTCAGGCTCTGTGCTGAGCATGGAGCCTCCTTAAGATTCTCTCTCTCTCTCTCTCTCTCTCTCTCTCTCTCTCTCTCTCTCTCCCTCCCTCCCTCGCTCCCTCCCTCTCCCCTTCTCCCTGGCTCATGCTCCCTCTCAAATTAAAAAAAAATCAAAAATATGTCTAATGAAAGAAGAGAGGAAGCATCCCATGGAAGGAGCTTGCAATTGAAGGCCAGGGCAATACTTTAGTGTGCCTGAATATCACCATGGAGCAGGTTTAAAAGGGAGATGCCTGTCCCCAGACATCATGACTCAGTGGATGCAGTGGGATGTCTGATAGTTGTAGGAGCACTCCAGGTGATTCTGATGTTTTAACTGCCCCAGAGGATTAGCTAGATTTAACTGCATACATTAATTAAGTAGTTTATTTCTAAGTAAACCTGTGGCTCCTAATTTATTTTGTAGTGTACTATTGAGGACCTTTCCTTGAAGAATTTGGGCTCTAATTCCAAGGCAGTATCGTCAAGTAAGCATCTTCTTTTAGGACTCGGGTAATATTTGGAACATCAATTGGCACAATACGTGCTTTCTGTTAATTGGTTGGTTCTTTAATGTGGAAGAGATGTGTATCATCTGGAAGAGGTGCATTACCATGTAGGATAGCCTACTATGAGATGGTTTTTTCAAAGACAAAGGCAGAGGTAATGGATAACCAAGGAGAATGGGGCTGTCAGTAATAACATTTGGAAATTCCTCAACTATCCTCCAGCATGGGCCATTAAGACTCGGCTGATTTGAAGATATCCAGCTGCTAAAGGACATTTTAGTATGTTCTCTCTCAATTTTGGTTTCATTTTCTTTTTTCTTGTGACAGACGGTACCCGCTTTGGTTCGGAGAAAGCAGATGATACTTCTTTTTAAATTATCCTTACAATTATCAGTTAACCTTTCGTCCTTTGTCTCTCTTTTGCTTCATAAAGTCCTCTCTGTCTTTTGCCAGTAACTTTTTTTTTTGTCGTTTTCTAAACTTGTATCTTCACACATTTACTTTTTTATACGTAAAACCTGGCTTAACTATGCTTTTCACGACAGTCCCATTTGCTCGTTATTCTCCACAAAGATCTCATTTTAGCCAAAATTTTCTTTTCTAAAGTTCATTTTTTATTATCTCCCTGACTTTTCTCCTCCTTTTCTCAGGGTTCATGTAGTCGCTTTAACATTTATACCCTTAAGAAATTCCTTTCTGTTTCTTTACTTAATTGACAAAGAACATTTGGGTAAAGTCTCTTCCTTTGAATTGTTCCTTACTGGTATTAGGAAATTAGCCAAGACATGGAAAAAATTGATCTCATGAATATTGATTCATTGACAGGATTCTTTAGCAGATATTGTGGTAAATTGGTCCTGCCGTGATGATGATCATGACTGATGAAAGTAATTCCCAATATGTATTGAGTACCTACTGTGGCTCAGACAGTGTACTGAACATTTTGCAAATATTATCTCCTTTAATCTTCATGACTGTGTGCTGAGCTCAGTTCTTTTATCCCCCTTCTGTTTAGAGAAGGGAAAGATGCTGTTTTACTGGGAATGAGGAATCTGGTAGAGTTGGGATGGTTTGAAGATGGGACCTCTTCAGAGGGAACAGCCAAGAATAGGTGGTTTCGTGGGGCCTGAGAGTGTCAGAGAGATTGTTAAATGGGCTCCCCTACCTGTCAAGATACCCACCCACCCTGCCCTTGCGCCAGCATGATAGGAATATAGATTTTAGTCATTGTGCTCCTGCTGTTAACCAGAGTGCAATCAGTCCATCTTTCCTGAATGTTGATGCCACAGGGTAAAGGAGGTTTCACACGAGGCACTGCAGCTGGGTTGTTGATGACAAAAGGGCCGGGCCTCTGGTAGGGATGGGCGGCAGGAGGAGAAATCAAGAGTGGGGAGGAGTGGGGAGCAGACCCAAAATTTTAAATGATATTTCAAATGCAAAAATTTTAAATGCTAGTACATGTGAGGGAAGTTATATGAAAAAGAATTAAGAAACTTTCCCAAAGATACAAAGCAGTAGGTGGTATGGCCAATGTAAATAATTGCTTTGGACACATCTATTCCTTCTCTGCCTTTTAAAAAAGACTGTAAACATATTAATTTTGGAATTTTCACTCTCTTGTTGTATATAAGTACCTCTACTCAATATTAGGCTAAGGTTCTTTTTTTGTTCATATCTAGGTGATGATTTTCTATTATGTGAGCTTGGAAGTCCATTTGTTTGGATGCATCTAATATATAAACCCCAAAGTTCCTTCTTTTGGAGGGCTATTCCTGGAGTGCTGACAAATCTTTTTGTGTGGCTGGGCTTCAGTATCTTGAGTGTACCAAATATAATCAGTGTTTGACTGATTAAATATGTTACTTGCAAAATATTTTATTAGGTTTGCAAACTCTAATACATGGCCTGCTGTCATGTTTCGGAAAGCTAAGGGTGGGTGTGGAAACTTTTAATACATGGAGTGTCTTCTCTGGCTGATAGATGTTTCTGTAAAAAATGGATAAGGTGATGAGATCAGAATCAACTGTGTTTCTTATGCAGAACCAGTGCTTCAGATGCATGCTAAGTCCCTAGCCATGCATCTCATTAACTTGCCTAGCAGTTGGAGATCTGCATACTGACTTTGAGAATATTTCATTACTGTATTTTTCTAAGGGAGGCTTTATATTTGCCAAAGAACTGACAAGATATGTGTCTCTATAACTCAACTGGTTTTATATTATGATCAATATGAAAGATTGCCTCTGATTACCTGGGGATGCCATGAAACTGTTAACATATATTAGGTTTCTGGTTTATTTTCTGATTGACTGAATTCTGTAAACTTTAGAAAAAGGAGATGCATTGAAGAAAAGGTTAAAATTCTATTTCTTTCTACTCAGCTCTTTAAAAATTTTGTCCAGGATTTGCCTTTTAACTTTTGCAACAATTTAAAAGAAAAATGAGAACCATTTTTGCAGATGACAACATAAAAAAGGAAAACAAGTTAGTTTTCTCTGACTCTTAATAACATCTTCAGTGCCCTTTTTATTATGTAAGGTAACATATTCAAAGATTCAGGAGATAAGGATGTGACCACCTGTAGCAGGGACATTATTTTGCCTACCACAGGTTCTCCAGTGTCATGACATGGATTGAAAAAGGGCTCTTTATATGCATTAGTCTCACCCTTTTAGTTATGAAATTATAGACTCTGAAGTAGACTTTCTGAAGTATAAAGTAGTTCATAATTACTTAAGTGTACTCTAATGAGACAGATTTCAGGAAATGGCAGATATAAAATAGGGAGGCTCTTATTTACTAAATTTCCTCAAGTTAAGAAGCTACTAGTTTCCTAGGCTTAGAATTGAGAGAATTTGTTATTGTTTTCTATGGCTTGAAATTGTTTTGTGCATTTGTAGTAGCTCCCAAATGAACTGAAGGAGGTAAATGTGATGCATCTGGCCTTCCCCAAAGGGTCATGCTTGGTGCTGAGCCCATCGTTTCTTGTTCATTTGTTGATTGCTGTTAATAAGCTGTTTGATTACTAAATAACTCCAATCAGGCTGGCCAAAGGAACATTAGGCAAGGCTCAGATTGGGTTTTCTGATTTTAGCCTCTTATCCCTCTCTTCCATTCCATGTCACATTGTCCCATTTTGCCTCCTCTGGCAGGTGTGGGAATCTTTTCCCTAGCCCAATCTGCTGTTAAACTCTTTACTCGTGATGGCTGGCAAAATGTGTTTGTTTGCACTGTCATACACATGAAAACTACCCAAGAGGGACATGGTGCAACTTCAGATCCATCCAATAAATGGAAGAGGAATTTCTTAGCAATAAGGCTTTCCTGATGGTCCTTAAATCACACTACGCTCCCTATTTTCTCTGCACTAGAAGATGTGTCCATTGCTACGTGTTCAGTGACAGAAAAGGGGTGATCTGATATATTTTAATAAGAGCCTAGAGCATAGTATCTAACTCTGGGTAGTTACTGATTTTTTGGTTAATTTGTATATTTATATCCCCCTCCCTTCAGTGATAGAATTTCTGACTTTTCTTATCACAGGGTATACAAATAAATAGAAACTTAGAAAATAAGAACAATTGCAGGAAAATAAAACATGCTAAGTATTAACGTAGTTAATATAGTTTCTGTGACTAACAAGCAGATTGGACCTTATAGTAACAGCAAAGAGAATCATGAGAAGTCACCAATCCCTCTGGCAATGCTAGGTCAGCTCCCTACTTCTCCAGGACTTCTGACTCATTTTTTTGGTGGGGTCTATCATTGATTTGGAACATACAACACAGTAAAGAGTGCTACAATATCCAAGATATCTAGAAAACTCATATTTGTGGTACTCTGGTGTCCAGACCAGGGTCAACACCCTGAAAATAAAGATGGATGGACATTTCTAAAATGTTGGAGACAAACAGAACAAGAATCACATGTGGCCTTAAGCAGCAAGGAGACAGAAACTTACGTTTAGTTATCCAGGCAAGGCAAATGGCACCGGTTCATGTCTACACTGGAGGGTGAAAGTGAAGTCTTGATTGAGGAAAGAATATCTCTTAGGTGGCCAGCCTCTATTGCTAGTGTGTTGCCACAGTTTAGCAGATGTTGACAGCAGGTGATGAGTGCCAGAAAAGACCTCTCAGCCTCAGACACTGGATTGAAAAACAAGCAGAAGCTATCCCAGTGCTAAGATTGTGTGATGGACCACTCTCTTTAGCAGAAGATACAGGCAAATTTCTTGAGTTGCTACTTAGGTGTAGGCATTTTCCATAGGAAGATGTAGCTAGGAGCAGTTACATTGAAAAGAAGGAGAAAGGGAGAGGGGGAGACCTTAGGGGAGAGACTTTTGGAAAGTTTGCTCTGGGTTTCCTTACTAGGCCCCTTCTCCTTTTTGTCTGTCACACAGCAGCGTCTCTCCTATAAATGACAGTGTCCTACTAGACTGTAAACTCCACAAGAGCAGAAACCACACCTGTTTTAGCACCAGATACAGAGTGTGCACTCAGTAAATATTTATTAAATGAGTGGAATCTTACTTCCTCTATGAAGTCTTCATTAATTGTTCATACCATGAAGCTCTCCCTTTTCAAGGTTATTCTGGTGTTCATCACTTAAGTGTCAGTTTCCCTTGTTCTCTCTTTTAATGTACATTACAGTTTTTTTAAATTAGATGGTAAGTTCTAAAAGGAACTGCAAATTCCCTGAGGACAGGAAGCATATCTTATGCTTAAAAAAGTTTTGTGGAGTGCCCCAAATGATTCTGAGCACAATGCAGGTTTGAGCTAAGACCTGACAATTGGTTTACCTTTGTTCATGGGTATGTGGAGATGTAGTCACTATCTTTTGCACATGGTGCCTCTTTCCTTGGCTTTGTCCTCTAGCCCCCTTAGGTATGGGGCTCATGGGGATGGAAGAGAGAGGGAGTAGAACCATTGACTGGCACCCCCTTCTCTGTGGAGACTTGATAACCTCAAGAGCAGGCTTCAGCTCTCCACCATTCGAATCAGGAGACTAAGACCTGGAGAGGAGAAGCTCTTGCCTTATACAAGGCAGGTGTGCAGTAAATTGGACCAGGTTGCATAGATAATTAGAAGAAAAGTTGCGGCCATAACTTGGGTCCCCTGACTCCAGGCTCATTGTTCTTTGCTGGGTTGTCTCATTTAAATTTAGAGAAGAAAGATTAAGCTTTCATTAATAGGATGAGGCACACATGCTGGGAATTGCAATTAATAGGGAAAGGGAAAGCCAGGAAGATCCTGGGGAAAAAAAAAAAAAAACAAACAGGTGTGTAGGTGAAGCTAGGTGAAGAAGGGCTGGGTTATATATTTGGCAAAAACTATTATTTAGAGTTTAGCTAAATCATAACCATTGTATCTACTTTCCTTAGGCTTTGCTACTTTAATTTTAATTTATGGAATAAATTATCCATTAAAACATCCCTTAGAAAAATCTCCTTTTCTCTCTTGCCTCCTTTTGTCGTTTTTATATATTTCCATATAAAAGCCGTAAGTTGTGACCCCACAGGGTGTCACAGTCTGTAACTGTGAGTGCTTGTGGATGTAGCTTAGATTATGTTCACTGACACATCTCATTGCATTTCCTCACAGTCCTGCTCCTTTCTCTTCCTAGGTACCAGATGTCATTTTCTTTTTTTGCACCCCTGTGTTGATGCGCCTGTTCACGTGCACACATACACACCTACTCTCCCTCCCCCCCCACACCTGAATGTGCATAAACAAGGATTGAGCTGAGGTAAAATACTGTGACATATGGTACCTGAAAAACCAGAGTCTCAATCGCAGGGCTGTAATCAGGGTGCAGATGTTTGGCATTTGACAAATGAAATTTTTAATGTAAAACTGTTTTAGTACATTAAGCTAAAAGATGGAAAATTAGCTCCATACTGTAATGAACCTTTCCATTGAAAAGGAATTAAATGGGAAACTTAACCAAACAAATAAGTTAGGTCCCCAGTGATCTTCTGAATATGTTTTTCTGAGTACTCAGATTTCATTTTTTATTTCCTCTTGGGGGTTCTTTCCTTCTGCCTTTATTATTCAGCTTACACAGATAGTGCGTTAAGGTGCTCTGAGTTTCTCTAATCTTAAAGTATTTGCAAAAGAGTTTTGACATGGTACTCTAATGCTTTCTTTCTCCAATGTCAAATTATACCGTAAATGCAATTTTTTTCTTCTCTTTGCCCTGTCAGACTAACCACCTGTACCAAATGTTTTAAATGGACGATGGCTTATTTTAAAAATATGTTTCATTGGCTATTTTATGGCCACTGAATTTAGTACAACATACAATTTGTCACTTATTCCCTGTCCAGAATTGTTCCTCGTTTAATGTTTAGTGATATTTTACTCCACTTTTATTGTAGATCTCTTGAAATTAGGAGTTAGATCTTGTGGTAAGTGATGTATAAATACCCATTGATTCTTTTTAGATTGTTTTTAGAAAAGGAAGGAGTCACATTGCTTAGCAGAAAATGACATATGTGGGTCAATTATAAGTACACAAAACAATCAACTGGTAATTGCTATCAATAAAACTGTTTGCAATTTCTTCTTATAATCTTTTGGAACTGTGCCCTGTTTCCTAGTTTGCCTTGTTTGAGTGGTGCTCTTGAATTCTAGGCCTGCAGAAGAATCCTTTTTAGTTACGTTCTTTTTGCCAGTGGATTTTCTAAGTTCTCTTTCCATCAGAGGCAGCTCAAAATGCTGTTTTCTAACAGTATCCTTATAGTAAGAAGAAATAAGGGTTGTATTTAAAGATTGGGATGATATCCCTATTTAGTAACTAATATTATATTTTCATTTGTCTTTTTATTTGATCCTTAACCTAGTGGATATTTATATTCTGTTTATGCATGAAGAACCTGAGGTGTTAAATGATCAAAGGCCATGTAGCTATTGGAGAGCAGAGCTAGAGTTCCAGCCAGTCATCTGTTTTCAGATGCTTTGGGCTTTCCTCTTTGCATTTCCACTATGCCTTTGGTGGAAGAACTGGCCCTTAAGTGGGCACATTCTGTATAAAGAGATGTTCTCCAAAGAACATGATAAAGGAGTTTCTCTATGGTAAAGACCTAATCTGTTATAATATTTTGCCTAGTAGTGCAGACTTGACCATTAATCCATGGACATCAGCTGTTGGTGGACTTGAAAGGTTTGGGTACCACAGAGAAGAGTTTGGGAGTTAGAATCAAATTGTTCTGTAGGCTTTAGGAGAATTTGAGGCTCTACCCAGCATTACCCTTTGGGAGTATACTCCCTACTCTTGGTACCTGATCCTTGCTATCCCATCTCCCTCTTCTGCCCTAGCCTACTTAAATAAAAGCTTTTTCTTCCTTAAAGGCCAGCATAGCCATTCTTGGTGGGCCTTCCCCGTGTTTCCCAGGACACTGGGATGCCTTTCTTTTGGGACACTCCTACAATGATTATCTGCTCTAGTCACTAAGCATTTAGCAAATGTTAGCTTAATTTCCTGGTAAATGCTCTGATTCTTCAACTGTATTTGAGGTTTCTTATGGATGGAAACATGCTTAAACTTCCTTGTATCCCCAGTTAGACAACAGTGGATGGGGTAGTACTGTCCTCAGGGGTCTAACTGCTTTGTCACAGGCCATCCTAGTCTCCAATCATTCATATCACCTTTTAAAAATACAGCAATCATTTGTCTTGCATCTAGCAAATAGCAGGCACTAAGCTAGTTCCTTCTATTGTTGGCTTCTCCATTTCATAGCAGCTCAGGAATTTAAGTAACTTGCTCAAGGTTACCCAGTAAGTAGCAGACTTGGATGCACTCTTTTTTCCATCATACTGACTCTTGAATCCTGCCTGGTATCCATCCTCTAGATGTAGCTTTAATCTGGCTTTTGTCTTTGCCTTCAGTCTGGGAGTATTGGCAGCTAGATAAGAATTTGTGGATTTTCCGCATGAAACCATCACCATTTTAATAATCTCTCAATGGATTCTTTGATAAGTGATTATCATACTGGTAGAAATTAATCCTCTAAGTTCAAAAGCACAGGGCAATTAGGTGCATAGATCTTGATTATTTTCTAGGAGATTCCTTTTTTTTTTTTTTTTTTAACAGTTAGCTGTTTGGTGCTTTTAATGACTCATTTTTTTCCTCCTTAGATTTAAGACAATAATTAGAGCTAATCTTGGCTAGATAACTATAACGGGTCAAATGTGGGCCTCATAATTTAAAGGACTTTGTACTGAATATTAGAAATATCCTACTTTGCAATTTTACTTTTGTTTATTCAAAGTCACATTTCTAAAAATTGCTGATTTAGAGTCTCGTTCATAGGAGAGAATGTTTTTCACTCAGGCAAAGTACAAGAGGTGAAGTGGAATAATTTAGGCCATCATTAAGCACTTTTTTCTTTTCATGTGTTATAGGTACACTTGTTCAGCCTTTGATGAGGACAAGGAAATGAAAGTGGTTTGAGATTAGATAAAATGAATTTGTTGAGACAAGCTTTAATTCATAAAAATTTATAAAATTTACTAAAATAAAAACAAGAAAATAATCATTATACTTTTAATTCCTTGTCTAAAATGTGTGTCATAGCCTCCAAACTCCCATACATCTTTTTGAGATTTATTGCTGGAATTTTGGAGCTCAAAAGTGTAGCCAGAACTCATATCAGAACCCTTTCTGCTGAAGAGTTGTTCCCATGACTAATATGTAGGTAATACACATAGCAGTGTGATCACATTGCTTGTCAAAATATTGAAATGTTTTCCTGTTGGTTGGTAAAAGTCACTGTCCCACCTGCTGAAACGTTTTATAATCCAATAGCTAAGGGTTAATATCTAGCCACTAAGGACCCAGTTCATGGCCAGCATCCATCCTGTTGGTGGCTGTGTTTTGAATATCACATTTGGTTGTTCTTTTGCAGTCTTTCTGCCATAATGTGAAAAGATGTGTAGCCCAGTGGCCATGGATCTTTCCTGCTCTCGCTAATCTGAGAGTTGGCTTTTGAATATTGTTTCACAGACATTGTTCCGATTTAAAATCAGTAATAGAGGGGCGCCTGGGTGGCGCAGTCGGTTAAGCGTCCGACTTCAGCCAGGTCACGATCTCGCGGTCTGTGAGTTCGAGCCCCGCGTCGGGCTCTGGGCTGATGGCTCAGAGCCTGGAGCCTGTTTCCGATTCTGTGTCTCCCTCTCTCTCTGCCCCTCCCCCGTTCATGCTCTGTCTCTGTCCCAAAAATAAATAAACGTTGAAAAAAAAAAATAAAATCAGTAATAGAGTCTTCCAAGTAATAGATATTATGGTTGAAAAAACCCCACATATCTAGGCAAAAGTGAATGGAATAATGCTTGTTTTTGCTTTTTTGTCTTGTTGCTAGCATTATTTCCCAAAGGAAAGCATGTAGGTTGACTGTGTGAAATATTTGTGGAGTTCTCACAGTTTTATGCTAGAGGTGTTTAGGATTGGGGATTGTAGGTTTGTTAGCTGTGAGTGTAGACACAGATACCTTCTAGAAGTTACAGAAGTGCTTTGACTCCAGGATTTATTGAAAGAATACTAACTTGGTGGCTTCTGACAAATTTATGTTACCTTCTATAATTTGTGTAGCAGTAAAATGTCACACATCATTAATGTAGGTTAGATATAAATAAATATTCAGATGTACCCACTGCCTCATTTTATCCTCATAAAATCAGTGAGAAGGTGCTACTATCTGTGTTTTACAGAGATTACCTAACTTGATGGAAGCCACATGCTTTTGACTAGTGGAGCTATAGCCAAGGCTTCATCTGACCCCAGAGCCCACATGAAACTGCTTCCTCCCATAATGTTTCAAATAAGGTACCTGTAAAGTTAAGAGAGATTTTCAGGTCATGAAACAAAATGCAATGAAAGAAAAACACTAAATGTAAAAAAGGGATGCCATATTCATTGTTTCTGCATCATTCATGAAATGAAAGGGGAGCAGGATAATATTTTGAGCTCTTTATTTGAGTCCAGGCATAATTCTCTGGAGTCTGCTAACCAATATATTTTTTGTTATTGAAATAGGATTATGAATGCTAGCTTGTCTCATAGATATTATTGACTGTTGAATAACTTTTAAATTAGGAATATTGATGATGTGAATTATCATGATGTGGAATGTGAATTTATTAAATTTTGCTGCTGAAACAAGGGTGTGGCTATAACATCTGTCCCTTCACTGATATCAGTAATGGACTAGGGCCTTTGACAAGCTGGCTTACGTATCCTTCTCCCTCGTCACTCTGTGGATAACTGTTAGAATTATATCTTTGGTTTTCTTGTGGAGTTAACCCTATTGTCAGCATTTTCTTTTAGCATTTTTATGCTTAGACATGAAGAATATCTAAAATATTATCTCTTAGACTTTTAGTTTCCTTACAGACAATGGAGAAATAAAAGAATTACATTTTTCTATTGTGAAAAGCATGCTATACTTCTTGAATATTCTATACTCTGAGAAGAGAGACTGGCACATATTTGGATGTTAGATAAAGGCCTGGATCTATCCTTGATATTGATAAAAGAACACGGAAGTTTGAGATGCATAAGGACAGAGAAAATGAGAATTAATGTTTGTTTATCTTTGCTTTCAGGGAAGAAATTAAACTAATCTCATCAAAGATATTTAGGAAGTTTCTGACTGTACTCTTTAATCTTTGCTTCAGAAAACAGCAGACTGCATTATTAAAAAGATCATTGCATGTGGGAAGAACATTCAGCTGGTGTATGTTTTCAAATGAAATTAAAGAATTTGAAGTTAATTTCAGAGCTTAAGAAACTGCTAGTCAAAACAGGGTAGGCCATTTGGGAAATGTTATTACATTATTTAAAACATATCTATTCAAAAAATGTATGTGTGCTGCTATACAAATACCCTGTGGGTATAATCACAAATGAAAACTTAACTGATGCTGAGATCTAGCTACACATTGGGCAAAGGTATTAATTTGGTCTCCTTTTTTGAGTTGGTACTAACTCAACTTTTGCCTGAATTGAGAAGCCCTTCTCTATCTTTATTGTCAGGAGGTGTGTGTGTGTGTGTGTGTGTGCCCACATGCACAATATTTTAACCTCATATTGTCTAGTTCTGTGGTCAGTAAGGAGATTCATCAGTTTATGTGCATTTATGTTTTATATATAGCAGTTGGTTAAATAAACTTGCAACCTAACACCTCCAAGAGAATTTAGCACTTTGCTTGTTGTCCTTTCCCATCACTTTTCTTAGATCCCCTTCCTTTGTTGGCCTCTGAGTGTTGGAGTACTCCAAGGCTCAGTTGTTAGAGCACTGCTTTATCTAACTACAGTCATTCCTCAGGTGATCTTATCCAATTCCATGGCATTAAATGCCATCTATATGCTGAATGTGTTCATATTTTTATTTCCAGCCTCAGAAGTTCCTGAATTTCAGAATTTTGTGTTCATTGTCTGCTGTATAGCTCTCCTTGGGTATCTAAAGTCATCTCAAACTTGGTGTGCCTGAAATGCTAAATACTGATTCCTACCACACATGTGCGTGAGGACACACACACACACACACACACACACACCGCATACACACTTCCCCTCTGGCTCCCCTCCTGTCTTCTTCACCTCAGTGAATGGCATTACCATTAATCGAGTTGCCCAGGTGCAAAAACCCAGGGATTAGCCTTGAACTTTCTCTCTCATCCATTTCACATTCAGTCCATTAGCAAGTCCTGAAGCTATGCTTTTAAGATAGATAACACATATATTCCAAAATAAATCACACCAGTTCAACTGTTATTTTCCTACATTGGACTGGCTTCATCTTCCCAAAAGATCTGTGTTCCCTCTTAACACAATGGTAGCCACTATTCCACCTTCTGTATTCAGAGGGAATGATGAAGAATATAAAACTAATCCTATCACTTCTTCTAAAGACTTTTTGTCCTGCTGGGAATGAAATCTCAAGTCCTTACCACGAGGTCTGCTATGGTCTGGCCATTGCCTATCACTTTTTATGAATTTTCTGCTATTTTTCTTCTGTCCCCACTTCATTCATTCTGTTTTAGCTATACTGCCCTCCCCACTGGCCCACCAACTGTCCACCTCAGAGCTTCTGTTCTCTTTGCTGGCAGTGTGCTTCCCCCAGATATGTATATGGATCATTCCCTCCTCTCATTTAGAACTCCTTTCTCTTCCTCCACTTACCTGCAGGCCTCCCTTTCTCATCTCATTCAGGGTGGTATTCTTTGACTACTCCAGTTAAAATAGCAATCCTGTCACTCTTTGCTGTTTCTTAATATTTTATAGATTTTCTCATTATGTGCAGAAATATTGGTTATTTCACTTATTTATCTATCCAGAAAGCAGGGAAGCTCTATTTGGGTATGGCATTATTTGTGTCTCTGCTGCTGTGTCTCCAGCAATAATATCTGACATATGATGAGGAGATGAATACATGATACGTTTTTCTTCCTGATATCCTTACCCATTCTTTAGTGTTTTTTTTTTTTATTTTGTGATAATTTAAACTGTCTCTTTATATCCCATTCTATGTTACTGTGAATGCTGAACAATGTTATGGTCCCTTTAGAACAGAGGAGCATCTGATTTAAGAGGCAGTTGTAAGAGCATAATGGGTCTAGGCTCAAGGCTTGGAAAGAAACAGCTGTGAGTTTAATGTTGCCTAATTACTGACTTTATGATTTTTGGACAGTTTTATTCACTTCCCTTGACCTCATGTCTCATTTGTAAACTCAGGTAATGACACCACATTCATATGTTTGTTTCACTGTATGTGGAGCTCCTAGTATAGACTTAATACTTAAATGTGGTACCTGTTCTTATGACCTTTGGTGCTAAGGAATGTGAACAAATTTCTTCTGATCAAACCATGGATCAAATAATCAAATTTATCAATCTTTTTTTGTTTGCTAACTTCGATATGATTCTGTGTTTTCTTAGGATCTGCTTTCTTGGGAGAGGGAAGAAGGGTGGGTGGGTTGTTTGACCATTCATAAATGAGAAGTTTGAGCTCAGATAGAAGGGTGGACAATTCCCCTTTTATCATTTACATATACAGTAGAGTTGATATTTAAACTAATACAAATGAAACTTGTAATAAGTGTAATTTGTGCATTTTCTATAATTGTCTCATTTTGCTTGTTTGTCTCTCTCCATCAAGTATCTGGGTTTGGAGAAACATAAACTTGCTAATTAAAGGTATACCAGTCTCTTCTCATTGAAAAAAAAAGTGGGGCTCATATTTTAGTCATCAAATTTATTTTTTTTGTGGTTAAATATCCAGCTTTCCTGAGTTTCTCCCCTTTTCCTATTTTTCTTCCCAAGATTGGGTCCATGTGTCAGGAGAGGCTTGTGAGGCTGGCACACTGACTTCTGGGCCTTTGTCAGAGTCTGGTGGGCTGTGGCCATTTTGTTCAGCCCTTGGGCCTCTGGCATTGTGCCTGCAGAGATAAGACCAGCCTGACCTGAATTGTGTAGGTACTAGACTAGAATTCACTGATGAAATATTTTTTTTTAATTACAAAATCTCGGTTTCCTCCCTGAGGTCTCCACCAGCCTTGTTCTGTAGTACATGTTTCTTAAGTTTCCTCCATTCTCTCGGAACCTACAAAGCCTGGGCTGTGGGGAGGATCTCACTCACCATGTTGGACTTCCAGAACCCAGCAAGAGAGTGCTTTGGCCCTAGAAACCTTTGCCATCCATTTCTACACTACTTTGGGACACTGTCATGTCACTCCCATGCCATATTGAACAAAGGAGTTGACAGAGGAGCTTGCAGACTTCCTAGACTATGCTCTTGGGAGCGAAGACCAAATAGCCCTTACATGGAGCTTCCTTATAAACTTGGCGTTTCTATCGCACCTCCCTCTTCTCCACTGCCTAGGGTTTATTTGTAGCTGGGAGGATACTCCTTCCACTTCTTGCTTTCTCTCTCTCTCTCTCTCTCTCTCTCTCTCTCTCTAGTCCCTGCTAATGAGAATCAGAGGAAGAATTATTCCTTCTGCTTCCTGTCAGGTGGGAGCTTCCCCCACATCATATCTTCCACCCCAATACCCCATGGCTTATAGTAAAACTCCATGATTTGAATTCAACATGTTTAATTTTGGTATATAAATGGAGAGCTTATAATAATAATAAAGAAAACTCAAACTTTTAATTTTGTTATAAACCTTGCAAGACCTTTGGAATTATTTTCTCACTGTGGACTCATTGACTCAGTGTCTAGCATTGACCTTCTTCCTCTAGGAAGAGCCCTCCCTCTTCTTCTCAGGAGATACTTGACCTTCAAACTGGAGGGTATAGAGGGAAAAGACTTTCAAAGAAATGATCAATGCTTTTCTTTAATGTGTTGATAATCTTACTTCATTACAATGCTTTGTAATCCCCATTTTCTCTTGGTTCTGTGGGGCCTGATGAACATCTAGATCTCACTTGTTTCTGATGGTCCTGCTAATTTCATGATATCCATCAAATAAATCAAGCAGATCTGGAAAAATGCATCTACCTGACTAGAGTCAATGAGCTTTAAAATGACATCTCTTATATATATGTCTTATTTCAAGAACATGTGTTTAATAAGCATTTATGGAGTGCTGTGTACCTGATATTGTATTATGTCTGGGGATATAAATTGAAAAGACGTGTGTGTTTTAGCTTTTTTAAAAAACATTTTAAATGTTTTTATTCATTTTTGAGAGACAGAGCCCAACTGGGGAAGGGTCAGAGAGGGAGGGAGACAGAATCTGAAGCAGGCTCTAGGCACTGAGCTTTCAGCACAGAGCCTGATGTGAGGCTTGAACTCATGCACCATGAGATTGTGACCTGAGGCAAAGTGGGACACTTAACCAACTGAGCCACCCAGGCACTTGTGGGTTTTAGCTTTAAGGAGAACCCAGGTTAGTAAAGGAAACAGGCAGATAAAAGAATAAGTACAAGGCAAATTGATAGCACACACTGTAGAGGTATGAATAAGAAGACATACAGAGGACAGAAAAGAACCCAGTTCTGTTGGGTAGTTGCAGGTCAGGTTAGGGAAGGCTGTCTGAAGAGGTTACCCCTGAGTTGGAGGTTGAGGAAAAGCTTGGCAGGTAGGCAGAAGGAGAGTTATGCAAACAAAGGCATTGAGGCAAAAATGGTGAGTTTAGCGTTTCAGGGAGTCTAAATAAATTTATTTTGTTTGGGAACATAGGAATTTTGAGGGATTGGCAAGAAATGCCAGGGTCAGATCACCGAGGCCTTGGATGTCTTGTGAAAGAATTTGAACTTTACCTTAAAAATGGGGGGAGGGATATTGCAGGATTTTAAACACAGGAAGGGTATGATCTGATTTGCATTCCAGGGAACTTGCTCTGGGTATTATGTGGAGAATCAACTGTAAGGGAATAAGCCCTCTGGGAAACCAGATAGGATAAGGCAAAAGATGACAGGGGAAAAAGGAAAAGCAGAGAGTCAAGAGGTTTGCAGTAAGTGACGATACAGGAGATGAGGGCTGTGGGAAATGAGAGGGAAAATATGAAATGAATCCAGAGTTTTGGGGTTGTTTGGCTAGTAGGTGGTGTTACTGAAGAAGAGGGAAGTAGCAAAAAGAACTGCCTATGTTTTTATCGGTGAATCTGGCATTTATTGAGCATGAGCTGTGTGTCATGCCTTTTGCATCTGTACTCTTAGCTAACTCTTCCAAGAGAGAGCCCTAAGAGAGAAGGATCATTACTGTTCCTCACTTTATGAACTCCAAAGAGATTAGATGCTGTGGCCAAAGTCACACAATTAAAAGTGTCAGAGCCAGGATTTGAACGCAAGCTGACTGACTCCATAATTTGCCTACAAATATTTTAAATTTATATATTTAATGTTTACTATCATTCCCCTTTTAAGGTAATGAGCACTCATTATATAAGTGACAACATACCTAAACGCAAAAACAGGAAAGAGTCATTCAGGGTCTTGCCAAACAAAAAGCCAAATCTTGGCTTTATTGTTCTGGGTGGGTTGTCACATGGGGAGAGGAGTTTAAGATGTCTACAAGTTACACAGCTATCTTGTAGGTGGCTGAATATTTGAGTATGGATTTTAGACTAGCAATCAGCCAGAGAAACCTATTTAGAAATCATCAGTGGACAGGTAGTAGGTAATCCATAAAACTGGAGAAAATATGTTAAAGAAAAATAACCAAAACTTTCTTCACTCTGGCAAGTGTATGGACCCTGACCTTCTACAAATACATATATTTAGATTTTGTCTGAAGAAATGAAAAGATCAGTTCATGTAAGTAGATTTATATGGAATATCATACTTACTATCATGACAAAGTTTTTCTCAATGGTTCTGGAGATTTCTAGATTTTTGTCATGTTAGTCTGTTGAGAATTTGTCAGTGTCTCCTGTTTCACCAATAATGGGACCTCAGTCCTCCTAGAAGGCTAATTGAACTGTAAAAATGACACTCTGAGGCAGCTAAGTCTGTGGAAGCCTGAATTTGTCAAATAAAAGGATTTAAAGACAATTGTTTTTAAAGAATAGCTTGCACTCTTGCATTATCGCTTACTTTGTCATCCAAATGATTTCTGTGTTCTTGGGAAAATATCAGTATTCATCATTGTTAAGTTGGAGGAAAAAAACTGCACCGGGTTATTTTATGGGTGTCAAAAGCTACACAGAAACTGAAGAACACCACGAGGTGCTAACCGTGTGAAACAGTCTGTGTTCCTTGTACCTTGTCCAAAAATAATTGACTCATTAATTTCAACTATATCAATCTGGTCCCATTATGAGGGTCAAAGATAGGTTAATTCTAATAAGTGGATGAATATCAGTTCACAAATAGGCATGCATTTAGCAGATATTATCTTACCAAGAAAGCAATAATTAGAAAAATTATTTAGTGAGGTGATTTCAGGGAAAAATGCCCTAAATGAAACCCCTAGTTTCTACCTCAGGATTATTAGGAGAACAAAAACTGAGCTGTGTTCCTAAAAATGACATTTGAAAGTGGAATGCAAAGTAAATTTCTCTTCTCTATGGGAAAGCATTTCCAAAAATAATAAAATGTTTTCACTAAAGGAGCAATAATTTCACCCAAACCACAGAACACTGTGGGTGAAAAAATATGGGGTTTTGACATCAGAATGCTTTGGCTTTGAATCTCCATCCTGTCACTTTACTACTTGACTTTGGACAAGGAATTTCATCTTTACAGGTGTCTGTTTCTTTCTCCATGAAGTGGAGCAATACTGTATTTCACAGACTTATTTTAGGGATTGGACAAGAAAATATATGTGCAAGCATCAAGCACAGTCCTTCATGTGCCATAATTATTCAATAAGTTCTTTTTCCTTCCTGAATAACGGACTCTAATCAGGTACATATTGGCAAGGTCTCCCTTTTCCAAAAAAATGTTAATGTAATTTTGAAGCTGAGAAAAATAACTGTTCCCTCATACCAAGTGGTTTCTTTCTTTTTGCTTTTTCTTTTGCTTCCTACTAAGACATGGCTTTATTTTATTTCATTTAACTTAACATATTTAAAAGCACTGTTTATACTTCTATTGCCAAGGGTAATCATTCATTTGAAGTAAGGCAATGTCCCATTGTTACAGTTATTGATGCCTGTTGGGGGGAATGTTAGAATTTTAGCATGTCTGTTTAAAGATTGCATTTCTTACATTTCCCAAGAGGAATCCTGGCTCCATCTAAAGTTCTCTGTGATCATATTTATATTTATATGCTTATCCCCCATAATGAAATCAGGTTCATGAATGTCCCATTGTCCTTTTCTCCTGCATCATAACCATTCCACATATATAGGTAAACCATAAAAATGGAAAAATAATTAAATAATTTTTAAGCGTTCAACAGAAAATTAATAAGAATTGACTATATGCCATGCACTTTCTTATGGGCAGAGTTCAATAAATAAGGCAGCATTATTGCCATACTCCAATGGAAGAGACAGATGTATGAAGAACCAATGGCAGATGCGATGGTATAAGGGAGGCATTGCGCCTATTATTATGGGTATCTGAAGATGATCTGTGTGTAGTAACTTACCACCTGGTTGTAGATAAAAGGTGCATGTGTTAGTGAGACTGTTTCTCTGTACTGGGTGGGTGAGGAGGTATCCAAAGAAGGCACTTTGACAGTTCTGAGATGGATGCCTATGTGGGTATTGTCGTATGGTTGGGTGCTAGAGTACTCCTTGTTCTCCTAGAAGCACTCAGTGCCCTTTGAGCTCTGGGGGTTTACTCCAGGTTGCATGATTCTGTGACCCAACAACCATGTCGGGTCCCCATGTCCCCAGCTGTGGGAGCAATGTGTAAAGTAGGAATTGAGGATCCTCCATTGTGAATTGCCAACTGTGTTCTGAGAGCCCAGAGGTTTTTCTGGGACAGAGAGCACAGTGCTTCCACCCCACCCTCTTTGGCCAGAGCTCCATGACTTTAATCATTTTTAGATGTTGAGCTTCTGCATATGGTTTTGTTTCTGAGAAAATTGTATCAGAAAGGGTCCGATCATGCAAACAAAAATTATTCTAGATATTTAAGCATAGAGAATTTAACATAGGGATTTGGTAACATAGGTGATGGAAGATCTGAGAAGCCAATCAGTAGACAATGTGGGAGCTATGGGTGGCAGCTGGAAGCTACTACCTTTCCTAAGTCTGGAGAAATAAGAGGAGGTAGAGATGTAGCCAAAGCCCAGGAGCTAGGTGTACTTGGTGGAGACTGCAATTGTGGCTGGCCTGCCTATTGGTTGCTACAGAGGGCAGGATGTTCAGGCAGGAGCTGGAGTCAGGAAGGAAAACCCACCCATCAGAGAGACAGAGAAAGAGGTACCCTGGCTTCTCCTTTTCTGCTGCTCTCCTAACACTTCCTATTGTAACCTAGTAAGGGAACTGGGAACTTGTAGAAGGTAGTTCATAGGAGAAAGGTCATAATTGCATCTGAGCTTGAACAGGTGACTGCCACTGAGGCAGACGTGGAGGTGAGCCCCCTATTAGGCAACAGCCAGCTGCAGGAAGTGTGGTTGGTGGAAGCCTCCAACTGCCAGCTACTTCAATTTGCCTCAGCTACAAAGAGCCTGCCTGCCTGAGGTCATCTGATGCCTGAGCTAGGAAAATGAACATAGGATGGCCTGGTCGTCAGATCTCCACATGGTACAACTTTACCAGTGATGTTCTTTCTAGAGCTCCAAGGTGGGTGGCCAGGTCTTTGTCAAGCAAGAATTTTAGTTTGACCACTTCTTCCTTCTTCCTTTCGCAGGTATTGATACCTAGTACATCTCTTGTAGCTCAACTCTATTTCAGTATCTGCTTTTAGATAACTTGAACTTGGACATGGATGTATTTATCAACTCCAACCTCAGATGTGGTCCAGGGCAGAGGGAGAAAAGAATAAGTTTTGGATGTGAGAGGGGGAAACAAGACCATACAGATTAGAGAATCACGAGAAAAGGGAGAGTTCCTTGTGCAGTGGAGAACTTGAGCACACCATCATAGAGGGGGTGAAAGGGTTAAGAGATTTGAATAGGTGAGTAGCAGGGAAGGGAGGTTTCTGGAAGAGATGAAGAGCTCAGTGGAAGGTGTAACAGTGGGAATTGTTATGTTTAGTGAAAGAGGTAGTGCAATAATTTAGGACCAAGGCCAGGTCCTAAATTCTGCTCTAGGGAAGGACTAGAAGCCATGATAAGAGCAAAAGATTTTTCTTTTAAACTTTGCAGCGTCTGGGAAAACATATTTCACAGTGTGGCAGAAAGAGGTGTGTAGATTTTAAATAAGTTTTTTAAACAAGATTTTGTACACTCTTTTATTTTTGTTTCTGCCTCATGAAAACCTTTAATCACGAAAGCATAATTGAGCCAGGTAGAAAAGTCATTGTTAAGATACAGATTCTTTTTATTTTCTGGGATTCCATATTAGAAAGGAATAAAATCAGAAACGCACTATTACAAGCAATTACATAATGGAATGGTGTGTTAGCCTATTATAAACTTTGGTTTAGGAAAGGAGTTGCACAGTAGTACACAAAGGCAAGATGTGCTTTTGTGTTTCTTCCAGAGTAGATGTAGGTACTCTTCAAGCATGAATTTATCATGTTTCCAAAGAAGATAACTATGCTAAACATGCAAATATTTTCTTGTGGCTATGGTGAGGAAGACATAGGGGTCATCGAAAATTACCCTGAACGTTTGGGAGCTTAAACTGAAAGTTCCTACTGATTTCTTAGGATCTTAGACAATCCTAGGATATGTTGTATACACAAAAAGAGTATATGGACCATCCCTGATACTGGCTGTGATGTGGATAGCCTGGTGAGGGAACTGTGGTGAGTGCAGGAGGTAGTCAAACATCTTCCTGTCACTGTCCTTTATCTTGGCTCTGGGAATACTCATTAGATTCCTGAGACCAACTAGAGATTTTCTCTTTTTACTAATGATGGATGCTTATCACCAGCAGTCAAATCAAAAGTATAGAGTCTTCCTGATAAAGTGAGGCCTTCATTGCTATGAGTATGCACATTGACAGTGACTTGGGCTTGAGAGAGTGAATGCCCCAAGGCATTGCCTGTTCTGATAGGAATCTAAATATAGTGACAGAGGAGATACCAAGTACTAAGACAAATGTCTGAAAGCCACTCTTAGGATTCTTTTATGCGTAATGTCATGTAGGAAAGGAGCCATAACCGGGAAATGCAATCATTTTGCTCATTAAAGAAATGAATACATTTTCTGCTGCAGTAATTTGATAATGAAATTTATATATTACAAGAAGCAGGAGTAACACCCCAGTACCTGCCTGATTGTCTTTAGTTATGAAGCTGATGCCAAATAATCAACATGAAAATAGTTTATAGGTGCCCTTGTTTTATTAAAAAGCACTTCATGATTCCATTTTAACCTACTTAGTAATTCATACAGAGTGCAAGCAACAAAGACATCATCATAATTATACATTGAAAATTGCCCTACTGGGATATAACTTTTTTATTCATATGATGTAGAATTCAGCAAGAATATGATCAGAGTTTGGCATATGGAGAAGAAAATCACATGCTAAAGCACAGTGTGCAGTGTATGATACACAGATTCCCAAATTAACTTTAGGACAGACAGCATTAGAATTTACCGGCAACTCTCTTTCCTAGGACCCTATTGATGGACAATAAATATCAACAACAAAAATAATGGTGAAAAATTGAGATTTCAATTTTTATACATCCTGGATCTATATGTAGCCACATAGCTTATTTAGAGTTTGCATAAAGTTTAGCTCTGGTCACAGGAGACACATGTGAAAAGCTTTCATGTGACAGTTTTCCTATAGTACTCCTCCCCTCCATGAGAAAGTTTTATTGCTGAATTAAAGGTGGGAATGAAGATGTATTGTGAACACACGTTAGTTTGGATGGAAATAAATGGAATCACTTTAATTTGGAACCAACCTTCTGGCAAGGAGGTCTGCTGCCCTATTTAGAAAAAGACTGTGCTGCTGGCCAAGGTGTCACTATGTTCATAAAGTCATGGAGAAGCAAGAATAGTCACAGAATGAGAAAGTCACATTTGGCCTGTGGAATCTGAGGGTGGGCCTTCCATGAAGGATATGAGTATGCATTGAGGGATGCTTGACTTTAGCTCCATCTAGAACTGTCTGGAAGGCAAACTTTGGAATTCTGGAAGCCTCTTTTTGATGGATACAGACAATAAGCTGAAAGGGCAAAGGATATCTGGGGGGCTTTGGAGATATGTTCTTTCTCCTGGAGCTAAGGAGATGCATATTCCAGGGAGGGGCACCGTGCCTTTCAGAGAGTCTTTAGTAGCCCGTTTAGAAACAGGTGGATATATGTCTGGAGTTAGCATTAACTTTGAAACGGTAAAATATGCAGGTTTTCATATACAGTATATTAATGTTCCTTTAAGAGATTTCTCTGTAGTAAACCTGAATAAGCGATGCATGGATATGATTGTCAGTTGATTCTCAGTAGGAGCACAGAAACTTGAGCCTGATCAGGACTTTTTGTCATTGTCCATGTGAGGCTGTCTATCTAAGTCTCACCTATCAAAACCATATCGAAGAGCATATAAGCAGATCATTGGCTTTTAAGATTCTTGTACATGACTTTGACTTTTACCTTAGACTCCAGCAGGGTCTTTTCCTGCTTCAGGCTTTTATTTAGATTGAATGAATACATCAGAAGTAAACATTTGGAATTCTAAAACCGTGCAGCCCAACTTGGCCTTATATATCAGTTCTTACAGGAAAACATTTGTCAAAGTTATGATGTGCATCTGAACATTCTCATGACATTCTGTGTTGTCTGTCATAAAAATTTGGGCTGGAAGGGTCATTATGTAGAACCTCCTTCAATGTGATCTGAAGAACTTTCTTTGAGTACAGACTCCATTATTTATAGCATCAGAGGTGTAAGGGCCCTTAGAGGTCTTCTAATCCAGGCTGAAGCCAAACTCTTTGCGCAACTCACCTCTGGCAGATACGGTCAGGGCAGTACATTGGGCTGTTCTCCTTGAGATTTGGACCCTGGGTATCTCCTATTATGTAACCCAGTGTTTCTCTGTGTGAGCCCACATTAGAATCACGTGGAAGGCTTGTGAAACACAGATGGCTGTGTTTATTCAATATTTTGGGGGTAAGGCCCTAAAACTTGCATTTCTAACATGTTTCCAGGTGCTGCTTGTCTGGAGACCATATTTTGAGAACAAAAATATAATATAGAGTTTTGGGTAGTTCTTGAGATTTGAAAATTAACAAAGAGTATGTAATAAAAAGACATGCTAAATTGGGGATACAGTAGAAATTCTAATAACTTTCTCAAGAATGCTTCTCATTTTAAAATCTTAATTTTGGATTTTATTATGCTCCTTTGAATGTATTTGTTGAAAGCAATGAAGACTTAAGACCTAAGCATTTATTATATATTTCTGTTCACTTTTTGCCAAGGAGTAAGTCTGCCAATCATTTTGAGAAAGCTGTAGGGGTTTTCGTTATGCAAAGTTTTGTTGAGGATGAAATGTTCTTATTCTCTTGAAAGTTTGTGCAGAGACACATTAGACTGAACAAGATTTTTAGTGGTTTCAAAATTCATAATTAATTTCTCAGTCTGAGATCACAAATTCCCAATTTTTTTCTCTTTTCTTCTCAGTTTTTAGAGAATAATATTAACAGCAGCAACAATAGTAGCAGCTACTGTTTATCAAGTGAATACATATTTATGCCCAGCACTTTAATGTTTAGGGTCTCTGAGTCTCCCAGTTACTCTGTAAGTTAAATTTTTTTACTCTTGTTTCCTAGCTGAGGAGATTGATACTGAGATCATCATATAACGTATGTAGTTTGATATCCTAGGTTGCAAAGACTTGCATTTTCTTCATTATAAAACACATCCTCCCCACCCCCAGATGATATATCTGGTTCTTGAAGCATTTTGGGCTTGTTAACAACAATGTTAGTCAAAGAAAGGTTAAGATATACTGAGTGCTTACTAGATGCTATCCATTTTGTATATGTGATTTCATTTACTCTTCACTGTATCCTGCAAGTGGAGTAATGTGTTTACCTTATTTTGAGGATGAGAGTTCTAGAGCTTCAAAGAAGAGGAAAGGAGTTAGATAAATAATTTGGGGAGCAGCATTTGAACCAGAGTCTTTCTGGCTCCTAAACGTGTACTCTTTTCAAGACACAATAGTGCTTCCCTAAAGGCTTGAAATAAATGGTCTTATTTTAATTGTTATTGAAGTTGATAATTGTTGTGGTGAGTTCACCCAACCATGGCCAGACTTAATAATGGACAGAACAGGAAGTCTTCTTGCTAGAGAGATTTGTGGAGTATGGGTAAGTCCTGTCCCCACCCTGCCTTCCTGGTAAACTGTGTAGGGACTAGAGAGCCTGATAGTTATCCATTAGTGTTTTATGACTATAAATGCAGCCTTGCTCTCTGCAGTTGTCTTCTGCAAATGCGTCCATCCTTGGGAGGGCTAATGCACTAAAATGCCCTCCGAGATTGCATTTCATTCTCTACTGAAATAAGCCGAATGGTCTTTCTCTAGAAAAAATGTTCAGATATTTTTGTGACAGAGTATTAGAGAACTACAGAAAGGTAAAAGAAATAATAGAACATTTGCGTATATACTATCACGCTTTATCAAATCTTAATAATTTTCCATATACGTTTTAGTTTTTTAAATACTATGACACTTTTTTTTTTTTACATTGGAAACTTCTCATGTTCTTTGTTTCAAACCCATTTTTCTTCATCCCTTTGCTGAGTTAAACACTACCCTCTTTAATTTGGTGTTTGAAATTCCAGTATGTATTTTTGTACTACTCCTGCATATATATGCATTTGGGAAAATATATTATTCTGTGTGATGGTTTTAAACTTTACATAAATGGTTTCATACTTTGTGGATCATTCTCCAATTTGCTTTTCCACTCAACCTTATGTTTTTCGAGATTTCTCTGTGTTGATAAATGTAATTTTAGTTCATTGATTTTTGCAGCTGTATAATACCGTATTGTATGACTACACTAAAGATGATTTATTCATTTTCTTTTGAATGGCCATTTAGGTTGTTTCCATATTTTGCTATTAAAACAGTGATATCATGATCATTTTGGGGTATTTTTTTCTGTGAGTACATTTGAAAGATTTCTCTAATATGCCTAAGAGAAAAATAAAGCAAATAATGTAAGATACTTAGAAGTGAGATTGCAGGGATACAGGACATTCTGCATTTTCAATTTTCCTGTATGATGCCTATTTTCTAAAAGGGTTATACTAGTGGACACTACCACTAGCAGTTTGTAAGAATTCCCTATTGCAAAACTATAATATCAGATAATTAAAACTTTTTTTCAGTCTGAGAAGTATAAAATTGGGCTGTTAATGTGGTTTTAATTTTCATTTCCCTAATTAGTGATGTTGAACATTTTTTCATATGTTGCTTGGCAATGAATAAAAGATGGTTTTATCTAGTTTTAGGCATAAAAATAAATATGTTATAGCTAATATTTTATTGTATTTTAATTTACTGATTCATTTTCATCAGTATTTTGTGCCCACTGTTACTTCTTATATCCTATCCCTTTATTTTCAATTTTTTTCTTTTTGAAGTGTATTCTCTCTCCTTGTTGAAATTTCCTTGTATTTGTATGCTTAAATTTGTTGAACTCAGAAGTGATAATTTATCTGGTTATAAACTGGAGATATAAATTTATTTTTTTCTCAACTATTTAAAGGTAGTGCTATGTATTTTTGTTGTTGCTGATGAGAACTCTGTTGTCAGAATAATTGTTCAATTAGAGATCATTTCTTCATTCTGAGAATAGAGTCTTTTTTCTCTATTTGTTATGTTCTGTAGTTTTTTTATGATATATTCCGATATGGATTAATTTTTCATTTTGTTGCTTGATACTCAACATATCCCTTTAATCTGTGGGTTCATAGTGTCAACTTCCCATCTATTATCTCTAAGTATTCCTGTCCATTATTCCCTATCTTCTTTTTTCTGTAACCACTGTCAATTACATGTTATATAGCCCTTCATTCTACCCTCTGTGTCCCTGAACTGCACCTTGTTGCTATTTCACCCTTTGTCCTTGCTGGATTTCTTATAATACTTTCTGATTATTTAATTCTTTGAATGTATGTGGACTAGCATTTATCTCATCATATTGTTAGCTATCGTTCCTTCAAATCATCGTCCAGTTCAGTGGCTTAAAACAACTATCTCTTATGATTGCTTATCTGTCTGTCTGTGGGTGAGCTGGAAATCAGCTGATCTTGGCTGGACTCCACTGGGGTGGCTTTTTACACGTGTTTCTCATCTTCCTTGAACCAGGGGGCTAGAGAGAGATGTTCTCATGGTGATTGTAGAAGTATCAGAGGGCAAATGGAAACAGTCAAAATTTCTTGAGGCTTAGTCTTTTATCATTTCTACTTCTTCTGTTGGACATAGTGATTCGTGTTGGCTGAGCCCAAAGTCAAGGAGTGTGGAGATATATTCTGGTTTTATGGGAGGAATTCCAAAGATGATGACAAAGGATACAACCCCAGGGAAAGATGAAGAATTGAGGCCCATAACGCAATCCATAATGACTGTATTTTTAAAAATTTCTGTTATAGCAGAATAATAGCCCCTAAAAGATGCTCACACTCTTATCCCTAGGGATATGTTTTATGGCAAAAGGGAGTTTTGTAGATTTAATCAATGCATGGTCCTTAAAATAGGGAGACGGTCCTATATTATCCAAGGAGCCTTATTCAGTCATGTGAGCCCTCACTAAAACAGAATGATGTGACAGAAGAGGAAGGCACAAGAGATGTAAGAGGTGGGGCATCAGAGAGAGTCTAAGTTTGAGAATGGTCCTGACATGCATGGGCACGTAGACATGGAACACAGAGAGAAACTGTAGGAGCTAAGGACAGTGGCCCTGAGCTGATCACCAACAAGTAAACAGGGACTTCGGTCTTTTTTTTTTTTTTTTTTTATATGAAGTTTATTGACAAATTGGTTTCCATACAACACCCAGTGCTCATCCCAAAAGGTGCCCTCCTCAATACCCATCACCCACCCGCCCCTCCCTCCCACCCCCCATCAACCCTCAGTTTGTTCTCAGTTTTTAACAGTCTCTTATGCTTTGGCTCTCTCCCACTCTAACGTCCTTTTTTTTTTTTTTTTTTTTTTTCCTTCCCCTCCCCCATGGGTTCCTGTTAAGTTTCTCAGGATCCACATAAGAGTGAAACCATATGGTATCTGTCTTTCTCTGTATGGCTTATTTCACTTAGCATCACACTCTCCAGTTCCATCCACGTTGCTACAAAAGGCCATATTTCATTTTTTCTCATTGCCACGTAGTATTCCATTGTGTATATAAACCACAATTTCTTTATCCATTCATCAGTTGATGGACATTTAGGCTCTTTCCATAATTTGGCTATTGTTGAGAGTGCTGCTATGAACATTGGGGTACAAGTGCCCCTATGCATCAGTACTCCTGTATCCCTTGGGTAGATTCCTAGCAGTGCTATTGCTGGGTCATAGGGTAGGTCTATTTTTAATTTTCTGAGGAACCTCCACACTGCTTTCCAGAGCGGCTGCACCAATTTGCATTCCCACCAACAGTGCAAGAGGGTTCCCGTTTCTCCACATCCTCTCCAGCATCTATAGTCTCCTGATTTGTTCATTTTGGCCACTCTGACTGGCGTGAGGTGATACCTGAGTGTGGTTTTGATTTGTATTTCCCTGATAAGGAGCGACGCTGAACATCTTTTCATGTGCCTGTTGGCCATCTGGATGTCTTCTTTAGAGAAGTGTCTATTCATGTTTTCTGCCCATTTCTTCACTGGGTTATTTGTTTTTCGGGTGTGGAGTTTGGTGAGCTCTTTATAGATTTTAGATACTAGCCCTTTGTCCGATATGTCATTTGCAAATATCTTTTCCCATTCCGTTGGTTGTCTTTTAGTTTTGTTGGTTGTTTCCTTTGCTGTGCAGAAGCTTTTTATCTTCATAAGGTCCCAGTAATTCACTTTTGCTTTTAATTCCCTTGCCTTTGGGGATGTGTCGAGTAAGAGATTGCTACGGCTGAGGTCAGAGAGGTCTTTTCCTGCTTTCTCCTCTAAGGTTCTGATGGTTTCCTGTCTCACATTTAGGTCCTTTATCCATTTTGAGTTTATTTTTGTAAATGGTGTGAGAAAGTGGTCTAGTTTCAACCTTCTGCATGTTGCTGAGGGACTTCGGTCTTAATGTAAGAAACTGAATTCTGGGAACAATCTGAATGAGCTGGAAGAGTGGATTCTTTCCCAGAGCCTCCAGAAAGGAACTCAGCCATGCTGACACCTGGATTTCAGTCTTATGAGACTTGGAGCCAAGGACTCAGTTGAGCCATGTTATGCCTAGATTTCTCACCCAAAGAAACTGTTAGATGATTATGGGTGTTGTTTTAACCTGCTAAGCTTGTGGTAACTTGTTATGGCAGCAATCTCCACGGTTTTGATTTTGTCCTTTCCCATAGTATCTTTTAATGTAACTCATACCTGTCTTTGTTTCATGATTTATTTCCATTTTTACTAAAAGTTATTTTTATTTTATAATAAAAGGGCATCCTAGATATTTTTATAGTTTGACACAAAATTAATTTTATTTAAAGTGAATTCTTTTATTTGCTGAGATATTTGCTTGTCTTTCTTACCATGAAATTTCTTCCTGTTTTTAGGGTATTTTGGTCAGAAAATTTTAATATGTAATTGAAACAATTTTGGAATTGTTTCAAATGTACAGAAAAGTTAAAAGAACAGTAAAAAAAACTGCATCTCCTTAAGTAACTTTTCTTAACTGTTAACATTTTGTTGTATTTTCCCTCCCCCCCCCAACTCCCTGTGTGTATATGTATGTCTATAGTCTTTTTCTGACATGATGCTCATCATCCCTAAATACTCCAGTGTGTACCTGCACCCAAACAAGGGCATTCTCTTTATTAAAACTGTACATCCTTCCTGGTCAGGAAGTCAGCATGGGTACAATACTGTTACTCATCTTACTGTCTTCACTCAAATTTCGCCCATTTGCCCCATCAAGATCTCCTTGTCCTGTGTGGCCCAGATGCAAGCTAGGATTGTGTATTACATTTAGTTGCCAGGTATTAATGTTCTCCTTCAATCTGGAGCCCTTCTGCCATCTTTTTTCTGTCTCTTCTATCTTTGAGAAGCTTAAAGAATACAGGCCTTAGTTCTGTAGAATGATCCTTACCATGGATCCATCCAGTGTTGTCCCATGACCAAACTCAGGCCATGTATTCTTGGGAGGGTACCACAGAAATGATTCTATGTTCTGGGGTGCCTGGGTGGCTCAGTCGGTTAAGCATCTGACTTTGGCTCAGGTCATGATCTCACCATTTGTGAGTTTGAGCCCCACATTGGGCTCTGTGCTGACAGCTCAGAGCCTGGGGCCTGCTTCGGATTCTGTGTCTCCTGCTGTCCCTGCCCCTCTCCCATTCCCTCTCTCTCTCTCTCTGTCTCTCTCTCTCTCAAATAAAATACAACATTAAAAAGAATAAAAATAAATAAATAAATAAGTGATTCTGTGTTCTTCTCAGTGCATGAAATCAGGAATAAATCATGTTGAATCACAAAATCACTGCTGATACTAGCTTTCATTATCTGATCAAGATCGTGTCTGCTAGGTTTCTTACTTTTAAAACTATTTTCCCTTTGTGTTTGATTAGCATTTTATGGAGAGATAGTCCTATTTGATGCTAAATCTTCCCTGATCAGGTCTGGCATTCACTGATACTGCTGCTTATATTAACTACCGCTGTCATGATTGCCAAATGGTGACTGTCTAGTTCCATCATCCTTTTTACATGTGTGGAGTGGCATTTGCTGTGAGAAAGAATTCTCTCTTCTCTCCCAGTTTTGTATTTTTAATCTTTTTTAATTACATCAGCAAGGACTCATGGATTCCTATTTTATTCAAAAGGGTGTAATTCTGTACTTTCAATATTTATTTTCTCAGATTGTCCTAGATTTGGCCTATGGTAGCTCATAAAACTTGTTTGTAACCTTTTGATATATCCTCATTTTTTTTATTGTATATTTATTTTTGAGAGAGAGAGAGAAAGAGAGAGAGAGAGAGAGAGAGAGAGAGCAAGATTGGGGGAGGGGCAGAGAGAGAGGGAGACACAGAATCCGAAGCAGGTTCTAGGCTCCGAACTGTCAGCACAGAGCCCGACGTGGGGCTTGACCCCATGAGCCACGAGATCATGACCTGAGCCGAAGTTGAACACCTAACTGACTGAGCCACTCAGGCACCCCATATCCCCCTCATTCTTTGAGTACTTCCTTACTTTCTGGCATATCTGTATGTTCTAGGCTCATTTTGTCATCTTGTACTTTTCCTGACCCCTCCTGTAATCAGCTGTTTTTCCTGGAGGTTGGTATTTCAAAGCCAGGTCAGGGTACTCAGTGTGCTCATGGCCACTGGAATGTCATTGCTCTTAGGATGACTGGATGTCATTGCTCTTAAGAGGCATGTCATTTCCTCTTAGCTGACAGAGCTAGAAAAAAAACCCAAATACACAATAAATACGTATGTACGTGTGTGTATATATGTGTGTGTGTAATTATATATCTATATTTATGTATATTTACTTGTGTGTATTTATTTAAATTATTTATTTATTTAAATTCCAGTTGAATATCTGACAATTCTTCTCAGTCTTCCCTCTTTCCATATTTTAAGTCTCTTCTTAGACAGTAAGAAATGGTTCCTGTTATCTTTGATATATTTACTTCCTCGCTCTCTCAGTTAATCTATTTGCTCAATAGTCCACTTCCCAATCTCACATCACTTCCTCCACCACCTTCCTGTCTCTGTTGATGCTCTCCTCTGCATTGCCCCACTTTCTCTCTGCACATCATCATGGACTCACTCTTCTTTGTTGCCCTGCTTCCACATGCTTCCATGATGCTCTTTGCCAAGCCTAGAAAGGGAAAGGAAGGAAAGATGACAAGGGAAATTTGGAAGTGAATATATAAAAAGCAAGGCAGCTGGGTCATTTTTAATGAGAAGTTGTTCAGTAATCTCTTTCTCTCTCTTTAATTACCCATCTCTGTTGAGAGTTTTTTGGTAGCATTTTGTGCTCCTGACTTGGAGTGATATTGCAGATATGGGAGATCCAGCCATGGAAGGAGATATGGGAGATCCATCCACCTTGGTTCAGTTCCTGGTTGCTAGTATCTGTTTCATCCCTCTTATCAACATTTTTTATAATCCATAACCCAAGTGATGGTCAGTAAGGGTTTTTATTTTTTAGTCTCTTTTCTAAATATGGGAAATACTTTTCCAGGTACTGGTTTCAAATAATTAGCTTCACTTTGGTCTGTTATATTACATAAAGCATTTTTAGTTTCCTTTGTGCATCAGTAGATGAAAGTTTGGCCACTTCTGCTACTTCTTAACATGGAGATCAGCATTTTATGGCTTTCGCTTTACTTACTGCTTATCCATAGAGATATATCTCTTTGATTTTCTGTATGTTTATGTATGTATTTTTTAACCTATTTGGGTTTTATTCCTGTATATATAGTGAAGAATGGGTATATCTGGAGTAAAATTTGAGCATCTTTTTCCCAGTATATATCAGATCATATCATCTATTCACTCAGTGCTTAAAACCTTACACTGGCTCCCTATTATATTAGAATAAATCTGAACTACTTATCAGGATTTAAAAAAGCCGCATATGACCTGCCTGTTAACCCACCTCTTCTCTCATCACTGTCTCCTTCATTCCTTATGATCCAACCTCAGTGAGCACCTTTTTACCCTCAAATATATCAACCTCACCCCTGCCCTGTGATCTTGCAATAACTCTCCCTCTGCTTACATTACTATGCTCCCCTTCCCCAGAACCATGGATGGTTCCTTTTTACCATTCAAGTGTCAGCTCGAATGTTACTTTCTTAAGGAAGCATTTCCTGTGTGCCACCCAGTCATTACTCCCATCATTACTTTCTATCATGCCACCCTGTTTTGTTTGCTTTATAGCATTTATCACTCTGAGAAAGAATTTTGCCCAAGTGTTTCTTTACTTCTTAATTTCCTCAGTATCAATGGAGGGTAGGGCACTCCTATTTTTACCACAGTCACTGGCATGTAGACTGTTAATAACTGCTTATTAAATGAATGAATGAACTGTGCCCACATTACTAATGTGCATCTGGGCATTTAGGGAGTTGGTAGAGTTTAAATATAGGGAAAGGTTGAGGGATCTTCTAAAGCACACCCTGATTACCTTTCTTATGGGTTGATGCCAGCTCTTGTTACCTTTCACGTAAAGGCTCTTAGTATTGCATCAGTGTGATGATTCTTTTCCAGATTTTCTTTAAAATGCCTTTTAATGAGAGTGCTAAATCCTCTCTTGAACCTAGGTCAATTTACCTAGCTCTTGAAGAGATAGATCACTCAATTATAATGAGCTCCATATTTGAGTGGTGTTCAGAATTCCTGTTAATTTGTTTTCCTTCTTTCTTCATTTTAATATTTTCTCCTAGTCAGAGACAGCATGAAAGAGAGAGACAGAAAGGAAAGGAGCAGAGAAGGAGGGAAGGAGAGAGAGAAGGATGAAAGGAAGGAGGGTGGGAGGGAGAGAAGGAGGGCAGGCCCAATATTTCAGATATTACTTTTCTAATATGCTTAATTGTCATTCTTTTAGAATAGAGACATAGATTGGGTTTTGATGAGATGTTATGCTGTTTTTAGCTGATTCATTTCAATAGTCACCAGAAATGTGGCTTATCTTCTATGAAAAATCATTTGATGTATAAGCACTAAATTAAAATTTAAATTGACTGTATTGATTTTAAATTGTCACCCATTTGAAAATGTGAGTTCATGAAATTATGTGACCAAGCTTAAATGTTTAACAACAAACAAAATGACAAGTTCTTAAGTTGCCAGAGTCAGACTCTCCATGTGACATGGTATGTCCACCCTGGGCTCAGGCTGTGGGCTGGAAGTGCTCTGATCCCACACAGTCCATGCTCGCATGACAAACCACATGCCTCCATTTCTTTAGATGTGACAATAAGTGACTGAAAGCAGCAGCAACTTGTGCTGTTCTGTTCCTTACCCCTGACAGTGTTAAAACAGATCTTGCTTTTTCAAGTTATTCTAGGCATCCTGTGTTTTTTTCCCCCTTGTTTAATTTTTTGCTCAGATCTATCCTATTTAGTGTCTATGAAATGTTTCTGTGGCTATGTGAAAATTTCTGGTATAATTGTCAACTGGAATCACATATCTGGAGGAATGATTTGAGGGTCCACCAGATATGGGTTGCTAAATTCACACAAGATAACTCCAACAAAATTTCACACAGCAAATAGTTTTACAACAATTTGAGGAAAAGAATGGAGTCATGTCCTTCATAATAATGGTTCTCTATTGTTGAACATTGATAGATCATCTTTCCTCTGCCCAAAATGAATCCTGTCTCCTCACCTGCAGTTTAAACCCATTTCTTGCTGTGCTAGCATCTGTAGAGAATAGCGGTTTGCCTCCCCCGTCTGTCTACTACCCATTGTATTGCTTGAAGGCAATTGTATTTATTCACTGGCTGTCTTCTTTTTTATTCTGAAATGTTTGTGGTTCCTGTAGACTTTTTTCTTAAGCCTAATATCTCAACTCTTTATTCTGGATGGGAGTAGCATTACAAACAGATGTCTTAAAAACATAATTGAGCACAGCATTTGAGGAAAATAATTAATGATTTAAATGAATAGAGATTTTTTTATTTAGATATGCTAATTAAAGCAATTTTAAAGTGATGATTATTAAACAAATAGTTATGTAGGCTTGGGTAGCAGATTTTCACTGTTTTTGGAATCTTTTCTTTTGAGGATTGAAATTATCTAGTTTGGAGAAATCAACAAATAATGGTCATTTAAAATGAATCTATAGGTCTATCCAATGATAACTGGGTCTACTTTGGGAATTTTAGACATGCAGAGATGTGGCTCATTCCAGTGTCTTCTTAAGTGGCGATTGTCATTCTCCATTCATTCTACACAATATAAGGCTAATGACCCTTCATGTTTTTGTCCATTTGCGGATCATCCTTGGACAACCTGTGAAATGCTTAAGCGATATTTCAAAAATATATTCTTTTATACCACACACTTTTTAGACAGTGATACTTTGCTTGATAGCAGCTTCTGCCAACAGTATATTTATATGATCTAAAACAGTGATGCCATTGTGATCAGGGAGCTTCATGACTCTAATCCATTTTTGTTATTATCTTTATATTGCTTTCAAATATGTGGTGGAATGCTATACTTGGAAATTGACCTAATATTTTCAGGTGATGAAGTACCCTTCTTTCTTTCATTATCTGAATTGCTCTTGCCACCCAGTGTCAAAATGGGAAAAAAAAAAAAAGCAGGCTGACGTCCCATCATGTTTTCCCATGGTGCACCCTCATTGAATTATTTCCAGGTGGATGCGACAGATGTTCATCAAGTCGCTCCCAGCTTCTACTGTTAATTGAACCATAATGAGAGTGACAGCAGGGAAGGACAAATTACAGGAGTAGATATACAATTTGAACTCTGCATTCTTATGACCTTCCTGGAAACTTGGGTTGGACTGGCAGTCTCTGTTAACAGGTTACTAAACCAGGAGTCCAACTATGAATCATGGCTTTAGAGAAGTCACCTAATCTTGTTCAGCTATACTTTCATCATTTTTTCATTATCATTTTCAAAAGGAGAAAAAATTACCTGTTTCAAAGCATCTGAAATGAGACCTTCACACGTTTGTGAATAATTTTTTAAGGAGATAAGTATTATGCATATGCCTGTTTTAAAAGTTATTTTAGCCAGAATTAAAAATTCTCTACTTAAATAGTTGGATTTGGTACAGAAGGTAGACTCAGAGTTGGTCAGGCTTAAGAAACACTGTGTTAATGTGATAAGGGATGATGACTATAGCAACCAATAGTTAGAGAAGACACTACACTGAGAATAGAATTTACAGAGTTCAAAGGAAGGATGAGTGGCAGTTACCAATAAGATGAGAAATAAAAAATAGTGATTAGAGATTCGTATGGCTGTGAATGTCCTACTTGTAGGTAGCATTCAAGGGAGAAGACTGGTCAACATTTGCTGCCGTAAGATGTTTTTAATGTCCATTAGAAAGAGCCTTTCTACAAACCCTTTGATGTTTTTCTTAAGAGGAGTGGTATGACCACAAAAGAGAAGCCCAGAACTCAAAGTGTCAGAAAAGAAGGGAAGGAAGAATTCAAATGCATTAGCTGAACTATAATGGGAATGATAGCACGGGTTGATAACCAGTTCTCCCATTGTTTGTCAGTGGATGAAGAGAACAGTGAGAGAAACCAAATCATTCCAGAAATTGGAAGACTTAAGTGTGGATTCTAGTTTAATAAGAGAGTGGATTGGAGAAGATCATTCAGGGTTTATTTGAGGAGTGGGGGGCAGTATCTTGGGAGGCCAGAGAAGTGAAATAAGGGAGAAGTGAGAAGACATGGAGATGTGAATGGAAGGAGCACATTATTGTTGATGGTGGACTTGATGCAATCCTTGGTCTTCTTTATCCTCACTCACATGACCTTGGTGACTACACCCAACTTCACACTGTTTGTAGCCTACATCTTCTGAATATCACCAGCTCAGGACTCTCCCCTGAACTATGGATTTATGGATGCAATTTCTTATGTGTCATCACTACTTGGATAGATATTAAGCATTTCAATCTTCACACTGAAACTGAACTCCTGATATCCTTCTTCATTCACATCTGCTCCTCTCACCTCATATCCTATGAGTTGCCATTCATTCTTTCAGTTGTTTATGTTTAAAATCTTGAAGTCATCCTTGATTCCTCTCTTTTACTCCCATCTAGTACATCAGGAAATCCTATTCGCACTTCCTTCAAAATGTTTCTAGAAGTTGACTTATTCTTACCATTGTCAATTATAACTGCCTCACATCTAGTCTCCCTGTTTCGATATGTTCCCCTCTTGCAGCCTATTCCCAACACAGCAGCTAGAGAGATCCTGCTAAAAGGTAAGTCACATCATGTTACTCTTCTGTTCAAAGCACTCTAGTGACTCCCCATCTCACTCATAGTAAACATCAAGTTATTATAGTGGTCTATAAGGTCCTATACTCTGTTGTTTCTGACACCATCTTTTCTATTTCTCCTCTTGCTAACTTTGCTCCAACTTCACAGGCTTCTATGCCTCATAACCTTGACACTTACTGTTCTGTCTGCTTGGAACACTGTTTCCCAGATATCTGTGTATCTTAGCCTTATCTACTTTAAGTTTGTTCTGTTTACCATTGTATCCTTAGAATCAAAAACAGTATGTGTCACACAGTAGACCCTCACTAAATATGTATTGATAGAATTAATTATTTTGAATTAAGATATGTGCCTGAAGACTTAGCAATTTGGGTAACGTGGAAGGGATTTGCTGAAGAAGTGAGATGGACCTACTTTGCCACATGTAGGAGACAAGACTTGGCATAGAAATGCTTTGTGTCATGCAGAAGTCTAATTTTAGGATCTCATTATTTCTTGGTTCACCTTCTATAATAGTTTTTTCCGCTTATTTCTTAGCCTTTTCAGCTGGTTTCTCTTTGCATTCTTTAGATTTTTATTTAACTTATATTTGTTGAACATCTTCCATGTGCTAGATCATATAATAATGTGTGCTCAAGAAATTTTGTCTAAGGCAATCCCACAACAGCCCTATGGTTTGGGTATAATTATTCTCATTTTGTTAGGCAGGTGGAAATGGAGATTCAAGAGGATGAACTTGATCAGAGTCACAGAGTAAGCCAGTGACAAAATGGGGACTTCAATTTGGTTCTCCTAGTTTTGAGTCAGGTGCACTCCACTTGGCAGTCTCCAATCTGTCAGCAGAATCAAGTGTCTACTCTGTAAGAGCGATTATCATTTACCGTTCCTTATCATCTTCTTCCTTTTTTTAGAGATCTAGAGAAATAGAAAGAACCTTAGGGTAGTAGTTATTTGTTTCTGTGTAACCTGTTACTCCAAAATTTAAAAGCCTAAAACAACAATAAACATTTATAATCTCATACAGTCTCTATAGTCAGGAATCTGGCCCTAGTTCTTTCATGAGGTTGCAGTAAGACATCAACTGGGGCTGCAGTCATCTGAAGGCTTGATTGGGGCTAGAGTATCTGCTTCCACAGGGATTGACACACGTGCCTGCCACATTAGTGCAGCTTGTTGGCAAGGAGCCTTAGTTTCTTGCCATGTGGACTCTCAGTAGGATTGCTGGAGTATCCTCTTACGTTACCCAGATAAGTGATAAAGAGAGCATTCAGGCAAAAGTTGCAATGTCTTTTATGGCCTAGCCTAGGAAGTAACCCACTATCATTTTCATAATTTCCTATTCAGTGTGAAAGGGGATGTAAAGGCATGAATGCCATGTGGTGAGAATCATCAGAGGAAATCTTGGAGGCTAGCTTCCAGAGTCTGTCCCATGTTCCACCATAATTCCCATCTTTTCCACATGCAGACTGCATTTGCCCCCTTTCCAGGCCCCCCAGAGTCTCCTTGCATAGTTTCAGTATCCAGAATCCCATCATTTAAGTCAGGTTCACATATTATTACTATTATTCCACAAAATTTTGCTGTTTTTCGTCCCCTCTTAGTGGTCAGGTCATTTTTTTCTCAACTATGCTAGACATTGAGCATTTAATAAGACTTAGTTAAATGTTTATCTGTGCCAGGCACCTTGCTAGGAATGTAAAAAATAATCAGGCAAAATTTTTATCTCTGTGGAGTTCACAGTCTAATGGATAAAAGAGATGTAGAAATGATTATTGTACAACATACTTTAGGATTATAAGTTGGGTAGCAAGGAACTCTTCCCAGGTGAGCTGGAGAAGATTCTGCAGATAAGATGCCATTTTTGCTAGCCCTTGAGTGTTGCAGACAAGTTCATAAAACTGTCAAGTAGAAGAGAATGTTTTGTCTAGAAGAGATAGCATGAGCAAAAACTGCTTCCTCTTCCTCTAAATATGAGCAGACTGAAGAGCTTAGCCCTTAGCCTCCTGTTCTGTCAATACTGCATTCTCTCACTTGGAGAGCCTACCCAATTTTTCTACTTTTGTGAACTTTACTACCAACTTAATGGACCTGATTTTCCAAATTGTATCTCTAACTTTGACCCCTCTCAGTTCCATTTCTCCATCTCTCTAATAGACATTATTACTTGAATATTACATTATTACATCAAACATACAACAAAGAAGCAATCATCATCACTTTCCTTAACTGGTTCCTCCTTCCAACTCTGTTTCTTGAGACCTCATTGTTAGCTATGACCCTCTTCTTTCTTCCTTCACTTTCTACTTCCTTTGTTACATCTCTTGCTGCCCTTCCATTTTTACATTTCCACAATGGTCACTTTACCTGTAGCACGTGTTTACATGTAAATTACTGCTCTAGTCTTCTAGTTTGACCTTATCTTCCTTAATCTGCCCTGTATGCTACTGTTTCATTAATTAAATTTATTACTTATTGTATGTCCAGTAATTATGATTAGTTGGCAAGCTCTGAAAAAGAGGTGGTAAGCATGATCTTTTTTATTTTACCTGAGTATAGCACTCTACTTTGTCTCTCCATTCTGGTATTCATCAAATATTTGGTCATGGCAGTATTTGTTATGAAATTTCATGTTAGAGTAGGAGCAGAATTAAAGGATTCTGTTCATTGTGTTGCTAGGACATAGTATCATGGAGTTAGGTGTATATTTGGTTTTAACAGCATTCAAGGGACCATCTAGATCCTATTGCACTAGAAATTTGTATAATATTGAATTAAATCAGCTATCAATTGGCTGGGGCAGTGACTATCACTGTGATAGTGTTTGGCTTCAGTTCTCAGAATGGACAGCAAAGTAGAGCAGAGAATATTGAGAAAAAATTTTATAATGGATTCAGTTACCATAGGGGGTGTAGGAAGAGGGTCTCATGGCTTGTACAACTCTGAGGAGTAGGAAAGAAAACCAGAAGGAGTAGACATCTTGATCTCTGTTTGATTTTAAGCTTTCATTATTGAATACAGGACCATCTTCAACAGAAATAAGTCAAACTGAGATTATTTTCTTGAAAGAGGCAAATTGTTTACATTCATTTTAGTTTTCATGATAAAAAATATAAAATTATCCTGCAATCAGCTTTAATTATTTATGCAGTATCATGAAACCCAAGGGTCCTTCCTCTCTTCTCCAGGCATTTCCATTAAAAGTTGATGGTAATTCTGTGTTTAAATGGGTTTTGCAATACGTAAAAGAGTGGGGAAGCTCTTCTCATTTTTGCTACTTGAGGAAGAATGGCTACATGGGGGAAACAACACTAATTTAAAGTAGTTAAAACATTAAAATTTTGAAGAAACATTAAATTTTCTTTTGCAACAGATTATTTTCCTTCCTTGGAAAAACATTCTTTCACCAACAGATTGCCAAAATCCACATAGTGCACTGAAATGGCCTTGATGAGTTGGCTTCTTCAAGCAGGAAGCAGATACTTATTAAGCACTCAATATGTGTTATACCATATTTGGTGTTGGGTACTTACAGTGTGTTCTCTGGGTTTTCTTAAAATCTGAAGCATTATTCTAAAACTGAAAAAAGACAATACTAGTAAAGAAAATTTTAAGCTGATACCCCTGATGAATACAGATGCAAAAATTCTCAGTACAATAGTAGCAAACCAAATTTAGCAGCACACTAATAGGATCATTCATCATGATCAAGTGGAATTTATCACTGGGATGCAAGGATGGTTTAACATCTGCAAATCAATCAATGCAATACAACACAATAATAGAATGAAAGAAAAGAATCCTATGATCATCTCAATAGACACAGGAAAAAAAAACATTTGACAGAATTCAACATCCATTCATGATAAAAACTCTTAATAAATTAGGCACAGAGGGAATATAACTCAACATTATAAAGACCGTATATACCAAGCTCACAGCTAATACACTCATTGGTGAGAGGTTGAAGCTATATCTCTAATATCTGGATAGACAAAGGTGCTCACTTTCACCACTCCTATTCAGCATAGTACTGAAAGTCCCATCTAGAGCAATCAGTCATGAAAAAAAAATGTGTCAGAACTATAAAGAAAGATATTTCTATCTACAGATGATGGGATTTTATATATAGAAAATACTAAAGACTCAATCAAAACTGTTAGATCTAATGAATGAATTCAGTAAAGTTGCAAGATACAAACTGAACATACAAAATCAGTAGCATGTCTATGCACTAACAAAAAATTTTCTGAAAAAGAAATAAAATACCATTTATAATAGCATGGAAAACAATATAATAGTTAGGAATTTAACCAAGAAGGTGAAATATCTGTACTATGAAAACTACAAGATGTTGATGGAAGAAACTGAAGAAGACACACATAAATAGATATCCTGTGTTTGTGGATTGGAAGAATTAATATTATTAAAATGTCAATACTTCCAAAAGCCATCTGTAGATTCAATGCTATCCTTATCAAGATTCCAATGGCATTTTTTTTATAGAAGTAGAAAGAAACATTCCTAAAATGTATATAAATTCACAAAAGACCCCAAATGGCTTTAACTATAAAGCTACAGTTATAAAAAAAACATATGGTACTGGTATAAAAACAAACAAATAGACCAGTGGAACAGAATTAAGAGCCCAAAAATAAGCCCAAGAATACTTGGTAAACTAATATGTGACAAGAGAACCAAGAATACTGAATGGAGAAAAGGCACTGTCTTTAATAAATGGTGCTGGGATAATTGGATATTCACATGTAAAGGATGAAACTGGACCCATATCTTACAACACTCACAAAAAATAGATCAAAATGATCTTTTTAAAGACTTAAATGTTAGACCTGAAATAATGAAACTCCTTGAAGAAAAAACATGGGAATAAAGCCTCTTGACATGGGTCTTGGCAAGAATTTTGGAGATGACACCTAAAATACAAGCAACATAATAAAAAAATCAACAAGTGAGACTACATCAAACTAAAAGTCTTTGATATAGTAAAATAAATCATCAATAAAGTGAAAGGACAACCTACAGAATGGGAAAACATATTTGTTAATCCATATATCTGATAAAGGGTTAATATCCAAAATATATTAAAAGCTTATACAGCTCAGTAATGAAAAAACAAACAACCCATTAAACATGGGCAAAAGACTTGAATAAACATTTCTCCTAAGAAGATATACAAGAGGCCAACGGAGATATGGAAAGATGTTCAACATCACTAGCCATTAGGGAAATGCAAATTAAAATCACAGTGAGATGTCACTTCATGCCTGTTTGAAGGGCCATGATCAAAATGACAAGAGATAACAAATGCTGGGGTGGTTAATGGGGAAAAGGGAATTCTTGTGAACTGTTGGTGGGAATGTAAATTGGTTTAGCCACTATGGAAATAGCATGGAAGATTTTCAAAATTTGAAAATAGAACTACAGTATGCTCCTGAAATTCCATTTCTGAGAATATATCCAAAGAAAATGAAAACACTAACTTGAAAGGACATTATTTACACTAGCCAAGATGTGGAAACAACTGAAGTGTCCATAGGTGGATGAATGGATAATGAAGTTGTGGTATATATACACAATAGGATATTATTTAGCCACAGAACAACAAGGAAATCCTGCTATTAGTGACAGTATGGGTGGGCACTGAAGTCATTATGAAATAAGTCAGGCACAGAAAGATAAATACTATATGATGTTGCTTATAGGTGAAATCTTAAAACAAAACAAAACTCATAGAAACTGAGATCAGACTTGGGGTTACCAGAGACAGAGAGTAGGGGGGAGGAGTAATTGGAAGAAGGTAATCAAAAGGTACAAAAGTCTAGTAATAAGATAAGTACTTGGGCTGTCATGTATAGCATAGTGACTATAGCTAAAACTGCTGTATGGTATATAGGGAAGTTGTTAAGAGAGTAAATCCTGTGAATCTTGTCACAAGGAGACTTCCCACCCCTTCTTTTCTTTTCTTTTTTTCTTTTTATGAGGAGATGAATGTTACCTGAACCTATTGTGGTAATCATTTGACAATTTTTATGAATCAAAACATCATGCTGTATGCCTTAAACTTTTACAGTGATGTGTATTATTTATTTATTAATAAAACTGGAAAACAATCTGTGAAATAAAGGCAGTCTGAATTACCCATCCTAATATAACTTTTTTAAAGCTTGGATAAGTGAGAAGACAAGAATAAAAACAATCTCTCATGTTTATACCATGTTAATGCAACTAACATTCTTGGTATGACTTTTTTTCCAGAAAACTTAATGCATAGATTTTTCCCACATAATTGTAGTTAAACATAATATAATATTGAGGTTTTTCAACTTATCCTACACATACATTCCATATTTTTATACTCTTAATAACTATAATATGGCTACACAGTACTGCATTGAGAAGATACAATAAAATTAATCAATCATTTCCCTATGGTAGACATTTAGGTTACTGTCTTCTAATTAACATTACCATGTTTCTAATTAACATTAATAATAAGCCCCGATATGAATGCTCTGCACAGGTTATTTTTTTCCTGTACTTAGGATTGTTTCTGAGGCAGTTCTTGCCCCATCCAAAGCCCTTTTACCTGACCAGTTACTGTGAATTTGGCTACTAATGGCTCACAGTCTTTCCTTCTGCTTAGAGTTGTCTTTCACCTTCTGGAGGCATGTCTGGAGAAAAGGCCCACTTTGGTGAAGGATGTAGATACCGTGAACCATGAATAATGGAGTATGAGACAAACATGTTGAGCCTAGAAAGGAGGAAGTTTGGAGTTTTTTTATGTGACAGACAGATGAGATACACTTTATAACTGCAGAGGGAAGCGTTAAGGTCAAAGGCTTTAGATAAGAAAGTAAAATAACTGTTCTGGGTTGAGATGCTTGTCCTAATCACTGAAGTTATCACAAAATGGGATAGGCCACTTTGTGGGGCACTGAGTTAATTCTTCGTCATTGTAAATATTGCATTACTACCAAGGGTATAAGGGAAACTAAGTTATAGATATTTAACATTCTTTTAATTCATTAATCCTTTAAGCGTTAATGTTAGTGCTATCAATAACCTCTTACATGTTTCAATACTTATTTCAACATTTATTTATTCTTGTGTTTGGGAGCTAGAAGGTGCAAGAAGAATTGCTTTAGAAGAAGAGTAGGATCAGTTTTAAAAGAGTAATGATGGCATGTGTTGGAAATTGTTAAGGGAATATAGCATTGTCATTTAAAAATTGGTAACAATTTTTTTCAAGCTTTTGTTCTCACAGACATCTCCTCCTGACCTTAAGATTTCTGAACATCATTCCTCTCCCCCTAGCTGACAGAAGTTATGTCTGTGTTGCTGTTAATATCTATTACTTTGGTACAACAAATATCAGATGTGTAGGATGTTATATTTTGCATTTTAATAAAAAATTACTATACTAAAACATTATTTTAAAGGCCGAGGTCCTTTGAAGGCTTCCTGTGATTCACTATTAACTCTGTTAAAATGAGTGATGATTTCTAGAAATTATAAGGCATCTGAAAGTTCAAGACTATTAGTCCAGGGGGCCTGAGTCATTTAATTTTCTTTAAGAACTTTACCTAATTATTTTTTTAAGTGTTTATTTTTGAGAGAGAGAATGCAAGTGGGGGAGGGGCAGAGAGAGAGGAGGACAGAGTATCCAAAGCGTATCTGTGCTGATAGCAGAGACCCCAATGCCGGTCTCGAACTCATGAACTGTGAGATCATGACCTGAGCCGAAGTCAGATGCTTAACTGACTGATGCACCCAGGCGCCCCGGAACATTACCTAATTATTAGTTAATATTTACTTGTTTTACTAAAATATCCACTTGGCACTTCTTTTCCTATGCACTGTTAAACTCAGAAATGTTTTCATTTTTGGGGCCTTAGAGCTCCTCCAACGTTGGAGCTGGTGGTCCTCATTCCAACTTGTAACTGGCAACAGTCTGGAAAAGCGTTAGAAAAGGTGCAACATTGATAGGGTGAATAGCAAATGGTGGCTATCTAAGGAAGTCGTTCAGAATGGAACTCTGCAGCGTTTTGGGGGGAGCATGTTGGAATCAATTTGTGTGTGTGTGTGTGTGTGTGTGTGTGTGTGTGTGTGTGTGTGTGTTTGAGGTTGCTGGCTTTCCTAGTCTGATTCTTTTTGTTCATTATAATTTTATTTGATTAGTATATACCCTGCTGTACCTATTCACTTCATTTGTCCTTCACAAATGAACATACTGTGTCTAGTTGTTAAGCCACAGGTTAGAAATACAAAATGAACAAAATGTGGTTTCTAACTTCAAGAAAAAACCTTTTGGTAGGACACTGCAGAGGCCACTGGGATATGCATGTTTTTAACAACCTAGTATACCAAGTAAATAACTGAATCCATGCCAAGAATAAAGTATAGACAGATGACATTGAATGCTCAACTTAGCCATCCACTTGGCTATCCCAAATGGATCACAGATAGAATTCAGTGGATATTTTCGTGGTCACTGTTGGCTTTTTTGCCTTCTTCTGAAGCCCATGAGTCTCCAGGAAGCGTGGAGCTACTTCAGGCATAGCTCTCCAAGGACACAATGCAAACAGAGAAATGGTTTTTCATTCCCACATTTCCCTGGTAGACCTTTCCCCTCCTCCTTGCCCACAGTTTTCTGCCCTCATAACTAAGAATGAAAGGTTTAAACATACTTTCCAGACTCAAATGGTTTCAATGAATATATTATACAGTAAATAGTTTTAATGAACTGTGGGTAACAGTAGTATCATTTCACAGAAAAGATCCATCCTATTGCTGTTTAATTAAAATCTTTCTGCTGATGGAAACTTCTCTCTCTCTAGTGTTTTCTTTAATGCATTCATGATGCATCTGTCTGGGCTCCCTTACTAGAGATATCTTTCATTATAATCCACTTATCTAAGTTTGTAATTAAACTTCTAAATGTAAAATTTCCAGTGGAAAATTGCCAGGGTACCCAGTGAACTTGGTTTTCTTTCTCTGAGAGAAATCACTCTTTGAAAGTCTCATTTTTGTGTTTTGATCATTTTATCATTTTAGAAGTATTTGTGTGTGTATGTGTACACATAAGCAGATGCACATTAATAGTGTAATACAGTACATGAAGATGAAGAATGGCTTTTTATTTAGTGTCATCAATTTCTGCCTGTTTCTGTGAAATTGAAGGTAGATAGTATTGATAAATGGAGGTATTGCATTTTTAAGGTAGGAAAATGTTAAATGAAATATATTTCATGGCAGCTGACTTCAGACTTTGTTGATACATTTAAAACACCTAGAAACATAATTTGGCTATTGTTGAGAGTGCTGCTATGAACATTGGGGTACAAGTGCCCCTATGCATCAGTACTCCTGTATCCCTTGGATAAATTCCTAGCAGTGCTATTGCTGGGTCATAGGGTAGGTCTATTTTTAATTTTCTGAGGAACCTCCACACTGCATTCCAGAGCGGCTGCACCAATTTGCATTCCCACCAACAGTGCAAGAGGGTTCCCGTTTCTCCACATCCTCTCCAGCATCTATAGTCTCCTGATTTGTTCATTTTGGCCACTCTGACTGGCGTGAGGTGATACCTGAGTGTGGTTTTGATTTGTATTTCCCTGATAAGGAGCGACGCTGAACATCTTTTCATGTGCCTGTTGGCCATCTGGATGTCTTCTTTAGAGAGCCTAAATGTCCATCAACTGATGAATGGATAAAGAAATTGTGGTATATATACACAATGGAATACTATGTGGCAATGAGAAAAAATGAAATATGGCCTTTTGTAGCAACGTGGATGGAACTGGAGAGTGTAATGCTAAGTGAAATAAGCCATACAGAGAAAGACAGATACCATATGGTTTCACTCTTATGTGGATCCTGAGAAACTTAACAGGAACCCATGGGGGAGGGGAAGGAAAAAAAAAAAAAAGAGGTTAGAGTGGGAGAGAGCCAAAGCATAAGAGACTGTTAAAAACTGAGAACAAACTGAGGGTTGATGGGGGGTGGGAGGGAGGGGAGGGTGGGTGATGGGTATTGAGGAGGGCACCTTTTGGGATGAGCACTGGGTGTTGTATGGAAACCAATTTGTCAATAAATTTCATATATATAAAAAATAAAAAAAAATAAAAATAAAACACCTAGAAACAATAAAATTAAAAAAACACACACACAACAACCTTGGAATTGCTAGTAGAGGGAACATAATCTGTTTTCCACTGGTTAAACATGTTCTTACAACTTTCTTTGTGGCTTGTGCAATAAAAGAAGAATCTAAAAAGACCTTTGCATTTCAACTTAAATTAAAGTATTCTCTTTCAGATATTACCCCATTCTTTTGGGAAGAATGAGATGAAAAAGGATGAGAGTAAATTCTATCAAATCTTCTGAATCTAATGAGCAACTTATTAATGGTCAGTGCCGAATCATAATACATGAAAACTTATAAAAGATAATGGGAGGGACTGCTAGAAAATTTTACAGGCTTATAAACATGTCACTATTTTTTATGTCAACTGTGAACACATTTTTCAATAAGTTCTTTTGCAACAGTAGATGCATAATTGATGAAGAGAACACAAAACTATATTTATGTTTAACTAGATAATTCTCTTGACATTAAATATTTAGAATCTTACATTGCAGAAAATATTAATGAGTAATTAAGTATTTTTTAATTTCAAAGGTCAATAGCATTTGAGAAGATGATGTTGTCTTGTTCACACATTCTAGTTATACTGAATTCGTATAAAGCTCTTTAGAGTAATGGTTAAATATAACCTTACACACACAAAAAATCACTCTCTCTCTCTCTGTCTCCATTCATATATACATATATATATATATATATATATATATATATATATATATATATAAAACACACACGTATAAAATACTAATATATATATTTAGTTATAAAATTTGGTAAAAAGAGATTATCAAATTCTTTCCTACACCTTTAAGCATAATGGACTGTAGACTAATGCCATTAGGTTCCTGTTTTATTTCTTAAAATATCTACAAAACTGATTGTACTAACTTTATTACTCTTTCTAGAATGTAATGCTTTCAAATTGAATGCATTTTCTTTTTGTAATTAACCTAAGCTCCTCCAAGCAAATTATATAGATTTTATTTTTTCTGTAGTGAATATCTTATGTTTTTTCATGTTGTTTCATTAAACTATTTAATTTTCACTTTTTCCTGCTTTATATAAAAAAGAGTCTTCCACCTGTGGACTCAAATACAGGCAATATAGAAATTTTTTTATAGAAAAAAAAAAGATCTCCTGATCTTTTTTGGGGTGTGGAATAAGGTGTTTGTAATTTATTTATAAAGTGAGAGGAATTTTCAACTGTTTGCCAGAGTCCATGTGATTTTCAGGGTTTCACAATTACTAAATTAACTCTACTGGGCACAGGGGAGAGAATTCAAAAACTCAAAATAAGAGAAACTCATAACATTATACAGTTTACCGTTGGCTCTTGAATATCTGATGAATGTTATTTCAGAGACAACCTATTGTTCTAAATTTAAATAATTTCCATTTGTCTCTAAACTAAATAAATTTTAGTAGCCATTAAAATTAAAATGACAAGTATACATTTTAATCAAAGATTTTTTTGTTGTTATTTTTTTTTGGCTTTAAATGCAAGGGTTAGGAAGCTGACAACATCATTTATTGAAGCAAAATAGCATTCAGTAGTGATTGTAGTTGTTGAATAATAATGTAAAGAGGTTCCTATGATGACAAGTAGGAAAATATACATTTTTAGAAACCATTCCTTTTAGGTAAATTTTGCTCCCAAAGGAGCCATTTTGCACTTAGAAAAAAGTAAGTGATAAGTTTTCATCTAAAAACATGGAAATATGATTCTTTTAAAAATGAGAGTCAGCACTTTTATTTATGTATTTTTAAAAATTTATTTATTTATGTAATCTCTACACACAATGTGGGGCTTGAACTCACGACTCTGAGATCAAGAGTTGCATGTTCTAATGATTGAGCCTGCCAGGTACCCCAAGAGTCAGCACTTCTGGTTCTTTCTTAAATTTGCAGCAGATAGTTCTGTGTGTTGGATAAAACCCCCTTACCTAGTTATTTAGACATGCTACATATGCTCCAAATATCGGGATTTTAGAAATAATTTTAATACATTTCAGTTGGCTAATTTTTCAAGTAGATGGGCTTTTCTAGCTGTTCATTTGCCCTTATATGCTAAAACCTCTTCATCAAAATTATGGTCCATGATCAAGAAAACTTAACTAGAAAAAATTTTTACAAATGTAGACTCATTCATTCCTTCTTTCATTCATTTAGCGAATATCTGTTGAACATCTACTTTCCCAGCAATACACAGTGAACAAGATAAAGTATGCAGATGGTACTAGAGGAGATGAAAATTTAAAAAATAAACTAATATGTACTAGATTGTCAGGTATTGATCTTTTGTAAGTGTTACAAACAAATGCCAAGAGGATAGATTGAATGCAACTGTGCTGAACAGATGGTGGTCTGGGAAGGCCTTTGAGAATAATGAAGTAAGGAAGCAAGCCCTGTGGATATCTAAAAAAAAACAGTACTGTAAGGACCTTGAGAAGGTGCATCCTTGAGGAACAAGAAAGAGGCCAGCATGCCTGGGCTAGAAGACTGAATGGAGATTAGTAAGAAAGAGAGGAAGCAAGAGTCTAACCAGCATAATTTTTAGGTTCTATTTTGTGATGGGAAACCATGAGAGGATTTTAAGGAGGGCAGCATATTTTTCTTTCCTGAGTGTTATCCTGGATTTTCTATGGAGAATGCATAGAAGGCATTCAAGAGTGACAGCACTCCACCAGTTAGGAGACTGATAGCGTAGCTCAGGTGAGAAATGGTGGTGGCTTGCACTAGGAAGATGGTGGCAAAGGAGATGGGAGCTTGCCTGATACTGGACAGACTGTGGAGGTGTTGCCAGCTAGGTTTGCTGATGGATTGGTTTTCATATGTGAGAAAAAGAAAGGATTTCAGGGTGACTCCTGGGCTTCTTGCCTGGTGAAGTGTGATTGCCATTTTGGAGATGACACTGGGGGAGGAGAAGTGGGCTGCAGCCTACATAAGGGAATCATAAGCTTTGCTCTGTGTGCTGCATGTCAGTCGCCTATCAGACATCCTGTGGAGATGTTCAGCAGTAATTTGGATGCATGAGTTCAGGGAACAAATCAGGACTGGAGATATGGAGATGGATATGGGGAAATGGGAACTTGAAGCATGGTATTTCATGCTGGGAGACTAAGATGACTTGGGAAGTGAGGAAAGAAAAGGCTCTGAGAACAGAGTGAGAGATATGTCAATTTAGAGGTCAAATGGGAGGATATGATAGAAAAGGAGGTTGAGAAGTGGCCAGTGAGAAATGAAAAAAGTTTGGTATCCCTGACCCAAGTGAAAAAGTGATTAAGAGGAAGTGGAAGATTTGCACAATAACCAGAAACACTAGGAGTAACGAGGATGTGATTCCATGAGGTAATAGATGGCTTTCCATGAGGTGATGACAAGGTAGTTCTCAAATGATAAAATCTGTCCATAATACCTTCAGAATTAGGGAGGGGACTTGGCAACAGCATGGGGGAATAACTGTATAAATATGTTCTTAAATTAGACTGTGTATGAGTGGATTTGTTCTCACTGGGGAGCCTCAGGCAGCTTACCAGAGTAATCACTACCCTTTTTTTTTTTATTTATAGTTTATCACCCATGAAGCCCCCTTTCTTCACTTTGATAACTCTTATGCAAAATGACAACAGATGCAGTGGCTTTTCTTTGAATAGTGTGTCTATTACCTGAAGTAATCAGTATGGGAAATAAACCAACCTCCCCTGTTTAGAAATAGGGGCATCCACGAGCTGGTTTACAGAGAATTTCAGTGTGTTGCTTGAATCATGCAAGATACTGTGTTTCAATCTGGAGAAGTCAGAGAGAGAGGCACACGCATACAAATAGGTATATCTATTAACAGACCCAGTGCGTGTAGGGACACGATACCGTTAGGAGTTAGAGTTGCTTTCAGCTCATGTAACAGAAAACACAGAAAAAAGGGGATTAAAACAAGCGGATTTATTTCCCTAACAAGGTGGAAAGTCCAGAGGGTGACAATTTAGGACAGTTGCTGAGGCTCCACTATGGCATCTGAGTCTCAGGATCCTTCTGCATCCCCGCTCCATCATTCATAGTAGTGGGCAGTGTTCATTGTCATGGGCTTAAGACGGCTCTGGTACTTCCAGACATTATATGTATGTTCCAGGCAGGGGTAATGGCAAAGAACCACACTTTTACGTTTTGTCCTTTGGGATTTTATATTTCTTTTGGGGAATAAAAATATATTTGACACTCAATCCATTGCTTAGAACTGTTATGTGGTCACTCTAACTGAAAGAAAATCCAGCAATGTGAAATATAGATATAGATATATAGAATAGATATATAGATATAGATATAGGTAGATATAGGTGATATAGACAGAGATAGAGACAGAGATAGAGATAGAGATAGTAAGTAGTGTCTGCTGCAGCTACCAAGATGTAGCTTTGAAGGTTGTGACAAATCTGTTTCAAGCCCTCTTTCTATTGTTCCTGTGGCAAAAGTTTGTCCACATATATGTAAAATACTTGTGTGGACTTTGTGCAGAATTCTCTGTGGCCTTATTACATGATGCAAACCTATTGAAATTATTACTATAGAAAACCAGAGTCCACGTGATTGTATATTATTCGGTATGCTTGCAGATACCTCATATGTTGATGTAATTGGCTTCTGCAGAGTGAGGTGCGTGGAGGAAGAGGCTGGCGGTTACAAAGCTTGAGGAAGTTACTAAATATCATGTCATTGTGAGGCCAGAGGTTACTTTCTCATAAAATAGAGATGATAATACCTGTTTTCTCCTTCACAGGGTCAGTGTGAATCGTTAATGGGGCTCTTGGTACAGACTGCTTTTAGCTCTTCAGAAATATGGTATGCACAAAGTCACAAGATTGGGTGGTTGGAAAAAAATCATCTCTCATTCCTTTGCTGCAGGGCAGGATTGCATTCTCACTGTTATTTAAATTTGCTAGAGTAAGAGTTTTTTGAATTTTGAGAGAGTAATAACAATATTAGCAATGGTGGCCCTTTATTTAGCAAACGCTCGTTCTCTGGCTGACCCCCATCTAAGTAGTTTCCATACATTATTTTATCCCATCCTAGAGGTTATGAGATGACTGTCCTCCTCATTTTGTAGATGAGGACCCTGAGGCTCCAAGGCCAGGTGACCTGCCAGGGTCACTACATGTGATGCCATAAACAGATCGGGGCTATGTTGTCAGGCCCGTTATGTAATCCAGCTTTGACATTTTCTGGCTGAGGTAACCTTGGAATAATTATTTAACATCCTTAATGATCAGTCTCTTTTATATCTGAAAAATAGGAATAATTGCTCATAATATTATGTGAGGATTGAGTGAAATGATATGTAAACTGCCATGTATAAGCTGCTGAGAGACCCTACATAGGGCTATAAAGGATCTCCATTTTCAGGGTTATAAAAAGTTGCTTGCGTTGATACAGGGTTATAATGCTACTCTCTCGTTTCAGAGGAAGGCCACTGAGATCACTTGCAAATGACTTACCACCTCTGTGACCTTGGGCTTGTCACTTAACTCTCCATGCCTCGTCTCTGAAATGAGAGAAAATAGGAATAACTACATAGCAGGGCTTTGGTGAGAGTTAGAGTATTTAGGTCAATATTCTATATACAGACAGATTATGAAAGATGAAATGGAATTCACAATATTGCAATCAGAAATCAGGCAGATAGCTGAGAAAAAGCAAATGCTTCTGTGGTCTCTCCAGTGGTATTTAGTTAACAATCACTTGTAATAGGCATCTATCTGGAGTGGCCATCAGCTGAATCAGCTGTGCCAGTCAGTTGGTTGGGTCTCAACTTGGGTGTCCTCTCCTCCAGCCCCTGTTACTCAGCCATCTTTATCGAGCCATCTTGTCCACAAATTGCCATGAGATGGCACTATGCGGATATGCGTGCTCAAGTTTGCTTCCCTCCCTTTCACTGCTGTTCCTGCAGGTTGAAAGCAAATTGGAACAGCTTTTATTTTATTTTATTTTATTTTATTTTATTTTATTTTATTTTATTTTGTTTTGTTTTGTTTTGTTTTATTTTATTTTATTTTATTTTATTTTATTTTATTTTATTTTATTTTATTTTATTTTAAGTTTTGTGCCTTTTAAATATTCAAGGACTTCAATGATAAGAATACACTTAAAGGGAAATGAAATGCGTGTAAAATGTAAGACGCATTTTTCATAGTCCAAATTGCCTTCAAATGATTAGAAAACAGAGGCAAAAAGGATAAACAGTGTTTTTTTAGTTCTCTTAGTATTCATCAATTTAAAGCTAACCTTACAAATATATTTTGGATGCTAAGATATATAGTAAATAAGTTGATTTGGAAACTGAACGATGGTCGTGATGTAAATTATTTATGCCATCGTGGGTAGCACATGCTTCCTGCATAATATATATTTTTATTGTAGTTACAGCATTTGTACAACATCTATTTATGTTGTACAAATAGAGGAGTGGAATCTCTAATTGTTTCTTGTTTCCCCTCTTTTTTTATTGTGAATACTTGTGTGGCTTTTCAAGTAATGAATACAAGAATGACTCCCAGTGTCTTTGAAGGAATAATTGAGTAAACTTTCAGACATTTGGAGGAAAGAGAAGAAACACAGTTTAGTGGAGTAAGACAAACCTGGGGTCACATTCCATCCTGTGCTGTCCATCAACCCAGCAGAGATTCTCATTTTACTTATACATCTAAAACATGGAGCATGGCAAGTGGTGGAAGCTTCACCAAACCTAGTTTCCCATCGTTTGTCCCTCAGCTTCTTGGGGAAAGGGAGGTAATGATGTATAGGATCGTAGATAATACTGATACTAAAATGTGTAGGTATTCCCAGGAGTAAGATTGCTATGGCATCCCAGATTGAAATGCTTTTGTTCATTCTCTAAGATCTGTATTTCAGATTTTGTTTTTTTTTTGTTTTTTTTTTGTTTGTTTGTTTGGTCAAGATCAGCCTAAGGTTTCTACTGGCACTCTTCCTGTTAGTGACAGCCAGAAGATGTGGTGACTGTACATACATGAGTGGCTAGGAGGTTCCCAAGCCACTCTGCTCAGGGATCTGCCACTGGCTTAGATGAACACAAAAGGAACCTTCAAGACATTGGGTCCCTTTGCAGAGTCAGCACAGGGTTCTGGAATGATAAGAAAGCCTAAAATGAGATCAGGGCTCATAGCGGCCTCTACTCAGGGAATTGTGGTGATTTTGTTATTGTTTTATTTTGAATTAAATACAAAGATTGATACAAAATTCAAGATGTTTAAATATTAATTTTTGACTAATCATTCCAGATCACTGGAACTCTTAACTCTTTTAAGTCTTTTGTGGCTTTCCCACCTATAGCCATTTGGAGTATAGCAAATATGGTTTGGGTCTTCCTTCTCTTTAGTTTACATACTAATGATTTGAATATATTTTTAGATATGCTGGATATGTGTCTCTTAATGATGAGGATGAACAAAGTCCTCTCCTTTACCCTGGTGATTTCCTGCATAAAAGAAGTTATCTTTGTAGAGAGCTGGTCCTGATGGCAAATTACTTTAGTAGTAATAATAATAGCTTAGGATTAACTACACAGATCATTTTCATTACAAGTTTTATCCTTGGAATAAGCTAAATTAATTTTTTTTTCAATGTTTATTTATTTTTGGGACAGAGAGAGACAGAGCATGAACGGGGGAGGGGCAGAGAGAGAGGGAGACACAGAATCGGAAGCAGGCTCCAGGCTCTGAGCCATCAGCCCAGAGCCTGATGCGGGGCTCGAACTCACGGAGCGCGAGATCGTGACCTGGCTGAAGTCGGACGCTTAACCGACTGCGCCACCCAGGCGCCCCGGAATAAGCTAAATTAATATCAATGCTGCCCAGCCTATAGCAAAAGCATAGTTGTAGCAAATCATACTCTTGGATGTTTGCTACAAAGAAGTATGGCCAGTTCAGTTCTCTGGGCTTGAGGTGTTTGAATTGTATCCAGCAATGCCACAAAAGTTCCATGAGATAGTTTATCAGGCCAGTCTTGGGGGCAGTGAAGCAAGCGAGCTCTGTTTTATTTCAGCCAGATGACTCCACTTTGATGAGTCTCAATATGGTATGTGATACAGAAATTTGAAGAAAAGGTTTTGGTTGCTTATCCATCCATGTACTCTCTTCATCCCTGGATCCAGGCCAGCCGTCAGAGAGCTGTGTACTTGAACTTCATTGCTTGATCCTTTGTAGAATCTTTTTTACTGATTTTGTACTTTTCCATTGTACTCTTGGAATGTGCCTGGAGTGCCACGAAACATGGTTTGCCATGTTTCTTATATTTGATGAAGTGTTGTGTTCAGCACATTGCTCAGCACGGTGTCTGTATTTATGAGGACTCCTAGGGTAAATTCCATCAGTGCCTGAAAGTAGAGTAGTGGCTTCTCCTGAAACAATAATAAAAAAGAAGATATAATTTTCTCCTACATACATGAGGGCACACTTCCTTTCTTTGGTCACTGGGAAGCTCATAGTCAGATTTGTTCCTCACTCTTAGCCACTATGTGGGTAAATGTGTAGGGACAATACTTCTACCTTGATATCCTTTTACTGTTTAATCTTTTTATTCCCCCCCTCCACCCATGTTTCTTAATACATTTTCCTATTACATGAACTGTGGCCCATGATCTCTAATCTCCTTACCTCCAGGTAGACTTATTATCCTTTGGGAAGCTACCTGGATATCCTGTAAGCACATCAGACTTAATATTGCTGGGAGGAAACTTCTTATCTTCCTTTTCAAACATGCCCCTTTTTACCATTCCTCCTTTGGTGAAGAGGTCCCATCTGTTTGATCATGTAAGTTAGCAGTCTTGCTGTCTTATTTATTTTTTCTCTCTCATATTCCATCCATTTGGTAACTGAATCTGGCCTCTGTACTGCATTTGACATTTACCCGGATGCTTTCATTAGTCAGTTCTTGCCTGGACTATTTGCTAGTTTCCTAACTGGCCTCATCCACCATGAATGTGTTGTGCACACTGGTGTCAATTGTTTAAAAGTCATTCCCTTGCATATAATTCCTATTGTTATTATTTATAGAATGAGTCCCAAATCACTCACATGACATCCAAGGCTCTTCATAATTTGCTCCCCAACCTGTGTTCTAAATCTCCTCTCTGTCCATTCCTCCCTCCCCTTTTCATCCTTCACAGCAGCCACCGGCCCACTCACCAGCCCCTAAACACAAAATGCATGTCAGCACCTAGTTCCCACGGCCAGAAATGCACCCCCTGGCTCCCTCAAGCCCTTGTTTTTCTAAGGCTCCTCTCAGACATTACCTTGTGTGAGACTTTCCTCTTTTTTTCTCAGCACAGATGATCTAAATGCCTCCCCCTCAATTTCTCCATTTCACTTTCTTAATACTACTGTTAGAGTATTCTTTGCCCTGTTTTGGACTTTGATGTGTGTGCATGTTTCTTCCCAAATTGTGAGCTCCTCAAGGAGTTTGGCTAAGTTGAAGGAGAGAGTAGACCAGGTATCTTCCAACCCTCCTCTCACAAAAGTCGACTGATAAGGGGACCATGGAGTCGCTAGAATTGATAGTCTCTTCAATGGGTAAGGATTGAAAGCATGGCTAATTAACCTTTGATCTTAAAATGTTGATATTATATGCACTCTCTTTATGGTAATGGGGAATTTGTAGTATCATCATGATAAAGGTTCTAGCAGTCAATGTGAGTCTTTATAATTTCTGTAAAGAAGAAACTTATCTGGTTTTCTTTTTTTTCCTTTAAAAATTTTTTGTTTTTAGGAATAGGAAAGTCAAGAGGCTGAAAATCTGAAGAATGTTTTCAAAGGGTAATCTGGCTGTCACTTGCTGGTTATGGAGGAGCATGAGGAAGCTGTTTCTATTACTTTCTCTCTTGCTGTCCCATGCAGCTCATTTGGAAGGCAAAAAGGATAATCAGTTCATCTGGAAACCAGGTAGGAATGTTCTGGCTGTTCCTTTGTCCCATTTTCATTAATGAGAAGACTATTCTTCCATTCTTGTTCTTATTTGTGGAGTAGTAGAGAATATTCAGAGAGGAAAAAAAGACTCTTCTTTTTTACAATAAAGCTTACATTTAATTTTTATTTCTGCATAATTGTCACCTCTACCCATGATCCTTGTTATCCTTCTGAATTTTCATGTTGTTGTCAATTAAAGTTATGATTTCCATAGTTACATCTGCTTCCCCTTTGTCACATATATCACTGTGCCGCACATGTGTAGCAAAATTGACTACTGAATTTAGCTGATAGCCTTAGCTACAAATGCTTTGGACCAGTTCTGTATGTTTCTTCCTTTTAGCTAACAGACTAGTTAGCTATTTATTATTAAATATTTTGTAGCATAGATCCTGTATATCTAAATTTGGGAGCATGAAGAATTGTCCTAACAACTTTGCTCATTAGCGGTGACTCCGAAGTCTCCTTAATGTATTTTGAGATCCCCAGATACCTTGTACACAAGTATATGAATAAGTTGAATTGAGATTTGGAGTCTTGTGTATAAGTCATGTTCTTTTCTAATAATTTCTTTAATTTGAGTGTAGAAAAGATCTGTTAAATTTAATTTTAAATGCTTATGTTTTATTATCTTAAACGATGAACCCTAAACGTCTTGGCTCTTTGTATCACTGATGTGTCTCTTTGCTCTAGATTTTAATTTTCTTAAAGTTTCAAAATCAGATCATTTAAAATATTTATTACTGTTTCCAGAGTCCATTCTTGCAAATACAGATAACTTTTATGCTTAATATCTTGGAATAGGAAAATGTGATGTTATAGAAGATGTATGGCCCTTGAAGAATTTTCATTTTAGTCTCATCAGTCGTAAATTAAATAGACTGCAAATGTATTGTGTCACCATGGAAATATGTACAAAAGTGATATTTTTAGTATTTAAATGATTTTGCAAAAATTAAGGTAAATTATGCTTTAAAGTATATTAAGTAAAAAAACCTAGTGCCACTAGAGATAGAGTCTGGAGGACATTTAATTGCACTAAAGCCCCTATAAATTAATTTAATTGTGGGCTCTAGTACCACATTAGTGATTTGTATTTTTTATCTCAGAGTGGTTTTAGTAAGCTTTGGAACTAGGTCTAAAAGTCAGTCTTGCAATTCTGTGAAAGGGGCTATTTTGTTCTAATCACAAAACGCTAAACATATTTATCAAATCTGAATGAGCACACTCATATGACTACTCTGTCTAAAGTTCTCGAAAAAGTGCAATTAAGATAGAAAGTAGCAAATCTGAACCACAAATGAGATGTGTGAAGAAAAGGGGCTTATTTGGAAACAAATTTTAAAAATAAGACTGCTTTTCTAAAAGCAGGTCATTGGAATAAGATGGTACAGACCCACGCTGCAGTGGATGAGTTCTTTGATAACTGTCAAACTTCAGTTTCAGAGATAGAATCCTTCCAATAAGATACATTGCACTGTTCAAATGAACATCTCTGTCGTCAGTCTCATTTTCCCTGGTATTAATTACTTCTTTCCCTCCTTAATGTGCCATCAAAGAGGTAATAAATATATACTTCCCATTTGGATTTGCTTAGAAATTACAAATTTATTACTTGTATATGACTGGATATTTTAAAAGTGGAAAAAAATTAAAAGCTACAAAATGAAAAGCAAAAGTCCAGACCATGTATCCCATTCTCCAATCTCTTATGTATCCTTTGGAGATTTTCTTTGTGCATGTAGGTACCTCTCCATGCATATTTGTGTATATAAACCACATAAGATACACACATCTACACATAAAATATCACTAATATTGTTTATTAGGGTTCTGCCAAAAAAGGAACAGTACATGCACAGAAGGTCATTGGGAGTACTTTAATAAGAGGACTGTTTACAAAAGTGGGAAAGTGTGAACACTGTTTAAGAACAGCGACAAGGAATTGTGGAGTGCCCGTGAGCTAGTGTCAGTCTTTATGACTTCTAGATCTGCAGAGGCAAAGAAAGGAAGTGGTTTCTGGAATCTGGAGAGAAAACTTCATGGAGAGGATACCCGAAAGATGCTGTGACCTTCAGAGGGATATAACCAGCCTGCAGAGAGGAGTAGGAAAGGGGCCAGGGGAATGAAGGGCCCTTGCCCTCACATCTCCTGCCAGGGCTCTCATTGCCTGAATCCAACCAGAAGTCATGAGGCAAGGGACTCCACTGATTTATCATACAGACTGGCCTCCTGGGCAGAGAGCAGAGTAGAGAAAGGTGGACAATGTGGTTCTGAAAATATTTAACTCATACATACATATATGTACATACGCACAGACATTTTGCTTCCTACAATCGGAATCATACCATGTACCCTTTTTTTGCAGCTTGATTTTATCACATGATGTCTTCATGAACATTACATAATAGTGCACATGGGTCAGTTTCATCTTTTAATGGTTACATAGTATTCTTTTGTGTTTTTATTTAATAGTATGTTTATTAATGCTTGCCTGGCATTTCAGCAGTTTTTAGTGTTTTGCTACTATAAATTATAGTTATACGAATGCAACATTATTTTAAAGGTAAACAATACATCATCTTGAGGAGTTGTTGTACACTAGAGCAATTCTGGGTCATTACCTTCAAAGGCAACTTCAACATCTTAGAATCTGTTAATCTACTTATATGTGAGTGTATTATATTTCAATTTGGTTTTAAAAGACATGTATTGCAGGTGACATCAGTTGTGTTTTGGGAGTATGTTATCAAATCTGACAACCAGGTCCAGTGTATTCTGAAATTTGAACAGCTTTCCCCAGGAGACCCAGACAAATATACTTAGAAACCTAGAAACTGTTCTCTGGGTTTAGATTGTAGGATCCACAACTTAAGATTTTTGTTGGTGTCTGTTGTTTTCCCTTGAGTCCATGAATTAGCTGATAGTCAACCTTATCCAAATTGGAGGCATTTCTAAGTGATTCCTGGCTTTGGATAAACAATGGATTGATGAATAATGAGTGGCGTATTATGTTGCTAAGGATTTCTGTACTGAGAAAGTCTGGTGAGCTGTAGGCTGTGGGGGTCATTGATGTGGCAGGGCTGTTGAGTGTCTGTCATCACTGTGATGAGATCCTCTGATCTATATTTAGTGTCAAGCAATCTGCCATTCATGCCAAGGAAGGATTGTGTCTGCGAGAGTACCAGATAAGGAGTGATGTTGCTTATTGTTTTAAGTAAATATATAACTATTCATGTCTGCATGGTTTGTAAGGATGGACAGATCATGGTTTCTGAAGCCATAATAGTGAGTGGTTTCAAAGAATTTCTCAGTATTGGTTCTAAGAGGTTCATTCATTCCACTAACACTTGTCAAGTCCTTATTGTGTGACAGGTACTGTTACAAGCACATGAGATAAATTGAGAATAAAACAGGCAAAGAAATGGGGTAATGAACGTGATCAAGAAGTTAAATAAAAAGTACATTAGATGGTGGTAAGTGTTTAGAAGGAAAGAGAAGGCAAGGAAGAGAGATATACAATGATAGGTGAGAGGCAGATATTGTTAACATGTAGGCTGTGGGATGCCTCACCAAGGAGGCGAATTTTTTAAAAAAAAGTTTAACATTTATTTATTACTGAGAGACAGAAAGAGGCATAGCATGAGCAGGGGAGGGTCAGAGAGAGAGAGAGAGAGGGAGAAACAGAATCTGGAGCACGCTCCAGGCCCTGAGCTGTCAGCACAGAGCCTAACGTGGGGCTCGAATTTGTGAACCACGATATCATGACCTGAGTCAACGTCGGACACTTAACCAAGTGAGCCATCCAGGTGCCTCAGGAGGCAAATTTGAATAAGGACCTAAAGGAAGAAGGCAGCTAGCCATGGGGATATTGGGTGAAGAATTTTCCAGATGAAGGAAACAGCAAAGGCAAAAGGCCCTGAGGCAGGACCATATGTGGCATGTTTGGAGACCTGAGAAGAGGCCAGCATGCTGGAACAGAGCGAGCATGGGGTTAGAGATAGAACGGGACCCAAATAAGGTGTGTCCTCATAGTCATATACAACTTGGCTTTTACTATGGGTGAGAAAGAAAGACACTGGGGAGTTTTGAGAGAGTGGTGACATGATCTGACTTCGTTTTAATAAGATTTTAATATGTCATTGTGAGTGGTCAGTTGAGAATGGTGGAAGCAGGGAGGTCAGTTAGGAGGCTTCTTCAAAAGTAGTGAAGAATAATGCTACTAGCTTGATCTAGAGTCATGGCAGTGAAGGTGGTAAGAAGAGATTGAATTTTGGTTATATTTAAGGCCATTCTTTTCAACTGAGGTGATTTTGCCCAGCAGGGTTTTTTTCTGTTTGTCACAACTGGGGTGAGCTGATATCTGTGGGTAGAAGACACAGGATGGCCCCTACCACAATTACCAGGCCCCCAAGAGTCAATAGTGCCCAGGTTGAGAAACATTGATTTAAGGTAAAGCATCATGACTTACTTATGTGAGGGGGCGGGGAAGGAAGAGATTCAATGGTGGCACTGAGACTTTGCCCTTAACAGCTAGACGAGACAGGCTGGCATGGAGGGACCATTAGCGACTTGGCATTGGGCATGTTACATTTTTTAACCTGTTAGAAATTCATGGAAGATGCTGACCAGGAAGTGGGATGTATGGGTCTGAATTCAGGAGAAAGGTCTGTGCCAAAGACATAAATTTGGAAGTCACTAGCAAAGAGGTAGAATTTAAATGTATAGCCTTAGAAATGAAGAGGTGGCTTTGAAATTTGTGATCCCATTTATGTGGAGGATACACCTGTGCTTCCTTTGGGCCAAATCACATTAAAAATTGTAGTGGTAACATACACATAATATGAACTTTTACCGTTGTAACCATTTTTAAGTTTACGATTCAATGGCATTTAGTATATTCACAGTTGGTGAAGATATCACCACAATCTAGTTCCAGATCGCTCCAAATGATGTTTTACAAGTGAGTTTATAAAAAGACTGGAAAAACAAGTTTTGCTATGAATCATAATGCATGAAAGGAGAAAAAAAAAGCCACCTTTGTCTCTTTGTGAGAAGCTCTTTTACTAGCCTTAAGTCATCCTAAGAGATCTTTTGAGTCTAGTAGAAAGAGCTAGAGCTTTAGACACAAGCAGACCCACATTCAAATCCTAAGTATATAAAGAGGAGAAAGTTCTTTAACTTCTCTCAACTCTACTTAAACATCCAAAAATGAGGATAATAAAATACTTCATGGGGCTATTCTGAACATTAGGTAAAACTATATATTGAAATACCTGTGTATCATGTACCTACTCAATAAATGTTAGCTCTTATTTTTATCATTATTACATAATCATTTAATGTTTACAGTATCCAACTTTTGCATACTTTTGTTCCTTAAGTACACACAAAAGGGGAAGTTGGTTTGACAGCTAAATATATCTTAGTGATAAATCATCAAAAGTAATTTTACTAACTTTTTAAGTCTAAAACTTTCTATACGACAGACCCTTAGTTTTAATTTTAGTAGCTCCTTCCCAGTAAACGAAAAGGGTGAGGATAATGAATCACATTCTAAGAACTAAGTAGATAAATTGGAATTAGTCTTTCTGGGAAAACAAAAAAGGACTATGAAAATGATATTGTATAAGGAGAAAAGATCTTACATAGGATAATATATAATTATACCTTAAGAAATAATGTTTTCAGTGTTGAAAGCATTTTAAGAAACAAGTTACATATGTATGTTTTTTTAAAGTTTAGGAATCCTAGGGAAAATAAGATGTTCTTAGGAGAAAGCTAATTTTTTGACTATGTCCATGAAATATTTCTTTTGGGAGTTTGATTAAATTGAAATAGTTTTAATTACTTCTATGGATATCAATTTGTCTTACAGATATGTGCATAATATACTCTCAGTGGTGTGATTTCTGTGCTATCAAAAGGCATAGACATATATGGAATGGGACTCACTGCTAAAAATTCTAATTACTTTTCTTTGGAGACCACAGGTACTAATTTTGCAATGTTCCCAGTGAGTCAGAAAAAGCCTCTGTTATTTAAATAATATAAAATAAATTATTCTGCTTTTTTCCCCCCTAAATAGAACTATAATGTATGCTCCCTGAGGACAGGGAATTTGCCAATTTTAATCATGGATATATTCCAGGTACCTAGAACATAAATAACTGTTGTATGACATATTCCCAGCACATTAAGTACTTGCAGAATGAGTGGAACTGTCTTTGGGGTTTGTGTGTGTTATATGTGTATTTGAGAGGGTTGAAAAGTGATGAGGCTGTTATTATCAAACTTGAAATAAATATTGAGGAGAGAATGTAAAATTAATAAAAACCAGAGTCAAACTTATGAATCAGTTAACTATAAAAATAAATGATCTGTATTTCCTTGTTGCTTGGCTCCAGGACCCTTTCTGATCATCTCTGGTAAAGATTTTGAAGATTTTTTTTATGAAAGGGTACAGGTGTATAGTTAGAAATTTAACTGTTGCTCTAATTCTTATGATGATGTATTACAGTTGCATGCCACCTCCCAATTCATTTTCACTGAGGTAGCCACTTACAACTCTTTTTTCTGTTTACTCTGATGTTCATCTCTATATTTCTAAGTAATATGCTCATTATTGACAATTCTTGGTTTATACATATTAGGTATTTCCTACTGACTTTCTGTTATGTTAGTCGAGGATGTTATCTGTCATCTAATTACCACTTTCCTTCCTTATGACCCTACTCCAAAATGGGGAGATTAAAATATTTAAATCTGTGAACATATTTTTTCTTTGGGATATTTTCGCACATCTTTCCACAGTTGTTTTCTTTGGAATGTTCCTTCATTTTCTCATCTGGAACCCCGTGGTCCCTGTTGTGTTTCTCTTCTTTGCCTTTACTGCTTTATTTTCTAGAACTGCCAAACTTATCTTGTAAAACTCCTGAAATAGTGTACATCTGAAGTAACTTTTTATGTCTGAAAGGGCTTCTGTAGTTGGCATATACGTGGCTGATAACTTGGGTGTGGAGTTCAAGGTTAAAAAGCACTTTTCCTTCAGAAGGCTTTGCCTCACTGTATTCTGGCTTCCAGTGTTGTTACTAAGAAGTTTGATGTCATTCTGTTCTCATCTCTTTGTACATTACCTGTTTGTTTTCCTCTTTCTGGAACCTTCTTTTTATGCAGGAAGTTCTGAAATTTCATGGATCTTGTGCTTTTGGGTATTTTCTTCTTATTGTGCTGAATATTAGGAAGATATTCTAATTAACATGCTCATGTTTATTTTGTATGTGTTTTCCTCCCCCCTTAAATTCCTTAGATATTTCAGCTCTCTAGCTGATCTTCAATATTCAGATATTTCCCCCACTTTTTCTTTTGCTTTCTTTTTGTTTGTATTTTTATTTTAATTTCTTTTTTTTTTCTTTTTGAATTGGTATATTTGTTTCCTTTGGT